>NW_026087853.1:50751160-51371952 GCF_022539395.1 Myiozetetes cayanensis
CTGTCTGTTTTGCAAATTGAAGCCCATGGAAGCCATGGGAGTCAATGGAGTCACTCCAGCAGAGCCTTTAGCCTTTTCTTTTTCTGTAAAATGAAAGGAGGAAAGCAGGGAGAGGTTTTTTTAGCACTCCATTTTCTTTCTCTTCTGAAGCACCCACAGAGAACAGGTCTCAGTGCCTGCATCAAACATGTTGTAATGCCCTAGCCTCAAGCCCTGCTGCTCTTGTGACTATGTAAATGGAGTTTTGTGGAATGGGATTCACAAGAGAACTGAGAGCCTGGAAGCTGTCACCCCCTTACAAAAGTACCGTGGTCATCCTCACACTGTGGGGTTTGTTTCCAGCTTGAAGTACATGAGAGGCCCTTCTCTGTGCCAGTCTCAGGAATGCTAGTGACTTCCCACTGCCCTTGGCTATCTTGTTTTTAATTTAAGAACCATGCAAGTGCACTTAAACATCATTGTTTACTGGTGTCATTGTTATCAAAGCAAGTAAAGACATCAGCATCTGTATTGTCCTCGGGTTTTATTTTCATTGTGTCGGGCTACAATGGGACTTTGAGCATCTAGTTCTTGACTACAGGCACCATTCAACAGGAAATTGATTTCCATGGGTGACAGGCGGAGGCTCCGTGGGTTCCCGGGTGAGGCACCAACAGAGCAGCGCCAACATGCTGTGGGTCTCTATCCCTTTTCTGGTAAGGCTGGGGCTCTCAAATCCTACCTGCCTTTTACTGAACCCACACATCTTCCTCCTGAGCATGAAGACATCAGTTCTGGAGCGTAGTCAGTGTTTCCCATGAATCATACCTGCTTCCAAATTAGGCAAATGCTAAGGGAAGAGGCAAGCACATGTGGGGTGGGGGGGCAGAGATTTTTACAGAGAATAACTGACGATGCATCACCACGGACAGGAGCCTTAAGGGCAAAATACAGTGCTTGTCAGTTCACGTTTGTCTGGTCTCGGAGAAGAGGCATTTTCAGGCTCTGCACCATGATAGCTGTAACAAGCTGAGTTGAGAGACTTCAATACATGCCCAGCTATGAGTATGGACACTGATGAGAAAGCTTATGTATGCCTACTCACATTCATTTCATACAAGTAGACACTTAGCTCACTCAAAAATACAGCTGGCATGATAAGCCTTTGAGAGTACAAAATACATATGAGGGTGTTCATTTTTCAGTCAGGGTTATGCCATTTTTAATGGCCATATACTTACCCTGTCTGGTGCATTTATTTCATTTTTGAGCCGAACTAGATTCAATGATTTTCGTCATTTTTTTTCACCTCTGGTGACATTGTCTGACAAGACTGTTCAGGCTTAGACTGCTTAGAAAAAATAAATTTTGGTGCCAGATTTTGAGCCATCAGCAGTGTTCGTTCTCATCTTTATTCTATTATTCTGTTGCAAAGGAACTTTCAGCTCAGGAGCCACAATGGAAAGAAAACAACTCCAGCTCTCTTTTTCCCCCCGCCCTCTCCTTTTTCCCATCTTGTGATCTTAACCCAGCTGGTGAAGGAGAAAATTCCCATGTGAGGCATGTGGGTGGAGCCCAATTGTGTAAGCTCCATGCTTGCAAAGTGTTTGGCATGGATCCGCTCGCTTGCTTTGTTTTCCATGGCCGGACACAGAGGGAAGCCACATTCAGCACATTAACAGCTGCCACCTGTTGCTCTGTTCTACTTCAGAGGAACCCTGAGGCTGGGGAATCACACTGTGCTCTGGCCCTTGATCTCCAGGGAAGATTGATATATCAGGGGTGTGCATTTGTCCCCACGTTTTTCTTGCTTTTCCTGGCTTTTGCAGGACATGATGCAGGTGGATTTGAGAGTCCAGATGGAGAAGAGGTCCTTGAAGCAACTTGAGCACTACTTTGGTGCCGGTCACTAGGAGGAGTTTTCAAGTTCCAGCTGCTGTGGCTGTCCTGAAGACAAACTCTTCTTGGTTACTGCAATCAGAAATTTCTCTGCCACGGACTGCTCCAGAAATCTTAAGTACCTCAAGCCTAAGTACAAGGAATAGCAAGAAAAAGCAAAGAGAAAGAACTTACTAACCTTGTCAATGACATTTGTAGGATCATCCAGCAGATTTTTCCCCTCCTCATGCAGTAGAGCTTAAATCGATCTCCATTCCTATGCACTTTCCTGTTCATATGTAAAGCAAAAAAAAAAAAATCACTAATGCAGCTAATTCTCAGTATCTTGAAGCAATTGACACAAGTACATTAATTAACTCATCACTTTATATCATATACTTGAGGCAAATGTGCTATTTGGAGTACCTCTTGGTAAGAATAAGCAATTTAACAACCATTAGTATTTGGAATATTCTGTTTCATTAAAACCACAGTCATCCATCCCTAAACGTAGATGAGAGAAGAAGCTATCAACCTCTTGGTTGTACTAGATAAACTTAAAACCTCTTCATATTACTGGGTACTGTGAAAAGGTTTTAACGTAAATATAAGTGAGGCCTTAGGTTTTCCAAAGACGTTTCTCCTACCTTGCAGTGAAGTTTCTCATAGCTTTTGTATGTTTGAAAATTACAATGTGAATTAAGGGGGAGAAAGCAATTCTGGTGTACATATTTTAAGCTTTCAATATAATTCCAGAGCAGTTTTGCAAAGCACTGTTTCTGTGTTCCATATTCTCCTACTTGCATACAAAAACCATTCTCCTTTATAATGGCTTCAGTGCCAGAGATTATGGGAGAGTTAGAATTATTTTTTTAAAATAATAATATCTATCCTCTATTTTCATTCAAAATTTCCAAATGATTCAGGGCCCCTTTGCCCTGGGCTAGACCTGAAGAATTTACTTCAAATCTTGTGATACTGTATTCTTTTCTTGTGAGTATTATAAATAATATAAAAGCAGTGGCTTCAGATTTTAATTAGTCTTGTGACACATCTATAGCACGCTAAACAAAATATATAGTACAATGATTTGTTCAATTTTTTACCATAAAAGAACAAGGAAAGAATCCTGAAAAACTTCTGGAAGCAAGAAAGTTCTTTTTCTCCTCAGCTCAGTCATATTCAACCCTCAAGAAGTTCCTCAACTTTAAAAAGCTATTTTTGTCTAAGCAGTAAAGGCAGAAATGTTACAGAAGTCAGAGGAATTTCTGGAAAAACTAAATCCTTTCAGTGTGCTGCCTAATTTAGTCTTAAGTCTTTCCCAAGTGTTGAAATACACTTTCAGGGCCACAGGCCTTACAATTCATACGAAGCTGGAATGTCTACAGGTAATGGCTGTCGACTAAATGAGAGATGGGCATTATTTCACTGCTGAGGAATGAACAGTTGGATCCTGGCTAACACAGAGTACAGCCTACCTTCAACTCTTCACCAAGGGGCCAGTCCAACTTTCCCAGAAGGCACTGATTTAGGTGAAACTGCCGTCCAGCAGAACAACTGATCAACTCACCGAGGTACAAAAGCGTGTCTGTGTTGACAACATGATGCTAGTGGAAGGAATGCACTAGGAGGCTGTTGCTGCAGAATGTTCTTCCCTTGGAAGAAAAATTCCTTCCTGCTTTGCAAAATTTACACACATGATAAGACCTCATATCCTATTTAAAAGCAACATAGTGCTGAAGTCACTGTTACGCTGGCTGATAGGCTCATAGAGAGGTATGGCCAAAAGAAGAGGTGTCCTGACTAGGCACATTAAGAGCATAAAATGTATTCCATGACTACTGTATGTCCACCATATGGCTTTGGTCAGGGTTAGATTAACACAGAAGGATCCAAAAAATAGTTTCTATAACCAAAGGCGCTGGATTCTGGTGAACCAGGATTAGTGTTCTGCAGCTGTAGGGAAGATACTTTATAATTAAGCCTGCACCCTCCAGCAGATCTCAGCTGGAGGTACCAGCAGTCTTAGGCAAAAACTGGTTTGAAATCAGCCTAGCTTCCGGCTGAATAGCTCTGCTGGTGAGGAAGAAAAGTCTGTATGTTTCTGTGTCTCCCACACAGCAAAAGCTCACTTAGAACATCTGAAAAAGTGGACCTAATACATCTTTATTTTCTTACTTTTCATTTCTCTGCAAGATTTATAATTCTGTAAAAAAAGAAGAGGTCTATTTACAAGAATGGTTGCAAAGCTAACCATTGATTTCCTGCTCAAGTGCATGGACACAGTGCAAAATGATCCTTAAATAACAGAGCAGAAGTCAGGTTAAATCTGAAATTACTATGCTTTTCACTTTTCTGGCTTACCAGTCTGTGTATAGGTGCAATAGCAGGGTAGACTCCCATGTCAGAAACAAGACCTGTTCTGACTGGATTGCAAGAACAGAGTTGCAAAGACTGCTGGCCTAAAGTTTGAGGCAAGCGAAGTACCATCTTCTACCTGACTCATAAGTATTCCACATCAATATCTCTGATAAATGTCTAAAGTGTTTGAACATAGAAATAACATCAAGGGTACTTCCCTCATAGCTGAGTCAAGCTGTGACAACAGGTCCTGAAAGTGGATTTTTTTGTAATACTTTATCTTGTCATCATGCTAATGTCTACTTGTGCAGGGAAGAATAACAAAGCCCTTTCATGTTGAATGGGTTGAAGAGCAGTTGGTTGTTTACTTCCCTGAAGCTACGTAGTGCCTTGTGTCTCCACATCAGGGTGAGACTCAGGCTTGTGTCAGGTAAATTCCACAGTAATGTTATTTTTAAAATCACATCTAATGTTAGTTTATCCTTGATGATAGAAATGTCCCCCTTTCCCATCTCCACATTCCTGCACAATCTGGCCAGTAATAGCTCAAATTTAATAGCACACACAGGTATAAATTTAGTCAGCTGTTGGCAAAGACTGACACATTACTGTGTCCTTGAGGTGATCCACTTCCACAAGCCTCCACTTTGGCAAACATGGGTCAGAAACACCCAGAACCACAGAGGAAGAGGGAGCTCCTGATTAGCACCCATGCCTTTTTGCTACTAGTGTTGCATTTCCATGGGTCTCCACTTTATCCCGCCTTGCAAACTGGCCCATAGCTCCAATCCTGAAATCTGTGCTGCTGTTTAGACATGTGTTGTAGGGAAAAGCTGCTGGGCTGTTGTAGGCAGGTCCCAGCCAGGACGGATGCACTGCTGTCAGTGCCACCTGTCAGAGTAACACAGACAGAGGAGCCATTTGTCTCTGCTGGGTGGGACATAACCTCTCACACCACCTGGTTTCGGACTCTTTCCTCACCTCCCACCACACCACCATTTTCTGTACCAGGCACATTCTTGTGGCAAATTTCAGATGAAAACATCTCTTCTCTTGGATTTTGGCAGTTTTTTGGCCACAACCTGTGGAGTCATGGGCCTGAAATGAGACTAATAGAGCAGCTTGCGATCCTTAAAACTCTTATTTTAGACTCTCTCCAAACTCAAGTGCACCTTCTTACCTCATTGCTTCACACTTGGTTCAGATTTGAAAGAGATCCTGGCAACTCTGAGAGCCATGAAACATTTTAAAGTGACTAATAAGACTGCACACTTACAGCAAAGGATGACTCCTGCAGGACTCTGCCTACATTTCATGTTAACGTCAGCTAACAATTCAGCCAAGTAAAGAAGAAGACCAGTAGATTTTTCCTATGCCTTCATAACAAAGTCTAAACAGCAGGAATAACAACAAAGTGTTTAACACACAATATTTTCAGAACAAAACAGATTAAAAAAAACCCTCCCTGAAAGAAAACCAAACCTATTAATAGTACAAGTCCCTGCCCAGCTCTCCAAATCGCGCTTTTACCTGTCTAAATACATACAACATTAAACTGTCTTTTAATTTTCCTGTAATCTCTTCATCTGCCTTGGTGACAAGTACCTTTCCCACTTGCTCTCATACTGGACATCTCAGTGCCACTGACACATGAGACTGTGCTTCTTCAGGCAACCTCCCAGGGCTCTGGGTATCAAGGTATCACAGCCAAATCTCACCATTGCCTCTGCTGCTGTATCCCTGTCGCCCTGGAGCTGACTCCGTGCCAGCCTGTGGTCCAGCAGAGTCCCTGGGTGGTGCTGCTGCCCAGGCACAGGAGGGGGATCCTGTTCTCTCACAGATGGCCCGTGTTTGCTGTGTGCAGCCAAGGGACGTGTACCACTAAAAGGCAGGATGTTTGGCTGGAGGCTTGCAGGCTGGTACAGCCTAGTCAGGCTGGGTACTGCCACACATCTGTACACTGTTCCCAGGGATCACAACTTTGGTCCTCAGAAAGAGGCCAGCTATCACTGCTGTGACCAGTTACAGCTGTGCTGACACATTGCCTTTTCTACTTTTATGTTGTCAGCATCTTTAATGAGAAAACCCCACTGCTGCTTTGCATGCCACCTGTGTAGTTTATAATTTTTTTTTCCTTTTCTAATGCAAAGGATATACATTGCTGTAATTTTAGATAAATTTTCTCCTTTGCTTGTCTATGTTTTTTTCAGCACCACAGTGTCAAGGAAGTCTCTAGCCACTTGGTAATACTAGTGGGAAAATTGCCCTTGTTTCCTTAGAGCAGAAAGCTGTCTGTGCTCACGCTGGAAAAGACTATATGCTAAGAAATCCAGAGTTGCTTTTGTGCCCCATATAGAATTTATCTTTCTTCCCTTTGGGAACAGCAGTCACAATTGGCAGTTTCTTGGCCACAAACCTGTGCAGTCCGTGGATCTGAAATGAGACTAATAGAGCAGCTTGCAATTCCTAGAGCTCTTATTTTAGACTCCCTCCAAATTCAAGTGGACCTTCTTACTTTGTTGCTTCACTCTCAGTTTAGATTTGAAAGAGATCTTGGCAAGAGATTCCCTTACTCACTCTTAGGAAGTGGAATTGCCTACTGTGATAGTAGCACTGCCTTTCCCAAAAGACAAGGAACTCTGAGCTAGTCAAACTGTTGAGGTTGAAATAGATTTTTAAAAAACATCTATATTTGTTTATTTGTGTATACATTTCTCATCCTCCTTTTTTTCCCCCCTCTGGTAACCTGCAAGTCTATTCCTTCGTTGCATTTTTTGCTTCACTTCCTGTCAAATGATGTCATTTTATTTAGCTTCACCCATCAAAATACATGAGCTAATTCCCGTTGTGATGACCTGCCACTGCTTCTCAGTCTCCAGTGACAGGATGCAGCAACTGCATGCCTGCAAAGCCTGTGCCATGGAAATCACCTGAGCACCTTTACATATACAATAGCAGAGAAGACAGACCCAGACTGAAATGTCTTGACCAGCTTAGCTCTGCTCTCAAGTGCTGCCAAACAAGAAATGTCCTCTGTTCACAAACATGGCCCTTTCCTACCTTTCATCTCTGAGTTGCCAAATGTTCAGTGTGCAGAGTCTAACACAACAGGCACCACCATCTCTCCAAATTTATCCCTCACCTTAAACTTTATCCACGGGAACTTACGTAGGGGTATTTGGGGGAGTTACACAACCTTCTGGTATAACGTGTGTTCTGAAATAATTTCTTATTCTGTGAATTGACTGCATGCTACCTGACCAAAGGCAGATGCAAAGGAAGGAACTCTGTAATACCATGGTATTTATTTTTGTCATTTTTCTGCTGTGATACTGGTTGTTATAATTTATCTGACTTCTTACCCGTGCAGAGCTACAATAGCTCCACGCCACCTTGCAGCAGAGGAAGTCCTTGTCTGGCTAGTCTGATGGTTGTCCAGCAAGTCATTACTTGCACTGGGAGTGGTGAAATGCAAAGCCAGAGTATCCTGGGTAAACAGATACCTCTTTCATCTCCTCTGCAGAAGTGAGTGAGTGAGAATTGGTGTTACCCAAGACTGTGTTGATGCTGTTCAAAGTGATGAGTTTTACCCTTAATGTTATACTGAGGGAGCCCATGTGGTGGCCAGTGATTGATTACCTTCACAAAGCTCATTTTCGCTCAGCAGTGGTGAGTTTCAGAAGGGTGATAATAACAGATATCATTGCCTAAGTTCTCTCTCACATGTTTTCCACTGTCCCATGGAAATCAAACAGTGCTTAATTCTTCTAACAGCTTTTGTGGTACTCTGGAAATACTGGCATTAAGTGGCAGGTACTGCATATTTACCTGGAGGAGCCAAAGTCTGTAATGGGTCCTCTTCAACAATGGAAACGGAGAACAATACATCAGAAAAGAACTGGAAGAACGTTTGTAAGGAAATAAGAGTAGTCATAGAAACAAAGCTCTAAGCAGGGATTCAGGACCTCCACAGGACCAGGAATGAACAGGAATGCTATGCCTACCTGTGAGCTTGTGTGCCTGAAGAAACAGAATCGGAGCTGGAGGCTTTGGAAGGATGTTTGTCTGACCTTGGAGGTGCAGGTTACGCAACCTGAATAAGGAAAAAGTAGATGGCTCATGTTACCTGTTAAAATAAGGAAATACTCCTCTTTGGGAGATTTGAGCTGAGATGCTTCCAAGCATGAACCCTTCTTAAAAAGGACAAAACGTACCGATTACCAGAGATCCAAGAGGGGTGAAGGGAATACCTGCCGGTGGCAGTTTCTCAGGAGTGCACCATGCTCTATGGCAAAAGGCCCAGCAGAGGAGCTGCCTGTGATGGCTGAGGCAGGTGCATCCCCCTGTCTAAGGGGGTCAAATTAGCAACCTGCTCCTCCTCAGGAGCGGTACCAACCGCAGAGGCAGCAGTGCTGGGTTAGGGCACTGTTATCGCTCATCCTTTCCCGCTTCCATGTAAAGAGCGGCAGCTGCTCAGCCCCCTGCCCCTGACACATGCCTGAGCAGCACCTCACAGGATGCACAGTGTCAGTAGGAAATGGAAGTAATGAGGCTCAATTAAGCAGCTCCCCATACAATCGTGGATGAACTTGTCCCAGCAAGAGTACCCAGACCCAGTGGCTCTGCAGGGTGGTTTTGTGATGTGCAGCTGGTTCAAAGCCATTTGCAGAACACTGAATATTCCTCCTCCCTGTGGGACACTCTTGCCCTTTTGAGTACCATACACACAGGGTGTAGCCGTGGGGGGGCCACAAAACAGAAGATTTTAATGCCATCCTTTATATATAGGCCTGTTTTTATACAGGCCTGTTTACCAATAAGAATAGACAAAGGGAAAAAAGGTCTTCACCAAAATCATGAATGCTTTGGCTGACATAAAACTGGTTTGTTTATGCAACAAAATTTGGGCATCATTTAGCTTTGTTCTCCTTATTGTTTATGTAGGATGATACTTACCTTCACTTAGAGAGCCAGTATAACATTTTGTGTCTTTTCTTCTTGCCAAGTGAGTCTTCAGTGTGGGATTTAGTAGGTTGCCAGAACTTTTGCAGCCTTTTCCCAAAGGTATGTTTGTTCAGCAATATACAGATCTGAAAAGATAAACCATTTATTCCTGTTAAGAGTGCTTAGGGAGAAAAAAAAAAAAGCAGTCCTGTTAAATTTAGTATAATTACACTTTGTATGCTTTTTTCCACCAGGCCTTTTTTCTTCAGCTGTTTTCCTATGAACTAAGCTCCTAAACTCACAACCAGGGTAGGAATGGGACATCAGCCTCTGATGTCTCTGAGGTAAGGCCACAGAAACAGTGCTTACTTCCTTCAGGGAAGCAATGCTGCTCATGATAGAGATTTCACATTTTTGCAACATGTGGGTCACTGATCCAGCTTTTGCTATAAAGTTTGCAGAACAGTACATACATAAGCTTGTACTCAGTGTACTCAGAGGAGCAACAGTGTTCACTGCAGAACACCGTTCGGCTGGACAACTGCATGATAAAATGACCTGACAGAGGGATTTTTGGTGTGGGTTTGGGCAGGAGGTGGCCCCTTGCAAGGTAGCATTGAAAGGAAGAGATGAGAAGTTTAATTAATTCAAGGGTCCAGGTATTTTGGGAAAGGTTTTTAATGACTGACAGTAAGACGATGTTTGCATAATTGCCCAAACATGTAGCCTTGGAATAATAATAATATTGCTGTTCTCTGAGATACACTTCATTTTCAGAAGTGACCCGATATCAGCAGAAGCAAAAAGACTCAATTTCACAGTTACATAGAAACAAAAATAATTACAGAACACATGCAGAAATTAAAATCTATTTCTGGCCATTTGTGTTGAGAAACTAAACATCCCCTAAAGCTAGACAACTTCAACCATTTCAGTTTGGTTTTGCTACAATTGGTTATCCTCTCTGTATCACTATTTAGGCCTGAGATCTTTTCTTCATGTGCCCTAATCCCATTCTTTTGCTGTCTTCCATCATGCTAAAGATATTCTATGTCCTAGACAATGTGTATATTCAATAAATGTAATTAAAATGTAACTACAACTATCTTTTTCATTTTCCTTATCACAAAAAAAAAATTACACATTGAATCCTAACAAACTTTATTGGTGCGTTTTTCATTTTGAGTCTTATGCAGTATCCACTGAAGACAAATGGGATAATTTCCCATGAATCCAGCAAACACTGATACAAATAATATAGTTACATAAAAAAGCCCTTGTGAAAATTATATAAATGCAAGAATCTCCTTAACTGAGGATGTGCAACACTGAATGTCTCAGAAACCTACTCATCAGCTTTCAACCTTCCTGATAACACCACCCAAAGAAAAAGAAGCTTCTTTTCTTCTTTCCAACTGTATTTTGAGGTGCCCAGAAAATCATAACTACAGCTCATCTTTCCATACACTTGTTCCCTCTAAGAAGAGCAACATAGCAAAAGGCTATTTTTTGGGGAATCACCTTCAGAGGCTCCTGAGATTTTTTTGTGTGCCCTATTTGGCAAAGGTTCATCAGCAAAGTGTTTCTGAAAGAACAACAGAGCATTTTTTTCTGGTTCTATAAGTGGGAAAGCAAATGTGTGTACCAGTGTGCTGTGTCTGTCCTCTTTCCTTTAGTGAGTACTTCGAGCACCACAGCAGCACTACCAAGTCCTGACAGACTTGGAGAGTGGCACCAAGCTGTCCATCAGCCACTGCAGAAAGATCTAACAGTGAGTTAGAACCGAAGGGAGTGAGGCAGGACATTTGACTCGAGCACTGAGCAATCAGGGAAGATAAGTACTGTAATCTGTAGCTCTGCACAGCGACCTTCTTGGCTACATTCAGTTCTCACTGATACTGAAGTGGCCCCAGCTAATGGGCTTCTATCGCTGTGACCTAGGGTGAAATGTGCTCCTCCTGTGTTCCTATTCTGTGCCTATAAAGAACTACAGGCTGTTGCCTCCCTCATGGCTGAGGGCCAGTCTGCAAGTTCCACTTATGCCATGAACACCATAAAGGAGGAAAACGTAGTAGGTCTGATCTAGTGCTTATTAGGAAGTACACTGTCAGTCAGCTGCTTGACTTGGTTCCATTCCCAATCATCTAGTAGGAAATGAGGAACAGAAAGAAAGTATTTGGCAATGAATCCTAGCATTTTTTCTCTCCTCTGCATTCCTCACCCACCTTCATTTCACAGCTTTGTTGCAAAAGGTCGAGGAAAATAAAGAAATGGTACAAGCCTAAAAAGACATTTTTGATAATGAGTTTTAGGACCCAATCCATGCTTTTGCAGATGGCATGTTTTTATCACTCTCTCCATAACCTAGAAGTATCCTACAGTTTCTGTCCTGACAGGTTGGATGTTTAAATGAGCAACCATTTGTACTTTCAAGAATTCAAATCCACAATTTAAAACTGGCATTATGCCAATCAAAAAGGCCATCTGGCTAAATTTGTTGTTAGGAAGTCATAAATAAGGATGACATGGGGTCACTTAATGGAAAGGCACTGACATTTTCTCCATGGTTGATTACTATCCTCTGGTCCAAACTGAAGTGAGCTTATAGTCTCAGCTAAGTTTAGAGTGGACAAACTGTCTCTCTCACAACTTTCCTCCTCCAGCTGTAAAGAATCCATAAGCTGCAGAAAGCATTTTATGGACTCAGTTCCATGGCCTGTATCATAGCAGCTCATGGACTTCACCAGAACATTTCCCACGACTGGAAAGACACCACCAAAATTAATTCTGCACAAGTGCAATGGTCAAAGAGAGAGCACGTGCAGCCCTTTGCCCTTTCAATTACAGAATCATAAGATTCAAAAGTAAGTGAAAGAAAAAGAACTCTCATCCCAAAAGCAAGAGTAGGTCTCAGAGATGTGACACACTAGAACTCTGCAACACTGCCCTGTTCGTACACATGTGCACACAAAGTCTTTATTTTCATCTGCCCCTTGGCATAAAGAGTAGTTTTGCTTTAGAAAAAGACTCAGAAGTTGTATGAGGATCTCAGTCATTTATTTCTCCTAGGAAATGTGTTTTCTTTTGGTCTCCTCGGAGGGGCGCGTCTTTGTAGACAGGTTCAGCACTGTTATTTCCAGATTCATGATCATGGTTTTAAGAATCATCTAGCCTGGGCACTACCATTAGTCTCTTTGTGTATGTGTCTGAGGGAGGATAGGGTTTCAAAATAAGTAAATAAGGCAAATTCAAGAAAGAGAGTAATCTCTTCTGTGTCCTTAGGGAGTAGGACAAGAAATGGGTTTAGCTGCGGGTAAAGGTGATAAGACATAGCAAAGTTAGAGAAGTCCTGTTGGTGGAGGTTCTTGACAGGGACTGTTCCTGGGAAGATGCAGATATTGTTAAGGACAAAATAAATAACCTCTTGACAGACATTCCAGCCCCAATACTGACAAAAAGCATTTTACTTCCACCAGTTTGCTGGTTTGTGAGATCTTCCAGCCTGCTGCAGTGAGAGCAGTGACACAATATCTCGGTTTTTCCTACGTGATATCACTTAAGAGTTCACCAAAAGCAGCAAGGAAAACAGACAGGGAAAACATAGCCTCAAAGCATGAAACATGTAAAATAAGGTTATACTGATGGCATGTGAACCATCTTTCAGTCTCCAGATGAAATCCCGGGGCTTGGCAGGCATGCAGACAGCCTGGGTGTGCGGGTGTGTGTGTCTGCCTGGCACTGGAAGAGCCTCCTGGTCCCGTAAACTTTATGAGCAATTATTCAGCAACATCCAATACTTAAAAACAAATATGCTGCAGGTAACATGCAGAACAGCTGACAGAGACCAGGTGTAAAGACACCACATAAAAAAATTAACACAAGAGGCTGCCATTAAAAAATAAGGCAGACTCCACATCAACCCATGGCTGCCACAGTTGTGTTCGTATGCCTAGAACTTTTCTTTTTAGTGCCCTTCTAAAGAAGCTGAAAATATCCACTAACCCTGAGAACAAACATATCATTTTAAAGCAGAATAGGCCTGTAAGACTTTTTAACACTTGTTCGTTGATTATATTAATGCCAGAATATATTAAAGAAGTGCAATATAAATTTGATTTTAATTGTTTTGTACACACGCCAGTGAAAAGGAACTGATTGGATACAGTTCACAGGCAGTATGTTAATACGTTATTTTCATATGATGATAGCTTTGCATAATCTTTCTTTTTCCAAGATTTAGAAGAACCTGTTGTTAACCAAAGCACAGGAGAGAGGAAGAATACAATTTACATAAAATCGGCTACCCTACACATTAATTAGTAATGTGGCTGAGCGGAAGGTGTGTTCACTTAGTAGAAAGTACACTTTATAATTTATACACCAGCTGTTTCAGTGCTTTCTAGTCCATTTTCCTCCCTGCCTGCCTCTAATGAAATCGTGTTACTGGAGAATTGACTGGGGTGAATTGAGATTTTAATCCCATTGACGCTTCTCTATGGAAAGGCACACTGGTGGGAACTTTTAATGGAAGGTCTGTAATCAGAAGACACTTGTATTCAGTCCCCCACTATAATGACTCTCATCAAATGTTAAAGCCCAGGCAGTGTGCAGAAGGCTAGAATTTCAAGGTTTTTGACCAACCCCATTTGAGGCATTCCTCTGGGAGTGTGTGATTACTCAAGTTTAGCAGTTTATTGCCTCATCTTTCAATATCCAGTGAAGCACAAAATTCTCATCTAGGTTGCTCTTTTTACTTAAAGAACAGGCCAAAATAGACTGCAGAGCTACTAGCACTGTCATTGAGGTTAATTCTTGCTTCTCAGTTAACAGGAGATCAATGGAAAAGCTTTAAAATATTAGAACACAAATGCTGCTCAGTCTCTAAAAATGCTCAGCAGCCTTTGTAGAAATTCTGGTTCGCATCACACTTTTCCGACACACACATCCTCACATTTATTTGTTACCAATTGCTTTTTTAAGGCTAAGAGTAACATTAATTGAGAGGTGGTGCTGTTCTGCAAAGAAGGATGCAAACATGTATTAAAATCCAGCAGAGCGAACAGTATTCCTATTCCCCAAACTTTGCAGTCAAGAAAAGTACAGTCATTAAAAGAGAGGTGGTCAAAAAGCAAGCTGAATTGGGAGTTAATGGGACTCATTATGTTGGCTGCATGTTAGTAATGTCTCCTTCTCTACCAGAAAAACAAGCAGAAATAGACACAGAAAAGCAAACCCCACTTAAACAAATGCCTGTTAAAATCCCTGCGAGGAGAATGCATTTGCTCTGAACAGACACAAACACATCAATTAATACAGTGGAAGCCACTTATACAGATACATGTTAAGAAATAAACTGGAAAAATGAAGGAACTTCTGACAAAAGGTGTCAAAAGCTGTTGAAAGGAATAAATCTATTTAAAAGACAACATATTTTTCAAATGCAGTAAGTCAAAATAGAAGGAATAATAGGAAGAATGCCTCTGAAGAATTAGTGTTAAAAAAAAAAAGCCTTTCCCTTCCTTCTTCTTTTTCCTCCTCCCCCAAAAAAGGAAGCAAGATGAGGGTTTCTTTAATAAGCATTTCTCTGGCAACTTAATGAATACGTTTGAATGACTTTCCTTATTCCCTGTTCCTTTCTTATTGAATTGGTCAGACAAAGGTCTAATTTGGGAGTTTTTTTACTTAAAGGAGCTCTTTCTTTCTGATACTTCTTTTGGGCCAGCATGGGTTCAGGATTTTCCGCTCCTTATGCATTTCGCTCCCTCTGGTCTCTTTCTTATTTTAGTTATTTGAAAAAATGTAAGGATCCACTTGTTATTAGAAGTTCCTTTTTTTATGGCTTCCAATCTGAATAGGTACCTACATTCTCACATTCCCTGTAGAATTCATGGCATTTATTGTATATGTACTATAATTCATAGAGGAAGGATTACAATGTGGCTTTTGATTAGATTATGTTTCTGTGCAATTTTTCAGGGCTTGTTTAGTGCTTATTTCATTTCAGGGCTTAAATGAATCTATATGTGTATAGATTTTTCAGTGTGCCTCAGTGCCTTTCACGAGGTCTTTCTTTAGACTTCCTGCTCAAATTTGGTGGATTATTTCAGAGCTCCAAGTGTCCAGTTTTGAAGGGAACATCCAAACTTTGGATTTCTTTAGAGTTTCCTTAACAAGTAATGAATGCCTTTTTGTTATATCAGCCCTAATTTTTTTAGGCTCTCTCCTACTTCCTGATACCAGCCTCCTGTCCACTTCTTTGACAGATTTCTCACTCTCCAGCCTGGCAAGCCAACCTCTGTTCCCCAGAAGCTTTATGCTGGTGTCTCTCAGAAGAACTGATCCGTACATCAGCGATCTGCATGCTTCACAGACATTCATTAATTTATTTCCTCAGCACCTATATTAGGCATGTAATATTACATCAGCCTGGCAGAAACTGAGCTGAAACAAAGACAAGCAACTGACTCACCCAAGGGCACTCAGAAAATCGGCTCTACGGCCAGAAATCTCATCCAAGCTCCCATTTCTTAGACACAGATATTACTGAATAAGCTTCATGTGGTCCTAATCCACCAAAAAGAGCAAGATACAAATTTAGACATTCTGAAGTTGCGCCTAACCATAGAATACTAACGTCTTATTGTGTGGGCTATCTTTTCTAGCTCGCCAGAAGAAAGCAGCTTAGCAACTTAAAACTAATAAATAAGGCCATTAAAAGCTGACTAAATTTGAGGAAATGTGATTCTTTCTGTAAGGGGCAAAGAGGCTCCTGAGCATAGAGTAGCACTCCACATTCACCTTTCTTATTGACGCTGACCTAGTTCTGAACTCTCGATTTTGAAAAGGACACGCCAAAGTAAACGTGGAGACTGTTGTGAGATAAGAGCTGGTCAGAGGGGAAATAAGATGCATCAACACAATAAAATAATTGGCCAGGCAGTAGCGTTGCAGGAAAGGACTGAAAGGAGCCCTGGATCATAAATGCATCAAGGCTTCAGCAATACTGTTACCAAAGCTAAAGACTGAGAAGTTTGTCATGTGTAAATAGAGTAGTCATGTAAGGAAGGAAGGAGAGAAGGAAAATATGTTCCAATAAAACCCACAGGGATAGAAGGCGTATCTAATCTTTCAGGCCTCCCCAGCACCATCATCTAAGATGCTTATAGTGCCTTTTTGCCCTTAGGTATGTGTTGATTAGGGGCAATCTGTATCACTAGACTAGAACTACAGAAAGAGTAAAGAACTCCATTTTCTGATTAGAATACAATTATAGGCATCTGCCAATTCCACTATTTCTGTAGTGCCTTCTAAATGAATCAGTCACAGGTTAATCTAACCGTGTACTTATTATAAAAGATCAAAAGCTATAGATCCAAATATTTTGCTTGGAAAATAAGGCAACTTCAGATTTTTCTTTCAACCTGTTTAGGCTTCTGTTTAGGTGAAGTAAACCACCTGTTTGCTTCAGGTGGTTACTTTTTGAAAATATGAAGAGTGGTGAATTGCCCTTGGAATAAAGACAGCAAAACTCCATACATGGTCAAGACAGGAAATATAAAGAAGTATTCACATGACAGAAATATGTCAGTCTTAAGTTGGTTCTTCTGAATGTTACTAAGGCATGACTGGCCATGTGCTATTTGAGCTGCAAAATAGGGCAAAGAGAGTCATAGGAATAACAAGACCTTCTGCTTCTAACAAAAATATTGCTGTTTATAGCAGGGAAGCCCTCTAAAATGCATTTGAACAGCACTTAGCATGGTGAGCCCTGGTCTTCAGTGATACAACAGTAATAACTGTCAATAACACTATTTAAGGACATTTTCTCTTTTCAACAACGTAAGGGTGCTTTTCTAATCCACAAAGGCTATAAACTTGAACTATTGCACTATTTCTAAGGGCAGAAGTGAGACCAGAGATCAGTCAGATGAAGCGTGTCTTTTGTGATTTATCTGCTCACTGCCACCACCACCTTCTCTCTGCAGTGAAACCATAAGGAGGGGATGATCAGTGCTTAGCTCAAATGTAAATAAGTATAACATCTTCTGAGGCCAAAGCAATAATCCCATTCAGACAGACATAAAAATTGATATGACTGGGAAGTGTAAGCCATCTACACTTCCTGTATAAAGGTAATTTAAAATAAAAATACAGCCTTCATTCTGTGAAAAATCCACATCAGACAAACTAGGCAAAACCACAGACATCTACGAAAGGAGACAGTGCGACAAGTCCCGGGGGTAGACCAGCCAGCCTGATATGGCACAAGCCTTTCCCCTCCCCAGACTAGAGCTATAGAATCCATAGCATTCATTAATTTCTTGGCCTCTGTTAACCTCTACTAGCTTAACACACCGCATGTTTTTTTCGCCAGGACAGACTGCCTTCCACAGCATGGTCTTAAGGAAAGGAATTAAAAAAAAATCCAAACTTAGTGCTGCCATTCAGAGAGAAAAGACAAGTCAACAGTCACAGAAAAAAAGAAATGTCATTGAAATTTTGTTGTGTTGAATCACTTAAATGAGATCATAAGCTACTATACTATATTGATTTTTTGCATTTCCTGGAAGGATGCCATTTGAAAGAGACAAGGTGCTTTTCATTTGCTTTTAGGCATCATTTAACAGCAAACTTTACTCTTCTATGTAAAGATTCAGTTGTGTGCCAGTAACTTGATGGGCATACTCTTCTCATATCTACAGGGTTATAACATGGTCATACAGCTCTGAGCTCTATAATATGCAGCAAGTTCTTTTATAAATTCCTGTGACCTACAAAAAACACTTTTGTATCTATCTTAGATGGATTGATCTAGTTTCCCTTAATATTTTATGACCATGCATGTTTAACAGGGAAGATACTTAGAAGTGACAGTATTTTATATCCTTTAATTACATGGTAAATATTCAAAATGCCACTCCATGGTTTCTTGTAGGAAACAGTAATGGCTGTGGTAGTCACACAAGTGAATGAAGCAAGGAATAGGTCAATCATTCCCTGCACAGAACAGAAGACAGAGCAGAGAAAGAGACAGGTTTCTTTGAACTTTCAATAATAAAGATTCACGTGCAAGTCCAATACATAACAGAGCAAGTTTCTACTGTTCAGGATGTATCGGACTTTTTCCCAGGAGTCTCGGTACTACAAATATCCCTTTTCTGCAACAGTGTTAGTCCAGACCTTATGATTTGATTTCAGCAAAAGGTAGAAAGGTAGTCCTTTACCTGAGCAACACAGCCAAAAGAGGATAAAATGCACGTGTTGTTGTTTTACACAAGAACCACTGACTCGGTGACTTAATTTTCAAAGAGGATGGAAAAACAACACTATGGAATCTAGCAAGATGGGCAAAGAAATATGAATTTGCAAAGACCTAATGAATAGCTCTTCTGCAGAGAGTGACTAAGTGCAGGAAATATCTCCCCGCTGATGTTTTGGATCAAATGACTGGCAATCAAGAATTCTCAATATTACATGCTCTGGAGATTTTTACAGCACTCAGCTGGTAGAATAGGATAGATACCTTGCAGAAAGGTGTATTTGTCCCACCAATACTCAGTACTCCAAAATACATTCAATTTCTTGCTGATTTGGGGAGAACAACAACTGAAATATTTTGCCTGTTTTGACAACTTCAGCCAAGCTGTAAGCAGAACTCACCATCTCAAAGGTAAATGCATTCTAAGTAATAGGAAATAAAAAAAAATTAAAAATGCATATAATCTGTTAGGCCAAAGGTGATATGTAGCCTTTGCTAAATTAAAATGGAGGGAAGGAGGGTTACGTAGAATAGGCCAAAGTATCAACTAGTGCAAAAAGACCCCAATGTTTTTGAGGTACCTGTCCTCAACTGATCTCAGTGCCATCTGGGGAATAATCCAATTGCCAGAAGAGCATTTTAGGTTTCAGCTCCACAGCCTTGTGTTTGCTGCACGAGACCCCCTTACAGGCAGTGGCAGTGACTGGTAGAAAATCTTTGCCCATGCCTCTGCAAATGCTCTCTGTGCCTCTCACTTCTGCCCTGTGGCTGCGTGGCTGTGTCCAGAGAGTCTGCCTGAGCCGACAGACAAGAAACACCAGCCTTGTGTTTTCCATAGGAAGCTGTTCTTCATGCCCAGAGAGTTTCTGCTGAGCTCAGCCTTCTTGTAGCCCATTCCAGAAGGTGATCGGCTAGTAAAGCCAGCTACCGGGAGAGGGACTAGGTGCAGACCATTCTCCTTGGGGGGAGAAGAAGTCCAAGGTGCCACAGCATGAATGACTCCCAGCAAACGCCCAAGTGCCACTGAACTTGCATGCTACGTGCAGCCCAAAGCGTGTGCTTGCAAACAGGGCCGTGACCGCAGCTCGGGAACCGAGCTACTGTTACATGTTTACACTGAATAGACAGTGGATCCACGAAGCAGCACATATGTTTGTCTGATAGTCGTTAAACAGGGATTTGACTGCAGATCTTCTGGGAAAAATCTAGCAGGAAAGAGCTGAGTATCTGCCTCAGTCTTGGCATGCAATAGTGCAGCTCCATTACCGTTAGGGAATTGGCATATGTCTGGAATTAGGCACACTGGCAATCAAGCCACTTCTTTACAAATAACTAAAAAAAAAGTGAACAAACTGTTTGTTATCAAATTGATTCAGGCATCTGGGACACAGTGGGTGAATATTATTGATTATTTTCATTGAGGTTTTAAAGTGAATTTACTTTGGCCGACTGCTCTCCTTTCATATTTATTTGCCATGAACATTCGAGTGATCAAGTTTTACTTACACAGATGTGACCTTGACCAAGTCCTTTTACCCCTTTATGCTTCCATTTCCTCCTTTTCTCTTACCTGTCTCAATTGTAAACTTAAAAAGATTGCGTCTATCAAGGTCTATATTACAGTCTATACCTTAATTAAGTACACTTTGCCCTGTCTTGTCTGGGATCACTCCGCACAGCTCTAACACAAATCAAAATAACAATAAATTGTGCAGAATGCATTTCCAAGTCTCATATATGGATGGTGTTAGCAGAAAAGGAATTTGAAATTCAGGGGTGAAATCTGAGCCAGATGCACTTGCTTCCTTGTTCATCCAAACACATTACCCATCTGTCCAGTTGTGGTGAGGCCACACTGCTCAGTGTGGGCTACTTGCATCAAATTGCTTCCCAGTGGGATTGAAAAAAACAGAAGAAAAAAATTTCACAAACAGCTGTTGAACAAAAAGGCAGCACAGAACAACATCATGATCTGCTCAGAGAAATTTCAAGAGCAGAAAAAACCAACTACTTTTGTCTGATACATTACTTGCAAATTACATGTTCTGTTGCACCTCAGTGCTTTTTTAAGCTGCTTGAATTGCCTGGTAAGCAGATAGTTTATAAATAGAAGCAAAAATTATAATAAAAAGCTTTTTTTCCCATTTCTCTAGGATCAGACATGTATGTGGCCTCTAAGTTCCTTGCCTACAAAGAGAGTTTGGTGAGTATGTATGACTTTTACCTCCTTTCATCTTTGGCTCCATATTTTTCCACACATCTGTAGGAATTAAACAGCTTTGAGACCTCTCCCTCATCCAGTTCTGTTGAGGTTCTACAATAGGTTCAAGAACGAGTAGAGAAAAATCCACAGAGGACATAGCTGTAGAATCCATATTTCCATAGGACCTCTGGCTGTGGCCTTACAGAAGCTGTTTTGCCCAGGGCTCACGGACAGCACCAGCACCAAGCACAGTAACTTATGCCTCTTACAGAACAATGGAAAAAACGTGCTTTGGGTAACCCAAAGGGTAAAAGCCCTTCTGAGCAGCAGCTGCTCAGTAGAGAAGTACCTGAGCACCCATTCCTTGCATCTTATCACATCAGCTAGGCAGCCATTTCAGGCTTCTAGACCACAAATCTCAGTATCAGAGGTAGCACACAGTCCTGAAGGTTAGTGGATCCTGTATTATTTAAGCCCTTTACTAATGAGGGCCAGATTCTCAGCTGCTGTAAATTGAGACATTTTCACTGAACTCACTCAAGGTAGGTAAACCTAAACCAGCTGAGGGTCTGGTTTAACTAATACAACCTCTGACTGCATTAACTCAATAATGACAAAGACAGAAGAACGTGCTTGGGTCTTGGGGGATATTCGATTTGTATTTCTGAGTTTTGGGTTGGCTTTTCTTGGAGTTTTATTTCTTTAGGAAGGAGGAGTGAGGTGAGAGGAATTGTGTTTGGCCTGCTTGGGATTTGCAGAGCTGAAGCTGGGAAGCAATGCAAAAGAGCACTTTAATAAGTAGGGAGTGCCAAATGACACACTGTTTTTTCTTCTGTGGATGGAGAAAGCTAAATACAATATTCATATTACCTCAGTTTCTTCCATCACTCCAGACAAAACCATTGCCAAGACAAAATAACCCCCTCTGCTATTGCATAAACTCTTCATGTGCAATTATTTATACTAGCCAAACAGAAAGAAATTAATCCCATTTTGAGCGCTGAATGTGTGGCCAAAGATTTCATTATATTGTTACCATTTGGGACAAATATGCAGGAAGAAAAGAAAACTTTGCCAGGATTTCAAACTGAAATGTACATTTAAAACTTAGCTCGTGATTTCCCAGTGCCATTGTGAGTTTTTTTCTGATGTTTCACCCCGGAGGAATCATGTTGTGAGTTCAGCAGGCAAGATGTTGCCATGACATATACCTCATCAGATCAAAGGCATCGCATGGAGAGCCAGGGACGGATATGATTCTTAGGACTAATTTTATTATTGTAACTCCACTGACTTCAGGGCGTTACACCAATGATGAATTTGGCTCATCATACAGCAAATGAAGCTTAACATCTTTTGTTCCAAGTCTTCCTTTCTATCCACCTCCTCTGCTACCACCTGCTATTACTCTTTGAGCATGTTTACACCACATATTGCAAACAGCCATGAGCAAGCTCTGCCCACGCTCCAATCTGACAGAAGCCATGTGATTGGATTGGCACCAAGCCTGAGCTAATAATCCCTCATGAGAAGGATTTTTTCCAGTGAATAGCTTGGGCACGATGACTGTACATCTATCTATACAGCGTCAACATGCCCAAAGAGTAATCTATGCTGCAAATCTCTTTACAGGTCTGGAATCTTCTCCTTCCATCTTTCTTTTCCCACACAGCTTTTCCCCATGCCCTGTAAAGAGATCTCGTACCTATGCTCATAATCCCCACAGTCAGCAAAATGCCTCTGAGTGGTACAGAGAATTACTGTTTTCACTTGTTGGTACAGGGTGCTTCAGTACTGCTCAGTCCTAGATGCTGAGCTTCCTTCTCTACTAGTTTAAACATGTTTTTCACCCAAAGAGTTGACAAAATGATCCCATATTTAAAATCATGCCACATCTGCCTCCCTTTCTTTCTACTTTCCCTTGTCATCTGCACCATCATCACTTTAGCTTGTTGATGGTGTCATTCCTTCATATGGCTCATCACCTTCTTTGCAGTAATACCTGTTATATTTCCAGCTTCATCTGCTGTCTTTAAAGGGCATTCCAAGAGCATTCTCTTGGAAGCTCTTGGAAGCATTCACTACTTCCCCATATCCACAGACTGCGCTATGGTAAAGAACCCCAAAATACTGGGCCTCCATGCTGGGAAGGGAACAGCGAGATCCAAGGCCTTGTGCTGTCTGTGAGGGAGTATCACCTAATTTACATCTCTCAAAATTTATTTTCTCTGAGGTAGGGAGAAGCTGGATATTTTCAAACAATTTAAAGCTACAAGTGGGTTTTAAAGCTTCGGTGGGTTTTGCTTTACTTTTGCTACAAGTTTAAATGATAATTCAAGTAGTTATCCCACTCCTTGGTGGTTTTCTACACAGTCTTCAGTCACACACTCCTGTACTTTGGAGCTGCTCAGCAGGTACACAGAAGCAGAATCACAGCATGCTCATGGCTCCAGTACACTCATAAACACATTCCTATTTCTCTGCATGTGCATAACGAGAAAGGAGGCCCGTTGCTATGAAATTCCCTCCTCCACGCCAAATACAGGGTAGAACCAGGAGCAATTCCAGGGTAAGAGGTACTAATTTTAACATCCATTATTTGCATACCTGTGCAGTATTTTTGCATCAATGGAAGCCAAAAGAGAAGCCATCCCTGGTTTTCCATGAGCTTTACTAATAGCTTTGCAAAAACTCAGCCCATAAATAAAAAATCCCAAATTAAACAGAAGCAGCAAAGAAACATGGTTCAAAAAAGAAGAGACAAGTAAAGTCTGTGGAAGCACATCAGGAAGATTGAAACAAGACAAACATTTTACCTTCCTCAAAACCAGCAGTGAAAATACTCTGAAAATTAACATTTTTTTGGTGCATCTTCATGGCCACATTTACAATACTTGTCAACATCTTCATCAGTACTAGAAGGTTTTAAGTTCAGAAGATGCAGTATCACTTCATCTTTCTTCAAATCTGAGACTGCTAATGAAAGACCTTGTAAAAGTTATGTGGAGTTTGTATTGGAAAAGGATTACAGAGATACCCTTCCAAAGCTTAGGAGTAGCTCATGAATTGTCCATTGATGCAGGCAAAGGAAGCCAGGGAATCCATTCTACAACTTTTTTTTTTTTTTTCCCTGTGGGCTGCTATGTCAAGTGAACAGCTCTACTGCACAGTGATAAAGGAAAATGATTTAAAAGCCACTTGATCTGTGTTGTCTCCATTCAAAAAGAATCTAACCTGATTTATAGTTCCTCAAATGGCTGAAACACTACTTTGCTTAATGTCATTAAAAACCTGGTATCGGCACCCAGCCCTAATAAAAGTATGAGGAACGTGGTAGTAACCTACCCATAGAAGGCAAATGAAGCTGTCATTTTTCAATATAATTAAACCTGGTTTCAAAAATCCAAAGGTCTGTAATATGAATTACACTAATTACTTCTTGTGGTTTAAACATTGATTTCAATGTTAAATTTAATGGACTTAATGGATGTTGCTTTTCCCATCAGACTGGTGGCCGATGTTTGTCTTGTTTCTTGACCACTTATAGATTTCTGTTGACCCTTTAAACATATTACAATCGGCAGCCTGCTCATTCTTCGTGCATGAGAGTACCACTATTACTTTCCATAGATAATCCCAGCTTCCATGTAACCTGTCTCTCGGAGTTATTTTTGGCAGCCAAAAGCATACATGCTCCAGGAAATAGAAAAAGAGATCATTGGACTAAATTTTCAGAAATGTGCAAGCAATTAATCTTGCCTGGGCAGTATGTGAAATCCAAACAAACATTAGGAAATAGCAAAACGTGCAAAAATTCACAGTCCAATAGTGCTGCTGTTTGCTGCACACCAGTCTCTTTACTGCATTTCTTCATTGCTGAGCAGAGTCAAAACAGAGAAGCAAGGATGCTGAGCCTAGTTCTGAACTCCAACTGGAGTAAATCAGAAGCTGTTGGAATTCATGGAAAAAAACTGTGGGGTCTGGAATCAGGTTCCCTCTTGAACTTTCTGCTTATCCAGAAAACAGCAAAAGGAGTGCTCGGGTTGAACAAATAAGAACTACATTACAAATAATAAACTCTGGGCTTACTGTTGACTTAATGACAGAACCCCCACAGATTTCAAGGAGAGTCAGATGAGGTACACTTCATATGTGATCGATGGAAGAAAAGGACCATCTTTGTACTTGGGCTCACACCCAAGAGACACTCTAAGAGGGCAATGTTTGCTAATACTTTGATTCTCTTCAGGAGTTGGAATTAATCAGTGTTGTGTCCAGGCTGGACGATGTGGCTTGTTCCAATGCTAAGAACACAAACAAAGCCCAAGTCCTTCAGATCACAGAGTGTGCCTTCATATGAGTCTACAAAGCCCTGCTTGGGAGAGGA
Organism: Myiozetetes cayanensis; assembly: GCF_022539395.1. NCBI lineage: Eukaryota > Metazoa > Chordata > Aves > Passeriformes > Tyrannidae > Myiozetetes > Myiozetetes cayanensis. The sequence continues at coordinate 50,776,172 of NW_026087853.1, forward strand.
GGCCTAATCCTGAAGGTCCAGGTAAAAATAATGAGGAGTGCTGGTTGCTTCATACTCTGGGAAACAAGGCCATTTACAAATAATCTGTAAATAAAGAACTTAGGAGACGATTTTCAAAGGACCTCATGTTGAAAATCTTTTTTCTCCTAATATATCACAGTTGCTGAAGGCATCCTAGGCTAGGGTTGAAACAACACCAGAATGCCTGTTTTCTCACCAAACTGTTTTTACATTTGTTTTCCACAGACAAGGGAACATTGATACTAAAAAGGAATCAATGCCTTGAAATATTTGTACCATTTTTTTTTCCCCCAGCAGAAACTCTAGATGCTACATGAGAGGTAGTTTGGCAAGAATGGAAGAGAAAGACTACAAATATTTATAAATTCAGTCTATCAGGAAACCTACAACTGCAGTGAAGATAGGGAGAAGAATGTGCTGAGACCACAGAATTGCCATTTGTGGCTCAGGACAAGGGAATTATTACACATTTATCTATGGCAATCTTGTTACAGTGGTGATGCCAAGGGGGAAATTATCATTCAGCAAAATGATCTTCCTCTTTCCCTCTGTTTGTGGTACATTCCCAAGAAAAGCTGTGCTGCTGTATTTGTCACTGGCTATGCCTGAAATCATAACTGGTATGACTTTTAAAAGAATAACATTAGCAGAGAGGAATTCTGCCAGCATCCAAATGACTGTTTCTATCTGGGGCCTAAAACATCTGTGCATAAGTAAAAAATATATATATGTTATCCATATGTGGATTGAAAGATTTAACAGAGTGAAAACACACAGCTCTAGGAAAATCTTGTTATGTTAAGGGCCAAGTAATCAGCATGTATAAACTAGCATGATTTCATTGACACCAGTGATGTTTTGCTGATTCACATCAGTTGAGGAGCCTCGTCTCATAAGTATGTTTTTCTTTCTGTATGGGAGTTCACCCAGCCCAGAATTACGGAGTATAACATAATCCTCAGAGAAAAGAGAGCAGATTTTGGAAAGGTAATTCTTTCAATTTAGGGATTCAAGTCAAATTAGAACACACTGAGGATTTCTGAACTGACTCCTACTCAACAGGGAAAACTTTTCTATCAGTTTAGAGAAACTTAAAAGCCTTTGGACTGAACTGCCAGTACTGGCCTTCTAGCCAGGGTCTAATGAGAGGAGACAGAGCATGACCTATTATGTCTCAGAGTCTGACTGGAGACTTTTGGCAGATGTGTACTGGCATGCGCGGCTTCTATATAAACTCTGAAATTTTATGATTGCATAAAACCTTTTTATAGCTAGAAGATATTTGAGTTCATAACACGTGCCTTTCCAGACTAGATCATAATGGCATTCTTGATTATTTTCTATCTTAATATCAAGATGTAAAGATGACAGGTTAACATACCTTTCTCCTTCCCAAGGTAGCTCTGTAACAAAATAATTAAGCAATGGAAGTAGTTGGAGAAAAGGACTCTCTAGTCATCATTAATGGCCACAGTCCAAAGTCAAACACATCCAGCCATCAAACCTCCATTCTGTTTTGACATTGGATGATGAAATATGTTGGTCTCATTACTCACTCAACTTTCCTCTCCTCCTCCTCTTTCTAGCAAGTATTGACTCCAGACACCATATAACTTTTTAGAGCTACTCACGTAATTTCCTAAGCAAACGAGTGCAGTTCCATAGGTTTAACCTTCCTTCTTCCCACCCCAGAGCTGCACGTTTTAACCAGCCCATGGTCTTGCTTGGGACCTTCTCTCTGGGAAGACAGCAGTCCCTCATTCCTTCAAGGTCTCCCACAGACCCTGCTCAGGGCAGCAGTGCGGGTGATCATGACCACCTCCCCATGGGTGTATCCCATTTCCATATTATGTACTCCCTATTAAAACAGGAGAGAGGTGCCCTAGAGAGAGATGTTTGAGCATTTACTTAAGCTCATCACGGAAGTAAAATAGCATCCTATGGAATGCTATTTGCTTTGAGACTGCTTTGGAAGGACAGAAATTTTGTGTCCTTATAACTATAATGAGTACAGTGCAGGCAGCTGAGCTGGAGCCCAGGAGCTCTGAAATGCAGGACTCCTATCCCTGCCACTGGGAACTACCTGGAGTAAGAGCCGTTCCTCCTTCTCACTTTAGCCTTACTAAAACAAAGTAACTAATACCATGTTTTCTCATCTTGGCCATGAGGGAGGACAGATTCTTTAAAATAATGATTTTAATTCACACTACTTAAAAATAGGCTCTTAACTCTATATGCTGGCATCTAAATAAAAGCAGCCTGACTTTGAGAGGTGCTAAGCATTTGCACCTCCTAGCAATGTGTACACGAGCTGTTTCAAAGATCTCCGAAGATACAGATTTTCTTCCCTGCCAATACCATTTCTCTCTCCTTCAATATAATTTTATAGGCCATCCATTTTGACGTTACATCAAATTAACACTAAAAACACACCTACCACTTTGGATGGAGCTTTTAAGAACCCACTCTTCACAACGCACAAGGCAGGATGCCTACTTTGTGTTACAGACAAGTTCACATTTAACTTCAAACATTTGCGCAAGTCACGGAGAATTCATTTTGACTTCTGTGTTGTCCTGAACAATGACATTTTCCTGAATCGGGGACAAAGAAAGTCATTGGAAAAGCAGTGACAGCAGGATAGATCATGTTTATGCAGTTAAGCAGGGGCATCTGTTTCTCTAAATGAGACCCCAAAAGAAAAATAATAACCAAGAAAAAAAATTTTTTCAGTAAGGTTTGAAAAAAAAAAACAACAAACCAAACCCAGCAAAATTTCCTAGCTCCTTCGGATGAATCAGCCTATTGAGTCAGGAATGCTAAAGAAAAAGAAGAGTGCATTGCTGTGAACTTGTCTGAGCTTTTATATCTCTTCCATTAGGTAATTTTCAAGTAATGTTGATTTAGCAGTTTCAATTTCATTCAGAAGAGGCTAAACAATGTTAGATGTTAAAGTCTTCCTTTCAGGTTTGCTTTACAATTCACTATTGCTCTTTCTACTCTTAAGCCTGTGCTCCAATATATAACCAGTTATATATTCCTTATTAAAAATGTACAATGTTTCAGAAAATTGAAATAGTTTTCAAAATTGTCCCCCACTGGTAATTCTGCATTTGATTGTCAAAAATGTTAATCTTTTCTCAGGCCTGAAATTATGAGCCAGCTTTATTGGTCAAAGGCCATAATAATTTGAGCTCTTATTTTATAAACTCATTTCTGCCGAGTGATATCCTGATAGGAGCAAGAATAATAAATCACAAACATGTCCCCCAAGATTGCATTGTAAATGTCAAACTAGACAGGAAATTGTAATTAAAGAAAGGAAATTGCTACAAAGAAGCACTTGATTTTAAAATGAGCTAAGCACAGAATTTTCTAAGCATTTAATTATAGACCAATTTCAACTGACTGCTTTGCTTTTGCAGTCATATTTCTTATTATAACTGTTCTACATAATAACCAAATCTCCGTGCTTACGCTGGTCAGGAGTATTACTACATAACACTGCATTAGCACAGGATTACTAACTTTACAGGAACTATTATCATGTTTTAGTGTGATGGACAGCAATATCAGAATTTTAAATCAGTGACAATCTGATTTTAACTCAGCAGCCGAGTGGGTATCTTTTCATAACAGCAACTGCACCTCTTGGCACCTCGCTCTTAAACAAGCAGGAGGACCAGTTCTGAAACACTTGGACCGACAAATGCCTGGATGAGTGAGTAATGTGGTCAGCATCAGACACTCTGCCATCACAAAAAAATTCCTGTTACCCACGAAGGCTGCTGTGGTTCCTATCAATCTAGACAGAGCCTTTCAGTGCCATAAAAAAAGGGTCCTATTCACTTCCTCTCCAATGCATATAAGTCAGAAAAGAAAGGATTTAGGGAAGAAAACAATATGTTCAAGTAAAACTAGGCTAGCAAACCACTTAAATATATGGGTTGTTGTGTGCTGAGCAACTCAGTACAGCCTTTTTGAGCCCTAAATTCTGCTATTGACCCTTTATTTTTTACTGATCTTCTCATTCAAGAGAGTTAACAGGCCTTAAAAACCCTTCTTTCCATCTTCCCTGCCAGATTCAGGAGTTAATCCTCATCTTCCCAACCATCTTTTTCTGCTTCTTGTCAATACCACAGTGGTAGAAGGGGTAGGAATGAAGTGCACAGTTCTCTTTTTCTTTAGCATAGCCTAAAACTTTATTGGAAGTAAAATATACTATATACCAGCGCACTGTATCTTTTTTGATTTGAAAAGACAGATATGCAGAAAAACTTTTCTACAAGACTGAAGCTGAAGAAAACCCTGTTACACTGAATCCTCATTAGGACCTAGCAAAATTCACTGAATACTTGACACTGCATATTTCCAACCAGTAAGGAATAAATCAAGATGCAGATGCGATCATTTGCACCCCTAAGCTGACTGCAATGGAAATATTATGCTGCTGCAGGAGCAAGATGGAACTGGATAAAGCCTAGTCAACTGGCAGATACTTACCAACCACAGAATTTACTTGTTGCCTCATGAATCAATGTAATGACCAAGAATTTAACTGCTCAAACATTTAGGAGAGCAAGGTTAATAGAAGCATTCTGATCTTTTACTTTCCTAGGGAATAAAAACCATTAGACTGGATGAAAACAGTGTCACAACAGAAACAGCATTTTCTTCAAAGTGTGGATATGTAATTGTAATGTAATGTAGTCATTATTTGGCACAGGGTCTAAAGACCTCTTAAGTAGAATGGGGTTACATTCTTAAGTATAACATGCAAAAGAACACAGTCTAATATGTGTGTCTGATAAAATAGATGTCCTGGAGTCCAGCATAGTTTGCTTGCAGATTTCATCAGTAACCAGAAGTCAGGTGGAATGAATGGACACAAAGAAACTGCTAATCTCAAAGGGAAAATTGCTCTAGTTTTTTGGAAAGAGGTGTAAAGAAAGAGGGCCAGTCAAATAGATGTGTCTTGGCAAGAGAACATACAAAAAAACCCCACAAAAACAGTGTGAAAAAAGCAGCAAATGTTTTGAGGTTGCTTTCGTTAGAAAAAACTGTTGAATTCCAACTAAATAAAGATGTTGTGGGTCAAGTACTGTGCATCACCTATGAGATATGATTGCACAGAAAGGAGAGAGTGGAGCATCTGTGAATAGGAGGTGCAAAAAGAATAGGATAAAAGAGGAACCAATAAATGAAGAGTAAAGCATTTTGAGAATCTATGTGGTTGAGGACATAGATGGAGAACACCAAAGGGTTCCATAATGAAGCAGAACCTTTGAAGAAAAGATTCCATTGAGAGATGGAAAACCTAAAAGGAAGAATGAAAGAGTGGATGTAAGGAAGGAAAAAGAGAACAAGCGCTATTCTTTGGTGAGGTCTGCACAAAAAGGCCATATTTGCCCCCATGCCAACCAGCAGGGCATATGGCTGGGTCAGCATGAACAACACATTTGTGACTGAACAAAACTTCTCTTTGCTGGTGTCTCTACACTAGTCTCATGCTGAATCTGTTGGCATTACACATTGAACAACAGCAAGTTGATACAGGTGCCACAAAACATACTTTTTGGGTCAGGGTGAATAAATATGTATCTATTTCCATTGAGCAGTAGGTGAAGTAACAGTGACTGCAGAGGAGCTGAGGAAAAGGAGGATGGAGATGATGCTGGGATTGAATAAACAGCACAGAAAATTATCATATCCAATAAAACATGCTCTTACAAGTGCACCTGGAGAATTCTTCTGCTTTATGCAGTTTTCCTCATTATTTCCTATTTCTGTTTTCCTTCATGGTTATGGCTTCACCACAGAAGTGGCATTACTAACACTGCTTAAATCCTCTCAAGTTAGTTTGACACCCGGAAGAGAGTGGCAATTTTTGCAAAATCATAAATTAAGCTTCTTAGAATGACTGAATTACTTGGTAGAGTATTTTATTACCATCAGAGAGAGGCTTCCCTGGTCAAGCTGTACCCTGTGTCCAACAGAATTCAGGCACACTATGGGATGGTGACAGCATTAAGGTCTGGGTGTTTATGCGATTAGGGCCAACAGTCAGATGTTGCTTCAGATAAGTCTTCCTTCAGCTAAACCCAGCAGTTTTGTCACTTCATCTAATTGTTATTACTTTATTTCTAGTGCATTTCTCATTTCCCCTCTACTTACATTTACTTTTTATATCTTCCTGTGGTAAATTCAACCTAAGTTTGACTTAATATTTTTTTTTTCAGAGATGTCATTAGCCATGCTTAATTCAAGCAATAATGTGAATAAAAGCATTTCCCTGCTTACTAGCAGTGACAGCATGGCTTGCAACAGGCACAAGCAGTGCTGGAGATGGCAGGAGATGGCTGGCACCTGGGGCTGATGGCACAGGGGATTGATTCTCAGTGCCCAAAAAGGGGCTTTTCGAAGAGCAGAAGCTCCTGCCTGCCCACCCTTGCCTCTCGTGCTCCAGCCCTGGCCACCCCATCCAGACATGCAGCACTGCCACCTGATAAGCATCTTGTCTCTCTGGAAAGCAATATTTCCTGATTACTGGTGAGCTTCTAGCGGCACGGACAAATTTATTTTGGGAAAAAGAAATACAGTGTGGCATCCCTCTCTTGAAAGGCTACTCACCTCACGCAAGGTTTCCATAACAGTAAGGTCAGGAAAGCAACACATCTCTTTGACAGGAAGATAGCACAATACATTTTCTGGCTCTATTACACCGTCTCCATGCAATCTGGACACAGCACTTCATGACTCGTTTGCCTCAGTTTCTCATTTGTAAAAATGAAGACAGAAATCCTTCTCTTCTGTTTGGGCTCTAAGCTCCTGGGTACAGGCACAGTCTCAAATGAGGTTTTACAGCACACAGCCAAGCAGGAGCTATGTCTTACTGAGGGCCTTGCTCCATTTTAATATAAACTTGAAACTTGTGTTACTGAAACTCTATTTATATTTGTCATAGTATTCATTAAGTTGTTAGAAATATCAGGTGGCGCTTGTAGTTACAAAATTTGCAACCAGCACCTTAATAACAATATATATATCAAAAGGGGAAGATGTTTAAAATGTCTCCCATGCACTTCAGGAGGAACTCTGCTTCTGCTGCCCCTGTGTAGTACTCTCACCCCCCACTGCCAGCGTGCTGAAATATGCTGGGATCATCACACAAACACATATTTATATTTCAGCTTAATAAAATGGCTTTTTTTATAACCTGCAGTCTTAGGTACTTGCCATCAGGAAAGCACGCTCGCAGGGGAAGGATCCAGAATTACTTGGCAGGTATCGCTAACGCAGCACAGGGAGTTATTAGTAGCAGCAGATTGTTGTGAATGTGCAGAGTCAAGTCAGAGAAATGGTAACATATAAAATGTATATGTACACACACACACACATACACGGGGTGAGGGCATTTAAAAAGCCAATGCAATGGCAAAGCCTCTTCCAGTGAACTGGGAAGGGAATTGCTTTGTTTATTGCCATCAGTGCCTCTGTGAATCACAACCCATATCATTGGAGCAGATCAAAGGCCACAGTTTTAATTCCTCAGCAAAGTCCCACATCAGAACAAACAGTCAAAATTTCAGGCAAAGGAAAAATTCCAACAAATGAAAATATCTAATTATATCAAAGTAACTTTTTAGGATATAGTCCCAGTGCTTCCCTTCAACCAAACACTTTATATCCCATGAAAGCATGTCAGCCTTTTAAAAATCAAACATAATGATCATTTTACAAACCATTATCAAAATCAGCGTGTTCCCATAAATTTTTTGAGGCTGCTAAATCTCTCTTTTCCATCATGAAGGCTGTAGTACTCTGTCACTTCCCAAATGCTGCATCACAAAAATATTTTAAAACAAAACCCATTTTGTCTTTCCTGCCCTTCTTTTCTTCCCTAATTAGTAACAGAAATAATCAAACCGGTGAGCAAGGCCTGGCCTTGTGTAATAGTTCCAGTATGTTCATACCAGGGGTAAAAGAAAGCAAAGCAAAACTTTGTGCTAAAGCATCAGTTCAAACCATGGAGTGATAAGAGCCGGGATAGACACTTGGGATAGACAGATCCATAGATTTTGTAGACTAAATGCTGATATCACCCTGAAGGAAATGCTGCTCTATGAGAAGCTTGTAGGATTTAGGTATCAGGAAGAAATTATTTATTGTGAGGGTGGTAACACACTGGCACAGGTTGCCCAGATAATTTGTGGATGCCCCACCCCTGGCAGTGTTCAAGGCCAGGTTGGATGGAACTCTGAGCAACCTGGTCTAATGAAAGGTGTCCCTGCCCAAGGCAGGGGATTGAACTAGATGATCTTTTAGGTTGCTTCTAACCCAAACAGTGCTATAATTCTATATTTTATCCAGAATCTCCTGAAAAGCTAGTGAAGCTGATGCATAACTGACAGGCTCATTAACAACAACCTAAGTTACTCAATAGCTCTTACTGGTTCATTCTATTAATTTTACCAGGACATGCCTGTTAATTCTGTGAGTTTAAGTCTCCAGATCCATAGGTTGGAAAGTCACATCGCTGTGGTCTGAGGGACACAGGTATAATTATCATCTGGGCCATCGCTGGTGGGAAAGGTGTCATGTGTGTCTCTCTGCTTAGCAGGGAATAGTTCTTTCTGCTGTCCTATCTGAACATGAAATGGCAAGAAATCCAGAAGATCCCAAGTCTGCATGGAAAATTAACAGTCAGGGTATGGGGAAGCTAGCTCAGAACTTGAGAGTTCTTTTTCACAAAGCTACTGAGCTCAACTAGACATGAAAAAAAAATCTTGGAGATGATGCTGCCTACATATGCCATAAACAGATGCAGAGTTGGATTTTTTCCACATAGCATGAACATTTAAAACTCAGTAGAGGCAGGATATGCAAACAAAGAGGGAAGCTTTGTGTATTCACTCATACATTGACTTATAAAACTCAAGCTGATGGGTCATAAAAATATTTGAAGATGTTTACATGAAAATTTCTCTTTGCTTGCAGCAGTTTCAGCAGCGTATTCTCCCCATGTATTATTAAGTCAACCTTTTTCACAATAAGTTGCAAAATGACATTGCCCAATTCCAGAAGCTCTGGGCTGGTAATACAGTGTGCTGTGTGAGAAGGCTTCAGAACTCCTTCTCAGTGGTGCTTTCTGCAAACAGTGAAGAAGAACTTGGTCCACTCTCTGGCCATAGGGATGCCCGCCCCTGACTTAGAGAGTGGGAGGTGATGTGCTGAGCTTCTCCTGGGTGCTGCTGTGCCACTGCACAGCACAGAACAAGCACCTCCGTGGCAGGTGCAAGTTCTGTACCACGTTGTTTTGCATCAGGTAAAGGCAATTTGAAGAAATCACACCAAGAGCGAGGCCTGGTGAGGCGAGGCTGGTGAGGTGTACAGGGTGGCTTTGGAAGAGCAGGCAGAAGCAAAGGGGGCCCCACAATTCAGACAGAGCCAGTGGCAACCTCAGGAGCCCCTGAGTAAAGGCACCTCAGTTTCTCAGAGAGGACAAAATTGGGCAGCTAAACCTGAACCAAAACGACCACTTTGAGAAAAATCTTAATTTCTCATTTTTTGTTCATTCCAAACGCGAATGAAGAATCAGAAATTTTCCCTAGGACAGCTATTTTCAAAAAATTCCCCTTTGAAGAACCCCATGGGGAGTGCGTCACACACATCGACACAAACACATGAGCGTGTGGGGATCGTGGCAGAGCACGAGGGGCAGCCCAGCCCTTGTAGGGGCTAGGAAGCCAAGGCAGGTCACAGCCCAGCAGCTGGGCAGACATGGGAAGCTTGGTGAGCCCAAGGATGTGTACAAGGAAGGCAAAGTCTGGGGAGGCTGCTCAGGCAGCCTGGGGAGGTCAGCAAGCCTCCAGGTAGCCCTGCCAGTGATCCCAGGAGCTTGCCAGGGGCTGCCCGTTATGTCAGGCCTTGGCAAAGTGGGGTGGGCATGTTTACAGGCCAGGGCTTTTCTTCCCCAGAACCAGCCTTTCCTTCTTCAAACCAAAAGTTCTCCACTGGTAAGCTGCCTGAGATTCAGGCCCACAAATGCCCCGCTGTAATCACCATTTTCTGGCCATTCTGCATCATCTTCTGACCTTGCTCTCTGACCCTGGAAAGAGGAGCTTTTCAGAGGGGCTCGATGAGGGCCATACCAGCCATGGCACAGGGGCAGTATCCCTGCTCTCCCTCTGCCAGAGCTCCCAGCAGAGTGGGGCTGCTGCTCCAGCAGAGTGCCCTGCATTGGGCAACCTCAGTGTGAGTCCCATGGACTGCGAGGAACACCCCAGGTTCCATAGGCTGGCCCTCACCATGCAGCAGTACCTTCTGTCGGTTTAGCAGGCTCCAGTAAAAGCAAACATTTCCCAAAATGCACCTCTCATTTACATATAAAAATCTAAAATCAAACCTCTAGGACGGCGGTGCCAGCAGCATCCATATCACTAGATACAATCCAGACAATTCCTACAATTAATGAACTGGGAAAATTACAGGTAAAATAAAAATGACTGTGTGAAAAAGACCTTGAAAGGCATGAAACAGACAATGAGATTTTTCTACTTTTTATTTCTCTTTCCCTCCCTTCCCTAACTACAGTTTTATGCATAATTGTTTGGTCAGTTTGTTCTTCCCTGAAACTTTTACTGAAATGGATTAGGTAAACCATGCTCTGAAACAGATTGAAAATGGAAAATATGTAAATATATAGCATATAACTTATAAAACTGTATATATATGTGTGTGGGTGGGTGCTGGAATAAAAAAGCGACTGTTACTTGCTGGTAGAACAACATATCAACAACTGTTGGAGCTGACTTGAAGGTTAAATATTAGGAAAGAATCCAATTTCTCTTGTCTATTCAGCTCAGCGGTGTGTTAGATTGCGGTTGGAGTGTGCTTATGGAGTGTGGGATATGAAGTAGGCTAATCAATCCCTGCTGCTTCATTCTCAGGTTCTTCTTATATCAGGTCCCTGCCCTCAGGCAGCCTTCAGCTTTCCAAAAGCCAATTCCATACAAATAAAAATTGCGACCTGCAGCTAGAGGGTGAAGCTGAGTTTCCCCCTTGTGATTAATCTCTTCTTGGGTGGCTTTCAGGAAAAAAAAAATAAGAAAGGAAAAAAAAAAAGGAAAGGAAAAAAAAAAAAGGAAAGAGAAAACCCATGCATGCTGCAGCCCTGTGAAAGAGTTTTCCTATTGAATGAGCCCAGTGCTCTGGAGCCAGCTTATCAAATGAAAGAATTCATTTTTTTTAACAGTGCCTCGTGTTGACATTGAGAAAATGAGCTATCAAACACTATGATTAAACTTCAGCTGCCATAATTGTCGTCCGAACAACTGCATGGTGGAACTGAAAAGCATTTTTTTTAACCAGCTCTATATGGTTCACCAGTAATACTCAGTTTAAAAGGTTGTTGCTGCTAGCAAGAGAAACAAGGCTTGAAATTAACTTTTTCCAATCCATAGACAAAATTAAACATAGGTATTTGAGTCACACAAACAACAGGTAAATCAGATGTGCTTTAAATTTCATTTTCAGTCATTTTATCTGCCAAGGGGTAGCTCCAGCATATTAAAATATCTGAACATTTTCTTGTTTCACTGCATCTGACTGGATTGGTCCTGCCTTTTATTTTGAGAAAGACAGACAGACAGATAGACAAAAAGAAGTATAAGGAATAAATACTCTATTTGGTCCAAGTGGGGATAGATAGAGGAGAACCTAAGATGTGTGAAACATTTTCCCTGCAATTTAAAGTTTTGATATGAGCAGGGGACAATCTAAACTGCAATTGCCACCACACTGCATGCAGTTCTTGCTCAGTCTCCTTTCTGGTCTGAACTAGTGCATTTGCTCAGTTGAGGCTTACAGGGATACTAAGTATTTTATATTACTGAGTATTCTACATTAATTCTCAGCAACCTTATTACGTACGTCCTCAAGAGACTGTGGCTCATCAAGGAGGCTAGAGAAGTCCTTCAGGGAGGGTGGTTAGAGGCAGGATATCTCAGGAAGGTGACACCCCTGGTGACAGCAGCCCTCTGGTCAAATGTAATTCTTTGGGAAATGAGCTGTTGCACAATTAAATCTCTAGTTAAGATTATTTAAAAAAAATTCAAATACTGCAGGACACACAATGCAGTGAACATGAAGGAAATAATGATGGGGAATAACTGAGGGCCAGTTAGGAGAATATGAACAGTTTAACCTGGAATATTTCTCTGCCCCTTTCCTGAGCTTGCTTGGAGTGAGTCTCTGGGCTCCTTCCTGAAGGAAGGATGTGCAGCAGGAAGGGAAGGGGGACTGTAAACCAGGATTCCGATGAGACTGAGGATGTGGCCGTTGCACGGAAGGAAGAGTTTGCTCCCCCAGACGGTGCTCCAGCCCCTGTAACCAGCGCTGCCCACCACTAGGTGTCCGCCCCGGCCCCGCTGGACCATCGCCGCCCTCAGCATCTCCCTCCAACTCGCTCCTCCTCCCATCAAATTAACGTCGTCTTATTTTCAGAACAGAAATGCTTTTCCACACCCCCTCGCCTCCGTTTCCACCTTACTCTACCTACTCAAGCAGGTGTTTTTTGCGAAAGTCAATTGTATAACCTGATCATCATTCTGTTTCCTGAACATATGGGAATAACATTTTGAAATAACAATAACATTTTCATCATTTTTAGAGTCTCGTGCACTCTGAGCTTTACTTTATCCCTTTCCGAGATAAAGCTGATAATGTCTGGGGTTTGTTCAGGACACTCAGGGGTGGAGGTTATTGCTTGCAAACCGATTTCACGATCTGAGCAGAGCAGTTGGAGGAGCAGTGAGGTGCAAGATGACTTAGACATGGGTAAGAGTTAGGAGCTGAGCTGGAGAGATAGGGACAGCTTCCAAAAAAACAAGTTTAGCAACAGATTGGATGTTGTTGATGAAAAATAACACCAGTCTGCAAACTAGGGAATGGTATTTGCTCCATTAAAAAAAAAAAAAAATGCTCATGGTAAAACTAAGAAAACTGAAGTCACTCAGATCTGTTCCTTCCATGACACCTTCAACAGCTCCTTTAGCAACCTAGTTCTGGATTGTTCCCACCTGCTGGACTGCACACACTAAGCTGTTATTGTAGGGTTGCTTATGCATGCTGAGCTGCATTCCCATGTTTGCTATTTGTAGGGTCACTCAGACATGCTGTCTGGATTATGACTATTTTCAAGCATCCTGAGCTGCTGGAAACGATTCATTTATCTGAAGCAACTGCAAAGATATTTGTCTGAGAAATAAAGATATGAAAAAGGTACTCTAAGCCAAATTTTGGGCCAAGCTACAGAGGCACTGGGCAACACATTATTCATTCATCATAAGCTTTGCAATATGAGAATGGCAAAGTTATAATCAATTAAGAAAACAGAGTCTGACACTGCAATACTCTTAGCTTAAGCAAACCAAATAAAATATCGCAGCTTGTTCAAAACGCTTATTTTGAAATCACAGTATAAACAAGAGGTATAAACACACATCCTTTCAGCTAGGTTTTGGGTGAACTGCCTGATCTATTTGCTGCTGTGCAGAAACCTAAATTAGCTTTCAAGATGAGTCTTTCATAAAAGGCCTTGGAATTCTCTCTTATTCCTCATTTCCTACATTTGAAATGCTTTGATTTAAAGAATCCAGTCCATAGTTCCTGTAATAAACTTAACATTTACAAAGAGATGAACCTAATATGGTCACCTTTAGAAAAGGACACAATTTTGTTCTTACTCTCAGGAAATCTTATTGAGTACCACTGCAAGTGAATTCCAGGCAGTATTGGAGATGGGGGTAAACACCGAGGCAGCACACCTGCAGGTTGTTTTGGCTTTAGGTTGTTCTTTGACTAGAAAGAAAATGTGGAATTTGGACCAGCTGGGGAAGAGAAAGGGAACCTCTGGCTCCTCTGCACTTGAAAACTCTTCCTGAAGACATCAGCTTGCAAGGCTTTGCTGTAGGTGACAGAGGTGCTGGGCTTTAACTTGGACACATTGTGCTAAAACAGCAATAAAACTGTGACAAACCGACAAAAGCAGGTCAATTCACAGCTCAGGCTGACACCACTTTTTCAGCCCATATTGGTCAATTACCAATCAAATTTCAGGTATGGGGGAGAGAGTGGAAGAAAGAGCCAGCATTGAGACACACCAGCTTATGGCAACCATGGCTCACTTAGGGGGCCAGGTAGATCCACCTCTTCTGCTCTGTTTTTTGGCAGCCCTCACCACTGCAGGTATGTGTGTGATAATTTCTGGGAGAAACCCTTGGAGACACCCACAAACCAGGCTTCTTACAGACACCCCAAACCAGACAGGAGTGAGCCTGCAGAGCAGATCCCAGGCAGATCATGTGAGACTGGGAATCCCACGACCAGGTTTCTGAGATAATGGGGCTGTTGGGGGCCTCGTGCTCAAAACCTCCCCAGGCAGTGGTTAGACTAAGGGCTATTGAGGTAGTCCCACGTTCATCAGTACCTGAGGATCTCTCACATGTGGGGTTGCTTTTCTTTGCCATCCTTTCCCACAATCCCAAAGGAAAGAAACCATTCATACAAGACAGTATCTCTCCTTTTAACTGGCACATTCATCCACTGATGCTTCTTTCTTCACTGTGTTCAAACTTTGGTTAAATTAATACTTTACAGTAAAAAACAGAGCTAATCATATCATTGCTGCATGACTGACAACCTTTCTGAAAACACAAGTCCATGACTCAGTGCACACAACACAACTTGTGAAGGGCAAAATGAAAACTGCCTGGAAAAAAACGTCAGAGTAGAAGAGGAAAAATAATACACCGGATAAGAGTATAATAGACAGACTAAAAACTTGCTAAACCCCCAAACACCATCTGTTCTCCTGCTACAGGTTGTTCAGAGGAAAGAAGGATTCTGCACCCTTACATTCAGATTTAACTACATTTTCTATGCATTTTTACTTTTAAAGCAATTTTGTTTTGCCCTGTTGCCTATAGTGAAATCACTTGTATTCATAAAATATCTTTTCTCCTTCTGCATTATCAAAATCAACTGTCTGTCATGGCCTTATGAGCTCCTCTTTCTCAGAAATGTAGGCGTGAGTGCTGGACCTTGGAATTCAGGACCAGCACTGAGTCTGAGTCCAATCTGAGTACTGCAGGCTTAACATCACACACTTCTTCTCATAAATTTACTTTCTGATTGGGAACCAAGTCACACGCTATAGCTGCTGCTATGAAATAATAACAAATAAATCCAAGGAGTCTTTTGCCTTTTTAAGGATATTCCAAGTATCTGCACTTGGAGCAACAATGGTAAAAAAACAGGGTTAACCTCCTTCCCACTAAACTTTCAGTGGTGTTTATGCTGATGTTTCTATCACAACACCAAGTAAAAATCATCTCAGCTTACAAAGAAAAGCAATAATTAGCACTTACATTGCCTTCTGTCCCTGACAGGAAAGTTGAACCAGGTAGAGTCACTGTCCTAACATGGCAGAGACAGAGCCTGGGAAATACCTGAAATAAAATAGATGGAAAGTTCTCAGAAAGGCAGTTGAGGCTGCTGCTGCCACCAGAGACTTCTGGAGTTCCAGAGGCTGGGCACAGAGTGAGCAACCAACGGATGAATCCTTCAAGAGAAAGTAGAGACATGGATGAAGGCATCGAGAGCCGGACGTACAATTGGTTCAGTGATATTTACTCTCTGAGTTCTGGGAGTGAATTGTGATTACAAATAGTCCTTTAAATGCTACTCAGCAGGTACAAATGTAAGGTGAGTCAGATTTTAGCTCACAGCTGAACAAATAGCTGAAACAGAGAAAAGTACTAAAGACGTAGGTCCAAGTGCTCTGACAGTGTATGTAATTGCAGTTATACTGGTTTTAACAGAATTCCACCTATTTACATGAGCTGTGTGGAGCTTCTCCAGGTGGTTTTCCATGGTCAGGAGTCTATTAGGCTTTCATTTTAATTGCAGCTGGTAGCACTGCCAACTCTTAATGCTGCCTGACACTTCCCAGCAATTCCAGGTTGCTTTTAATATTTCCAGATATTACCAACTCAGGCTGGAATTCATATCCTGGATATGTACCACTGTGTTAAAATTGTCACCAAAGCCTAGTGCCATTTCCAAGAATGAAATTAAAGAAAAACACACTATTTAACCTTTGTTCAATACATATATATACTTTCCCCCTCCCATTATATTTCTGTTTGGTTTCTACCACCTAACTGCAGTGTTACACTCTTTCCACTATAGATATTTTGCAATTTAGCAGAAGGAGAAAAGGAGAGGAAGCCCCACTGTTGGAAGTGTGGGCCTTGCTGCCCACTGAAGAGGATTATGTATTGATCTGCTCCTTATCAATTCTCCTCACACTGGAAGGAGTCTGTGTCTTATCTTTCCAGTTGGACTGGATTCCCTCTCATTTGATCACTGGAGGGAAACCTAAACATGGCCAAGGGGTGGGAAAAGAGCATCTGGTCCAGGTTTGTTGAGGACTGTGCAGTGTCAGGTTAGGGCCCTTAAAAAACTGTTCATCACCAGTGGTTCACTAAACTGTGTTAACTGACAGAAATTACAATATATCTGTTAAAACACTTATTATGTTACTACATAGGAGCGTTCTCTCAGCTTTGCAAAATGTTCCACAGCTCCTATATGTGTGGCTTCATTTTCAAGGGGAGAGGGTAGAAATAGGCAGTCTGCTAGAACAGATTTTTATAATAAACTATTATTCTATAAAGTAATTGGAGACATTATTAGATATGATGATTACTTTGCGATTCTGTCTAGAGAAACTACACTCAAGGCCAGTCAGCCTGTTTGATGGGCTTGCATCTGTAGCCTTTTTTGGGAACCCCCCAGTATAGTGGCTGTTTCAAGTCCAGAGCAAGGTAGGTACGTGCCTTGTTAGCCTCAAAAATCTGACCACCTTTTTATTTTGGACCAGACCATCAGTGATGTAAATTGACATAGCTTCACTGATGCAAAGTTTCAGGCAGATTTTAAAAAAGTGCTTGTTCCTACCCCATCACACCAGTGGAGCTGTACTTACATCCACTGAGGATGTGGTGATTTGCTTTAAAGCATGTATGAAGCATTATTTCCTGGAAATAGTTCCCTTTTGCTTTGGGCATTTAAAAAAAAAAGGTATCCAAAACTATCAAAAAATAAAAGCAAACAGCAGGGTTGAAGAAAAAAATTGCTTAATTCACTGATACTAGAGTTGGACATAGTTTTAAAAGAAAACTTCAAACATACTTGAATGGAATTTAAGATAAATACATTGACTGAGATACAGTTAACACGGTAATCTAAAATTTCCAGGAGACTTAATGAGTTTGAAGCCACTAAAGCTGCACCAAACACAGGAGACATAATCAGAATTAAAACTGCCACATAGCTCAAAATCATCTGAATTATCTCTTTCACTTACATTAGCTAGAAAAACAGTAAACAGTCAATGGGGTATAAGAAGCATAGTCAGGCAGCATCAATGGGCAGCAGACAAAGGCTGGGTCATACAGTATACAGAGAAGAGAGCTTGACCTTTGGAATTGAAATATAGGCATTTTAAGCTCCAGTGGAATGTATCAGAATGGCCTGTTTCAACTTAAATGCATAAAAGGTCAAGGGGAGGTCATATTTGGCTTTGGGTTCATCAGCACAGAGCATATCCCAGCCCTTTCTTTATTCATTGTCATTTAAAAAAAAAAAAAAAAAAAGGGTTTTCAAACCTCTCTGGCATGGCATAAATATTCATTCTCCAGGGCCAGATTTTCAGTTGGTGTAAAACAGGATAGCTACATAGAAATAAGGAATCTCTGCCAATTTATACCATCTCAGAATCTGGCCATCCTGTTCACACTCTTTTAAGATTCAGAAATGGCAATTTTAAAACTTTTCCTGAAGCAAATGCTTCCAACAATAATGATGCATGTTGAAATTTGAGACTTTGACATTTAAATTGTCTGGGGTTTTCTTTGAAAGGCATGGCAGGAGGCATCCTCCAAAAGAGCCAAGGAGAGAGTAAATACTGCAACAATCTAGTTTACTGCTTCTCTATGTGTTCACCCTTCAATAGCAGTTTTATGTCTTTTTCAATATTCCCACAATTCTTTTTAGATGGGAAAGAACTTTTCTGTTCCCTTATAAATTGCTTTGAAAACGGAGAAAGGCAAAAAATAAAAGGGCCACTCACAAATGGCACTGGCACTTAAACACAGCAAGGAGAGACCCAGTAGCTGCAACAGGACTCTGCATCCATAGCAGGGCACTATTCTGACTCTCCTACCACACCAATTAATTACACAGAAACTAGATGAATACAGGGTGATCCTCCAGAGTCAAATGAGTGGCAATCTTAAAGAAACAAGCATCCACATTTACTTAATTTCACATCCTACCTTCTTAGTGTAATAAGGTAATTTCTAACATAACGGTAAAGAAAAGGTACCTCTTTTTTAGAATAGAGAATATCCATTGGAAGAAATAAAATAATATCAAACTTCTGCTTCCTTGAATAATTATTTTTATCCTAAAATAGATAATAAATAGGTGTCTTTCTTTCTTTCTTTTTCTGTCTTTCTTCTTTCTTTCTTTCTTTCTGTTTTCATTCTGAAGAGTTCAGATGACACTATTCAACAATTTTCAGAGACTCTTGGGAAAAACACAGCCCACCCCAGGTGGCATTGGTTTTCTTGTGGCATTTCTTGTCTTTATCCAATTTCACTTCTGTCCCTCAGCATGCAGGACAATCAACACAAAACAGTCAGTATTTCTCCATATTGAGACTAAATTCCAAGGGAGAGGATCTCATTTTTTATTTTATTTTATTTGCCTGTAATATGCTTATCCTTAAATGAACATTTTAGACACAGATTCTAAATTATGCATTCAT
Organism: Myiozetetes cayanensis; assembly: GCF_022539395.1. Classification (NCBI taxonomy): domain Eukaryota; kingdom Metazoa; phylum Chordata; class Aves; order Passeriformes; family Tyrannidae; genus Myiozetetes; species Myiozetetes cayanensis. The sequence goes on from NW_026087853.1 coordinate 50,795,088, forward strand.
TGGAAAGATTAACTCTGATTAACAAATTCATGCTAAACAACTGTGTTTAATTGGATTTTTGTAAGTAGCTAAATGTGAATGCTTCTCAGTTCTTCTATGTGGAAAACAAAACAAAAACTAATTTTAAAATATTTAATGAGGAACAAACTCTGTGTTGCTGACCTATCTCCACTGGTGATGAACCCTTCTTCCCTGCATTGCCCTGCATGCAAAGTTCCCCTAATCTAGTCCTAATAGTGGTTAAAGTTATCTGTCTAATCAGACTAATTAGCACTGGTGAACGGAGACATAATCATAATAGAAAGCAAATGCCAGTTTTACAAAATGAAAACGCCATATGTGCAGTAATTAGTGAACCACACGCACTTTTTATAAATCATATTTATTAGTTCGTAAACAAATCAAATCCTAAATGAAATGAACGTTACCATTAACAAACACCAATGAATAAACAGATACAATGACTGGCCCTGCTGGGTGCATTGTGCAAGGATAGGGAAGGGTACCCCCCTTTTCTCAAAGTTCCCTTAGAGGTGCTCAAGGCTTTTTACAGAGTACTGTGTCGTCTTCTTTAAGCCACAGCATGGATGTATTAGCTGATCTAGGGAAGCTGCATTTTGGTCATATGGGTTGTTGTTGTTGTTCTTGACTGGAGACCAGATGGTCATAAATTAGGATTTTCAGGTTATACCCATGATGAAAAATGTAGTACTAATAAGTGCTCTAATAGTGTTCTACAGCAGACCAGCTTTCACCAGAAATCTAATGTGGGTTTTGTCAACTTGAATAAATGATGATATAGTACAAACTACATTTAATGGCAGCATCCCCCCACCCCAAAAATTGCCAAAACCCAGGAACCTCTGCTCGGCTTTAAAACTCAAATCTTCTTCCTTTAACTGACGGTGGTCAGGTCATTCCTTAAAAGTGATTATAAAGAAAGAAAAAAAAAAAGGATTTGCAATGGGAACATTTCTTGTAGGTGATAAATTCTCCTAAAAACTCAGCTTAAAGGAGTTTCAATTACACATCGATCGCTTCTTGCCCACTAAGCAGCTCAGCATCTGTCTGATAACACCTAGCCAGCAGAGGCACACTTTCAGAGTCGACATACAAAGGGCTATTTTACACCTCAGACACACAGCTTAAAGATAGAGTATTGGAGAGGCTAAATATAAAGTATTGGAGGCCTGGTCTGAAAAATCTGACTCAGTACTCACAGGAAGACTTAGTTAAAATTAAGAAGGTTTGTAATAAATACCACGTATCATTACATATCTGATCACAGTTTTCACGGCTTTCCTCTCCCACAGGAAGTATTTTTGGAGGGGCAAAAACTACTTCATTCCTCTAGCTGTTGAAGTAGTCTAATGGCTGAGACCTCTTTTTTACATTAATTACTCTTCAGTTTAAAAGATCCTGCCTATTTCCAAGCTTTGGGCAGAAACCAGCTTTACTTTCTACAGCTGGCAGAAACCAGCTTTCCTTTTTGCTTAAAACGCTGCAGAACTTGGGATTTTGGTTTCTTGAACCCTTTTGCTCTTGACAACCTGAAGCCTTCGACTTTCACAGCTTCTGCAGACCAGATCAGATCATGAATTTTCCTGTATCTGCAGATACCCAGATCTGAGTATGAGCTTAGTTGTGTCTTTCTTTTCAAGGTGACCATATAATCTGGTAGAGCAATATTTAGGAATGGGCTATGCACATTCTACTCTGAGGTCATAGCACAATATATGCTCAAGTCCTCACCTTCTGAGGTGAGAACACAGTGTGAACTTGGGAGACAGAAGTACAAACCAACTTTTCCTTATGTAATAAGTTGTACTGTTGCTATTCCCTTTGGTGCTCATTTTGAAAACGTTAATTAGAGTGGGTATTTAATGTGACTCTCCTGTAGTTTGTACACGAATAGCTCAAACTAATCTCACCCCGCCCCAGCAATTCCAATGTACTCTTGTAACAATGTCTGAAACATTAACAGTGAATTAATTATAATTGTGCAGTGGCGCCTGGCCACTTTGCTTTCTGTCTAGTTTATCTTAATTTTAGGCTAAAGAAAACAACAATGAAAGAACAAACACGCAATAAAATCTGTGCAAGAGATAGAAAGCAGAGTATCCCCATTTTGGTTCCCCTCTTGGCCATACCACCCCCTATCTGGGTGGGAAGCGTGCTTTTTACATTTAAATTGCAATAGAGAGAAAACAGATTCAAAGTTTCAAGCGTGCTGTGCATTTAAATTTGATCCCTTCTTTGTTTGTTTATTTTCCTGTACTTCTTTGGATTGGACAGGAAGTTTAAGCATTGCAATACAGAAACAAAGGCCATTTTCATTGTATATTTGGCCTGGCCAAGACTAAGAGGTAATACCAATATTGTGAAAAAGCCTGAGCAGCAAGGTTTTTCCCATAGTAGCTGAAACAAATCCACACAATCAACTGAATAATTGTAGATTTTTCAAAATGGAGTATCACCAACCACACATAGTCAAAAATAGTTACCCAAGATTCCATAAAAAAATGCATGAAATTTCCTTTAAAATTATTATATTTAAAAATAATAAAACCACAACAGCTTTCTTCCTTTAGTTTATGTCTTCTGAGATCCTTGGGCACTTTTATTTATTCACATTTTAAGCAACGGCTTTCATGAAATCTCTTGTTTCTAAGACCTGGAACTCTAGAACCCTTCCCCAAACTCTATTAAGGCCCTGGGATAAAAATCACAAAAGGTCGACCACTGCTAAGTGCACCAACACCTCCCAGCTTGAATTGACTGCTATGGTTGACAGAAAGGCCATATGAGACACCCGAAAGGCCTCACACTTCTTAAAAATCTGGGGTGGGGATTTTACACTCTGACACCAGCAGGACGTAAGGCTAGTCCTGGTTGCGTGGGAAGAACACACTTTAAAAAACACTTTTACCCCATCAAATAGGTGTATTGAATCTGTTTGTCATGCAGCAGAGAGATAACAGGAGGGAAAAGGAGGAAGACCTATGATATGTCAGTGAAAAGGAGGTGTGGGGAACCTTTGTGAAGGAAGCAGAAACAAAGCCACTTATACAGATATACACGGGTTTCAGCCTGTCAAGCCCCTCCATAGCATTCAGATGCTATCAGCCCTCTAATTTTACTGTTTCAGGAGGGCAGTTTCAGCCTCATCCCCATGCAGAAGGTCTAAACCAACTTGAACTCCCACTGTCAGTGCAATTTCAGAAAAAATGACAGGACACCCACCCAGTATTGTGAAGTTTCAGCAGGACCGGTTCTGGTTCTGCTCCAGGCCAGAGGGGATTGCTTAGTGACTAACCTGAGCTGGGGAGATACCTGACTCTACAACAGCCTGATGAGTGACTGCAAGAGGCACTGAAAAGACCCCTGTAGATTTAAATAGCCATTAACTAACTAAATGGGGTTTATGGCTGCTTTGCATTAAAGCTGGTAGATATCAGTGATCTGACCCCAGCCTTGTAAACAACAAGACAGAGCTTTAATTTGCTTATTCTTTGAAGACTGGCCTTTTAGCATTCTAATAAAGCAAGAGACTAATCTACACACAGGATAAACCACAGTATGTTTTAAGTAATTATACTACGTGGTTAAACAGCCATTACTATAGGAGGACAAAGACCAAAAAGATTAGTTCATACTAAATATTTCTCTAAAGTGATGTTGTTTTCCCCTCCTAATTTGGTTTTCTTACAACAAACTTTGCCTTCACAATTATTCCCTTGGTTACTGTAAGAGTGCCAGCATAATTTAGTATTTGGGGCTGGTACACAGAGCCTGGCAAAAACCTGACTCAAGCAAGTTTTGCTACAGATTGGAGATTCAGCTTATTGCACAGAAAGCAGTTTTCTATATGAAAACTATTAAACTATATGAAGAGTAATTAAAAGCATCAATTAAGAATGTGGAATACAAATAATTTTATATTAGCCAGAAAACTTATTCTGACATACTAAAACGGGTGCTTAAAAAAAACTGCAATGTGGGTTGCCACTTATTCAGAGCTGTAAAATACTGCCAAGTGGTTTCTAAATGTATCTTTTGATGCGGTATTTATAGGAAAATAATTTATTCTTACAATTTAAATTAGTGTAATACACTGTCACTATGTTCATTTGTATGAAGATCCCCAGAAGTGCCACTGCTATGCTGAGAGTTAAATTTAATTCTGCAAAAAAACTTGTCTCTTTATGTGTGTGGAAAGACACATACTCTACAATCCAGCTTTCCCATGCCAGAAAAAAGGGCAACAATGCTGCAAGTTGCCCCCATGCTTTTTCACATTTTCCTGAAATAATTAATTTTTACTATGAAATAGTAACCACTTAACTATATTTAATGGTTTTATGACAGAAATTTCCTGTTTTACATACACTTATGTAGCCTCTTTTCTATGGAGAGTCATTGCAGAAGGTTGGATTCCTTTGTTCCGCAGAGCTACATTCAAAGAACTCAGAGGCACTTTGCACTGCTCTTTGGCACAACACAACAAAGTAGTTACACATCATCTCACATGCAACTGCTTAAGAAGGTTATGAATCAGATTTTAATGGAAAACAAGAGTTAAACTTAAATCAATATAATCTTGCTATTTCTTGGGAAGTTGCTGCTATTAATCTCTAAAATCTGATTCTACATGCTGTTATCTACTTGGCACACTGTTGGCACCAACACACAGTCCTAGGGAGAAAGATGCACAAAAGAAAATTCTGGATCACTTCATGCCAAAAGAAAAATAACCTCTCTTAGCATGTGTGTACACACACGCATGCAGCACTGGGAGACAAAGAGCTGCTGTTGGAAAAAGCAGGACATCAGCTGCCTTCTGGCACTCACCCCTTGCTAAGGTTCTGCTCGACAAAATAAGTTCTCTTTAGCTTGTCTTTGAAAACAAAAGAAACTCGCAAAACCAAAGAATTCACAGAATCAAAGAATTCATGAAAATAAAGAATTCTTATGGTAATGAAGCAGAAGATGTTTTTTTGGTAATACCTTCCATCTGTACCAAAAGATGAAATAGCACTAACCTGATACACACACCAAAAGGGAAGGGTTACAGTACAGGGTATGGGCGCACTGAAGGATTGGTCTTGCAACGTATGGCATCACATCCATGGAATAATTTAAGGATGTGTTATCAACCCATACATAAAGGGGAAAAGGAAACTTTCTCTAAAGTTGTTAACAGTTGGTGTTTCTGAAGCTTTTTGGAGCCTCACGTGAACTAAGAAACTACTTAAGGAGCAAATATATATACAAAGTATTCCCTCATCTTCATGTGGAAGAAAAAATGCTGGGGACTGTGTACAAGTCCAGGAAGACCTTGGGAACAGACTGAGCTTCAATAGGTAGATTATTCTTCAGACCCTTTCTGGAAGGCATCAATAAACATTCCCACACCATGTCTTATGCTCTGCCCTCCATCCACAGTGAACTCAGAAGCCCAGGTCTTGCCCTGGAGCACAGCTTCTCCAATGCTGGCTAATACACAAGAAGCAGGAGCTGGTAAGCACTCATTGGTGACATGGTGAATCCGAGCAGGCATATGAAAAGAGGAATTAGGGGTAAGAATGGCCTGAGAAAAGGACTGTTGTCTTTAGCAAATCCAGCAGAACTGAGGGGTACAGCCAACTCAGAATATTGTATTTTGGGCATCAAGAGATTTTGTATCTTCGTCAAACAAAAGAAATATTCCGTTGCATCCAACCAGAGCAACAATTTCAGGTAAGTGACCGCAAACACATGCTGAAAAGCCAGTTGGATAGTTACAATTCCAAGATACTGGAACATGCTTCTGTGCAGCTCACTTTGCCTCTGCACCTACCTGTACTGGTGGGCACCTATACATTCCTCATTTTTACTACATGATCATGCTTGCTTTGAAAAGCCTTATTCTCACTTGCTGAGCGTAACCCTTTACAACTCCTGCTGTAGCTGTGCCACATGATGTTGTTGGAAGAAAGTGAAACTATAAAGAGGATAAATCCCTTAATCAGCTCATCAAGGGAACAATTCAAATTGTGAACCCAAGTCCTAATCTACCCTTACTCGAAGCATGGTAGCAGCAGGCAAAATCCTCATCTACTTCCCTTGAAAATCACAATCAATTGTATTAAAATATAGTTTAGAAACACATATGCTTGATTAGCTGAAGAAAAGCAGTCCTAGCTCATTTGTATTTTTAAGCAAGATATGATGGTAAATCTTCCATCCAGAAGAGCAGTGTGTTAGCCCACTCTGCCACCTAATCCCTAAGAGTCTCATTTTGATTGCACAAAAATAATTTAGGGAACCTAACAGTTTAAAAATGTCTTTTCTGGTGCCTAAGTGCTTCATTTTAATAGATATTAGCTGTTAAAGATACTCATTTTAACAATGACATTTACAGCTTTAACCAGTCTATCACAGAGCATAGTGCATCACTTAGCAGGATAGTACTGTTTAAAAAATAATCTACCTGCTTTAATGTATATTGGAGTGTATTATTTGATGTTGAATTAGGTCATTTTAACCCTTCAGCATTTTCCAGGATCATGAATACATTTCAGACCCTTTTAGTTCAACACTGAACTGAAAGATTCTTCCCCACAATCAGAATATTCACTTGCATCTCCCTTTCCACTTAAATTCCTTTCCATTAATTAATTTTAATTAATTAAATCTCACAACATTGGAAAGAGTTTAGAAGCCTCAGTTTGGGGTTGCAGACCATATCCATTTGAGAAGGATGGAATAACTCCTGCGGTTTTGAAGCAGGCCAAAGAACTAGGCTTTTTCATATCACAGAGAATACTCCCATCAATTTTCAAGAGACTGTGTCGAGACACAGGTGACTAAACCAAAGCCACACACTGACATACGACATCATAAACCCTCTGAGAGATCCCAGAGGTGCAGATTCCTGTGTATCTGTAACTACAGCCCTACCCTTCTTTGGAAACAAAATCATGAGACGGCAGATGATGAAGAAAATGTCAACGGGCTGTATAAACATGCACTGGAAATCTAAGAAGCTGATTCCTTCTTTGTTGCTAAAGGCAGAAGAACTGCCATGCTAGATCAAACAGCAAATCCAATTAACACAGTATCCTCTCTTTCACAGTGGCCAGCTCTTAGGAAATGGTACAAGAATTTTGTTATGCCATCTCAGTTTCTTAAAACCAAAAATTTAAATACCTTTCTCAGCCAGACCTTGAATCCAGACCAAATATCTTTAAACAACCCTGCAGCTTTTTCTGGTTTATCTCCATTACTGCTCAAAATGGAGGGCTAGGAAATGAAAAGAGGTCATGGCTCCTTGAGCGAGATGGAGCCTTGGCCCTCCTTGGAAGGAAGTACTGACAGGAAGTCAGCTCCTGGCTCTGTAGTATTTGTAGGGATTGACGCTCTCTCTGGGAGCAACTGGTGGAAGGTACTGCGCTCCAGTGCAAGGCTATGCTTCTTCATTTCCCACTTAATTCTTGGCAGGCAGGGGAGCTGCTGCCCTCCTCTGCGGCAGAAGTCCAGCCCAGTGGGAGACTCTGAGGAAGCTCGTGGAAGCTGGAAGGTTGTTCTCACATGAAAGCCCAGTGCCACACACACACACTGAAGCAGGTTGCTGCTGAGCTGCTGGCTGGAGGCATCTCACATTACTTCAGAGCAGCAGAGCCCACCACTATTTGCAGGCACCATCGGGCAGCCATTTGGCAATAATGTGTCCCTACGGGCGCGCCTGAGACAAGGGGGAGGCAGGATGCGGGGCCGCACGCACTCCGCTGACTTCCCCTTGCATCCCTTTGAGATGGGTGATGAAAACTAGAGCGCCCCTGAAACATGTGTGTGCCACCAATTTATACAGGGGAATAAATATTCTCTCTTCTGTTTTCTCCCTTTGCTTAATAATTCGGAAAATTCTCCTTGCTTTCCCAGCTGCTGCTGAGCAATAAGTAGCTATTTTTAGAGGGCTAATCACTGCGATTCCACAATATTTCTTCTGGGTTGTAAAAACTCATTTGCCCTTGCTTAATCTCATGCAGTTTGCTATGTAGATATTGCCATGGCTCCTATTTTCAGAGTGAGCATCACTCTGACCATAGTGCCATTGAATTTTGCTGCCATTTTAGGTTTCCGGTAATGGGAATGCCCAGTCATTATATAATGGGACATCCTTCCCCAGCTTCTGATTGTCTGTTTTATATTTGACTCTCTTGCTATATGATCATGTTCTACGGATTTGAATGGCCACGGTGTTCAGATTTCACTGCATTGCTTAGGACGTGGGAGAAAGACAGGTCTCTGGATGGGGGACATTCCTTTTAGATATAAAGTTTAATAAAGGTGCCTGCAATTGTTTAGTATCACATGTCATGGCTGAACTACCTTATGAGGAATGCAGCATGAACGGTGATTTAAATACAGGTGTCTGAAAACTATTAGATGAGTAAGTAAAACCAGTGGTTTTTGTTGTTTCACTTCTTCAGAGGATATCATACTTTTACAGAAAAGCAACAGAGAGTAAGCAGCACCACAGAGCACATCAGATATATTATTCTTGAATAACCAGAGGTTAATAGGACCATTTTTTGGTTACAGAATTAAGAAGAGATTAAAAAGTCATCTTCTTATCCTGAAAATGATGTAACATTGGGTACAGAATTCAGGTTTGGCACATAGGTACAACAACATGTGAAAAGATAATTTGTCAGGCCCAGTTCAGGAAAAGATATCTTGTTATAGGAGTACCTGCTTCATTTTATCACTTGGTAAATCATCTCTGCTTTTCTTAATAGCAACAGATTTAAGTGTCTGACGTAGTTTCGTGAATTAGAAGTTCTAATGCCAATTAAGTTCAATTTATTTGGTCTAAGGCTACTTACCTGAAACAATATACTGCTACATTTGCATACAATAAAAGACAGCTTGATCATCTGCAGAATAAAATGCTGGCCTGCTGACAGAATGCAATTAAGACAAAAAGAACTTTTGGGGGGATACTTTTTACTTTGGCAGACCATGCAAAACTAAACAGGAAATGGGCTTAGATTTCCATGAGAAGGCAAAGTATAGCACAGGCTAACACATCCATCAGTATTTGCACGGTTTCAGCAAGCTTAGAGCTCTCTGTAAGAGGTGCTGGACACCCATGGATCAAAGCAGTGGGTAGTATCGTTCTATGGAGTGCTCAAGAGTTGCTCACAGGAGCTACTATTCCCTTTGTGAACAGGAATAAATCACCCAAATGGGTACCACAGGACAACAACAAAACTATGGACAAAATAAGATGCAAACAGGTGGAAAATTAAAACACTCTATGCAATGTACCATCATAGAGTTCAGTGCTTTTGTGTGTGTGTTTATGAAAATGTTATGTATGAAGTTCTGAGGAATAGATAGAAAATTTGTTAGATAAATAAAAGTGGGTCATAATTAAAAGAAGTTTCTACTGTCAAAAATAGCGTGTGCTCCAAGGGTTCTGGGGCATCACTCCAGGTGTATTAAACCATTGACAAACTGCCAGATTTTGGGTTAATAACTTTGCATAGGCTTGTTTTAGGTAAAGGGTGTAGTGACTGGATTGTTGTCCTGAGTGACTGATACCAGGCGACACACTTTGAATGTCCCTGTACTTTATCAAGGCAAGATGTTAAAAAAACCCCACATCTAAGACTGACATCTCAGCAGGTTTCTGAAGTGTTTGCATTCAGACTACGCAATTTCCAGCTGTGTATGAGAGGGAATGTCCAGAGTACACAGCTGACAAATGTAACCCTCCTGACAGGCTGTAACATGTCACAAAACAGAAGACTTACGGTTAGTATGAGACGATGCAACTTCTACTTTTGTTTCCCATTTGGGTTTTTGCAAGAAAAAGAAAACCAAAGGAGCTGACAACTGACCACAAGGGATGTCCATGTATCTCTACTAACAGAGCAGCACGGGGACAGGCCATTTCACTCATCTAGCCAGCAGACTTGAAATCCCAACCTTACAGACAGTGATTTGGTCAATCACTCTGCTGTGTATCTTCTCGTCCCTTGTCTACTTAGGTAACAAGACACTAACACAACAAGTCCCCAGACTACTGATTTTTTTTTTTATGATCAGCATGAACAAAAGTAATCTGTGTGATTTTCTCCCAAAAATCAACTAATGACTTAGTGATTTCACTTCCTTTCATGAGGACTTCTTTCATGGGAAGCAAGAGCCACTTGAGTCACAGTTATAGCAATGTAGCTCACTCTTGCTAGGACCACTAGAAAACACAACAAAGCTCTTTTCTTTTTACATTATGACAGTGAGATTAGGACTACCTTCCACCATAGTCCTTCAGCTGGTAAACATATTGACACTGGGACCTTCTAATAGACTTTCAGTGAGCAGAAGCCAGCATCAGGCAAGTATGTGTGAATCTGCAGCTCAGATTTTCAAATTCCTCGACATTAGCATCCCCTGCGCTGTTGATTTGTGTCCCTCCAGTTATGACACCAAGGTTGCTAATGTGGTCATTCCTGTAGAACTCATATCCGATTAGCTGAAAGAACAGATGTGCTGCTTCTAAAATTTGCATTACCCATTTCCACCTGTGAGAGTAATACCATCAGCTCGCCAATTACTCATGGAGATTTGAGTTTGAACTCCAGACCCAAATCTTTTTACAAGCAGTGCATTTAACAAATCAGCAGTGCACTCTGCAAAAATGCAACTAAACTGGAGTTGGAGAAAACATCTGTCTCTGATGTGCACCATTGTGATGCTTTATGTCAGTTTGGATCAGTCAAGCCTGCAGTTTAACTCTGTTTCAGGGTTTTTTTACATGCATCAAAAGGTTTGTCATTTTTCTGTGATTTAGGTAAAGGTAGGTTAGGTAATAAAATTCCGTGGGTTGGCAAGCACTGAAGCAAACCTCAGCTTTTAGCTTTATGTTCCCAGATGCCTACATTTCCAGTGGGTAGCCTGTCATATGTTTAAAGAAAATGAATGCTAATGAAATAGAAAGTGGTGAAAAGCTGCTATAATGGCAGAAAGTTGCTCAGCTAATAGAACAGGCTTCTGATGGAGGCAATTGATAGAGCTTTCCCAGAGCTCTAAAAAAGTAATTACTTAAATATTTATATGAGCAAAGAGTGGGAACTGGGGGTGGAAAGTGGGAATCCATTTGCAAGTCTGCTGTAGAAGGGATCTTCTGGAGGCTACGCTCTCACTGACTTGAAAGTTCCAGAGGAAAACTCTTCCTCTATTCCCTAGCTCAGAAACAAGCTTGCTGCTGAGATACACTTCTGTATTACGTTAGGGACAGAGTAATGGATTTTGAACTACGTGTCTTCAATGGAAATCCTTCTTTCCCCCCAGCTGGAAGGCAGAAGTATTATGTCTGCTTCAGCCCAGAACTGTCATCACATGGGAACTGACCCCAGACTTTTCAGAAAATTCATAGATTCCATCAACTTTTTTATTAAAATGTCACATTCTTCCACTGTTAAACATTTCACTAAATGCAAGAGCCACGGGGGGCAATATGTTGGCCTCGGCAAACCCAAGACAGGATTAAAACACTAGAGCCCATTCAAATCAACAGAACTCTTTCCATTTCACTGAGAGGATGGCAATGGAGAGGGGAAATTGCAGCTGTTTTGCCAGTGCTTTTCCTAATGATTTTTTTTAATTGAAAACTTGAAAATCTGACTCATTTTCATAACTGACATACACACGAACATGTGGTTAAGAGAGAGTCAACTTTCCAATCAACCCTGCAGGCCTCCAGAGGTCTGCCACCTTCAGCCAGTAGTTTCTGGAGGATGATGTTTCATTAGTGGATCAAATCCAGACTTGAACTTGAATCCAGCTGGCACACACGAGGCCCTCAAGCTGACAAGCTGTTCCTTGGAGCGTTAGCAATTCTTTCCTCTCCTGCCCTAGCTTTAAAGCCACACATTGGCAGTGTGATGGACTGTTTCATCATGGCATTTCACAATGATGTTATAACACCCACATTTCTGAACGGGAGCGCATGGAGCTCCAGGAAATTCTGCATCAAAGCTCAGCCTGAGTGGTTATTGATAAGCATCTTCATGAATTAGTCAGGTCCCTTGTCCTCTGAGAGCAGGGAGCTCAGATATACTGCCCTATCCTCCCCCGTTTCGCTCAGGGGCCTGGCTGAATCCCTCTCCCTTGCCCTGCAAACACCGTCTCTAACTCTTCTCTCAGCTCCTTGACCAGTTTCATTCGGAAAAGCCACTGTGATCTGGTGCCAAAGTTCACATGCAGATACTGCCCCAGGCTGCTAATAGCTATAACCTTCCTCTCTTCTCACTCCTCAAGTGCCCATTTACAATTAAGCAGATCTTACATTCGAGGAGAAAGGCAGGTCTTACTTCATTGTCTGTGTATCTCCTCACCACTGCCTTCGGTGAGGAATAAAACAGACTAAAGAAAAAACATTTCTATTTTTTTCCACGCCCATTTGGTTTAAAACCCACAGAATTCCTCATTTTTAAGTACAACAATATATAAATTGTAATGTAAGGAAGCAGGCAGCCATGGCCTGTCCTCAAGCTGCAGCACTCTGTATGTGCCAATTACAAATAAGGGCTTACTTTAACAGAAAGTGACCCCTTGAATGCTTGTAGCTTTTTTTACCTTAAAATGATGGCACTTCCCGCACACTGATAACTAAAATGCTGAACTAGAGCTGAGATTCAGTTTCTGGTGATAATTGTCCACTGCCAACTGCCTTTTAGGTCAGCATCTGCTCAAAAAGCAATTCACACAAATACTGGATTGCTCACTGGTAGTGAAGAAGCATTTCATGAACTTTGAAAGTAAAGACAGAGCTTCAGGGTTTCAGTCTGGGTACAAAATTTATGATGTTTTCTGTGCATCACAGTGCAGGGGTGTGTAAGCCAGTCTTAATGGAAAAGCTTTGGTGGCATTCTAGTTAGCTTTGATTTAAAGCTTAATTTAGGTCCTGAAAAGGGTTAGTGCATCTTTACAGCCATCTTGTAATTCTCCAAGAGTCCTGCCACAAAGTTAGCCAAGCCCACATTTCAGCACGGCAGGGTCACTTTCAGATCAAAGAGGTACTCAGACAACTACCAAAATCCAGTGAGGAAAGTCTTACACCTTGTCCAAAAATCTACCAAAAGGGAGGCAGGAATTTTACTATTCAAGTGCATTCAAAAGTGATGTAATGAAATAACATATGTCATATATACGTACATATATATAGTCATTCATGATGTTAAATGAAAACTGAAATTCTAGGTTGAAAGCGGATCTAACTAAATATTTAAAACTCAATATTAGAGCTGAGAGAATAATTGGCAGCAAATAATTCACCCATGAATTTAGCTTTTTCTTCGGCTTGCGGAATGTCTGCATACAGATTGCCGTTTCCCCAGATTTGATCATTACTTTAAATGAGTCTCAATTTTATAGTGCAATTCTTTCCCTGTACAGGTCGATGGTGAGGAGTCTCCTGTGCTTTCCTGACACTTTGTATCTGAAGTCTGATCTGTGGTTGTTTGGCTCTGAGCAGCTGCACACGTAGCACAGTATTGCTCTGACCCACAGTTTGATGTGCGTGTCCTGTTTGAAAATCTGACTGTGCCAGCACCGCGCTTAGTTTTTACAGGCAGCAGCGTGGGGGAAAGCTGGCCACTAAAGTACGAGGAAAAAGCAAATAATAAGCAGAAAATATTGCAGAAAGATGCTCACTTCAATATTAGCAGATCCTCAACAATAACAGAAAGGGCTGAAGAAGGCTTTTTGCCTCTCCTTAATATAAGCATTTCCAACAATAGCTCTTAATTTAGTTCCATGTAGAAGACACAGTTTACTGGAATCCCAAGTATTTCTGCAACTGGGATGGAGTAAGCCCATGTACCAGTACAGGTTGTGGGCCAAAGGGATAGAAATCCTCTTTGCAGAAAAAGCAGCCGATGGACAGCATACAGAGAGGAGTCAGCAGTGTCCCTGCATCCAACACAGGCAACTGCCCACAGGACTGCACTTGCAGCCAGCCAGGCAGCCATAATCTGGCCTGTGTCTGCAGGGACACAAGTTACACCTCAGGAAAATTCTAACTGGATATTAGGAAAAGCTTTGTCACCATAAAGGTGAAAAACACAGGAGAGGGTTGTGCGGATGTGCTGTGGAGCGTCTGTCCTCGGAGACAGTGAATGGACATGGCCCTGATGAATTTGCTCTCATCAGACGTGTTCAACTTAGGAGGGAAGACTGTATGACCTCTGGAGGACCCTTCCAACCTACATGCTTCTATGATTCCCTGATACCCTAATAATTATTTTTCCAGTCCTTGGAGCAAGTCCAAAATATCTTTACACTCCTGATCTGTATTTCTGTAAGAATATAAAGATTTTTATAGTGATTTCTGCCTATGAAGAGATTTGGAATGTTAAAATCCAACCCACCAGAGCTAGATGAGTGGCAAAATGAAGGCAACAAAACCAAAGGTGCAAAATTCCTTAATGGTCGGGTTCTCTGTGAGCATATCTTGGCTCAACATGACTGACTTATGGTCACCCTGATTTACAACAGCAGAGAGTTCTGCACTGAATCTTAAGGCTGCATAAATGAATGCGTTTCACAGTTAACATAACCTCATATATAGTACAGCTGATTTAAAGACAGCCAAAAAGTGTTGTCTTCCTCACTGTTGTACCACAGTAGGAACTTATGTGTACCTCTTGTGATCTCTAACTCGCAGTATTGTTGTGCCTGATGCAGAATTTTTAAGTACTGAAATAAACTTCAGCTTTTAATGACTAAATGTCATGCAAGAGGATGCTGGACTTGAAAGCCAGCAGAAAAGCCCTAGGCTGTTTGAGAATTCAGATTCAAATTATTCAGCTATCTGTACTCCTCTTAGATATCTATAAATATCTACACTCCACGGGGTGCTCATGCAATTTCTGATGGTTTACCAGACTGAAGCCACCTCCTCAACTGTAGGTTAGAGTTGTAACTCCTTGATATCAATGAAAAGGCAAGGGACTTAGTTATGAAGGTCATTTTTCAACTGAACAGTTAACTGGAGGGCACCATAGAATGAGTTTAGCTCTCTTTTGTCTCACAAATTTTGCAATCAAATAATATAAACATGAACAAAGCCATTAAGGAGACTTCCTCTTGCCCAGTGCTCTGGAAAAAAATTTAACTAACTTCATAAGGTAAAATATTAGAACATTTTCATTAACACAAAATGTTCTTTTTAATTAGGATTTTGCAAGCTAAGTCTCCTAATGAATGAAGGAATAGAACTTCAGAATTATTTGAATTGCCTTTTTTTTTTTTTTTTTCTCACTGAGAAGAACAAACGTAACTTTTTGCAAAATATATTCAGTTTGTAATTGGAGACTTTCTAATTAACTATTTCATGGCTTAAGTTTTCATCAGCCTATAAAAATGCATTGGTCTGAAATGGCTACTTTCCTGACTAATCCTCAAGAGCTCCGAGTGCCTTAAGAATGCAACCAGTGCAGGCCATGCTGAGACACACGTGATAGGCAGAGGTACAGGTAATTTACTCCTACACAAAGCAGGTGCAAAACAGGTCCAGGGGATACCATCCCCTTTGTAAGGAAGCAGTTTCAGGCCACAGATGCTAATTTATTGGGAAGACCCATGTAAGCACAGTGCTCCCCTAGCCCCACTATGTGTGCTGTGGCTTGAGGTACCTGACTTTGCTATGGTGTGGCTCCTTTGCCAGCATCAGTACTGGAAGGTGCCAAAGAGAGGAAAGACAGCTCTTACAGGGATGTGAAGGCAGGCTCCTGTGTTATGAGAGATAGCAGCCACAGAGCCTACACACAGTGGCTGTGCCACACGATAGAGACCTGCCTGATATCACAAGAGCAGTAGTAGCATGGCAGACCATCAGCAAACTTGAAGTAAATTAATCCAGCTGAGTGTTTCACAGCTGGTAGGACCTGGCCACAGCAGAGGAAGGGTATCATCTCTGTGCCATCGGAGTCAGTACCCACCTCTCCAAACACACAGCAACTGCAAAACTCTCTGTACTGGAGCCAGGATGAGCAGATCAATTCACGGGTGTGCCACAGCACTGCACCAGCCCATCCTGCAGACACCAGAGTCGTGTGCTCAGTGCCACCACCTGCTAAGGACCAGCTGATGTGAGAGCAACACCTTCCCCAGGACTTCCAGCCCTAACGATCTCAAGCAAGTCTCTCTGCCCATGATACACAAATGCCCAGCAGGCTGATTCCCAAGAAACACGAGCCAACAGGCACTGCTAGGAAACATCACCATGAAATGCCAGTAGAAAAACATAAAGCTATGGGCTTTCACTGAAAGGAAAGAAGAAGTAGTCTAAAGCTGGCAGACTTGGTGGATCACTGTGCAACAGGAATGAGATGCTGCTTTTGACCTGGTCTGGCTGTTCTTGTTGTAGCAGCTTCAGAAATCTTTTATATGGGCTAATATGACGACATTTCTACATGCTATGCCAGAACAGGCTATAAAACCAATTTCTAGATAACACCATTAATCAGAGGAATGCCCTTGATCCACAGATTTAGGAAGCTTGAGCGGGTGGACTAAGACAGAACACTGTGATATAAAAGACAGGTCAAAGCAAAGTTTCAAGAAAGGGCCTGAACATTTGCAGAATGAATAAAATCTGTTGGTTTGTTTTTTTTTCCAAAAGAAAGCATTAGCAAGCAGTAAGAGAATGATGTGCAGCTAATTATAAATGTAATACATGGGTAGTTGCTTGCTACTGCTGACTTCTGCCCAACTCTACACTCTCAGGCTTCTAACCCTTACTGTGTTTTTTTTCTGTGCATTAAAATCTCAATGGTAGCCCTCTAGCTCAAGATATGGAGAAACCTGAGTTTATAAGACTAGGGGGATATCTCCATTACTGCCCATCAAAACACATGTGAGGTCTGGTTTTTGTTCTTTGGTGAGAAATAAGAAGGTTTGTTTGCACTAAGTGTGGAAGCACTCATGCACCCACATTTAGCAAAGGGATACAAGTGGTAAGAAGGCAGTGACCCTTTCCTAAATGAGTCATCCTCAGCACAATATATGAGAGGGAGATAGAAAAAAATCCCTGGAAGTATTTTAATAAACAGACTAAGGGAAAGCAAAGGTATGGTGAAAGCAAAGGTTATGATAAAACAGATTTTGGTCAGATGTCTTAATCTATTTACACAGCAGGAGGTTTTCAACAAACTGCATTGCAAGATTAGAAATGAATTAGCACGTTCTGAAAACAGACATTGAAGTCCAGGAACAGAGTGCAAACACATACATCATTAGTACCAAGTACCCAGCCCTAAAGGCAAAATCTAAATGTTATTTGATGTCGTGGTGGCCACACACTAACATAGGACAGAATAGAATAGTTCCAGTTAGAAAGCACCTAAAATGATCATCTAATACAACTGTCCCTATACAGCAGAGTAAGACATGAAGCTGCAGGATTGGAAGGCCCATATAAGGTTTGTCTGAAATAGAAAACGCAGATGTCTTAAAATTGTGTTAAAATTATCAAATAAACTTAATTCAGTAGATATTAAAGAACTTCAGAAGATGTTTTGATAGATTAGAGTTATTTAAGGATAGATTATACATATTCACATCCAGACAAAACTACATGCACGTGTGTAAGAGTTCATTAGACAGTTAGAAAACATGTTAAATCTGAGCTTTCCTGGAAGGTGAAGTCAGATCACATTCAGTGTTTGCAGATATCAGCCTAAGTTAAGAATGCAATCACTTATTTAAGTGACTGAAGATTCAGATCTGCAAGATGGTAATGCTGGGTGCAGTTGCAGAAAAAAACAATCACTCCAGTTTCCTGCAGACTAGAAGACTGGGCATATCCTATTTTACATGATCAGCCTCAGAATAGAAAATACTGAAACACTATCTCACATGGAGCACTGTGGATGTGATCATGTTACACCAGATAAGAATTTTTATCTATTTGTCTCATGCCATTCTTGGGCCAGGGAAAAGTACATAAAGCAGACTTGGGAGAACTTTTGCCCCATGCCTTTTGCAACACTAAGATATATCTGTAGATATAGATATATGAATAGCTGGAACTGGCCTCAATGGATCTTTACATCAGAAAATCTGCTCCAGGTACCCTCAGGTGAGTAGAATCTGCCCCACACATGTAGGACTCGGGCAGCTCCAGAGAGCTGGAAAGCCAGCTGCAGGAAGCAGTGCATCAGTCTTACGCTGTAGGTGCTCCTGCATGGCAGGGGGTATTTCTCTTTGTTCCCTCTCATTCTGTCCTTTGTTTACTTTTGTGCATGTCCTGGTGGCTGGGTGCTTTTCAAAAAACACAAACACCTCTCCCGAGAGAGCACACAACCTGTAGCACAGTACAGCACGGTGCTGGCTGCAGAACCCTTTTTGTATTCCTTGTGCACTGGGCAGGGATTTTTTCATTTCATGCATCATCCATAACTTGCCGCAGCAATTCCAAAAATCTCTACCACGCTCACATGAATACGAATAATTTAAATTCACATTTTTGCTTTTGAAAATTTATCATCATAGAAGTCGGGCTCATAAAGCAACTGTATTTCTGAAATTTCTCACAGAATAATCAAGTGATGGCACTGCCCAACAAAACAGCCTAATCACATCAGTATCATACAGACAATTGGAGCTATGACTCCCTCTCACAACAAGGTCAGGTACTGCCATAAATCTGTCACCAGCATTAATGTTCACTCTACTGGATTTCTTTGATGCTTCTTTATTTAGACTAATTTAATAAGCAATTAAAAAAAAAAAAGGGGCTGTTACTCAGAGCACAGGAAGGTGTTTTTTTCTCTGCCAATGGATGGTATTAAGGGTTTTGGAGACGCTTACATGAAATGTTGCTTAGGATATCTGTTGAAGAGCTGGCCTGGAGTAGATGTTACTCCTTAGCCCCTAGTAGTGCCCTCTGGGTTTTGGCCAAAGAACAAGATATTAAATTTCTTAAACATTGAATACAGGTGTTTAGTCCTCTCTGACCTCAGAGAAACTATAGCTTTCAGGAAAAGCAAAGCAAATTATAACTCTGCCATAAGCAATGAGTTCTACAGTTTCTCAATTTTAAATACATTAGACTTTGAGAACCACATATCCACCCATTTCCTGCCACAGGGCCATGTCAAGGCTCTGCACCTGCCAGTGTCCCTACAACTGCCCCACAGCACAGGGGTTATGCAAGGAGAATTAGGTCTATGTTTTGCACCATAAAATATTTTTTGTGACTGAGATGACTTCCCTTTCTGTAATACATTCAACTGAGTACTTCCACACTCAACAACACTTATAGGATAAAAGGGAGAAACTAAAAAAAGCAGAAGAGAAGAAATAAATTGTAGCAGTTTTCCTGTTGAGCTCGTTCCTGGCAGAGAGCCTCAGTGGGATTCCAGAAAATTCCAGAAAATGGGTACGTTTCCTCTTCAAAAGTTGCTAAAGAAGTTTACCCAAATAGTTAAACCAATCTTGTAACTACACATAGAGCATTTAAGATAACCATCCTAAATTTTTCATCCAAGTGACAAAGTCTCCACTGGACAAAAAGATATGCACTTCTAAACTCTTCAGGAAGACAGGCAACATTATTAGGACCTAACCAACTGAAAATGTAAACCAAGTTTGAACCCTGTTATTTCTTTCTTCAATAGTGTAATGAAAAAAAGTATGATAATGTTTTTCCTGATACCAACCTGCTGATGGAAGTGGTGGGATAACCTTGGGTACTGTTCCAGCTGCCCATAAGGTGTACCCCAAAGGGGTTTGTCACAAAACACACAGTAACTCCTGCCAGCCAGCCACCAATGCTGCCTGCTGCCTCAAGGAGTTTTATCTAAAAATAGAAGCCGCTTAAGAAAAATGACCACTTCTTTAGAAGAACAGTCAGTGTCTCTCTGAATCAATTTAAGCCTGAGCACATCAATGAGATAGAGCTTGACCTAAAGAGCTCCACAGAAATCAAGACCTAAGGTAAGGGTATGCCAGTAATGTGGAAGAAGATAAGGAGACTATGGGCCTGATCCAAAGGCCACTAGGTCAGTGGCAAGCTTTAATGTTGATGTAAATGGGCTTTGAACCAGGCCACACTCGTGAAAAGAGCACTCCTTATTATAAAAATAAGCAGCCATTAGAAATGGACTAGAAGTTACAGGAAATTTTTTGCAGGCAAAACTTCCTTCCTTTTTTTCAGCATCTCAGCGAAGGATTGGGCCATTTAACTCCATAAATGAGCAGGCACCAGGTTGCCACCTCATCCCAGTGGGTGCACAGAGGTCAGAACCACATGGGTGCGGTTTGCCCAAACTGTTTCTGCAGGAAAACATGGTTGGACTCTCTGGCCCAGCTGAGTCCATGCCTCATTAGCGTAGCTGGGCATGCAGTCAGCAGCACTGCCCACCTGAATTGCTGTCCACACCCATTTTGCCTGAGCATCTGCAGGAATCTGTTCCTGGCTCCCTGGGGAGCAGTGATGGTTCAAATGACGAGAGAGAAGCTGGGGCCTGGTAGCAAACACTAAACTTTTACCCAGCCCAGCCCACCCCACAGCTGCTGTTTGCCAATAGGTGAAAAGTCGTTTTTTTACTCAGGTATAATCATCACAAAGCTGGGGAAAAAATGCAAATGTTTACTCCTTGGTGATAGGCAAAAAATGCAATTGTAATTCTCACTCTCTCTGGCCCATGCTGAATATTCCTCACTGAAGCAGTTAGACTGATAAGGTTATTCATTGACAAGATATGAGAGAGCAAATGTTCTGTAATTGAATACCATATGCCTCACCACAAAGAAAAATAACACAATTCTCTTGGAGATAAAATAAAGAATATACTAAGAGAGCGTTGTTAAACTAGCTCACTGCGCTAAAACAATGAGGAGAGAGAGAATATGCAAGTCACCCTGTTGGCTACAATATAATTGGCTCATTAGGGAAATGTGCACACACAGTGTGAAAGAAACAGGAGATCACAAAACCTGCAGCACAGCATGGACTTTGGGCACAGCTTACAGACACTGCTGTCAAAGCGAGGGAGCTGGTGACAGGACAGTAAGTATTTGTGAGCCTTGGTAAGGAGTGCATGTACCTGTATCCAACTCATCCTGCAGTTGGCAATTCAGGTTCACCTGATTTCCCTGTGCCAGCCAAGGGGCACTATTCCTCTGTGACCCCGGCAGGAATCATGTTTAGCCGTGAGAAAGCTGTGCTGTGCTCTCTGACTCAGGAGCTGCCAGTTTGCCTTGAAGTATTAGAGCAGCATTATATTGATTACTGCCTGATATTTGCAGGTCTACAAGACGTCTAAGGAGACACAGGAAAGTTTAGAGACTTTTAATTTGCTGTACCAAAGCTTTTCTGATGGTCCCAGAAGATAACGCATTTATGAATGAGGGCAGCAACTATAAAAGCTTATTGTTTGCACTCAGCCAAACTTCATGGATTTTTTAAGTATGACAAAAGAGAAAATGAGTTACACAGATTTTCAATAACTTGAACACCAATCTCTGCTGTCCAAAGGGAATTACTCCAGTGTTCTTTCTTTGTCTACCTTGGCCTGGCTTTAAGGGTTTATCCTTGTAAACGACATCAGTAGTTACAGTTAACAGGCCCAAACGAAGCTGTGGGGCTGAGATCCCTCTTGTCCTGATGTGCTAGATGCTCCAGGGAGAAGACTAAAGATAGCAAGAGAAACTTTGTCAAGGTAGACTCAGTGTGGAAGATAGGAGCACGAAGTGTGCACAGCCCTTCCCTTCGCTTCAGTGACACATCACAGGTACCAAGAGGATTCTCTCATCAGAGGGCAATGGCATGAAGTGAGATTAAGGTAGCAACCCATTTTGCTTTTATGTGTTCAGCTAAAGAACAAGGTCAAAGACATAAGGTCTTAAAACTTTTAATTAAATGACAGTGGAATTATTCGCTTGCTCCTGGATTACATTGATGCAATCCAGCATGAAAGCTGCTATTTGGCGATTCCCTGGATTTCTGCTCCTCTTTGATGGGGGTACACAGCAAATTGTTTTCAGGTACAAACTCGCCATAGCTACTTAGAGGGATGCAAGTCTCTCCTAAAATCTTACCCACTTTCTGTTTTACTGAAATGGCAGAAAGGCACTAATGCCATAAAAACCAAGCATTACCGTGATAAAAACTAGTGTGGCTACAGAAAATGTATCTTGCAAACTGGGGGGAGGGATAGATACAAGGCAAGTACAAGTATTTTCTTTGAGAATCATGCATGAAAAGTCTCATGTCACTGAAAAACAATAGGTCATAAACAGACTTTGCACAGTCCCTATTCCATGGACAGTAAGTAGCACCTTTTTTGGCAACATTGATGCAGGCATGAGAACATCAGGTGTTTCTGAAGGGCCAGACTGGTCCATGGCATGCAGCCCTAGGAGCATCCAGAATTCAAATGTATGTAGTGGAGCAGAAGCAGGCCCTACAGTCAAGAAACAGAGTACAAAATGCATGCCTGTAATAAGAATCAAACTAAGATGTGATTTAAAAAAAAATAATAAAGAAAAAGAAAAGAGTACTGTTTTGGTTTCTGAGCTCTCTACATTATTTTTATTTGGTTTTATGCTCCTGTAAGTAAAATCAACAACTTCTTTTTCCCCAATAAACTGAAATTTTGCAGACCATTAATCCATAATATGGACAAAAGCCTTCGGGTGCATGTGAAGCAAAATGAAAAATGGTCAGTCTGGTTCTTCCAGGAAAAACTGATACTTCACATGAGCAGTAAAGATTTTCCAACAAGCAGCAGCACACACGTTTCAGTGCAGACCCACAGTGACTGCGTCAGCGTGGTAGAGGGTAATGGCTCTGAATATCATTTATGTGCATTTAACTACCATTTAGTTAATGTTTATGCAGCATTTTGAAAATGTAAAGTGCTGTAAAGATGCCAAGTGTTATTATTATTATTAATCCAAGTGATAAATATGACTGCAAATTCTATACTTTATCCTTGTCCTTCATGTCAAAGGGATGTTTGCACGTATAATAAGCACTGTGATTCAGCAAGACACTCACAGTGTATGTATTACTTAAAGTTCATGAGTTTTACACATAAGGGAATAGAGGATTAACTGGTTTCTCCCCAAGTTTACTGAGTGTTAAAAAACTCACAACAAATTAGGATGGAAGATTATGTTAAAATCCTACTTTTAAAAATATTAGGTCAGAGCTCTGCTGCAACATTTAAAAGCCTATTTAGCAAGCAACGTAGGTCAACATGTCTTAATAAAATGCGTTTTCCTTTCAATGAGTGTAGAAGAGGGCACAGAAAAGGACTTAAAGCCAGCAATGTGTGGGTATCTGCTGTCTGCTGTGCTCCCACTGCACCCTCCACTACAGCAGCTGACTCTCCATATTTGGATCATCCAAGCCCCAAACCTATGCCTCCTTACATCTTCACTCAGTCCCTCAGAGGACTGAGGGATTGTGGCCACCAGCCACAGAGCCTGATGTCACAGAAAAAAATTATTCCCTTGGTGATTTTCCTATTTCCTTAAATCACTTCTCTTTTACTTGCACCTTCAGCACCACATCAAAAAGGCAGTCAGGAACTACTCCACAAGTCACTAAGTTTCCAAGACAGGTCCACCACGAGTGCTTGCCACCACAGCAGATTGCTCTTAGTGCACTAGACCTCAGCAGGGAAAATAATCTGTGAGGTAAGGCCTTTGGTCTCTCCTTTTATCTTCACAAATAAACCTTTCAGTGCTCTCAGAGAAGTGGTTGTTATTTCAAGGAGGTGATCAGTTTGTGAGGAAGTGCTAAGTAAGCACAGGGAATTTTTGCACCATATGTTTTTCCCAGGTTTGGAGTGGCCTTTGCAATTGCAATGACTTCACCACTGAGACTGAACATGAAGTCACTTGTCCGAGTGAAACATCTGCCATTCCCCTTACTGGAAAACCAAAAGGACAAAAGAAATTTCTAAAAGAAGGTCTCTTAAATGTCTTCACTCACTTAAACAAACTGAATTTTCCAGAGTTCAACTCCCATTCCTGTGTTCTGCTAAAGTGGTTGGATGCTGAGCTCTTGGACGCTTGGTCTGGACCATGCAACTGGGGACAAAGGTAGAGAACGTGTGGCCGAACCCACTCTTTGAAGGCTTTCTCCAAGACTTAAAAAATTATCATAGTTTTAAAAAAAGGAAAATGAGAGGAAAAAATCCCACAGAGACAGCCTGATCTTCTACTTGCTCACAATGGTATAAATCAAGAATAACCCCATGGACTTTGTAGGACTTGCACAAGTATAAAACTGCTAGAAATGAAAGGTTCACTTTTTTTAACTTCAGCAGCTGGCTAGGTTTTCTTTAAATAGCTTCATTAATAAATACTTTTAAAAAAAGGGGGGTGGAAAGTGCTCTTCCTCCCTCAATACTAATTGCTAGTGCTCAGATTTAATCTTCAGCATTTATTGTGCTTCCCCAAATCCCTAATAATCACCCCAGAAGACTCCTTAACATTGTTGTATAATGGGAAACAAGGGCAGGGTATTACTTTTTCATGTACAAAGATGTTTCATCAGGAGGCCAGATTTCTTCTATGCAGCTAAAGTACATAGAGCCTGACACTTTTAATTTCTTCCGTAATTGTGTCACAAGAGGGGTTTATGTCACTGTGCCTCTTTGCTGAATTCCAAGAGGCTCAATGCTATTCCCATGGTCATTGCCTCCTGCCTCTACTTTAAAATAATGAAGATTTGGGCTGAAATAAATTTGAAGATATCAAATAAGGACCCCTTGAGTTCCAGGGAAAGAAAATAAAGCAGCTTTTATTAAACTTGTTATGAGACCTTTCATGACCACTATTCTCGCTGTTCTCTTTGCTCAAAGCCTTTAGAGAATGGTCTCACTTTAGCCTAAACTCAGCTCTTTCTCAGCTCTCTAAGCCTCTGTAAAATTGAAGGACATTCACTCCAACACACGTCTTTAATAACTCAGTATGATTTAAACTTTCAATCTGCATTCCTGATTTCTGTAATAATTGAAAGGAATGCATTAGCAGCAGAAAAAAAACCCCACTTTTGCTTCATAAACTTTACCTTCATTGCCTCAGATTTTCAGTAGTTCTCAATATGTAAGTTTAATGGCGTGACCCTAACAAGAAACGATCAGCAAATGAAACGAACCAGTGTGTAGCTGCTCCACACGGCTACAAGTGTCAGCTGTGGCCTGCCTGCCATTAATTTTATTGTAACTCATTTCTTCAGGTTGAGTACAGCACGATTTAATGTTCCCATTCTCCCATTCCTGTTCTGCATGACAAATTGTTTTAATAAACATAAACCGGGTAATAATAAAGTAATAATAAGCCTAGCACTCACCTTATATCACTGCTGTTAAATTCTCCCACAAGCCAGCGCTGGTTACAGTGACAATTACAGTCGGGCCAATCCGCAGCCAGGCAAGCACAATGGACAGATTTAATATCGTTTGTAAATATGATTAGTGTGCTGTCATGTTATTGCAGCCTGGTATTTACATTTCTCTCTGGGGTTATTCACTACACCAAATCAACATTAAATAGTGCTCCCTTCCCTTCCCCTTAAATCAAATATACCTTTCTTTGTGCTCCACTCAGAAGTTAATGAAGAAAATGGCATCGATTGTTAATATTCAGGGATCAATCAGTGCTTTACATACCTCTTTTTTTTAAACAGATGTACGTCTGTCTGTATAACCCAGGAAAATTTCTTTCGAAATTCATAATCTCCCCCCCTTCCTCCTCCCCCTCCACACACACCCTTTAACATCAACGCTCGTCTGCTGACTCTCTTATGAAAAATGTTCAAATAATGAATGGCTGTTGTTTACAGAAGTAATTTCATGCTACATTTCCATTATTGCCTGGATTTGTTTAGCTTCTCAAGCTTCCCCATTTCCCTGCAATGAACTTTTAAGGAAATATAACCAGCTTTCACTGTTTATGCCATTATGTTTATAATAGAAGCTGCTCTCATTTGTGACATATTGCAACACTTCATAACTGTGTGCAAATAAGCATCCTTAAACTTGTTAAGGTCAATTAATCATTGTACAAAAGCTTTTTTAGCCAGGACTTCCACCAGCATAAATCCAGCCATGTAGCAGGGTAATGAAAGGGCTCTAGCACGGACTTGGGTCCTATGTGGCACAGTTGTGCGCTTCAGATGTTAATAAAACTGCCCACAGATGACGCAGGTCTTTTTCTCCAAGTTATTTTGTTCCCATGGTCAGGCAGCACGGGCTGAATGCCTGCAGCCCAAGTCAAGAACAGACAAAATTTTATAATGACTTTAATGATGAATTCCCACCAACCTCAAACATTTTAAAGCCACCTTTTCTACAATGAAAGAAAGGAACTGAGCCATAGGACGTCCTGCTGAGTTTGGACCCACAACACTTCACTGGACGGGAATTGGCACATGAAATACACCACAAAAAGTACCTATTTTGAGGCATCACAGATGACAGCATCAAAGGAGAGCGCTGCTGTCAGCAGCGAGGAGCCCTGGCTGCTCAGGCGCGTGGATCATTTGACAGCGTGGAGCCCTGGCCTTCTCCTGCTGCTGTGTTAACTGCTCTGGCAGGAAAGGGTCTCTGGGGGATGGCAGCGGTGGTACCAACTGCCTAAGAGCTGCCTGGCACAAACACTGATGATGGAAAGGGCTCTTCTTAATTAGTACCAACCTTCTCCATAAAGCCGTGGCACACACAGACTCACTCTTGCCCTTCGTGCAGCTAAGAAAGAGGAAATATCCACGTGGTTTATATTTATGCTTCCATTTTCCACAAAGAGGTTCTCATCTCCTGCCCTTTTTGACTGAATCAAGACCTGTGTCTGAAATTTAAGACATGCCTTAATCAGACTCAATAGGTTTTCTGGGTGCCCCAGGCTTACCAATGTCATGGTGCCTGGGTGCATGTGAAATAAGCCTGGTCTGTGTCATTGAACTTGGACTGATGTGCAAAAATAAAGACAATAAACCCTCACAGCAACCTCAAATAAACTGTAGAAGTAAAATTCCGTGAAATATTTAACACTAATGGAGAATTAAAATGTATGGGATACTTCAGTTTCCGAGGGTGCCCACGTGCAGGTTCATACTTTATACATTTTGTAGCATTTTACTTGCTCTTTTCCATGCAAATTGGAGTATAAACAGATGCCCTGTGTTAGAAATCTACCCTGATCAAGGCCAAATTGCATGGCAAAGACCGATACTAAGATACCTGTAATAATTACAAAGCTGACACACCTTTTGTTGTATACTGCCAGTTAACTTTCCCATACTACAGGTTCAAGTTAGGAGAAGGGAAAAGAAACATGATTTAAGGAAAGCATCACCAGTAAGACAGCATAGCTATTTTCTGGGGGTTGTAGATAATCTGGGGACCAAAGCAGGACTTTTTAAAGACCTATCTAGTTGTTACTTTTTTTGAAAATGGTAGATTTAAGAATGTGTTTCCTATGGTCACCCACGGGGCACGAATCTGACTTACTGTGACTTGCTGATATTATTTATTTAGAAGAGTCAAATGTCACAGCAAAATATTTCTGCTAAAATGTGTATTTACTGAATTTTCCTTTCAAAGCTCAGCAAGGTGACAGCTGGAGAGGGGTGTCTGTGCATGTGTGGAAAAAAAAAAGAGGGGGAAGAACTGGGGTGTTACTAAACACAAGATCACAGTACTTGAAACATCCTACTGAGATCAGAAGAATTGTGAAGCATACCGAGGTGGTACTCTAGCTATTCATTAACTGCCTGTATCAGCCAGCCTGGAGATTAGAGCTTAATGCAACGGTGAAGTAAGTGTCCATATCACAGTAGCCATGGAGGAATAGCGAGATGTAATGAAACTGAATAGCTAGCCATTGAAAGTTGAAAAATATATTGATTTTTCAGTGCTTGATCACCCAGGAGGCTTTATCAGGTATGAATACTTGGGAACCATCTGCTAACTCTGTAATGGTATTTTAGGATTTGTGACAGACACCAGCAAAAATAAAACTGCATGTTAGAAAATAACACAAAGTGAAGCCTGCTTCTCTGCAGCACATTCCACTGCTCCACATCTGCTTTTCTCATTCCTGCCTTTTAATTGTTTTCGAATTAGCTACAGCTAATGTATGAATACAAATTAAAATTGGTACATGGACTCAATTTCTCCCCACCTTTCATACCAAAGATAGCTCAGACATTTATAGCTGCATTTATCTCGACATCAGATTGCATTACATATGTGGTAAAGCCTTCTTTCCTCCCAAAAGGAAGTCAGCAGGACCCCAGTTATTGTATTTAGCTATTGAACCTCGTTGTCAACATTTCTTAGCATTCATTTGTGTAAGTCAAAGAACAAAACCGAACAGGAACAGGCTTGGAGGCACAATATCTACATATTGTCTGATGTAAATAACACTCCTAGACATGATTGGCATTCTCCAAACAACAATCATTGTTATTGAAATGTGCCTCTATTCCCCTTGTTTTAATACTGAGAATGATTATGAAATCTCTTTGGGTACGATAAATCAGCTGAAAGATGTAATAACATGTTTCAGCTGTTGGAATGGATGTTTGATTACAGCTCTGAGGGTTTTTTCCTCATCTTGTTTCTAGTTTAATTCTTAAACCATTCTCTGATTTAACAAAAAATATATTCCACACATCAACAGCAAATATGCATTCTTGTTTACAGTGTGGGTAACTGAGCAGGAATCGAGTTGCATTTTAACAATGCAGGGAAAATATTCTTCTATTACAGTTCTGGTTAAAATAGTAAGTTAAACTGTCATTTGAAATTATATTCAGTAAACACTTAACTTTAGCACCTAAGTAAAAATAGAAAAGATAAAAAAGGTGGAGGGTGGGGAGGAATGAGAGAAAAGGAGACTTTGGTCAGACTATGTTTGATTTCCAGACACACACGCTAAAAATCCACCTCTTCTCTGCTTCCTCTCTCCATGATTTTGCAAGCATCTTTTCAAGTAAGTGGTATTAGAATTAATTTGCCCCAAAATGGTGAAGTGTAAGTGGAGGAAAATTATTTCCCCCTGATTTTACACTGTAGCTGCAGCACACAAAAGATGAAGGAAGTCAGACCACACCACACAGTGGCAGCGAGAGCGAGGCAGCTGGACAGAGGCTTTTGAAGGATCTGAGAATCTGTGTACAGCAAAGGCAGCACAGATTCTCCAGCTCACTCTCCCAGAAAAGATTCTGGCAAATAGTGCCTTTTCCTTAAGTGTATTTTGTGAAGGAGAAAAGGTGAAGAAAAAAAACAAAACTATGGGAAACAAAAAGATTAGTACGTGGGTGGTTCCTTCTCCAATCAACTTTCCTTCCTGTCCCACGGGGCTGCCCCTGTGCTGATGAGCACACTAGGGCTGCTGCAAGCACATACCTCAATGTTCTCCCAAAGTTTGCAAGGCCAAAGAGGCAACTACATTCAAGACTGGTGGTGGGAAAATTCTGAGAAATTTGGGGCTTCCTGAGGTCTTTAGAACTGCTCAGTGATGTCTTGCCAACATTTTAACAAGAGGCTCCTAGGAGAATTCCCCCCTTGGCCTGTGATAAACCCAGTGCCCCAACAGTGTGTTTGCTTGCCAAGAGGAGGGGCAAGGGATGAGAAAACCATTCATGCATTTTCCTATTTAAATGAAAACACTTTCTCATCATGGCAATCAAGGAAAGAGGCTATCCTCCTGTGAGAGCAACCCTACACCGCTCATTTGGGTAGAACCACACATACTCCATCTCCCTGCAGGAAAGAGAATAGGCATTTGTATTGGAGAAATCATATTCTGGACAGCAAGACATCTACCCAGGAAGGAGTACACAAGGTCCCTATCATTTCTCCCAGTGTGCAGGAAGCACTTATGGTAACCTAGAAAACAGTCAGGGGTAGCTATTAAGGGCAACTCTAAGGTAATACTCCCAGGAGCAGAGCTCCCCAGGGCGGGCTACAATCAGACACGTGCTGACAAGCCAGCTCCCACCTACACAGTGACAGAGGGAGGTTTCCTATTCCCCTTGCCTCCTTTGTTTATTGTGTAGCCTGCCTCTACTCTTGAAATAGGCAGGCTTTTAAATCAGGACACAGAACTCACTCTTCCCTAGAGCCACCAGTGCAATGAAGAAAATATTTCTAATGTTCAATGGAATTACAGAATACCTTTAAAAAGGTATTCATTTGTTAATTCACTCCCCTCTTTCTGACCTTTATTCAAGGGGAAAACTGCCAACTGCACAAAATCCTGCCAACTCCAAGAAGCTTAATTGTGCAGATTAGGGTCTGTTTGTAACACAGATTATTAAAAGCACACTTGGACCCTTCACGTCCCCACGTTTGATTCAGTAATAGGTTCTGCATTAGATAAAGGAGATTTGTTTTGATCCTCTCCTCACAGATGCAGAGTGCCCTACACCTTTTGTCTTCCAGACTCCGTCATCCATGACCTCTTTGCATAAGTGCCAGAGCCACCATAGACTGCTCCATACTCTAGCTCCCAGTTCCCCACTTTTGGGAGTGGAAGAAAGGTAGGAGGAGATTCACTTCTTGGTTTGTATGGTATTCTTAAAAAAAAGAAAAATAAATACCTATCTTATTCTATAAAGAGAACATTTCTCTGAGAGACCCTGGTACTGTGTGGCACAAAAGCTAAGCATGGCCATTTTTGAAAGAACAGCATTTCGTATTTTTAAAAAAAGAAAAAAGTGAAAATTGCCTTTCAAATTTCAGAGAATGAGGTGAAACACAGAGTCAGAATGGGAAACTTATCCTAGAAATACATGAGGTGAAATAATTTCCTTAGGCTCACATTTTTTTCTCTATTTCTCAGGCTAAAAATTTAATGAGAAAGTATTCTCTTCTCCCCCATGCCCTCCCCCCCCCCCAAATTTCAAAGAAGTTATTGCATTTTGTTTGCAACCTGTTACAAAAGCACAGAAATCACCTTGAATTTCTAGGTGTCACTTGGTACCTACAAATCAATCTTCCCTGCTCCAGAACTGAGGCCTGATCCACAGCCAGCCATCATCACTGCAGGGTCTGGGTGGGAAATGTCAGGCTTTTACTTTGCATCTCCATTCTTCCGTTTCCTGTGCTTCAACAGCTGGACTCCATGACCTCAAGGGTTTCTTCCGATCTTAACGTTTCTATGATTCTCAACGTTATTATAATTAACAATCAAGGAGATTTTCTTTAAATACTATCCAGCATGCATTTTGTGAGGCTATTGAATACACTTCACTGCCCTTACAACACAAGGGAAGGTGAGGGGCGACACCAGAGCTGTGGCCATTTACGCCAGCCAAGGATTCAGGACTGACTTAAAGAACAGAGGGGAGTCACACCAGGCACAGCTCACACACAGTGACTCTGCTGTGGCTTCTCTCCCTGTTTATACTGTCTTACAAAGAAAGTAGGAGGTGGTAACAGCTTTCACTGGCATTAATGTGCTTTTAGTTACTTGATAAAAATATTTTCCTTCCATAATCACCACACAACGCAAGAATAAAAGCACTTTTAATTTGAACACACACTTGTAGCTGTGTGCCAATTCCTTGCTGCTGGACTGTTGATGAGCAGTTATAT
This sequence comes from Myiozetetes cayanensis, assembly GCF_022539395.1. Lineage (NCBI taxonomy): Eukaryota > Metazoa > Chordata > Aves > Passeriformes > Tyrannidae > Myiozetetes > Myiozetetes cayanensis. The sequence goes on from NW_026087853.1 coordinate 50,826,710, forward strand.
GTGGAACAAATTGAAGAAAGCCACAAACTAATTTCCTAAATGTGGGTTTTTTCCTCCAATGGTAAGGAAATGATGAGCTTTAAATGAGAAGGAACATCTTCTATCTGCAGCTCAACGAACTGAAAATTCAGAAAGAAAACTCCTGAAGTACTCGAGACTGACACCAAAGTACTAGACCTCTTCAAAATTTGTGGTGAAACTAAATGGAGTCAGCAAATCAAGAGGATGACAAGGATGGAGGAAGACCAAAACACACCTGAAATACTGTGATAAGTGAAAACAACAACTTCTTGTTGTAACAAAATAGTGCTGGCCCTGTGATACATACCATAAGCTGTCATAGTACTTTTATTATAGTTCAGTAAAAATTGTGCATAACTGGCAGCTCCCTACATGTCCAGTTCTTGGTATCAGATGCTACCTCTCATATTCAGCACAGCTGTGCTTCTCTTACTGGAAAATCAAGAGGGCAGCAGAAGTAATTAATTCTCTGACTGCACTGTACCTTTCTGCTGTGGGACACAAATGAACTCACACTGGGTATGCAATTAAGAAAATTAACTTCTACAAATTTTATTTTCAGTCACAAAGAAAGGTACAGCCATCTGAAAGCCCAGAAAACTCTGCTTCTACAGAACCAGGATTGCCAACACTTATAAATTAGCTCCAGTGGGAAGAAGCTCACTGCTGTGCAGATAGGTAGAGAAACTCTGTAAGGTTATCTCATTTCTGGAGCTCTGTAAAGCCTTGATAGGATCATTTTAATGCTTAGGTTTTACTGCAAACCTGTAAATGTGGCTTTGGTGTAATAAAGTGTGTTTACTGAATGCTCATAGTATCTCAGTAATTTTATAACTGTGGAGCTGTGTAACCACACACCCTCAGTTACACGCAGATGTAGTTCTGCAGAGGAATTCTCACCTTAGTTCAGTGTTTTTAAATTTCAGTAGAACCTCATCTTCACTTCTTTTGGTCAGCAGGTACCAACAGAGCAGACTGCTTTGCCCATCATGCTACTAATAGCTTCCTTATGGGATTTTCTTGCTTTCAGCCACTCCTGCTGATCTACAGATCATTTAAGGGACATCTGTACCTCGTGGTGCAGGACACAGGGTACTGTGTTTCTCCTCACTTCTGCCTAATAAGCTACTACTAAACATAGATGCAATGGCTTTAGCTCTTTTACTGCACAGGTAACTGCTCTCTTTGAGTTCTTACACCACTGTAATATGAAAAAAGGGGTCAGTATGAATAGAAATTAAGAGGGCAGGGTGGGTAAGTTGCATGAAAGTAAGGATGGGGTAACATTGTCCTTCAAATAAAGATCCAGTCAATCAAATCTTGTCTGTTAAACTGTCTCTGGACATCAACAATACGCAGCCAAAGCTAGTCCCTGCTCTCTCTTAGTGCTGTGGCCACGGACAAACCAATTGAGTTTAGGCCTCCAAAAATATTATTTACCACCCCAATCAGAACCTGAAAGAGAAAGGAATGCCCTTGAAAGGATGAAGTACCCATTATCACTGCCACTGTTATGGGAACCCTTTGTAGTGGGGCAGTGAATCTGACTTGAAAGTACTATGTTTCAAATGGGCACCAGCTAAAGACATCAGAACTTTTAGGTAATGATTTATTTGTGATATTTGTGGGCAGTGGAGCCTCATGAAATTTCTGAAGCTCTGAACTTTGCTATGCAGATACTCCTATGAACTCACACTGGTGTGATATGATCACTAGTGCAATGACCTACCACAAGGATGGTGGAAAAGATAATAATCGTTGCACTATGAAATCAAAAGTCAAGAATTTGCCTGGAATTCAAAATTCATCATCTGCAATAGAATATTTTCCTAAATTTTCTTGTAAGGTATCAGTATTAGGTAAGATACTTCAAAAAGCATATTTCAAAGTGGAAGGAGTGAGTGTTAATCCTTGCCGATAGCAGAACAGTAATTTTCACTATGTAACTGATATGCCAGTAGCAAAAAGGACTCCTAGAGACAGACTTTCCATGTGTGTCCATATTTCAAATGTAAATAAACTTTTTTTTACATGCTCAATAGTGATAATTTTGATTTATTGTGAAAAATCTGGGTTAGGTGCCAGTTTATGAAAGTAATCTAGAATTACTCCTTTTTAAACAAGAATTTTAAGGACTCAAGCACAAGAAAAAGTATTTCTTATGTGAAACTAGATGATCATATGACTCCTACACAGTTAGATAAAAACAGAAGACTATCAAATATTGAAAAAGACATAAAAGCATTAGTTTTCTTTTTCCTTATTCCTTGTGAAATCATTGGGGTCCCAGTTCTACAAAATAGGTTCTGCATTCTTATCTTTATTTATAAGGTTGTGTTTACCTTATTGCTATGCAAAGTAGGTGTAAAATGCTACAAATTAGAGTGGCAATATTTTATAAGCACTTTTTGTGGTATAAATAACGAAAATTCAAACAGAAACAGTTTTTCGCCTTCAGAAATTTTTTAGGATTCTCTACTTTTCCAAATTTGGATTAAAACCACTTAAAGAATCTTAAAAGTGTTTGTAACTAAAAATTAGAAGACTACTCATTTTCATCAAATATATTCTTTCAGTGACCTTGGAACATTTCACTCCCACTTGATCACCTAATTTTACTTTTTTTTCTAATCTTTCTTTGAACCTAAAATCAGAAGATTTTTGTGCCAAAGTATATAAACATATGGCTGACATTTTCAAGAGCTTGAAACCATTTAAGTAGAATAATTTCTCAAAAATTAATCTACTCCACAAAAGAAACTACTACCTTGGACAAACCACAAGAGCTGGGAAAGCATATGAGGTCAGCTATAACAACAGGAGATGATGGAGAGCAACTAAGACTCAGGTAACATTCAAAGTAATTTGGAAATAAACCCCTCTGTTTTGGTCTCTCACTACAAGAAAACTCTCCAGGTGCTGGAGAGTGTCTAAAAAAGAGCAGTGAAGTTGGTCTTGAGCACAAGTCCTGTGAGGAGCAGCTGCTGGAGCTGGGAGTGTTTAGCCTGGAGAAAAGGAGGCTCAGGGGAAACTTTATCACTCTGTACAACTACCTGAAAGAAGATTGTAGCCAGTTGGGGGTCAGTCTCTTCTCCCAGGTAATAACCAACAGGATAAGAAGAAATGGCCTCAGTTTGCACCGGGGGAGGCTTAGATTGGATATTAGGAAAAAAATTCTTCACCTAAAGAGTTCTCAGGAATTTGAACAGGCCACCCAGGGGAACAGTGGAGTCACCATCTCTGGATGCATTTAAAAGCTGTATAGATGGGGCACTTGGGGACATGGGTTAGAGGTGGACTTGGCAGTGTTGGGTTAACAGTTGGACTCAATAGTCTTCAAGATCTTTTCCAACACAAATGATTTGATGGTTCTGTAATTCTATCCATGTGATGGACAATGGCAAAACCTGTCAGGGCTGTATCTTAAGCCAGCTCACTGCCCATGTTGCTTTGACAAAAGGCACACAGACTTCCAGCATTATGCATTCTTCCCACTCCCTGCTGCTCTCTAGCTCCAGTTCACAGAATCATGGAACATCCTGAGTTAGAAGGGTCCCATAAGGATCATTAGGTCCAACCCTAAGCCCTGCACAAGAAAATCCCCAAGAGTCACACCATGGGCCTGAGAGTATCATCCAAACACTTCTTGAGCTCTGTCAGGCTTGGTGCTGTGACCACTTCCCTGGGGAGCCTGTTCAGTGCCCAACCGCCCTCTGGGTGAAGAACCTTTTGCTAATATGCAACCTAAACCTCCTCTGACACAGTTTCAGGCCATTCCCTTGAGTCCTGTTGCTGGTCACCCCAGAGAAGAGATCAATGCCCACCCTTTCTCTTCCCCTCACAAGAAAGTTGTAGACAGCAGTTGCACTAGCCTGGCTCTCAACCTGCATCCCTGCTGTGGGACGGGGAGCTCTCTGTCCTCTGTCCTCTGCAGAGCTGAGCCATGAGGCTACAACCACAACTCCTAACTACTGACAAGGAGTCCTGAAAAGGTGGCTGTGAGCTGCCCATGCATCAGAGGGCTTCGTGCAGCAAGGTGAGGAAGACGTGCAACAGCAACACCACAATCAGGTGGACGTACCACAAAGCAAATCCATGCATTATGATGCAGCTTCATTTTCCTCAAAGAAAAATCAATCCAACCTGGCAATGATCATGTTTAAACTCTGTTTGCAGCTAAGACTCAACACCAAAACATTCCCAATTTTAAAAATGACATGATTTGCAGAACTTAGTGCCTTCCCCCTTCTGATTATTGGCATCTCCCTCATCACATTCTTTAAGTGATTTAGAAATGGCCTTCTACTGAATAAAATAGACACTACTCTAAATAAATACAAACTGTCAGACTAAGGAACAAGCTTCTTGTCATATGGGTCAGCTATGTGAAATTTATTAGGAGACCTCAAAGTTTTTGCAGAACAAGGAAATGTTGTGAAAATTAACTCCCTAAGGTAAACAGCCTCTGTAAAACTGGGAGCAGTGTGTGCAAGAAATATACGTATATACTGTGTGATTAGGGTTTTTTTGACACTCATTCAAAAAAAAAAACCCCAAAATTATTCAGTAGTATTTTCTACCACTTTTGATCAGTTTTAGTTGCATGTTTTCATTATAATTCAGAAACAGAAACAAATTCATGTTGGTCCCTGAACTCTTACATTAGTGTTTCTCCTCCTTTTCTTTTACATTAAAATCACTTTTTCTTTTTTTTTTTTTCTTCCATAAAATGCATTCTCTATGTCTATGGGGAAAGTCTATATCCCCCAAGTATTTGTTATATAATCTGTGAACAAAGATTTAATTATCTGGAGGTTTTCAAGAAAATCCATTACATTACATTAAAAAGTTAGATTTGAAATTTTTCAGCATCTGCCTCTTCTTTTGCATTTTTATTTTAATTTGTGGCTAGATATCCGTTGCAAACCTTTTAAAACTATTTCCCTACTACCTTTTAAAAACTGGCTTTCTGCTTAATAAAGAGCTGTTTCTCCAGTCTTACCCATTACAATCAATGTTTGCCTCACCTACACGTATTATTTCCTATGACTATAACCCAGAGGGGTTTGCCCCACAAGACTAATGCAGTTTGAGCCTCAGCATCCTCTAGCAAAGACAGCTGCTATTTCCAATTGTGTCTAAATAAAATGGACTTCATTTAGTTTAAAAAAAAACCCCCTTAATTAGAAAATTTCTCTAGATGAAGGATATGTGTTCTAGAAGCACTGGAAGATGAGGTTTGTTATGGGCATTCCCAGCACCTTTCTCCCTTACCCTGGTAGGCATGGCTCTGCAGTTGGTCACCATGGAGGTGCAGGTTTAGCTCAGTCAGGGGAAGTCAGAGCTGCAGCACTGGATGCTATTTTCCTCATATGGCCCAGACAAGGATCATTTCCCTTCCTGAGCATTGCTGTACCTCACTCAATAAGGGCAAGAGCTTATTGAGATCTTGTTTCTAAAGATGACAACACCTAACCTGGTAATGGAGAGAAAATCTAGAGGTGCAGAAAGTCACTGTGCCCCACTGCAGAGGCCACAGTGGGAAAAAAGAGCAGCTCCTTAACCTACCACATCTACAGGTACCCAAAGTACTTCTCATTTCAATTAGCCAAGTCCATGCACAACTGAGAAAGTTGGAGTGTTATTGCTATAATTATTTTGTTCCTTTTCTTTCCCTTTTCCTGCCTTCCTCACCCCTGGGCTCTTTAAAGAAAGACTCCCAGGAGCTTCCATTCAAGTGGACTGAAAACAGTGTCAGTGGGGGCTAACTTCTGCAGCACAGGTTGTTGTCACTGATGACCTATTCATCAGCACCAGCACCAGCCTGGCTTTGTCTTCTGCTCCACTAAACAAACTGATGGCAGGCTCAGTTCTGCTGCAGAAATACTGAGAATTAAAGAAAGCACAAAGGGAGGCAGCAGGGTTGAAGCATTTAGTGGAAATAGGGGAGCTGGTCAATAAAAGGGGACAGAGACTGGATCAAAAGGGGTTGACTTACAATGGGACATGGGCTAAAAAGGGGTGTGCACTACCCCACAGGTCAAAAATTACAAAACCTTGAGCTCCTGAAGCTGTCACCTTCCGCACAGTAGGGAGAGATCCAGGAGCAGGAAGAAATGCAAAGCTAGCAATGCAATATATAGGCAATGTACAAAGGAAAAAAAAACATAAAGGGTGAAATTCTGAGGTGCTTGCAACAAGCTGAGACCACTGACCTCAATGAACCAAACAAAAGAAATGTTTAGAGAAGGTATTGGAAAGAAAGAGAAACAAAGTATGATAAGGAAGAGTGAGATTTAGGCTTGGGCATTCATCTTGGATTTGGGAGAACTGGTTCCATTTCAAGACTCTGCCATATATTTCCTGTGGGACCAGAAGTGAGGCATTTGGTCTCTGCAATTCACTCCTTATCAGTGAATAAATACCTAGGCAAAGGATATGACATGTATTTTGTCTGTAGGGTTCCCTGAGTTCAGCCATATTCATGTAAAAGGAAAAAAGTGTTGAAGTGAGAAGATGCAAAAAAAATTCCGTATTTTGAATTTTTCCATTTTGAGGCATTTAAATGGATCACTTTTACTCTTAAATAAGTTTTCAAAGCATTAAACTTCCATTCACACCTTTCTATCATTTTCTACCTTTGAGGTTCTGAATACAAATATCTGACTGGTGTCCAGTGAATACAGATATCTGAATTCTAGCCAGAGATTTTCTTCACTTTCTGTGTTTCCTATTTTACCTTTTGCTCTTGTGTCATGTTCCAAAATACCTTCTCTTCTGAAGAAGTTTAGTGTAGACGAGAAAGAGTAAAATTGTAATGTCCATGGCTTTCCAAAACTGGGGGGAAAATAAGCTAAAACACCAATGATATTTGAGAAAAGTAATTTTCTGACTTTAAAGGGGTTTGACACATTTTTAGTGGAAAGGGAGATTTTTTTCATCCTTTCTTCTTTCATGTAATTTCATTTAATTTAAATATATTTCCCTCCTTAACTTTTCACAAAAACAAAGAAGCCCAGAAGAGTAAAATAGCTAGAGGAAACAGAATTTCTTTGGATATTAAAAGACCCAAACATTTCAGTAATGGTTTTTTCCTCAGAAATTTGAAATACAAGCCTGGTCCCACACACACATCATGACAAAATGTATCTGATTACACTCTGTTCTATGCAAACAACTTTGATGATCATAACAGAGACTTCCAGATCTCGCAAATGGATTCCTCTACCTGTCACTGGGGGGGGACTGCAGCAAAAGGAGAATGCACCTTGTCTGCCTTGAGGTAATAAACAAGGAAGAAAAAGAAGGAAGGAAGAAAAGAAGGAAGAAAAGAAGGAAGAAAAGAAGGAAGAAAAGAAGGAAGAAAAGAAGGAAGAAAAGAAGGAAGAAAAGAGGGAAGAAAAGAAGGAAGAAAAGAAGGAAGAAAAGAGGGAAGAAAAGAGGAAAGAAAAGAGGGAAGAAAAGAGGGAAGAAAAGAGGGAAGAGGGAAGAAAAGAGGGAAGAAAAGAGGGAAGAAAAGAGGGAAGAAAAGAGGGAAGAGGGAAGAAAAGAGGGAAGAAAAGAGGGAAGAGGGAAGAAAAGAGGGAAGAAAAGAGGGAAGAAAACAAGGAAAAAACAAGGAAGAAAACAAGGAAGAAAACAAGGAAGAAAACAAGGAAGAAAACAAGGAAGAAAACAAGGAAGAAAAGAGGGAAGAAAACAAGGAAGAAAACAAGGAAGAAAACAAGGAAGAAAACAAGGAAGGTGGGTTCTTATGTCAAAGCATGTAGCACCAATACACGTCCTGAACCATATGGAAGATCTGCCTGTGTCCTTCAAACCTCTGCATGAATGGCATGAAGATCACTGCCCCAGGGATGAGCTGCTATTTGTCAGACAGAGCTGCCTAAGTGTGCCTAGAAAATGCCCGAACTGCCTAATCGTCGGCTGCTCTTAACTATGGTAGTTCCACAGAAATCAATCCCCAGATCTGTCCTCAGAGTTTAAATGCTGGCCACCTGGCTGACAGTCTCACAAGTAATAAAATAATTCAAACAGGTCAAGTTACCAACTCAGAAACAGTGAGGGGTTTTTTTTGCTTCATGCCACGGGGAGGAAAATTTCCAGTCTCCGTTCAGAATTGGCCATCATTATTAAATGCACACATGGATGGGCTTTTTGGCCGTGATATAAATGACTTAAAGCTGTGATTCAAATAGGTCTATAAAGTGCTTCTATGATGTTCCTCTCCCTTCTTTTTTCCTTTTTTTTTTTTTTTGAAACTGTCTCTGCTCCACTGTTCTTTGTAGAGATAAGCCCTTGAAAATCACCCTTCTTAAGGTGTAAACTTGGTGACTGTACATTATAGTAAAACATTTGATTTGTTATAGGCTAGAAAAATAGAGAAGTTGAAATCTCTTCATGGTGTATTAAAGGTCACACAATTATAATAAAATCTTGCTCCAGCAGCTCTAGTCACAGACAAAATCAGTCTCAAATTTCCAGCGAACAATGAAGTCCCTACAGAGTTTCAGCTTCCCCGGGAAATCAGGGTATCTCAGCCTGTGTTGATTTCAAGAATGTCCTGAATTCTCATCATAAAAAAAAAACAAACGTGTTACTCAACATAGTCACAGCTCTTTTGGGGTCCTCTGATTGAAAATATGCTTTTTTATTTCACAGCCATTTGGGGCATAGCACTTTTTTGATTCCAGAAACTTAAAAAGCAGCCAGCTCTACTTGTTCGGGTGAGACGCCACAAGCTTGAATGTCATTTCTTAGTATGCCGCACATCAAAATGAAATAATAGTAATACAGAACAAAAAACTACATCCTCACAATACAAACTAATCTTCCAGCTTCCCACCAAGTGAAACATATTGACAACTGACAATAGGCAATTAATAGATTAATGAGCATAGCTCTTATCTGTCTACATTATGAGTTTATCTGGTTGTAACAGGATGAACACAACACGGGCCTGTGCTTGGAGGAGTGCTGTCCCAATAGAAATGAGATCATTGCAGCAAGATATGAATGCAGTATTTTGATTACCAGGTATCACTCAGTGGAACAGAGCCCCCCCCACACACTCACATTTATTCTATACATCTTAAAATTATTCAAGGGCAAAGAACAGAATATAATTTACTAGAGAGAGAATTAGAGGGAAAGGTTTTACGAAAGCAGGAGAGATTAGGTTTTGATCCAGGGTTAAGACCACTGCCTCTGGCAAACACACAGTCTGTCAAGATAGGTGGTGGAATGTAAAAAAACCCTTTTCCACCTAAAACTGAGCCTAAACTCAGTGATGTCCACAGTGGTTAATAACAAAATAAACTTTAAAAATCCTTTAATAACCCAAAGGAAAACATAAGGCATACAAGCTAGTTCTATCTCCAAAAAAATGGAGCTGTTGTTTCTGACAGTGGTAAGCTCATTCACACCATGGACACATTTGATCTGTGGAAGTACAAAGGTGCACTGGAGGATGCTGTGCCTCGCATAAAACTGCAGAAAAGCAGTCTTTTCAAATGACAGAGGTAGGAAGGTGAGCAAGGTATGAATTTGGGGAACCAGAGCATTATTATCTCAATAGTATCCCGACATTTTCTCCCTGAGTCCCTGGTGGTACACTTGCCAGTAACATACCTCTTCAGTTCTGTGCTTACTTGTTCCTTATTGCCACCACAGAAGGAAGCCAGACTTGCTTCTCTCATGCCCAGAGACAAGTTCTGCCCGCTCTTCCTTGCACATGTAATCTAAGTTTTCTCAATGGGACTATTTGTACAGATAAAGTGAATTTGCCCTTGATAGCACTGTAAAGTTTCAAAACAAATATTGTGATGTTTTGTGGGTTGGCAAACACAATATGCAATTTGCTGTGTGGAAACTGTTGTCCTGCTCCAGAATTATGCAGGCTTTCATAATGACTAACAACACGAGACAAATGCAGCATGACAGTTGCATGTTGATCATTCCACTCAATTTTGCTCATAAGCTATTTATTGGGTTCATTTCAGAGCCCAGTGCAGCCAAAAGAAAAACTCCGGTGGAATGAACTTTGGATCACGCTTGATATTATTCCATTGCAATACGTTAGACAATAAGAAATGAGGGATTTATTCTGTTTTGAACAGAACCTCCGTATGAAAACAAAGCTGCAATCCTGATGATGACAGTCTCCCGGGAATGTGGCTGTGGATATCTCAGGCACCGCTGTCCCAACTACTCATTACCAGCCCATGCAGAGCGACACGTGCCTTTGCCTCCCCACGTCAGGGCACAGCATCAGAGGTGCTGGGGCAGCACTGCACAGGTCTCTGTCTGGCTGCTGGTAGTCAATTCCAGCAGCAGAGCAGGGGAATAGCTGCAGGCAGGAGCATTTAAACCACAGAAGCAAAAATCACCAGAGGACATCTCAAAGCTTCATAACCCTCCTTACACCTGCACCTCTGCTGCTTTTAAACAACTGTCGTGTTGAAACGGTAGGAAGGGGCTCAAAGGCTACTTCTGCATGTGTCTGTTTGGATGACAAAATGAGCTATAAAAGCCCAGAGAAATACAGTATTATTATATACTGCATTGAAAAGAGAATTCAGTTTGTGTCTCATTTTTAAGAGCTAATATTCTTTTATCTGATCAAATGATAAACAGCACTGCTAAATCAAGTTTTGATGGCATATGTATTTGCAAACAAAACTTTATATTCAACCTTTTCTAAGATGATCCCACAAATCTGTGTTGATATCCTCTGTGGTCACATTTTTAAGAGCCTGGAAAATAGAACAGCCTCCCATGCACTGCTTTAAACCATGTAGATGCGCTTCTACATTTCCTAATTGAATGGGACCTTCTGGGCGTGCAGTGAAAAGCAGCTTCAGAAAATCAGTGTAGAGAGGGACAGAATGTTTTCCAAATGCAGATTTTATTCTGTTCTTGGGTATTCTATGCCACAGGAAATCAAACTGAAACTCTTCCACTGAGGACTGCAATGTGTCATTCAAACACATCCCTCAGCAAGGCACTCCACTTGGGGGATGACATGTTCCTGGATGCCTCCCAGAGCACCCTGCTACACTGAGCTGAAGCTCCCGGGCCCTCTGAAGGGAGATGTACAGCCAGCATGGCACAACGACTGTGAGATACCACAGTTCTCTTAAACACATTCCTTCCTTGGCCACTGCCTGCCACCGTTTTAGATGGATGCCTCAGGACTAGTCTGGTATAACAGCTGTGTCATCCTGCTTTGTCATTCCTCCTTCCAGGGTTTGAGACACCAATTTTGTGTAAGGCACAAAATCTCCTGGTACTATCCCCCAGCAAAACCAAGCCATAGGTGTTTCATGCAGCTTGGTACCTTTGCTCCTTATCTCCATGGTAAAAGTGCTAGAGAAGTCCTAGGCGTTTGCCACCAGAGTTTCTGGGAAAATTCTTCAGTTTTATCAGTCGATTTGGGATCTATCCTTTGCAGTTTCAGGAGAACACTGCTGACAGAACTATCAAGAGGCATCCCCTCACTGCTTTACTGGCAGATGCATCAAGATTAGAGGACTGGAAACCAATTTGAGTAGAGCAGTTGTGACTCACTGGTTTCTTTCATGCTATAAATGTAGCATACCAGAGAGCTCACCGATGAACTTTGGTGCTCACGGAGAAAAAAAAGTGTGGCACTGAGGAGAACAGCTCTTTGGTCACAGAAAATCACTTCAGTTCTTTAGGCAGGTGATACCCACTTGTTAAATTTTCCCTATGGAGAACTAAGAAAAAAAATTCTCCTGAGCCTGTGTTTGAATGTATGGACTAAAATTGCTTCAAAAGGGAGCAAGAGGAAGAAAAACTGTGATCAGGAGCAAACATCTCTGACTGCTAATAGACAACAGCTTCTGTTGACATAAAATGGTGCACCTCCACTGAGGTCAGGGGAAGCAGCAATGTTTTATCTTAGCTCAGAATTCCTGGACACAACTGTTTCTCACTTTTATGTTGTAATTAATACTTTAACATAAACATTTTCCTGTGAAGGAGTTAATGAAGCCTTGCTTAGATCTGTAGACACATTTACAGCCCTATATTTAGGATATAGGTAAAAATAAGGTTCTTTAAGACATCAGTGACATGAAGCAACAGGAGCCATTAATCAAAGCAAAGAGATCACAAAACATTTTAAGCAGCAGTTGAACCAAATGGTTACCTTCCAAACTGGCATTGGTATGCTGAAACGAACAGAAAAAAGGATTTCAGATACACTTACGCTGAGAAATAAAAACAAACCCAAAAATATCAGACAGGAGCAGACAAGAGTGTTGGCTCAGGGATGCTTTAGATCTGATAGCAAATCCATTAACCACTGCAGAATCCTTCCTGTGTTCAGGAAAGGCTATGGAACCTCCTATGTTATTTGCAAATAAACAGGACTGCGCAATGGGTAGAACTGAATTTGGTATTAATTCCCTCCTTTCACTATTGATCCCTGCTGCTCTCCCCAGTCTGGAAAACCAACTGGCAATTTGGCTCAAAAGGAGAGCACAACGCAAAAGAATCAAAAGCCACTTGAAGAGAGCTACACATACATTCTCCTCTCTCACCATCAAAGCACAGCTCTGTTCTCCCAACCTCTTTGGCCCCCTGTTTCGGTCTGTAAAATGGAAATAACATCGCAGAAGAGAGTGAGAGTCAGAGATCGTGAGCCCACTTGCTGAACTCTGGAAGGAGTTCCCCTTCTGCCCTTCAGCATTTTTATGTCTGCAGTACCTCCCATGTGGCAAGTGCTACCTACATGGGGAATATCTGGTTTATTTCTATGCACAGAAGCTGCATTCACTTAATATATTTGTGGAAAACCACCAGTTTCAGATGTGTGACTGACAAGCCTCAACTAAAACAGAGGATTTAGTACAAATATAAAGCTCTTTACAAATCTCAGACTTTGTGACATAATATTAGCTGTGAATGTAAAACAGCATAGAGATGTGTTTTGCTGCAATAACAACAATTTAAAGATCAAATACCTTTTCCTATCAGATTCCCCATACCGATTTCTCAGAACCTAGTGAAATACAAAAGATGTTTGCAAAGAGGAACGCTTTGCATATGCTTCATTAATTAGTTTGGCAAGGCCTCCAATATGAAAGGTTCGTGTGTTTTTACACAGGCTTAGGCAATCTGCCTCATATTTTTCAATATTCGTGTTTCTGCACTAATTGTGCTCTGTATCATTTCATTATATCTATATATATATATACACACACATATACACACATATTTAACAGAGCTTGGAGTTTTTCATTCTGCTGGGATTTGTAAAAATATCCTTCCAGAAAAACTTGACTGGAATGGGAGAGGTGGTGCATACTTTTCTTTTTCTTGGAGCTCCACCTCAGCCCAACAGGAATGCTGTCCATGTAATCTTAGCATCACATTTCACATTAAGCTCGTGATGAGCTGAATTTTTAGTAGAACTGTCTATGAAATTTCAGATGAAACATCTCCTCATTGGAATACAACAGCTTGTTCAAACAGAATGTTTTGGGCTTTGAAAACCTCCCAACTCAACACAGACAGGAATGTCTTATAAAACAGTTTGTGGGGCTCCTAAATCAACATTCTTTGGCAAAGAGGTGATGGACTTCCTGGGCTGACTGTGGCACCCAAGGAGCTGCTTTATTCCATTTTGAACAGAAATGGGAATAAGAAGCAGTCATTTTTCTGAAGCCAGTGTTTCTGAATTACCTTCCCATCTCCAATCCCTTGTTTGCATTTCATCCCTCACCCAAACATCCCAACAAAGGTCTTCTTGGAACACAAAAATGCTAAATACCACCTTCTCTGGCCTGGTTACTGAGAGTAATAGGAGGGCTACAAAGAGGAAAGGGGAAGCTCTGAGAGAAGTGGTGCAGCAGCAGACTCTAGAGCCTTAACACATGTCTAGAGCCTACTGGCTGCTGAAGTCCTGGACCAGCCTGAGAGCTTTTTCTATCTAGGTCCAGTCCAGCTTTCACCTTGGGTTTTATTGCAGGAAAAAGCTATTCAAAGCCAGTCATTGTTGCAGTACTTAGCATTACCTAACAGATCACAAGAGTACTCTAGAACACCTAAAAGAAACATATGGGAAAACCCACATAAGTAACTATAATTCATTAAACTCCCAGAGCAAAGGGCACAGCCTCATGCAGAATCTATCCTGTCTCTTCACAAAAAACATGACATGCTGAAGAATCTTCCTACACTTCAGAAAAATAAAGAGGAGCAGGGAATATATTGGAAGGGAAGTTCAAAAAGTGAGAGGGTTGGGGAACTACCTTCCTTATTTTTTACCATCCATTTATTTTCACCTTCTCACAAACATAAGTATGCATTCATGTACCTCTGTGTGGCACTTCGCCCCCTAGTAAATGTCAAATACTCTGAAGTTAGGAGGAACTTCTTATGGTTTATTTGCTCCCTCTAAGAGCACCCACCACATCATTTCAGTCAAGGCAGAAGCAGGGGCTGGACAATATGCTAAGACATAACATGGCCTACCTCATAAAATGCATTGTACCTACTGAAAACCAAGTACCCACTGGCCTCACTGGCCACAGTGCCCAATGTGCACTGTGAGCAGCCATTAAATAAAGCCCCCAGCATTTTACCAAGCTTGGACAATCACAATGGACAACATAACAGGATCAATGCGGGAGATGAGGATAAAGACCACACAGCTCTGGAGATGTCCTAGAGAAGACTAGTAAACAACAGGTCTCCATAGAGAAGGGTGATAGAAAACTCAAATCACACTGAAATTTTACCAAAGCTTAAAGCTGCTTACAATAATGGCTCAAGGTGAACGATTAATTTCAAACCAGGCCAAATTGAGGAAAAGAACCTTGATGCACACACCAATTTTGTTTCTCAAAGTCAAGAATTGCCTAATCAATAGTAGTGCTAAAAGGAGATGGGCGCTCTCAGGGGTACCATTACAAAGAATTGCACTGGATTTTAGCCACCTGGCTCCCAATTGCTTTAATAGCTGTCACATGGCTAAAACCCAGTCTGAAGCTTTAAAACCTTACCCCTCGGTCTTCCTGAGCATCCGCTGCTGTCAGGTGGCAAATGTGAAGCAGCAGGAGGGACTGCGAGATTTACTCCTGTATTGACCAGTACTAGAACATCCCCAAGAATTTTCACTGCTGTTGCAAGTGTCAGTTACTGGGTGAAGAAGGCAAAGCAGGAGAGGGTAAAAGGGGTGAGAGAAAGTGAAAGAAACTGTACTTAACCCTTCCCCTGTTGATGTGTTGATAGCAGTCTGCATCAGGTACTCACATTGCTGGCCTAATCAAATCAGCCTTCCTCTTCCATTAGCTAAAAATAAACTGGCACTTTTTAGGTAATGCTCTGACTACTCTCCCCATTCCAAATTGTGCTCAAAATCTTAATGGAAAACCTTCAAGGAGTTTAAGGTTTTAAATCAAATAAAGAAACAGGCAAAAGGAGAAAAATCCAATCAGAGCAGAAAGGGTTTGCTTATACAGGAACTGATTTTCTTTCCCTTTCCACCAGCACTGAACTCCACAGGAGCATTAGCTGGAAAGACAGAAGAAAGCAGACAAAATGGAAGAGGAAGGGAGAGTTTCTCTCATGCTCCTATTATACATAGTATAACACAAGGAGAGGTGGCATCATGTCAATGAGATCTTGACTTGACTTGGTTCCTTGGCCAGCCAGTAATCAGCTAGCGGATGGTGAGCACCCTGCTCCCCTTCTCCAACAGCTTCCACAGCTCCAGAGCCCTCCAGAGATGGGGCTGCCCTGGCGTGCCTAGAGGAGAGCAAAGCCCCCCTCCCAGGAGGTCACCTTGTGGTGGGGGCCTCATAGAACACACAAATAACCAACAATACCAACCACTTTTTGAAAGGAAGCGGGAAAATATTCATAGAATGACTTGGGCTGGAAGGGACCTCAAAGATCACCAGACCAGGTTACTCAGAGCCCCATCCTTGAACACCTCCAAGGATGGGGCATCCACCACTTCTCTGGGCAACCTGTTCTAGTGCCTCACCACCCTCCCAGTGAAGAATTTATTCCTAATATCTAATCTAAACCTACTCTCAGTTTGAAGCCATTCACCCTTCTCCTGTCATTACCTGCCCTGGGAAAGTTCATCTCCAGCCTTCTACTAAGCTCCCTTTAGGTACTGAAAGGTTGTTATAAGGTTTCCCCAAATATTGTCATGAAGAGCGACAGATATGTCTCTAAGTGGAAGTGGTTGGGCAAAGATAATAGAGATATTAAGTAAACCAAGGAACTTGAAAAACCAAAGTAATTGAGAAAACCCCACCATCAGTCCTGTAACAAAACCTGAGCCTGTAATTTAAAATGATCTGGAAAAAAATAAGTAAAAAAAGAGGATTTGTGTCCTATCAACCTTTCTGCCAGCCATCTAGAAGAGTGTAGGATGGTAATGGTTAGACAGTGGTTAGAAGAGAAGAAAGGAAATGGAAAAATATTCCTCAAAATAGTAGATAAGAGTTATAAGCATGCAAACCCCAGGAATTGTTTTATATATATATATGTGTGTGTGTATACAAGCCTGAACATATTTCATAGTATGGCTCTTTTTCATTGAACCCTATGCACTTTATATGTGCCTCAAAATAATTATTTAAAAACAAACTAACAAATAAAAAAATTACCATAGTCCCCTGAGCTAAAGCAAAACTGTATACTACTGGAAAATGAGAGCATTGAAATTTCTGTTGAAATAAAGGACAGGAAGATGGTCCTTGCAGGTCTGATCCTGAACCCATTAATTTGGTAAGCTCTGAATCCAGCTATGAGTGTAGGGTCACGAGCCAGGGAGTATTGGTGAGTGCTACTGTTACGCTGGCTTTTGCAGTATCTCTCTTCATAGACATCGGAGCCAAACCACATCAGTTCCCCTTAGTTGAGCTGGATTGGCACTTTGGAAATCCTAGTGCACAGGAAAGGTTTAAATCCTCACATTTGAAAAGTAAGAGCAACATAGAGCTCTTACACATACTGGCTATATGTGGTTCAAGAAAATAGAAGTAGAAGAATTGGGAGAAGGAGAAGAAGAAACAATGAGAAATAAAATGGAGACAGAAATGAAACAGAAAAAAGGTACAGCAGAGAAGGGAGAATAGGAGAGAGTATGGGAAACTAGATGGGAGAGGATTAAATTAATCAAAACCAAGAAAGAATTACGGAAATGGAAACAATGAGAAACCCAGGAGAGCACTTGAACTCACAAAGTAAAAACAAACAAGAAGTAAGAGGTATATTGGAGGCAACAGCAGGAAATAGTGAGGCAATGAGAGAGAGAAAGGAAAAGGTGTGAGGAGCTGAAAATGGCAAGACATAGGAGAGAAAATGGGAGAGAGGAAAGGGAGGTAAAGGGAAGGAATTGTACAGGGAAAGGACCAGAAAGAGGAGAACAATCCTAGGGAGCCTGCTGTGGTGGGTCGCAGAGGAGTTCACAAGCCCATGCACTCCAACTATTTCTTTTTGATTCTGTGTCATTGTCAGGCTTCAGACTGCAGCTGCAAATTGTTTGTCTGGTAGTTCTGGTAGGTTTGATTCAATAACTCCTGTAAGAGGGCAGGCAGGATATCAATGCTGCTTTATTGCCTTTTTCTCTGCCTACAATAGCAATCCTCCAGTTATACAGTATTATAAAGTGCCATCACTGGGGGTTGTATCTCAGCATAGTCACATCTCATCTTCCTAGACTATAATAAGCTGGCAAAGGTAGAAGTCTGAAACTATGTGAGCTTTGTGAAATGATTAACATTGAGGTCTAAAGATTGGCATCACGGATGGGCACTGAGCAAACAACAGACCCTAATTCCCAAGTACCACAGTGAGGGGTGGGTACATCCTACAGGATCAGCTTCACCAAAATGCACTTGGTAACCTTCGTCAAGTCTCACTCCATCCACTAGTGAACAAAGCATTCACACTCCAGAAAGCTGCAACCACTGCTAGGGAGCAGAGAAAACAACTCATACAGTCCTGTCAGTTGGGTAACTTTTCATGCCTCTCTTCAAACCCCTTGGTTGTGAACTCTTTAAAAACAATCACGCAGCAACATTTAACCTAATATTGGACTGACTGACATGGACCTACCATTGTTCTTCCTGGAAGTTCATTCCTTCAGGCTGTGGGGGTGTTTTCTGACACAGAGGAATTTCTCCAGCCTCGAGTGTGCATGATCTGTCAATAAAAAAGAGGCTTTCAGTTACACTATGTCATCAAATAGCACCTTTTACAAACATCAAATTCAGGTTACAAATGTCACAGCAAAACAGGAAAATCACCACACAGAAAATTGCATGTGAGGCATTTTATTTGTATATCTTTTAAAAAAACCCTCAAAAATTCCTGACACATTGTTCTGGTTAAAGCCACGCAAATAGGAACACAACTTCTCAGCCAGGCTTGGTCATTATAAGTATTGGGAGTACCTAAATAGAAAGAGACCAATTTAATCTTCTTAACCTTTGCCTCACATATACACACATACAGAAATCTCTGTTTCATTGTAAAAATCATAGATGACTGTCTTTAAGATTGTGTCTAGAAATCATTGTGATTTTACACTGCAGTTTATTTCATATATTTCCACCCTTTTGAGTCATACTTTTCAACCTACTACTTATTCTTAATAGATTAATTTGTGATTGCTCCCTCGACATTTCAGCCTTTCATGACGGAGAGCAGTTCCTCTCATTTCACTCATCAAGGCTTCACATAATAATGAAAGTTCCCATAGGTCACTTCTATCATGCCTTATTTCCTTAACCCCTTTAGCCTTCCACCCTGATGAGCATTCTTAAACCTACAGCTGTCTGGGTTAAGGCAAAAATAAAATTTTTCCTGCATGACAACTGCAACCAAATCTGTATTGTGTCAGTTCTATAGAAAATGTGATTATAAACCATGATTTCTGTTCTCCAACACCTTTGCATTGTCATAATATCCTATTTGTTTTTTCCAAGGAGTCATACACACAGAACTGCTGAGATTCTTCTCTAATAACCCCAAGTCTCTTTTTTCTTTGGTACACTGAATAATATAAATTCTGACGTGGTACACCAGCTTTAGACCTACTGTAAGAGCTACTAAAAGATCCCAGTCCTCCTTGGCTTGGTTAGAACTGCTTCTTACTTGTTTGTTAATCTTTACATTTCCCAGAATAATCAATGTCTGCTATTTTACTCATTATAATCTTTCAGAATAAAATTGATAGGCAAGATCCTGAGCTGCCATAAGTTGTCATGTCCCTGGCATCACTTCAGTGGTCCAGCTTCACACATTAAATAGATGCTTCAAAACAAACCTGCAGCGCACGCCGCCAGTTTGAATTTTCTGGTTGTTACTTATGACCAATAGCTGTTTTCTAATTGTGGCCCTGCTCCACGATTAACACTGATGTAGGGGAAAGTCACGACACAGCCTGTGGGCAGGCAGGCAGGCTCTGGGTGCAAGTGAAGGGTAGCTGAAAGTGTCCAAAAGTAGCCCTGTTCTCCCGGGAGGTCCACATTAAAAGACCTTGGTCATCACATTTATTTAAAGAATGATTTTACATTGCATCATATTCCAAGTTGTCTCTTCCTTTGTGCAATCTGTCCATTTCATGAGAGACAAAATATTTCTGACCAGGAATGTAGCGCTAAATAAAACAACTTTCATTCATAACACAACCTTGAGGGCTGTGCATCGTCAGAGGGATACAACAGTTAGCTCAAGGTAATTCAGTTCTGATTGGGTTGGGGATAATTTTCTGGCAACTAAGGACGGAATTGAGACCAAAAAATCATTTCAAATAACTGCGAAGGAGTCACAGGATAGCAACACCTTCCAGTCTCTGGGGACCTAGAATTGATTTGAACTGGTCTACCACTTAAATGGAGAAAAGCTATTATCCCATCACTAATCTCTTGAGCCACTCAGTCCCACTTGAAGCAATTTTTTCTTCAATAAGCTATTTTACATATTTCACTTAGTGCACAATCTATGAGAGAAGCTCATCACATGATTTCTGTAAAAGGATAAATAGCTGTCCCCTTTGCATTTCTGTTTATTCTTGCGTTTGTTGCTAACATAACAGAACTATTAAACATGTTCCTCCTCTTCCCTCCTTATGGAACCCTGCTTTTCTTCCTACCATTCCCAAAATAAGACAACTTCTTAGTTAGCTTTTGGAAGAACACCCAGCCCAGGAACATGTGTTCTAGGGGTTTTTTCCATATAAATGTAAATTTATTGCCCTCAAACATCATAGCAGTCGTCAGTATAATGCTGATACCTCCTCATAGCACTGCAACACGAGAAGGATAAAATCCAGTATTTGCAGTGTAGAGACAGAATTGTTAAAGATGAAATTTGGCAAAGCAGTCTTCATTTTTAGATACACTCATGGGCACCAAAAGGTGGACACAGTGCTCACTTGTATACAAAGATGCTGTAATTATTAAGAATGGCTTAAAAATTAGGCCTTTGGTGTCTGATACTAGGCTTGCAAAAAATTAAGACATCCATACTGGAAAGTCCCATAAGACAAAGGGACTTTGAGTGAGAGACATGAGTGAGGCCATGTCTGTGGTAGAGCAAAGGTTGAGCACCAGGGAGGTCAGAGCTGTGGTTTGGCAACGGGGTCACACTGGCCCAGTAGGAGACTCCTTTCTGGTGAGAAAGCAAACACACGTTCATGCCCAAACCTCTCAACTTCTCTCACTGTTTTTTCACTATTTTGTGCACTCAGAAGAGCCTGTCTTGTCTACTTTTATGCTTTCTCTTCATTAAGCATTTCCTCTGTAGTTTCTGCTACGGCTGAATTTACTCAGCCTCCTCCATCACTCCCAGAATTAGAATCTGTGCCTTTGAAACAACAGAGCTTTCTTCATTTCAGGCAGCTAATCCTCCTCCTGCTCACCCCACAGGTTATGCTGCTGGAGCAACACTACTTTGATACTGTTCCTCTGGCAGCAATTAGAATCAAATCAGCACCAGGCTGTTTATAAAAAGGGATGTTGCCATAATGACACTATCAATTCTTCCAAACATTGTAGCTATTTATCAAGTGATTAAAGTAAAGTAACTTACTCCAGGTTTACTAGCCTATTTTCCATTGGAACTTATAAGGTTTTACTGCTTCTAGTATGGCACTTGGACTGCTAATAATTTCAATTTTATTACATTATCATATTTTTTAGATTTATTTCTATGTTTTGCATAAGATTCAAATTGTTACCCAGTTGATAAAATAATATAAATTTATCTTGGTCAAAAATCACATTAGGATAATTATCTTGCCCTTTTGGCAGATAATTTTGTTTGTAATATATTGAAAATGCTTATTTTTTCATTTTTCTGACCACTCCTTCTTGTGGAAGAGGCTATTTTTTCCTAACACAGGCAACTCTATCTCTCTCTCGCTGTCAAGAGCTGTCATGTCTCCTCACATTTTCCCCTCTCCATTAGAGGGAAACCTTAAAAAAAGGTGCCTGGTCTTAGCTTGCCAGCAAGCTACCATGGACACCCAGATTCCTGGCAGGCATTACAGGGCTGACTCATCCACTGGTTGTGTTCCACTGCAGTGTCAGGGACTCATGGGGAGCACTTACTCAGGCAGTCCCACACTACAATTAAGGTAACATTTATCAGAGCAAGGTGTTGGGAATACACAAATTACCAGCAGCTCTGGGACAGCCTCTTGCCCAACAAGAGTGCTGTGGTACCCATGCAGTTTCATCGTGCTCCTCAACAGCTCCCTCCTTCTCTTTGGTCATGAAAATATTAACGGCTGATAGCTGGCAGAAAACAAAACTCCTACCTCAAAGAATGAATGGATGTCACAGAAATGGATTTCTCTTCCCTTTTCCCTCTCCATCAAAGCTAGGTGTCCCTGGAACCACCGCACTGCCTCCCCTCCTAAACTGATGCTTCTACTTCCAACTCTGCAAAGCAGGAGACTGCAGAGAACACTGCCCAGGCAAATAACACAGAGACAATTTAGCCAGATGCTAAATACTTGCTCAAACTCCAAAATTATCAGAAGGGTAATACTTATGAGGTATCAGAAGAAAGTTGCAGCAACTAACGCAGGATTAAACAAATCATACCTGACCCTCTGGCCAGGAGCTCTGCCCCTAGGATGTCTGAACAGCTGCCTATGATCTCCATTGTTAGCACTTTGATTAATTCAAGTTAGATTTTTTGATTTAGGGGAAATTTTAATACTTAAACAGCAAATCAGATAAAATCTGTAAGGTTTTTTTTTTTTTTTGCAAAAACCCCTCACAACAGTGCTTGTTTAGGAGAAAAAAATCAATTTTGGGAAAGTAAAAGTTTCAAATTTTATTTAGAATGCATGGAGTTTCCATTGTGCCTATACAACTTTATTATAAAATAATAATTTATACTGATATGCTTTAACTTGATCTTAATAATTAGTAACATAAAACAGCTCCTCCTATCTTAAAAATTATTATGGATGCATGCTGCTTAGTACTGATAGAATCAACTCTCTTCTGCAATAAAGTAAGTGATATTCTAGTGTAAGAAAGGATGGCAATACCCTGATTTTTGAATAAATTAAATGCTGATTTTTCAATAATTCTAGTACACCTAATTCTAATATTCTAATTCTACATTTCAATTATTCAAATTCTCTTAAGCAGTGATGACTGTGTTACCAGATACTGGGTAATATCAGAAAGATTTTGAGGTATGATGTTGAAATACAAACTTTTTTTGAGCAAAAAGTGTTATGCAGCCTAGGAGCTTTACAACAGCAATTGTCCCCTTGTATTTTTCCCCACTTCTTGCTCTAGGGCCCAGGAAAATACAGGGTGCATTCCATCTTTCTGTCTGCTTCAATGTAGGCAATCCAAACTTGCAGAACACCTAAGAAAAGCCCCAAAACAGAGCTAAACTAAATTCTGCTAAAACATATGGTTTGCACTTCAGTTTTTTGATTAAAGTGAAGATCGATTTACATATTTGTGTTATTTCTGATGACAATATTATGGAATATATATAGACAGAAATTCACCCCTTTCTAGTAAGAAAATATGTACTCTTCTCCTTCACCATTGCTCAGAACTCAGGTAACATTAAATCCCCTTCAATGGCCACAGAGCCAGCAGTGTGGGGACAACACACACGACAGAAGCCAAGTATGAGGGAAGCATCTAAGGCTCCCTGAAGTGAGAATGGTCTCAGTTCAGTGGATTTCAGTGAAGTCAGAGAGAAATCACACCAACAATTTGTGTAAATCACAATCCAGACGGGTTGGCAAAGAAAAAGTTTGACTGCTTCGCATACTCCATATCTCTGAACACTTTTTCTTCTTGTAATGACATGGTGAAGAAGCTGATGATCATAAATATGGAGTGTATCACCCCATCCTTTAACTCCCTCTTTTTTGCATTTGAAACATAATCCATGCATCTCAAATAAATTAAACATGTGACACATAAATTCAGTTCATGCTTTTTGGGGGTTGTCAAAATCCTGGGAAACCAAAACGTTGAAAATCACTTGTCAAAACGTTCTGGGTTGAAGTAGTTAAGCTGTCATCAACAGCTTAAACACTGTTTATTTGAATATGTTAAGCAACTTTTTAAAAAACCCACAAAAGTACAGAGTCTGTTGATCAGAGTCCTTTCTCCACATGTCTTTATTCTGCTTCTCTGATCTCCTGGGGGAAAAAAGCTTTCACATGAAATGCGAGGGCATATACAACTGTAGTGAAGTAAGTACTCTGCTCCACTGACACGACTGATTTGACAAAGTATGGCAATGGTATTACCATGGCACTACAGGATTATTACTCTGCAGTGCCCATTATATGAAATAGAGTTACTCTGTGCTTACCACAAAACGGCAAGTAGCATTTTTCAGTAACACAATAAATAACCCTTGTCATCTCTGTATCTACACCTTTTGCAGGAACAGATACAGAGCCAATCTAAAAACAAATCTAAAAGTGCTATAATAATACTGGAATGACATGCCTCTTAAGCTGTTTACAGCTGACAGACTAAGTGAAATGGTTTGACAAGGGAGAACACAGTATGTGTTGACAGCCCTGCTTAGTTCATATTTGAAAGGCAAAATTAAAGTCATACTTTTACAAGGTGCAGAATTCTGCTCACCTGAAGGACATTCTCTTAAGCAAGACATGGTATTAAGCCTCTGCCACCCTCCTCCTCCTGACTCCTATGTTTATGTGTAGGCCACTAAGCGGCACACCTCAAAAACCAGTCCTGACTGCCTATCGCAGTAATTGCTCATGAAAAGGTGTCATTTAGAAAAGTATGGAGAAAGCAACAGTGAGAGCAGCCATAAACATTCACCCTCCGTAATTTCAGGGAGCACAGCAACATTTGGGCAGCATTTGGCTTTTCTTACAGCAGGCAGCACCTTCAGGAAAGAGCACACATCAAACAAAGGCTGAGTACAAATCCCCTCTGTCCACAGAGACACCTTTCACTTGATTACAGGATATGAGAGAAAAACATAAAACCACAGTGAATTCTAAAAAAGTAAATAACAGCTAAGATAGGTCAGAGGAAAGGGCTGGAGACAGGCACTAGGAAAAACAGAGCAGTTTGGCAGTGCTTATACAGCTCTCAGAGGCAGGGAGCAGGCAGGCTCAAAGGACAAATGGTGGCAAAAAACTCAGCCTCTCACTTTTACTTTGTCCTTGCTAATCCCATCAGCTGGCAGCAACCAGGGGCTGTCAGCAACTTATGTGGTGGTCAGTGTGAGAATAGTTTGGTGGACTCAGGCCAGCTACCATTGAAGAGGTTTCTTCACTGCAAAAGTTCTTGCTATTGCTTGGCCCTTCACTGTTAGAGGCCATGGGAAGCCATGAGCATTCACCTTCCCTCCCACTCTGAGAGACTGAGGCTCTGTTAGCATAGGGCAGGTGGCCCTGATGAGGGAAAAGCTAATGCCTGATATTCCTTTCCTGTAGATAAGCCTAGAATTCATCTACTAGCATTGCCAGTCAGTTCAGCTCTTTTAATGAGCTTTGTAATTGGTGAAAATGAGCCCAAAGTTGCCAAATGAAATCATCTCACTGAGGGGAACTACCAGGAAACCATTAGAAATATTCTGCACTTGAAGGCATAGGATGCAGGTACTACTGCATTACATTGGACTGACTCTGCCATCCAAGCTGATCTGAACCAAGGTGCCTGGCTGCTGGCAGGACCTTCCTTACAGGTAAGTGAAGAGTTATATCCAGCTGCAACCTTAGTCCAGACTTAATATGAAGTGTTTCCACGTCTGGAGCCCACTGGTAGATCGCGAAGGGGGACTGTACAAAATTTCTGGTTGAAGCTGCAGTTCTGGAATCGGAACTGCAGTTGAGTGGAAGTGTTTTTTCAAACTAATGGAAGTTTTGCCTACATATTTCTTCCCACACATGAAGGTCATCAAATGTTTGTGTGCCAAATGTTAGAATTGATGCCATCCTAATGAACTCTGAAAACATTTTCCTGTCAAAGCAAATAGAACAACTTGACATCACTGATCCCAGCATCGACCAAAGAGGAAAAACAAACAAACCATCAGTTAAAAAAACAGGGTGTTTTTTTGTGCTCTAAGTTCAAGGATGTGAGTCCAGCAGTGCAATGACAAAGAGGAGCATGGTGCAGATGACAAAAGGGTTACACTCACTGCAAAGGAAGTTGGTCCTGAGGAAAAAAAATTGCCTCAGCATCAAGGTCAGAAATATCTGGGCTCCCCCTGCTCATACTGTGAGGTACACAGGAGATCCCTTGTGTCTGAGCTGTGCTGGATTATTACCTGTAACATGTGCCACAGGCTAAGACCTGAGTGGAGAGTAAAACCTACTACTAAACCCTGTCAGAAGTTGCAAAATTATTACTGTTAAAAGCAAGCCAGCAGCTCTCAACTTGTCTACCAAGAAACTTTTTCTCTCCTACTTGAGCTGACTACCCTTGCAGCTTCCTCCTCTCCACCTCCCAGGGCATCTCACAAACCATCTACCCAAGTATTACACAAGGAATGGCAATCCTGCTACGAGGGGATGCAAGTACAAAGGAAGTCTATCTTAGTCATGCTGCTAAATTGGGGTTTGGGAAATCCAGAGACATTTCCTCTTTCCAGCACTTCTTGTACATCCCTTGGCAAATTCATGAAATCCTTCCACATGGGAAATAACCATACCTCCTCCTTTGCCTCTCCTGTTTGTTAAGAAATCTGGGACAGGGTTAGTGTTAGGGTCCAAGGAAACGTCCAGTTGCAATGTCTCTAGGAAGCTTGGTGGTCAGTATACAACTAAGTAAAGCTAATTTTACCATTCACGCAGTACAGAGGAGAAGCCAGACTTTCTGCAGAGTACACAGGGCGTGCAAGCCTGGTGAAAGCAGCTAGGTGCCAAACACCGATGAAGGTCCCAAATTAATGTTTCTCCTCAGCTTCTCTGGCCATTTTCTGAAGGAGATTTTTCACAGAAATTGCTACAGGATAGAGGTCCCGTTGAAAAGTACAGCATTAAATTTGGGAGTAATGACAGAGGAACCAGACCAGAATTGAAAGGATGAAACATACTTTGTTGCTCCCTACATCAAACACATTTCCA
The DNA here is from genome assembly GCF_022539395.1 of Myiozetetes cayanensis. Taxonomy (NCBI): domain Eukaryota; kingdom Metazoa; phylum Chordata; class Aves; order Passeriformes; family Tyrannidae; genus Myiozetetes; species Myiozetetes cayanensis. Next base: position 50,853,330 of record NW_026087853.1, read on the forward strand.
TTTTATTTACTGTTTTAATTTCCAGTTCTCCCATGCTCACCCTGTGCCGTCACCCATGCTTTTTGAACTGAAAGGTATTATCTCAGCTCTCATTTCTCCAAAAGTCAGTTTTAATCTCAGTCACTCTCCAGCCCTGCAGTTTTCCTTCTCCTTGACAAGCCTGACCACTTAAATTTCTATCAGCTCAGACAACATTTACCCACACCCCTTTCTGTTCCTATCTCATTTCTTCCCCTTCCAGTTTTTGTGATGCCATCATACATCTATGCCAGCACACAGAGCATGCAGCAATAGACATATAGATCCTGACTGCGTTCAGGAAAGGGGAAAGGTTGAAGTGAATAACATCCTGCGTATGAATGATTTCCTTGCTTGCTATACTACAGTGAGCTGTGCTTTCATCTACTGTGATGGATGTGAGCTATGGGTCACTCCCTCACTTGTGAAAATAAATGTACAACACTTGCCAATTGTTATACTGTATATTACAAAATTCTATCACTTAAGATTTATACACTTAGCAAACCAATCACACAAACAATACAGGTACAGCACAACAGCTCTACTACCAGGTTTTTCCCCGTTGAGACAGACAGATGCAAAATCATCCTTAGCCATAAAGTGGTGCTACATTATCCAGAGGAGAACATTTTATGGACAAAGAGTTTATCATATCCAGAATTTGCCTTGGGTGCAGTGGACTTAGCATGTGTTAAGTAATGCTTAAGTGATTTGCTGAAGTGGCCTAATAGCACAAAACACTCCTGGCTCTATTTGCTTATAAATACATTTCAAGGCCCTGATTGAAGTCTGTAGTGCTCTAAATGGTCTGGGACTCAGTTATTTAAGAGATATCATCTCTCCTTATAAATCTTATGTAGTAATTCAGAACTACCAGAACTACTGTTGCTTTCTTTTCCTGAGTGGACAGTGGGGTGTCTTAAACAGGAGATGCATGAGCCTGTAACCTGTCCTCATCAGCCTTCAGACACATCAGGGGACTTCAGACACAACAGAGAACTATTTCAAGGAGAAATATGAAGCTGGTCTCTTCAGTGTGACAAACATCAGTTAATCTCTTCAGTGATCTTTTACATCAGGTGTGTCAGCAACAGAGGGCCTAGTTGAAACTGACCATGTGTTCAGAAAAGCTATTCCAGAAACCTTTTTCTCTTTCTCCTATAACCACAGAACCAGTATAAGGGCAGAAAAATCACAGTCTCTCATGTACCATCTGTGCCACACGGTCTGAGCTGGTGTTTGCATCCAGGTGTTTGAGCAGAGAGGCTGGAAACCCCTGCTGATTCCACCTACCTTAAAATACTCACAGTGCCACTGGCACATCTTAGCTAATGGGAGTGGGTCCTGGCCACTTGCATTTTATTTACAACCATGTGTTCCATTTCAGGTTCATTTGAACTGGCATGAGCTGCTGAAGCATTGGATGCCCTTATCTGCTTTCCTCAAGGAAACAGACACATGAAATACATAAGATAGCAGGTTTTTAAGATTAAATGCTATAAACACAGATTAAATTATATGTTTTTTATTCCTTTATGGAACTCTTGTTCAAGGCATTCTGTTCCAAGTTTCCAAAATAATTTCTGCTTACATTCACATTTAGAAACATATAAAACACAGCAAAGAGGGAATTTGTTTGTGGATAGAACTGGCAACACAGAGCTCAGGCCTGCTTCCCAGATGCCCCCAAACCTCAGGAGGCAGCAGCAGAAACACCCAGGGTAGCTGAGCCCACTCAGGGCAGGGCCCTCTGGGGCGGGGTACCAGAGAGGTCCCCAGCAGTGGTGGAAGGTGATCTTGGCACAATTTCTTCTCAAAACCAAAATACTGACATTTAGGAGAAATAAGAAGGAAAACATTGCCTTAATCCCTGTTTCCATGATGCCAGCAGAGACTGTCTGGTCATCTTCTTGAGAGGAAACTTGATTACTTGCCTTTTCAGTAAGGCTGCTCTGATGAAAAGGAACCAAGAAAGACAAATACCCACCCACAGCTAACAGCCTCAGTGGGTTGTTTTGCTGTTTGCTTTAGTTCACTGGCTTAAAAGGGTCAGCAACCCTCATCCTGAGGACCCTATTAGAGAAGTAGCTTTGAGCAAAACATATAATTAACCTTTGGAACTCACTGAATCAGGATATCATTGAGGAAGCATATGAGAAAGGGTTTGTTTTTTGTTGTTTTTTTTTTTTTTTTAAAGGATTGTATATAAGCAATTCTAAGGACACAAATATTATCAGTGTTTTTACTATAGAGAATTTACTGTTAACACCCCTCAGCACTGTGTCTCTGGAATCAAGAACAAACAAAACCAGTGACTGATAACAAATTATTCACTCACCAAATGGTAGGTGAAGATGATGGGCAAAATACAAAACAATAAAATGAATCCAGACTGCTTAGAGTCTTCAGAAAGTGCCACTCTCAGAGGCAGGAATAGAAACTACAGTTGGTGCATGGATTCTTGACCTATTCTATTATGGCAATTTTTGTGTCCAGCTATTTCCTTCACGTTCACTTACTTGCTAGCTCCCAACTGATGGCCTATAACAATCTTAGAAAGATTAACTAAACATACATAAACCCCAGCCTGACCACAAAGGCTTAACAAGTAAGTTGAAAGGAGAAGATTTCAAATGGAAAGAACCAGGAACCAACTGAAAACATTTCCTTTTACTGTGGAGGAGACTCAAATGGTTTCTGGTAAGGAGGACCCAACTGACAAACCTGTCTGAGAATGACATCCTTCAAGTGATGGATTCTGTCATATTTAGAAAAATTGTAAAATCCCTACGCTAGAGGGACATGACAGGAGGCACGAGATGCTTGGAATCTGCTCATACTTGGAGCACTTTGAGGCAGTAAGACTCATAACTTTCCCTCAACACAGGGAAGGTCTGAAGCATGCAGCACATGCTGAACCATCAGCATTCTGGCAGTGAGAGGGTGTGGTAGGGATCTAAGCAGAGAGGATACCACAAGTTCTCCAATTTTTTTACCATTACTATCAAAAATATTCAAAAAACCACATCTTTAGCACTACTGGGTGAGCTTATGAGAAAGGTAGAAATTGTATGTCATTATATTTCTATGGTCATGTGACCAACTATCTGACATTCACAGGACTCTATCCTCATCCTGGATCCCTTCACATCCATCAATCTATTCCAGCTTTGAACAGGTAAGCCCTTAGATTTGATCCAAAGGATGTTCAAAAGCTGAAAAAAAAATAAATTGTAATTTTGGCTTTAACACTTCTCTACACAAAGCCAAAATGTCGCTGTGTGTAGTGATGTGGAAAAAAAAAACCCTTAACAGAAGCCCCTGCAGCCTTGTGAAACAGAGAGAGGGAAACTATGCTGTGAGTTCTGACATTAATAAAAACATAAATTGATTGATTCTATAGAATTTATTGAACAAAATTTAGTTAGAGTCTTTTTGTTTTGCTTTGTTTTAACGATTGCACACCACTTAATTTTTATGAGCTCGATTATGCCTTTAAGGCACATTCCAGCAGAGGACTGAGGTGAAAAAGCCTCTCCAGGGAGGATGCAGCAGAAGGAAAAGCCTCTGGGATGTGCAGGAGTTCAGCTAATCCTTTCTAGGCATGTGTTCAGCATTACCTACTTGCAGCTCTTGCACTTCCCACTGGAAAAGCAAATCTCTGGGCCAGTGGCTAGGAAGTTTCTGCCTCCTTCAGCACACTGTGCCCAGGTTTGAGTGGGGGCTGATGCAAACCCTCCTTCAGGCATAACAGCTGCTGGCTTTTTCATGAACAAGTTATTCAACCTGGGGACCTGGTCCCATCACCAAAACCTGGAACTTCTCAGGAAGGATGAAGATCATGTACCTCCTGTATTCCAAGACAGACAATGCTGGCAAGTTTATAAAAACTCTGAATTTCTCACTCTCAGAACTAAAAACTAACTGCTCCTCTCACCTGTCCAAGAAACCAATGCATAACTAACACTGAAGGTCAGAAACTCTTTGACCCCAAGGCTACTGTACCTCAGTCTCTTGACAAGCAGGTTCTGTTCCTTCCACTTCACTTGCCAAATAAGAGGACTGTACACTTCCTTAGCAGAATAAGCTTTAAGTTACTGGGGAAAAAAAGTGCTAGGAATGACATAAAACATTGTTCACAGTGTTTGTGATCCTTGATAAACTTCAAAGTAAATTCCACCAGGTGCTACAACTGCTGCAGTTACTCAAACACACCTTCCTTCCCTCTCCTCAGTGCTGTTGCATATTGAAATGTACACGCATGTTTCCGGTAAATAGGTACAAGTCCTTGCTTTGATCCATTAATGCAAAAAACATTTCCCTCAGACTTCTTTTGAGAAAGAATTTTGGTGTCCTAAAACTCAGTGTCCACCACCTGGGCTTCCCAGGGTCTACCATCATGGTCCCTGCAGCAAACAACCAGTCTCGAGTCTGTGCAGCAGCTGCCATCCCGGCCCTTCTGGAGAGAGGTGCTGGTCCTTTTTCCCAGGAGGTGCCACAAGCCATGGACTGCTTCTGAAGTGGTTCAGGTGTCAGCACAGCTTCTCCAGAGCAGCACTCTGCAGCTGCTGAAGGCTGCCTGATCTCCCTAGTTAGGGCACAGCTCCTTAACTTCATTCTCTCCTTGACCTGGCTCCTTGGGGTGACTACACACAGCCTGTGACATGAGTGCAACAGAGGGGCAGACCTACTGCTTTGTGTTCCTGGACTGTGCCAGCTGAGCTGACCTGTGTCCCTCCCTGCCACTTGCCCATGTACACATAAGTCATGTGCCTGGGGTATTCAGTCCATATTTTCCTTCCTTTTGCCCCCACCTTCTCTCTGTTTTGGGTCCCAGTCAAACACTGTATTACAAGAAATGTTTGGAAAAGCAAATAATGTGACCCTGGGCAGATCAGTGGGGAAATTCAAAGTGAATTTAGAAACAAAAAAAAATGCCCCCACCCCAAGACCCAGAATGAATAAGGGATGCCCATACTGACTATTAATTTTTACAAATTTTTTAATCTCCTGTCAGCACTGAATCAGCAGCACCCCTCACCACGCCACCGTCGCGCAGCCCTCGGAGCAAAGCTGTCCCGACGGTCCCGAGCAGAGCTGTGTGCAGCCTCACAGCGCTGTCACCCAGGAGGGCTCCTCCAAGGTGAGGGATAAAGGAACAGCAGGACTGATACTGTGTCTAATGTGGCACAAGGTTCCCTCGGCACAACGTGCCCCGGCTAATGAACGCACTGCCCCAAGTGCAAACAAGCCAGGAAAGGTTCTGTTTTCAAAGCAAACGTATTGCACTTCAATGAAGATTTTTTTTTTACCCCCCTAAAAAGTTTTAATATACACACTAAATTAAGCTTGAGAAAAGGGGACATTTCATCTTTAATCTATTTACTTCTGAATATTTAACATACAATTCTGGCACCAATCACCAGATTTAACTGGAAAATTACTCACTAATCTGTTTGCTTATTTGGAATAATTGGGTAGGCTGCCAGGGAAGAGGATTTCCTACCCTGTTTAATATCTCAGTTAGTAGTCCAATTTCAGCTTGGCGGCATAATTACTCTGACAGAGCTGTAGCCACAGGGCCTGTGAGTGGGGCTGCTTTTTAAACCGTAAATTATGGAGGATTAGCATTTATGAATTTTAAATCAGGGCTGTGGTAGGAGACACTAAAGCTGCTTAGAGCTTGCAAACCACTGCATTCAATCACCAGTCATTAACACATTCCTTCCCAGGACTTCCTGCAATCACATTTAATAAAAAGGTATTTCTAATTTGCTTTAGAATATTGTGGCTCTGTGTCCCCAGCGTAACACCAGGGATAAGGAGATGAACTTTCCAAGAAAAAAGTATCACAATTTAATTTGACCCCGATTTACCTCCCACATAGGATGTTACAGGGACATCTCCTCCGCTTGATTCTCCACCATTTCTGCTACCAGATGGATAACACGTGGTTTAATCCCCACTAATAACACGTAGTTTGATCCCCACAAAAACAATTAAAAAAATTAAAACTGCTGAAAACCAGAGCTGCAATGTGGCTGATCGGCAGAGATCTGAACTCTGCCATCCCCCTGGCTCAGGAGCTTTGGCTTGTGAGCTCTCCACTGTTGTGTTTGCCTGTCAGGCTCACGATGAATCATTATGGGGTAAATCCTTCCTTTGATGTAGGCATGTAACTTCTTTTAAGGCCAATGAGAGTTATGTACATGCACTGAGGGCAGAATATTTCATGCCCTGAAGAAGAAGTCTTAGGAAAAAAAAACTGCCAAAAATCACACCGCTTTGAACTTCGAAGTTGCTCCACTTGGGAGTCTAAAGAGCTCTGAAGCCCTAAGACATGCATCCAAATGCAAATGCTGAGCCCTTCTTCCTTCTAAACATGTGTATCTCTCCCTCTGTGAGAGTACAGTTCAGCAAGGTATTTAAGTTACTTCTTCACAGGACTGTTTCAAAGACCAAAGGAACACATAGGAAACTTACAATTTTTACAGAGTTTTCCTGTGCTAAATTATATCTGTATGTTTTAATAAAAACACATAGATACGTAGAGCCTCCTACCACAAAATAGAACAAAGACATGAGTGATAGTTATATGCAGCAAAAAAGGAAAAGGAAGAAAAGGTGGTAAATTTGTCAAAGTAAAACTTGATCCAGCACCTGTCATTAAAACCTGAAGAAAACACAGGCAATTTAAAAGGCAGCCTGACTGAACTCCTCCCACAATATCCCCATACAATTAACCCAGAAACTCAAAAGAGCTCTGTGCTCTCAAATCTGCTTCCAGAAAGGGACAGAGGGAATTTCCCTGCCATTGCACAGCAGTGGGGATTTGCACACCCTCCTCAGAGTCACTCAGCATTGACCTCTGACATAAGCAGGATAACAACTGATGATGCCTTACTCTGCAATCAACAGTGCTATTCACTGGAGCAACCAGATGACTTAAGATTTCCAAACCTCACCGAAAGTCGCTGGAAATTAGGCATTTTGAAAAGTCGACACTTTTGAAAATGCCTTTTAATCTCCTAAATTACTCATGCTTTTGAAAACTTTACTCATGCTAAGTACTTTGGGGGCCTTGGTCGGTGAAGGCTAAACTGAAAGATGCTAAGGAAGGACCATTTACACAGAACCCTGTTCAGCTCTTATCTCTCCCCTATCGTCCTAGCAACAATAGACAGAAGGAAAGCAGAGCTCTTGGCAACACCAGCCCTGTGCCAAGAATTCATCTGAAAGAATGGCAGGTTCTTGGACCCTATGAAGGCTACTTAGAAGGATGGATTTTCTTCCCTACTGCACCCTGAGTAGGCTTTCTCTAGCTGACCTCCTTCCTCTGAAGGCTGAGTGGTGCCACCACTTCACAAACTGCAAGAAAGATGCAGCCTTTGCTGCCGTAGGGAGAACAATTTGATCACTTCTCAGATGCAAACTGTCCCTGTCTCAAGCACCAGCTCCACACACTGATCCTCCTTCTAACCTGTTCTTGCCTCCACATAGATGAAAAACATTTCCTAAATCTGCTTTTTATTGCCCATAGTAGTCTCACTGATGCTGATTCCATGTGTATGTATACAATAGGGGGGCAAATGTTTTTTGAGCTGGGAAGAAGCAGCAGCATCTGCTTGGCATGCAGAGGCTCAGGTGTACCTTTAAGTAGTTTTTGTTCCTTTGAGGAGCAGTTAGGGGCAAGGAATGGACACACGCAGGTGACCGGGATCAAATGTTCCCCAGAGTCTATACATGGGACTTATCAAGTACTGCTTGTCTTGATCCTGAATTGAGACTGGGGTAGATGACAAGGCCTTGATGTGGAGCTAGAGCAGTGTCCAGCCTCTAACTGTAAGGGCTATTCTTTGCCAGTAACAAGAGGGTGCAGCGAACTGCCTGCATCTTATCTAAAACACCTCTTCAAACACACTCATCCATATCATCTATCACACTGTGGGAGAGGAAAGAGGCACGTTACAAGGAACTGAAAAAAAAAGCCCAAGCATTTCAGTTGCTGTGCATTTTTTGGAAAGGCACCAAACAGCAGGACATTACCCAAAGGACCATTCAATTGGCTTTGGGAGCATTGCTGTGATCTCTGCAGAGACAACATAAAGGCTACAACAGAGACCTGATTCAAAACCCTGACAATCAAAGTCTGAAAGGAAAAAAAAACTAAACAATTTAGACTTTACTCCTACACAGCGCCTCTAAGCAGCTTCATTTCCTCAGCATTTCGGCAAAGAGCTAGGGCACTTTCTTTCTCCTCTCTGTACTATGCAATGTTGGCTGCAGCCAGAAGTTATATTCTGGTCCTCATAAATCAAAGGAAGTGGAATATCCTCTACATTTAATGTCTAAATTGTAATGTTTCTAAATACATCGAAATCCTTTCTTATCTCACAGGGTTTCTCTCTATGGCTCTGAAAGTGTCTCAAAACTTGCAAAAGGAGAGAAAACTTCATCCCCTAAGGCAAGGGGTGGGGGCAGAAGTTGCACCATATATATATATAAGTGACTGATATAACTTTGACTTGGAAATCTCTCTTCAGTAGGCTTAATACACTTCCTCTGCCTGAGAAATGTATAATGTATAAAGCAATCCTGCCTGCCTCCCTCTCAAAGCCACCTGAACAATCTCCTTTCATTGGCCATGGGGCTTTACAAGCAACTCCTCTGTACAGCCAGGTGGCTCAGCATATGGCCTTGCTTTTCTGCCACTGCAGCCAGAAATATTTTAGACTTACCTCTCAACTTTGGTTGCTGGCAACCAGAGCCATCACCATTTCCTCTGGCAAAGGAGAGGATCCACTATTGTTCTAAGTCCCTTCCAATGCTGTACCAAGACTGAACTCCTCTCACCTCACGCCTTGTTTGGGAAAATGGTCAATGAGATGCTGTGGCCGAGATTGTCCCTAAAATAATTAGCTGCATTCTCTCTCAGGTGGTTATATTGAGCATGGTATTGGTATCAAACCTTCAAAAATACTCCAGTATACATTGTTTAGAGTGAAGGGAAAAATGGACAGTAAATAATTTGTTGATGGCCACTAGCAACTAAATATTCCTTTTCCTGAAGAAAATAAAGATTTTTGCAGATGCTGCTGCATGAAGACTGGTACTATTAGCTACATAGAGTACATATTTGACAGGCTCAAAACCTGCATAATTTAACAGTTTTGCAAACTGTAGCATTTTGGCCTTACTAAGAAGGGAGATGAGTTCTTATATTGCTGCTCTAAGGGAGGAAGAATCAGTTTAGCTCATCATGGCCATCCAGAGCAGCAGGCCTTGATGGCTGTGGAAGTCAGGTTCCTTCTGCAGAAAACAGTTTCAAACACAGAATCATTCAGAGCATTTTACTGCCAACAACACTACAGACCACAGTGTGCACTGGCCTGTCAAGTCCTACTTCATTATAGTGGGAAACCAAGTGTTTCCTATTGGTTTTCATCATGCTTTTGGTCCTACAGCACATGGTGAAATTGTTGCCTCCAAATGGTGCAGCATGCTGAATACTTTGCTATAACCTTTCAGATCCTGTGTGAATTACACTTACTTCTATGGAGCCACGAACTTGATGAATGACAGCTGAGACCATTTTCATTACTCTTAAGGGGATAGCTAACGAGTCAAAGCACGTGAATGATTTCTCATGTACAGTTTGATATACCTATACACTGTAGAGAGCATAGTCCCACAAAGCCCAGGTTAAAAAATAATTCTCTCATCAGAAAACACAAGGGACCCATCACTGAAAAATTTACTGGACAGGACTGTAGATCTGCAGAAATTCTGCAGAAATCAAAAAGGAGATCAATGGGCATGCCACCTAATCACACCCTGGGCAACAAAAGCCTCAGCACTGTCCTAGAAACACTGGAGTCACAGGAGAAGTTTTGCAATGTTTTGGCTATGCCTGTTGCATGATGGAAAAGGAAGGCTCAAGACAATGTGAATCCCCAGGAGGCCAACCAAGAAACTGGACCATCCAGATACCACTGCACAGGGTCAAATCTCAGATGCGCCTTGTTTAAATGTTAATACTCTTCAGGACACCTTTGTAGTGTTATAAGTGGTTGAATGCCTCCCTCGCTTCCTGATTTAACCTGGTGAAAAACAACTGAGGCAGGGGAGAAGGGGCATTAGCTCAGAGGATCTTTGAGTCTTTGAGCTTCATTTTCTATAAAAAGCTTAGTGTATATACTTAGTACATTGGATTCTGCAAGAAATTCTCAAGTTTTTACCATGCCCAGATGGAAAAGCACTTCAGCTGAAAAATCAGTATCTCCCTCATGCACCTCCTTGTATATAACAAAGACAATTTCTCCCACAGGCAAGCAAGAAGAACTGTAAGGTCTTTTTTTCCCTTGACAATATCTGCCAGATGGTAGGAAGCCAGATACTCCTAGGCACTGGAAATACACTATTGAAAGAAATGGTCCTATAGAAAGGGGAGTGTAGAGTATGTAAATAGGGTTCTCTGGAGTGATCCCACTACAGCATCACTCCCTGAGCATCAACAGAAGGCAGGACGCTCTCTCTGCTCTTCCTACAGCTTCTGCTGCTAGTCAGAGCAACGCTTGTTTCTACATTGCAAAGCTCAAAAAACCCTCCCTTAGTCTTCCAGCCTTCAAAACACAGTTAGTTTTAAGCGTGAAACTTCGAGATTGCAGACTAAAACTGATCTATCACACCAAACAGATCCCAAGCCAGATCCACAGCTGGTGTGACTGACTCCAGTGCAGCAGACTGATTTCCACTGCCCGAGGACCCGCTCTTCCACAGTTAGTGACATCTCAATTTCCTTTTTAATAAGCAACAGGCCCTGTTATAATGGGATATATAGAAGGAGAGATGTAAAAGCTTATAATGTGAAAATTGATTATCATGTACTTCAGACTATTTCCTGCTGTGCCCTTTGTTTTGGTATGCGTGTTTCATTTCATTACTCCGAGCTGTTTCACCATCTCTGAACGACACTATGAAATACATTAATTATCTCATTATCTTTGGGGCAAAACCTTCAGTCCTTCTTAAAAACCATATTCACTCAAAGCCTGTCTTTGGGTTCATTAGGGATTCTGAGTGTGATGAGAGAGGACAGGACTGCAGCTACATTGCAACAGATACCAGTTAAGATTCTGGTTCTGTTTGTGCTTCTGCCACTAAAAATACAAACTAAAAAACCCCACAGTTCAGTGTAGGCTTGTCTTTTAAAAAAAAAAAAAATGTTCAAAATAAAATTGCTCTCAGGTTTCCAACCCATATGTCAGTGTGAACCCACAAGAACTTCAAAGCTTAGTCATAAACTTCCGAAATAGAGGAGAAGAGAATGGCAATGACAGGTAACTTTACTAATAGCCCACCAGAAGGTGCCACAGAAATATGGCAATGTCAGCTAATTCTGAATTAGCCTCTACATCAGATAAAAAATAATATTATATTTTTATTTTCATAAATAAATCTTAATTAAGAAAATGTCTCCTCAAAGCACAAAGTAGAAGAAGGTAGAAAAAACACCTCCACAAAAATCTGTGTCACACACTCTCACACTTTGAATTTAGGATCGGGCTGAGGTCATTTTGTAAAGAAAATAATGATCCAGGCCCATCACAATTTGTGAAAGTCAGGTTAGAGTAAAAGCAAAATTCCCCACTGTCCTCACAAGATTTCTCGCCCTGTTCTTTTGTGAATACGCTAGAATGGGTGATGGATGGGAGGCTGCCCCTTTCTGGAGTTCTTGCTGTGTTTTGTGATAACTCATTATATTTCTTTCTTTACAAATAGCCCCATTAACGCTCCAGAATTGAACAGAATCATAAAGCTTGAAACATCCCACTCCCATTCCGGTAGAGCTAGAGGTATTGTTTCATGAATTACAGAGCTGCCAAAACCTGATTTATCCAAGCAAAGCCTTCAAAGCCGAGTCACAGATATTTATTTATTTATTTGGGATTGTAAAAGAAAATACTTTTTACTGAGATAAGGATGATATAACCTAGCTACAGCTTTATTTAAATTGAATTATGTGTCTTTTATATTTCTTCAACAATATGGTTGATGGAAATGTTTTAGTCCTTGTCTTTTTGGAACTGAACTAAAAACCCTATTAAACCATTTATAGAAAATTTACAGAACAGAAGAGAGTCAAGCTCTTTCAAAGTCTCTGTGGCCTCAAAACCTTAAATATTCTGAGATTAGATGTCACTTTTAGTCAGATGTTTCTAAACAAGACTACTATAATCCTCTCTGTTATGGAGATATTTATTTTTGTCTGAAAAACTTCAAAGCAGGCCGTGACAGATAATCAAAATCAAAATTTGCATTCCAATGAGAATTTCTTTTTAATAAAGAAGAATAATTCTCACAGTTCTTCTGTGAAGGAGAACTGAGCTCATTTGCTTCAGGTTTGGGGGGTTTGGAGTCTGGGGTTTTTGTGGGGTTTTTTTGTTTTTGGTTTTGTGGTTTTTTTAATAATATCTTCCATTTACCATTATTCAGTAAAGTTTTTGCTACCTTTGGGCAGAAATGCTATACCAAGTCAAGAAATACATCAGTGAAACCCAAGCATTGCATTTTACTTCAGAATTTTTCCCCAAAACAAGCGAAACAGCCAGGGCTCACTGTCAAGACATAGTTCTACAACTGCCCTCCTGGGTGAATACTCCACAGAGACAATGTTTTCCTCAGGGAACTGAAGCCAGCTTTCAATGGCAGCTGAGATGCCTGGGCAGGGAATGAACCTGCATTTCCTTACGCACGTGCTTTTTTTGACCATTTTTGCTTTTTGTATTTGTAGTGGCAGTGGGGGAGCTCTGTCTGTGGACCAGGCCCAACCCCAGCATGGCAAAACCAGCATTGCACTAAAATATCTGATGCCTTAGAGACATTTGGAACATCTCCTTAGGGGTAGCTGAAGCACCCTGCACTGGCAGGCACGGACACACAGACACACTCCCCCTTACAGACTGTGTGCACTCAGCCAGGGCTGGCAGTTCACCTGGAGGTGCTAGAACAGTGATTTTGTCCTACCCACCCCATTCCCTCTGATAAATTGCTTTTGGGAGGGACAGCCATCTGGTAGTAGATGCAGTGCACCCCTGAGTGCCAAGTCCACTGCTGGCTGGCTCTTAAGAGTGGTTGGGCACAGTTGAAGGAAGGTGCTTTTCCACTTCCAAGTTAAGCACCAGCCTGGCCTGTAGCCTTGCTGTAGCACAGATCTCTTTGTCCTTTATGTTTCCTTCCTTTCAATAGTATTAAAAAGTGAAACATCCAGAAAAAACAACACACTTAAGTCTATTCATAGAATTAACTGGAGCTTCCAGACCCACAGCTTCTACCAATGAATAAATGCTGAAATGGTCATACCATTCCCCTTTCTGAAGCAAATCACCTCTAATGCCAATTTCAGGAGTCCTTCTCTTCCTCCCAAGGGACATATTCAGATAAAAATGTCCAGAGATGTCACAGGTAGGACTGTTAAGATTTTTTTCTACCTGTTATTAACTTACAGAAATACACACAATTTGTAGACCCTGAATCATTGGTTTCTTCAGTCACTTATTTAAACCACAAGTTAGCTCTTCTTTACAAGGAGTTTCCTACGTGGACATCAAGTACAACTGCAGCAGGAAGGGTCAAAAGCGGCACAGTAGCAAGGGTGGTCTAGCAACTCTATAACACTTTCACCAGGAGTTCTGGAAAGGGCTACACAGAAACACCCCTCAACTCAAATAACCTCAGGCTCCCACTTACTGTCACCGGGGCTTTGTGTGAGAGGAATCCACTTCATCCCCGGGGAAATGAAAGGCAGTGCAGGACAGGGTGCCAAGAACCCAGGTTCTCTCTGGTGGGACTTTCTGAAGAAAGCTATTTACATTTGTTTGGTATAAGCCAGAGAGGCAACAGCCCTCGGAGAAGAGCAGCTCGCCAGCCCTAAGTGGCCACGAAACACCTCTCTCAGCTGCGGCGTTTGCCGGCTGCTGCCACTGGGGCCTGGAGAGCAATCATTGCTCTCGACACCTCTCCCTGTCGCAGACTTGTGTAGTCCCCGTATGCAGAGCTGATTTTGTACCTCCTTTGTTACGTAAATGAGTTAGTAAAACACTTCTCAGACCCTCTAAGGCTGCCTGTAAACTGCAAAACCTCACTTCAGTGTGGCAGGCTGGTCCAACTGATCCCTTTCCAGTTTGCTGGGATTTATTTTTACATTTCCTTTCCAGGCAATACATCCTGTCCCGCACTGATTTTCATTCACTGTTGCACAATTGCTTTGTTAGCACCTCTATTTATTTATTAATTGTTTTATTAGCGGTCATCCCAGAACCGCACTGTGTTGAAATGCATATGAAGGAAACCTTAAAAAAAATTTGTGACTGCACATTATATGGGCTGCTTTGATATTCTGATCTCACCCCGTTTAAGTACAGTTCTTGAAAGGGAAGGACAGTGGTGTGAGTCAATCTCAGTTAAATGCTAGCTTTGCTCATTTAACGATGCAATGGGCACACTTGGCTGTGTTCACTAAAATCTTGTTTGATACCAATTAAGCCTTAAAAAAATCCATTAATAGTCTGAATGCTTCTCACACTCACTTTCCAATTTATTTTGAAAAGACTCAAAGTTGGATGAAACTGAAAAAATCTGCCAAAGATTCAGTGAAAAGGGGCTGATTTAGAACAAATGGTAGCTTTAATAATGATAAACCTCTGCATACCTTTAAAGTAGTGCTCTAAATCTGTCTCTATCCTCTTTACATCTTTAACTTTATCCTGTGTAATGCACTAAGCAAATTTTCTTCTTGGAACTATCTCTTATAATTGAAACTTCCTTAAAGAGCTACTGAAGAAGAACACTCAAAACTTCATGAATTCCTTTTCCTCAGATACACCATCTCCATTTCAGATGCTTCAGCTGGGGCCTGTTCAGTGGGAGACTTCATTTTGATGGGAATGTGTAGCCAAGGCATTTGGAAGAGAAGAAAAAGAAAGAATATTTCCTCTTCCACCATACAATCATACTACCTCATTAATCATCAGGCTTTTATTTCATGCCTTGCTGAAACATAATTTTTGAGGCCATTTACTCCTCTGGTAAAAAGGGTTGCTTTCGGTTTTGTCTTTTTACGACAAAACAAAAAGAAAGCAATAACAAGACCCAACGCCTGCAGCCTGTCCTGGTTTATTGTATTTTAAATTTTTCGAGTTTTGCTTCTGAAAATCCCACAGGTCCTAATTCCTGCTGAATAAGAGCACACTTACATCTCACTTGCAAAAGTACACCACAAGATTGGCTTGAAAAAACAACGTATGCTAAAGCAGAGACGGTATTTTTTACTGAGGGTTGACAGAGCACACCCTTGGGACAGCAGGACCCTGGTGGCTGACATGACAGACCTCGAGCAGAACAACAACCACTTTTGGGGAGCTGCCCTGACAAAGCTTCAAGTGGCACCAGGGTACCTATTATGGCTGCTCCTCTATTTCTAAGCAAAATGATATCAAACACACAGAAAAGACAGCCAATAATGAGAAACTTGCAGCTGTTCTCGAAGAAAGACTTTTTTTTATTGTACCCCAATCCAAAATACTTTAAACCAGTTTTATCAATAGCGATAAATCAGTACGATGATATGATGTCTCTTTAATCTTTTCTAAAACAAAATTTTTTGAACTTTTGAGCATGGCCTTCCCAAATGGGTTAGGTCTTCTAAGACAGCATCAAACCTTCTTTTCCTTGCTTCCCATGTCAGCCCGAATCCCAATAGTTATGAAGCATAAAAAAAAGTTCAAAGTAAAATATAAATTACCATCCCCTTCAAACACAAGTAGAAGTCTTATTAAGTCTCTAGTGCTTGAATCACGTCCCATGTCTGTTCTTTAGACCTTTCTTCCTTTGTGAGGCATAAATGGACACATCTTATTGATTTTCTTTCAACCTGGATCACCTCGATTGCTGTGAATATGGCAGACAAATCCAACTCATTCTCCCGCAGGGAACGAGGAAGAATGCAGACGAGAAGCTGGGGAAAGTCTTCTCACAGTGGGATACCAGGAGTCATTACGCAAAAAAACCAAGTCTAACTGCTTGTAATTCCAAGACCTTTTTCTTTTCAGCTCCTTCAAAAAAATTTTTTTTTTTTTTTTTCTTTTTTTTTTTTTAATGCCGAGAGCTCTTTCTTAAATTTTTTATGAATATCATTTTGGCTACCGTATCAATTTCTGAGGGTGTTTTTGTTTAAAAAGAGAAGTATCAAATAGGCCAGCAATGGCTGCAAACCCTGATAAATAAGTATAGTTAATGATGAGTGACTGTAAACAGACACTGGTTGGAAAGAGAAAGTCAGAATAAGAGAAAGCATTGTTTGAAGTTTGACAAAAAAGCTAGTTAAAACTTTTTCCTTCTAACTTGGCTCCACTTTGTATTTTTTTTTTTTTTATCATTTATAGACTTACTTTTCTAAGGACAATTGTATGAAATGAAAGGAAGTGTAAAAGTAGAAAGATTTCTGTGCCTTACACCAAACCACTTACTGTACATGAAAAAGGGATTTACTGAATCAATTTAGTTGTGTAGGGTTTTTTAAATCAAGTGAATGATTTCAGTGAAGTGGAAAAAGGTGGCAAGAATGTGCAGCAACCCAAGCTTTGCTCCTAAAAGCAACAAAAAAGACACAATTGAAATGCAGTGGGACCTCTGTGGATGAATTAGACAGACTGTGTACAGACACTTTGCAGTGACAATCTGCTTCTGAAAGGGATATATTAAGTGCTAACTGCACTGAGGACGTAAATTGAAGACACTGATATCCAAGGACTAATTTCAAAGCACTTCTCCTCATTAAATGAATTGCTGAAAGAGCGGGGTTTAAAAGACTTTGTTTTGTGTTAAAGGATTTGAACTACACCTATCAGCAGACTGCACCAGCAAACTAATGCTAACATAATAAACCCACCACTGTCTCATTACCATCCCCTGGTAATACCATCACAGCTGTAATGAGTCGCATTTCTCCAGTGGATCTCAACACCCCATGCAAAGTGCTCTCTGTCCCAGTGTTCAGTCTCCACCACATAAAATTCACATCAGTTTTACAGTGTTAGGGGAAAGGTCTAGGTCATTAGTTTAACTACATAAAATTCTAGAAAACAAGATGATCAGCAGCAGGCTCTTAAAACTTTTTAATGACATGTTTAGACATCAGTAACTGTGGTTTTGGTCATTTAAAATGACTCTCAAACAACATAAAATGTGATCTTGAAAGATGTGGAAGAAGTTCTAATTTCTTGATGTACGGGATCTATATTGACCTCAAGTTACACCATTGCACAAATTCTGATATCCATAAGGCTAGAGCTTGGGGGATATCTCAGAATGATTCTTCCCACAAATATCCATCCAAGTGAGTGATGCTGTTAGTCAGAACTCTCCCAGCAGGCTAGCACTAAGCCCTGCATCACCTGTGTACCCTCTGTTTCTGTGAATACTGAACCTAGTCACTGATCAGAAGGTCCACAGGAACACTGAGGGCAGACAAAACACTGCAAACAGTACACATAAATAGTGCAGTGACAAATACCACGCTATCCGTAGCATAGCACTTAAAAAGAGAACCAGGAGATAGGTACGAAGAACAGGAAAAGTATAGTCAGGCAGGAAGCCACAGTTTTCTGGATTTACAAAAAATATCAAAAGGAATCTCAAGAACCAAAATTATGTACCCTAAGAAGAGCCAAATGACCAGTGTCTGAGGTCAAAAGAGCATCCTTACCAGGAAAATGGCACCCTTTCTAATAGACCAGTAGACAGTGCACTAGTCAGATATGCAGAGGAGCATAGTCAGGCTTTCTTTCTCCTCAGACTTCTTGTATAACCTTGAACACATCCTTTATCTCTTCAGTACATCATTTCCTCTAAGTACACATGAATATTGTAGGGCGTTATTCAAATATCGCAGTAGTGGGAATTATACAATAATCTAATAGAGTAATTTCAAGATTGGCTGTTCAGAAGAATTTAGGCATATTTTTCCCTGTTTTAATTTTTAATAGAGACAGTAAAAGCAATGCATACAACTTGTAAGATCCAGCTATAGCACCTGGTAAAAGAATCCAGATGTTCCCCCTTCCAACAGCATCATTAAACATGAGGCTGATGTGAAATATTTATAATGAAGGTGAATCATAGCCCACAGAGGAGGAATCTAGGGCTGTATCTTCTACTAGCATCAAGCACAAAAATGCAAATACACTGAACAAATACTGCATTAACTTTCAAATCACACGTTCTATGTCTCACAAAGTAAGACACAATTTAGTCCTGATGCAGGTGACAGATGGTAGCAAGAGACCACCAGTTTGGAACAAAGTGTAAAGAACAGATTTTGAAGTAAATGCAACCAACAATCCAGGATGTAGGAACTTGAGGCTGTGAGTGGTCTCC
Source organism: Myiozetetes cayanensis (assembly GCF_022539395.1). Classification (NCBI taxonomy): domain Eukaryota; kingdom Metazoa; phylum Chordata; class Aves; order Passeriformes; family Tyrannidae; genus Myiozetetes; species Myiozetetes cayanensis. Next base: position 50,871,786 of record NW_026087853.1, read on the forward strand.
TTTTCCCTCTCATAGTAAAGGGCATCATAAAATCCCCTTCTCAAGTTTACCAGTTTCATCTTAAAATTACGTTGGTTATTTGTGCCAGCCACTTTCATGAAGGCTGTTCCAAAGATTAAAAATCTTCTTATTTACAGGCCACTTCTTTTTCATGCTTAATTCATACCCACTCAATGTGCCAGCACTGACCTCTAACAAACTGCTCTCACCAGCTCCCAGCTTTTGTTCTGCAGAGCTAAACAAGACAAGACATACGGTCTCCTCTTTAAGGTTAAGCTCTCTCTGCATTACTTCAAAACCCAATTAATCCTTAAACATAGGAAGCCACAACTGTATTGTTGCTTCATATCTTACAAGATCATTCAATACTTTTCTAATCTCTAGCGGCAAGGCTTCACCTTATGCATCCAAGAGCCATTTCAAGCACTTCCACTGCCATATCTTGTTGACAGTTCCTAACCATTGACATCTCTGTCTCTTATTTTCAGTCCATGAGCTTGCAGCAGAAATATTATTAGGGTAATAATAATAAATCTTATTATTAATGCAGGTAGCAGAGCAAGGCAGAGAATGTACAGGTGCTGACTGCCTCCCAAGTAGTGCATTTGGCTGACTCATTTCACTTCCTAAACCATTCAACAAGCTGAAGTACTGTCATGTCCACATACTATCCGAAGTCTTTCAATTTTTTTTAAAGAACAGTAATCCACAGTTTCTACTGCCCCAGTGAAGCATAACACTCTCAGAAGCATCTTCAGGGGAAAGTAGTTAATACTGCTATGATATATGATTCATACACCTTCCATGAAATTAAAAATAAGAGACCAATGCCTCCACCTTTCATAAGAAGATCTGAAAAGTTCATTTGTCCAAGATTAGAAATCCATATAAAACACTGACTTGCTTACCACGGTCTCATCATGCATTCTTAATAATCAACACTGGTTTAGAAGATGGACCCCTGACTTGCACATTTCTTCTATAAACAGATAACATAAACCGTGTTGCCTTGGAAGGAAGAAAATCCATAAAGCAACCCACATACCTATCAGCACATTCATGACATGGAAACATATATTGGTCACCTAGAAGCTCTGAAAGATGTTTAAGATGGTCTTTGTCCAAAAGAAAATTCTTAAGAACTGTGATTAGACTTTAGCACAATAAAGCATGAGCTTAATCATGGAATCATGGTGTCATCAAGGTTGGAAAAGACCTCTAAGATTGTTGAGTCCAACCATTAGCCTAACACTGCCAAAACCACCATTTAACCACCACTAAACCTAAGCACCACATCTACATGTTCTTAGAACACTTCCAGGGGTGGTGACTCTATCACTTTGTTGAGTAACTTCTTCAATCCTTTACACCCCTTTCAGTGAAGAAATTTTTCTAATATCCAGTCTAAACTTCCCCTGGCATAACCTGAGGCTGTTTCCTCTTGTCCTATTGCTTCTTACCTGGAGGAAAAGACCAACACCCATCTGTCTACAATCACCTTTCAGGTAGTTGTAAAGAGTCCATAAGGTCCCCCCTGAGCCTCCTTTCCTCCAGACTAAATAACCCCAGTTCCCTCAGCCGCTCCTCCTAATACTTGTGCTCCAGACCCTCCACTCTTCAATTACTCTATTCAGCTGCTTTGTTGAATAAACTGTAAGTTTATATAAAATAAGAACTTCAGCATCCTTTTTTATGTTAGCTGTCATTTAAGAACTTAAAATAGACACTGGACTGAAAATTAAGCAACTATTAAAGTATACTATCAGACATGTTGCCCAGCAGATTTCTTTAAGCAACCTAATTTTTAAAAATTCATCCACTTGATCAGCTGCAAAGTAGAAGTCTTATTTAGCACAGAATCACAGAACTGTTTAGGTTGGGAAAGACCTCCAAGATCATTGAGTCCAATCATTAACCCACCACCAAAATTACCACTAAACCATGTCCCCAAGTGACACATCCACACATCTTTTGAACACTGCCAGGGATGGTGATGCCAACACTGCCTGACCACTCTTCCAGTGAAGAAATTTTTCCTAATTTCCAATCTAAATCTCTGCTGAGTCTAGTCAGGTTTCCACTGCAGATACCTCAAATGTCCTTGGATGTGACCCTTCCACAAGCAAAGGTTTCTCCCTGCCTCTGTTTATGAGTGTATCTCCCTCTCTCTCTGGATATTTACATGTACATTTATACACACATTTATACACTTCAGTACATTTTTGAACATACGGTATGTAACAGTCGAGTCATAAGGAATAAAAAGATAAACTAGAAGAGAATAAATATCACTGTTATCCTAGTCCATAAAAATAGGATTAAATCAACTTCAACAGAGGTTAGTATTGAAGAAACCTAAGAGGTCAAGAAAATGGAATAGGTAGAGATCTAGAATTAAGCTTTTGTGTCACGACAGAGATGCACTGTGAGCAGAAATATTAGCACTGTTCCCCTTTGGTATAACTGCTGATGTTTAGTTTGGGCCTTTTTGCATTTATCATTTTAGCAGTTGTTCATTTACTTTTATTGGTACATCTGATTCTTCCACTCCCAAATCCAAATCTAGATCTTATCTCACTTTTTATCTATTCTGTTTATTTTTCCTCTCATGCTTGAGATGGACCATGATCACTGAAACTGATGTCAAGACACTACTCAGCTTCAGTTACTACTGAATTACACTCCAGAAACTTGACCTTTGATATGAAAGAGAATAACAGAACAGGTTGGAAGCTGCCTCCAGAGACTGCCTTGTCTGCTCCTACTCTGCTTAAAGCAGAGTCAGCTAAAGCACATGACTTAAGGCTATGTATCCAAGAATGGAGACTCAGCAAGCTGTTGGGACAACCTGTGCCAGTGTTTGACCATCCTCACAGTAAGAAGTTTTCTTTTCCTGTGAAAATGGATTTTCCTGTATTTCTATTCATACACATTGTTTCTTCTCCTATCATTTGGCACCACTGAGAACAGTGTGTTCCTGTTGTCTTTACACCCTCTCGTGGGGTATTTCTACACATTGTTAAGATTCTCTTGAGCCTTCTCTAGGCTAAGCAATCCCAGCTCTTCCTCACGTCAGATGCTCTGATCCCTTAATCATCCAGGTGGTCCTTTGCTGTGAGAACTACTGCATCTGTTACTGCTAATCACTGTCTGTACTTGGACTTAAAATTATTATAAAATCATTTTAATTATAATCAAACCTAATGTTATATCAGTACCTTGTATAAATGGATCTAAGTGCAACTTGAAGGAGCAACAACAGGGATTTTTTTTTTCTCCATTCACTTCTCTATTAAGCTATCCTAGACTAGCTCAGACTGTGCTAATTTGGAAACTGAAGAATTTTACAAGTTGTCAACTGGCCCAGTTATTAAAAACTAGCAATTATCACCACACACAGGATTTCAAGCACCCGTCTTGTCTACAGCAACAAACTGCTTATCTGTTTGGCACAACAGTGGTCCTGAAGAGCTGATATGCACTGAAACAAAATGTACTGTAAGAGAAGCAAGTGGTGCATTAAACTGCACTCCAATTCCTTTCTCCCTGGCATAGATAAAAGTTGTACTAGGCATTATTAGTTCACACACATTTCTAAAATATGCTCCCCCCCATGAAGGACAGTGAAGATCTGCAGTCCATAACAGCAATTTACTGTCACCCAGCCTCTAGTCCTATGAAAATCCATTCTAGGACTCTGCTCTCACTCCTCAGGCAGTACTTAGTAAGTACTTTCTACTTCCAATAAGAAACTCGCTGCTTGGTTCAGAGAAGTACTGTCAGAATCCACCTAAACTTACTTGGAGAACCTGGATAAACTTATTAGTGTAAGAACAGCTCATGCAGGACTTTTTCAGCATAAACAGAGATATGGTGTCTTGCTCCTACTCTTTCAAACCTCAAACTATCATCACAGCTAAATGCCTGTGAAGTAGATGCTTATGTAGAAAATGGAGAAGAAAGGCAGGTTTTAGTGATTAACTGAGTAACCATGGCATGAACTAAGCACTGCATTCTGTAAAGTTGCTCCTGAGACAGAGCAAATAAGAGCTGGCTGGAAAATATTGATAAAAAAATTGTCTGAATTTTCTGATTTATCACTGCAGTACTATTTCACAAAATAGCATAATTTCAACAAACTTCTGGCTTCCACTTTTTCCCCAGTAGGGAACCAGGTCTTTGGGATGCAGAGCATGACAGGAATGCATGAAAACCTTGCAGGTACTGTTTGATATAGATGTTTTTAAGGTGTGCCATTGCTGCTTGTGTCTGTCAGGGAAATAATTTATTCCAAAAGCGTCAGTGTTCTACCTTTCAAAAAATCATCAGGGCGTGGTTTAAGCCAGTCCTTCTGCCTAGTTTTGGGGGAGCTATGTTCAGCTTGCTTTCTACTGAATCAGCACAAAAAATTATTTCTGGAAAATGAAACAACTCTTGCAGAAGTACAGGTATACTTAGGGTCCAGCTGCATAGCCAACACAGTTAAAGTAATCAATCCATCATTCTAAAGTAGAGTATGGATGATTTGGACTCTCTATAGGTAAGCACGCAGCAAACGAGGTGAAATGGGTATAGCTGGCCCTTTTCTCTTTCTTTGCTTGTTTTTTTTAATAGTCTGTGAAACTCTAGCATGCTTACTCTTGACTTTGAGATTGTTTTACTTACTGTTTTACTTCTCAACACTGTCTCCTCATCTTTATATCCTTCTCAAAAATCTACTCTTCAAAATCTATCCTACTGCCCATTCTCAGAAATGCAACAGCACACAGCTCTGTACTGCTTGGATAAGAGCAACCACCAATTACTGGCCGCAGGTCCAAAGCATGATATTTTATAATTTTGTTCAGTAAAGACCAGGCTTTTCACCTACAGAATGCCACAACCAGTTTTGGCCTGCATGTCATGGGTTGTTAAAGGGAGAAAAAGGTATATAATGTAACTTTCAGGCAAAGAATTCACCTCCTTTGAAGTCTCCTGTTGCTTTCCTCTGGCCTCCTGCTATCCCAAATCCTCCTGATTTCATGATGCAACCAAGGTCTTTTATCTGTAAGGACTCCTTCTGAAGAATTGCATTATCAAGCTACTGGATTAAAAAGAAAATCCACTACTCCTCTATTACAGACATTTTCAGTGAAGTTATGCAGCTCCACATCTCAGCTAGAACTGAATGATGTACTTCAGATTTCTGCAGGTATTTACATGCACCCTCCTGCCCATGGATGGTGTCACTGTGAAGAGGGACAATTAACTTCTGTTTTATTTTGGATGCCACACACTGAAAATACTTGGCTGGAGTTTATTCTCGTGTATTGGTGGTTGCTGGACCTTAACTCTTCAGGAACAGCAGATTGTATTACTGACCTCAACATTAATTAGGTGTTCTGTGCACTGACAGACTACGAAAGGCAAAGAAGCTTTCCAGCTGTAATCTTATGTTTCAACGGAGGTTGAAGGCAACCAGAATATAAAGGCCAGAGCTGACAGTTAATTTCAATCCCAACACCAACTTAATGTCATGCTTTTCCTACCTATATTGAAACAAAACCAATTTTTAATTGAGTAAGAGTAATTGTAACTACAATTAAAACTGTAACTACAACAGCATAAAATATTTTTTGGAATTCGTCATATGGCGGGTTTTGCTACTCATTTTTAATGAGAAGCAAAAACTTACCCCATTATGTTTTGTTATTTTTCCCAGTTGTAAAATAATCTTTATTAATTAGATTGATAAGCTAATCAATACTCATTATATTCCTATTAGGAATAAAAGTCTTACATCCACAGGAGAAAATGAGTTGGAGTGGCTTAGATCCTAGTAGATAAAGAAACATCACTGCCCTTTGTGCTTGAGTCAAAGTGAGAGGTCCTGCTGCCAGCCTCATGCTCAGACTGCTAGGCCATGCATGACTATATCTCTGTGGAACAGGTTATATCAGGCAACATAATTTTTCTTTATCCTTCTACATATCTCTTATTGACCAATTCCATCTTGGATTTCTAGACCTTCATCTAATTGCTACATTTAATTACTTTTCTTTTATCCACTTAACTTCATATTATTTCCCCCTTGCAAATTAGGGATAGAAATCCCTAGACACACACACACACAAAATAGAATGTGTAAAGTTTTAAACTGTAATACATGTTCTAAATCTGAACAATAGGTTAAAAATAATTTTAAAAATAAGCTAACTTACAATAAATGATAAAAATGTTTTCTACAGAATTGGAAAGAATGGACTGTATAAATTATTTGTGTGAAAACAGCGGCATTTCCAAATGTAAGGCTTAGAGCCCTGTGAAAGAATTCTAAAAATTAAACAAAGGAAGCCATTTTTTAAAAGAGATAGGGCTCAGTGGGATTTATTAATGCACATCTTTCAGAGATATTCTTACTTGTACAATGCAAGCAGTAGGTTAGCATGGACTTCCAAATTATATTTAATTGGACAATTATTCAAAGTGAAAAACCCAACACAGTAAACTAAGGAGGTCTTTAATAAACACCTTGTCTCTTCAAGAAAAAACAGGGAAGTCATTTACTGACCCAAGAGGCACAATTTTGTCTTGGGTAAATTTATTTTAAAGTAATTGCCAACTCCAGGAGTAACAATTTTTTAAAGAGGAACATGGTACTCTCAGGCAGAATAATAAATTGATCTGTGCCCTGTATGATGGCCTAATCACATTAGAAAGATGTACATGTAGTTGTCTGAGGCAAATAGAGGATGTACATCACCTGGTCTATGAACCCACTAAGACTCGTTTAATGACATATAGCTTTCTCCTTTCTCCACATCAGGACTGAATTACAGGGAAAAGACAAATGATAACTTACACATGGGCTTTATAGCTCTGCCTTTCTGTCCCTGCATTCCTGTCCAACAGAAGCATTCCCCTACAGAAGTCCTCTGCAGCCACAGGAAGGTTTTCAATAATCTGCCTTCTACTGGTCAGTGCTCCAATACCAGGAACGAGGTCCATGCTACCAGCACCACCTTTGAAAACCCGTGGCCTCCTCATGAAACCCAAATGCTCTGAAACCCACGGTGATTAACAACGAATTAAAAGTACAAATCAGTATTTAAAATGCTAATGTTCCTTCACCTCAGCTGGAGAACAGCTCTACTGGAACTACTACTCTGCGTTCCCTTTGGCAGGATACGCCTTTCAGATACAGCGGTCTTTGACAGTAAGGCTTTAAGGTTGGGTCATAAACAGGTTAAGGGCAGACCACACCTCTGAGAGCTGTTTGCATGCCTTCAGTACTGGCACTGAAATAGCCTCGATGAAAGAGCTCCAAGAATAATCCCTGAACTCCAGGAATGAGAGTAATACTTCCTCTTTTACGTGCATTATTCTGCCAGGAAATTTCCAACTCCAAAGTCTTTTCTCCTTGTCAAGGTCATTCCAGGCATTGGAAAGCAATGTTAAATAGAGTGCCTTGGTGAATCCCCCCATTTCTGACTAAAAAGCTGGGACTCCTGCAGTGCAGATCATGATAAAAGATTTATTTGTGGGGAGTGGAAGATGGTGTCTTTAGCGAAGTTAATAAGTTGTTTTCACTTCAGATGCTTTCATTACAAACCCTGATAAATCTTAAGGCTAAGAGAGTATGTAAGAGTAATGAGTTGAAGGGCGCCTCAGCTCTTTGGTGATTATCTCTCTCTTTTAGAGCATTACCATGGGACATCTGGCTTCCAAATTTGTGCCTCTCCTTCTCAGATCTGAGGACCAGCCTACCAATTATACATTCGCATAGGTTGCAATAAATCAACAGCAGCCAAACTCTGACAAGGTGATGGCTGTTGACAGATAAAAACGATACACATTGTCGTGCTGTTCTCCAAAAACAAACACATGCTTTTATCAGATTTTTTTCTTTTAATCAAAAAATTGCCTCTTTCAACATAGAGTCACCTAATTTCACAGAGGACTTGCACTACACAAGGTTCCCCTGTCTAAACCTGAGCTGCATGTAAAGCTAGGTTTTCAAACAGGCTCTGAATTCACCTCCCACTGCAGTCAAGGAAAAAACTGCTGCTCTGATCCTGGGTCAGCCCAGGCCCAAAGATCATTAACCTTTTACTCTGAGACGCAGAGTTCTGTGCAGAATAAAGGACTGAGACAAAAAAAAATCTATGGATATATAAGACTTGGATTTATTCATAAGCCAAGTAGAGTCTGGCTGGTGTATTTTCTTCAGTAAAGGACATATATATTAAGGATATATCCAGCAGGTACGGTGCGTGCTCCCCAGTCCTCACCCCTGGCAGTGATAAACCCTTCTAGCCTGACTCCAACCTTCTAAAAGTTCGGTGTCTAATCTAACCTAATTTTCTGAAGAGCACCAAAGGTAATCCTTCTTAAAATCAGTACTTTTATAAGCAATGAGTTTGGCTTTCAAAATGTCTTGGGCTCCGCAGTGATGACAAGGCACCTCAAGCAGTTTGCTTCCACAAACACCCCAAATTCAGTGGGAAGAATTTCACTGCCATTTGTAAAACTAACCACCCTCTTTGCAAACCCAGAACAAGGCACTGTTTGGACATGAAAATGCTATCAGGTGATATCACAAAATGTGATTTAAGTGACAAACATTTTACAGTAGGTCTTTTGAATAGTAAACTACATGAACCAACACAAAGATTTCATCACCCCGAAAAATGTGGGAAGTGAAGGTCTGTAATAATCCTTCTGGAATTTCTGTTAGCAATTCTTATTTGGGGAATAAGGTTTTCTCACAAAGCTTCTTAGCATATGGTAGCAATTTATCCACTGTCTTATCTTCCCTTAAAGAGACCAGGACTATTTTCACAACAAATGATGTGAAATACCTTAAACTCCACAGAAGTCAAAGACTGAGAGACCATCAGATTCTGCCAATCTCCTTGTTAATGAGAAGAATTCAGCATAATCTAGCTAACCAAAAGCATTTTAATTCCTTCAGAATTTCTTGCACATCATGGAAAACAGCATCTCTCAGATGTCCCTACAGAGATTTGAATCAAACATAGTTTTTCTAGTGAACTTAATGGACAGAAAGGTAGGATGTTACCCTCCAGCTCAGTTTTATTCTTTGACAATGTTATCTACTAGAAAGAACTCATCACACATTTGTTTTGAACCCTTTCTTATTGATTTAATCTCTTTCTTTCACCTTTCTACCTTCCTTTTCCATTCCATTCCCACCAGTTAGGATGCAGCTTTGACCCTGGAACTGGCAAGTCACACAGCAATAAAACAGGGATATGCAAACTTACAAGTTAGGCATCTGTTCCCTTTCTGTTAAGAGAATATGATTCCCTTGGCATGCACACCTCTTATTCTCATCCATAATGTTCAAGAACCATTAATTGGGGACAAACCTGAGAGAAATTTAATCTGCTTTATCATAAATGCCATTCACCTTTATTTGACCAATTTACAAAATCAGGCACTGAAACTTCGTAACATGTCCTTTGTCACTACTTTTTTGTCTCTTCTCATTTAAAGTTCAGAACGAAGGAAATTACAGTTGATCTGTGATCTGTAGCTGTTGTGTAAGGCAGTGTGTTCACCTTCTTAACACTCAGTCTTACTTTTTAAAAAAATTATAGAATCTAATCCAGGTATGAGTTTTGTTTATAAATGACTCTCTAAGTAAATATTCTTGAAATTAATATGGTTCCAGGAGCTTGTTTATTGCAGATTTTTAGCTATGAAAACACATGCAATAGTATGAATATTATTAGAATAACAACCTGAGATTTTCAAACAAGTCTGAGGAGATTATCTATCCAACTCACATTGTAATTGTGTAAGAATTAGGTAACCAATTCCCTCAGGTATTGTCAAATTTTAAAAAATGTAAACTGAAAACCAAATAGCAATTGAATTCAGCTAGATGGGATACAAGAGGTCCCTGTGGGGAACAGTGCTGTCTGTACTAAGTACTCAGGCTGCCTTCATTGACTCTAGGACAAAATTTAGTTCTCCTGATGTGAAAACTAGAACAGAATATGAGACAACACTGAAAGGCTCATTCAGCTACTGCTGGTAAATTGGGAAACCTTGGAAGGGAGAAGTTAGCTTGCAAACTCTTAAATTGGCATTAAAATTCAAGATGATTATTCAGTCCACAAAAAAAGACACAAGAAAATAAAAGTGCTGAAATATGGATTCCTTAAATTAGGCTAAAATTGTTCATGGCTCAAGAATGCAGAAGTGAATGGCTTCTCCTGGGACGCTGAGTTTAGGTTCCAGTAGCAGCAGCAAACACATTTAACTATTTGCAACTTTCCTGTTTGCTACTACCATCTTCCCAGCAAAAATCTTTGGGTGAGATATTCAAGAAATGTGCTCCTCTAATGGCTAAGTGGTCTTCTCATTTGAGTCCACATTTACTCACAGCCACTGCTATTACCGGTTATTTTTCTGCTTCCCTGATTTTAGTCACTAAAATCTGTATGGGTTTTATTTTGCTAAGCTAAGCAAATCAGATTCCATTATTTCCTACATTAAGAAAGCTTTTCCATTCTCCTGAAGAAAATCAGGTTCCTTTTTGCATCTCTCTGTTTTCAACACAAATGTTCAGAATTATACACCCAACTTGTACAATCACACTCACACTTTCTTATCATCAATAAAAATATTTCAATTGAAATATCTGAAGATCAATTTGCTTTTTACATTACCATTTTACAAGGGGGTGTCCTGTGAAATATTTATGCATTTCTTTTTTTCCTTTGGCAGTGCCATTTTAAAAAAAAATACGGAAAAAAAAATTACATTTGACATTGTGTACTTCATACAAACTGTTTCCAGTTCGTTTCTAAAGATGGACCATCCCTTCCTGTATGATGTCCCAGTACTTCTGTGTGTGAATGATTCTTCTCAAACGTGTGGCCTTGGCACAGTTAATTTTGGTTTCACACACAAATCCTTTGTGCCTGTCAAACATACCCCAAAGCCCAGGCAAGCCTCCTTAGCTCTCAGCCTAGAACACTTACTCCCTCAAAAACTTGCACTGAAGGAAAGGAAGATTCAACACCACTCTCCAGGATAAGGTCTGATCACAAATTATAGCATCCTCCTCCTCTTTAGCAGCTCACATAGGAGCATTCCATTTCCTGCAACTGGAGATGTATAGGAACATCCATGGGATACATCTCACCCTCGTGGTGAACCTGGCCGAGAGCAGCCATGGAGTGTTCACTTGGCTCTGCTCAGTGGCATGTGACATCAAAAGCTCATGAATACACTTAGACATTACGAAGACTCAGGCACTATTTTTAAAAGTGGGGTGTGAACCCCACCATCCTGACTGTCTTCCTGCTGGGGGAAATACAGTTCCCACTGGCCACTACTTTCACTGTGCTCCTAGTGAGTTATCGGTGCCCCCCATTCTTGTACTAGACCACTCTTTGTAAAATTCTTTTAGAGCATTCAGGATGTAAGACCCTATGTAAGTATGTAACAGTCATTGATTTATTAGCAATTAATTGACATAACAGAAAGGATGACACTAGACTAAGAAGCCCATGTCCTAGTCAGTGGAATTCAGTGAATGCTCTGGCAATGTTATCTGCTCATTGCAAAGAAAAAAGTAAAGATATCCATGACAGTCACTGTGAGCTCTTTGCCAATGTCTTTGAACACTTTATCAATTCTCTAAAAAAAAAAAAATCTACAAAACCCCACTTGTACTAAAAAAAATCTTAAAAAACCCCTAGGAAATATATAACACATTCAGCAATATTTTTAGCCCATGGATTAAAAGAAAGATCAAGGATCACGACAGCTGTAAAAGGTAAATGTCAAGAATCCAAGTGTATGGTAAAGCTTTTGCAACTACCTAAGGAATCTGCAGCCTCACCTACAGAGTAATTTAAGCACTGTAGCCATGTATATGTGGTGCTAGGCAGAGCTGCAGCACGAAGAGGGGACACTTATCTGGAGCTATCTTGGATATCCATACACAGGAGAGATATCAGCCCAGAAACCACACAGAAGGACAGCTATTGTAAACACCCACTATTCAGGGTCACAGGTGTGGACCTGGACCTGGGACCAAGAAAACTCTGCTGATTGATTCTAGATGAGTAAACAGGTGTAGAAAAAACCTGCAGGACCTCAGATGTCAAGCTTCTCACTAGAAGAAATAAGTGAATAACATAAACAGTGGCTATTCCTCATTTTGAGAAGGCTCAGAAAATGATGTTTTAAAAACGAACAGAAGAACACAGTGGGAAGGGCTCTTAGAGGACATAAAACAAATTCATGACACCAGTTACAAGGAAAAAGTATTGCCAGGGCTGGTAAGGGAAGGAAGAAGGAAAAAGTAAGAATCTCAAGGATTAAGGATTGAAGAATTGGAAGAAATAAGGTGAGAAAGCTAAAAATTGGAAATGGGAGGAGCTGAAAAAAACCTGAGAGATCAAAGGCTATAGATCTAGATATTCAACATGTGCTCAGGCATTCACAGAGATTCACAAGACTGAAGAGATTGTATTACGGTTTCAGGACAGTGATTAATTGCTTAAGCTGGAATATAACAGTTCAGAAGGACTCTAAAGAAAAGAAAAGGAAAATCCAGATGACTGTACCATTAGGCCATTGTATCTGGCTCTTCTAAAAACTTGATCAACTCCTTGCTCTGTCACAGATCCTTTGCATGACCTTCTTTGGTATTTTACTTATCCTTACCTCTTTGTCACATCCATTTTCCATTTGGAAAATGAAAGCAACATTTGCCTCTCTTTCTCTTCTTTTAAGGGCAAAAGCTTGTCAGAGGAAGACTCTGTCCCTAATTATGTGTGTGTACAGCTCCCAAAACAATAGGGAGCTCATCTCAGAAACAGACAATGAAGTTAACTTGCCAAACCAACGAAATATTGCGGTAAAAAATATTTCCTTAGGGAGAGCAGCTATTTAGATGGTATGTTATATATGACTGAGTCAGTGGCATAATGATGGTGGTCAAAGTAAGTAGCAACACATTCTCCGTCAAGCATAACCTGTTAAAAAGTCATGCACAAGAGGGGAAAGTCAATGAGATGAGTCATCCCTCACCTTGCCTACTGCATTATCAAAGGTTATGTTACACACAGTATGAAGGACCCAGGAATTCCTTCGATCCACAGTCAAATGGAACAGCTCTGGCTCCTGCTGTGAGCTCCAAGGTCTCCTCTGTAGGTGTCACTCGAGCTGCTGATGGCCATAGATAATAACAAGTTAGGGTACAGACTAACCAGGAAATGATACCACCTGCTACCCAACATAAATTGCCAACCCCCCTGAGTATAATTACTCTTGTCAACATGTCACATGGCTATTATATTCACTCTTATGCAGCAATGCAGAGCAGCAGCAGATTCTGCAGAAAGAATGGGGTTTGTGGTATTTCTATGTATTCACTGGGGACAAAAAACCCCAACCAAACAAACAGAAAATCACACCAGAAAATCCAACCAAAAAAACCCCCAATTAATTAGTTCCTGGGATGGAAAAGAAATAGAAAAAAATCCTGTAACACAGACAGCAGAATTAGTCCCTCTGCTAGCAATCTTAGCTACTGCACAGAAAAGAAAAACACAGTGAAACAAAGGGCAGCCTCCAGCAGGTTTCTTTCCCAGCTCCCCCAAATCACGGGTCTCTTCTCATTTTCGCAGACAACAGGCCCCCAAGTTGCAATTCCCAAGAGATAAAACGTGCACATTATTATTTGACACTGCACCATTATATGAAAAGTCAGTAGACTTTTGCTCAGTCTGCAGGTGACTTTCACAGCAGTTTTAGACACCTGTTTGTGAAACAAGCAGCTGTATCAGAAAGAGCTGAAGCATGAAAGTTCAGTGTTATTGCTGAAACAGCTCAGGTGTCTCTGAACTACCCCATGTTGTCTCTAGACTAACGCTACACTTCTTGAGCAAGATTGCATCCTATGCTGTCAGCAATTCAGGCCCTGCCATTCTACTGTAAGTACTTTAAGACAGCGTCTGACCCTTAAGACGCTCAGAAAGACTCAAACAGTGAAGAAACTGAGCAAGCCTTTTCACATGCTTCTGCTTAACTGGCTATGGCCAAGCAACTGAGCACCGGTTCCAGTGCCCTTCTGGGCACACTGACTGAGAAACAGTCAGATTTTCTCCAAGTCCTAAGATTCTGTGTAAGGCTGACACAGCTGTTTGCTCTGGTGACAAAAGTTTGATTTCTTCAGTTGCTCTTGAGCAGAGGCTGCATCAGAACCATAAGGCCCAACAGGCCTGTATCCATAACTAGAACAGTCCATGATTTTTGTGCAAACTCACATAAACACAATTGAGATAATTTGCCTTTAAGTTTTAATTCACATTATTTCTGTGCAGAGCAACACGCAAGGTGTAGAAACCATACCCGAACCAGTAAAAGACTATTTACTGAACGATATGAACAGTACAATATGCCAGCACCTGCCAAGGGTCTTTCTCTATGATTGCTTATGATTATAAAGGTAAATTATTTGCTTGCGTAAAATAATAATTAGAAAAAGTAAAGGTCATTCATCCAGCTATAAACCTGGCTGCAAAAAATCATCAGCATACAGAGTTAGCAGGCATATTCATTGCTTTATAAACAGCAGGCCAGGATAACATTATATAGTTTGCAATCTGTATTTGTTCTATGTGAATCATAGCTTTGCATAATTTTATCACATTCCTGCCAGGCAAAAGTAAACATTAAAAGAAATATTAGAAGCCAGCCAGTTAAATATTCTAGAAGAAGAGAAAACCCTGCAACTACCTCCACACTGTAATGACCAGTGAGTGTTATTTTATCAGTTTGATTTGGCAGCTTGTTCATATTTTTGAACATGACTTTAAAATAATTTCTAATATGTGATTGGTTTATTTTGATTGGTCTAATATTGTTACATTGTGCTAAAGACTGATACAACTGCTTGGACTTTTTATATATGACATGATTGATTAGGTGCAGATAAGAAAGAAAATATTACTTCAAGAGACCTGACCTTCAGTGAATCATCTGAGATGAAGAGAATTTAAATACTGCATGACTTGCACTCAGCACCAGAAAATGTTACAGAAAAAAAAAAAAAGGAAAAGAAAAAAAACCACGTACTGAAAATTCCTGCTACGATTAAGAATATTTTCCAGTAAGACTTTTCCTCTCCCTTTCCCCTATTGAAAACATTCCTCCTGAATTCCTAAACTCTTCTGAAAGAGCAAACATGTGCTACAAAAGCCATACAACACCCAACCAGATCTGCAGAGATCTAGATCTTTATATCTCTCCTAAGACACATGATGGCTCTTTCCTCTAGGAAACTCTAGGACTTGCATCTATTGAAAGGGATCTTTCCTCCTCCACCAGCATGGCAGTCAGTGTTCAGTATGGGCAGAGCAAACACTGCTCAGCCTTTGGCACCTGCCTCAGGTCAGTGCTGGCCCCACTCTGGTCTTGGCCCTCTCTCTGGTGCGGTGATGGAGCAGGGGCGACCTTCTTACCACCTGACACAGCAGTGTGAGAGAAACTGCTATGACTTGGGACCATGTCTTTGAATCTGGGATGATGAAAAGTTGGCTTGACCTGATCATTCTCCTCTAGGACCCCATACCATGCCTTATCAATTGTGGCTCCCCAGTAAAATCCCTCCTCACACATGATGAGACACATGCTGCCAGTGCCTCTCTCACACCCCTGCCCAGCCTGTACTGTAACCTGACTGATCTCTGCTGCTTCCTGGTGCTCTGTCCCAGCTGGAGCCCAGAAGGCTCAGCCCCTGAGGTGCCTCAGCCATTGGGGAGCTCCATGGCCAAAGGAATCTTCTACAAGGTCCCACCACAGCTGAGTGCTGCCATTTATTCCCTGTTGTACAGTCCATAAGACTCATCTCTCCCATCTCACTACCCAAAGGACGGCACATGAGAAGAAATTAGAGATGCAATCATGTGGCTTACTCAGCTCCACGGGTTTTTTTGCCACTAGCTGTCTCCCACATACTGAAAAATCCCAAACTCCCACTCGAGCCTCTATAATATCCATGAGAGAGAAACTGGGCATGGAGATGGGAGCAAGGAGCTTAGACATATTCCTCACACCCACTTCTTTGCTCTAAATATACAAGAATTTAAGCCTGCCCCCAGTAAAAAAAAATATTCATCCTAGGAAATGGTTCCTCAACTCTCCCTCAATTTAATCCCTGTTATATTTTCTTTTTAAAAGAAAAAAGGGGGGTAAAAAAGGCCTATATAGAGCTAACCATTTGGCAAAAGTAGTTTGTTACTGTAAAGACTTTTCCTCTGAACTATTTATCTTAAAGTATGTCAGAAGAGGCATCAAAAGCAGCCGTGGCATTGGCAGAGTGCACACTGTGCACACTGTCACTTACTGTGATTGAAAGGACAGTGTGTTTTCAAACAACTGTACTCGTGTGAAGTGTCATCAGATCCGACTGCTTAATCCCGATTAAAAAAAAAAAAAAAAAATAAAAAAAAAGAAAGAGTAAAAAGGGTTGTTCCGTTCAGAGGTGAGACTACACTGATGACATTGTCCACGAGTAATTTTGGAGAGACAGTGGATAATCACAGCAGCCACGAGTGACTAGATTAGTGACAGGGTGCATCTTGGAGTCATCACCATATTGAACGTACAGTATGAGATGCAGGGTAAAGCGAGGATGAAAACCAAGGAGAGATGGTTTAGAAGTTCCATCTAGCAACAAGCAAGATTCACCAGGAGAATTTGCACTTTGCAGATTGCTTTCCCTTTCTCATGGGATGCTACAAAAATTCAAGAGTCGGCACTGTCGGAGGAACCAGAATCAAAAAGGAGATGAAGTTCTACAAAGAGTCTTCAAAAATTGCCTTTGTCCTTCAGAGGAATCATACTAAATTCCAGTAAAAAACCCGAACTCCAAAGAAAAAAGCATGAAGTCACGCAAGCTGTTGCTTAGGAAATTTAAAGTGATACAGAAAAAGGAATATAAACAGCAAGGAATAATTTCAGGGTGGGCACACTGGTGAACTAAAATATTAGATGACCTATTTTTCTGTTTATGATTTAAATCTAAGGCACTAACTACTTTTACTAATTAGGACCGAAGTACTGATCACTGCACAAAGTCACTTAAAAGTAACATCAGACTCTCAGTAACACCATGAAAACAGCGTTCTGCCTATGTGTGATAAGAAAGCATTTAAATTTGCTCATTTACAAAAGTTCATCTGTTTGGGACCTAACTGGGAAACGTACAGCATCTTGATAATTCATCACGTTAAGGAGAGTGTGACTCCAGCAGACTTTGTTCTATTCCGCTGCGTGTTATCTCCCCGCACATTCCCAGGGCTACGCTGTAAAAGATTGCAAGGTGACAGAATATGTTCATACAGCCTCTAAGTGCTACTTTGCAGGATGCATTGTACTCTGTTACCCTGAGGCACTAAAGTGTTTAATGATGTTGCTGTATGTCATTAGTTAGTATTCTCTGAGTGGATCTTATAGGAAAGCATTCTAAATTATAAATTGAGAAGTTAACTTAATATTAGTGAAGAGAAAACATTAAGAGATTGGGTTTGCTTTTGCGGTTATCTGTGCAGGTGGGTACAGTTTCAAAGTCTGCCAGAATGCCTCATGCCTGTAATCAAGGCTGTAATCCCTAAAATGATCTAACCCTGCCCCTGCCCAATCCAGATCAGCAAGACTGAAAGAGTATCTTGTTTGCTGGTGTTTGCCTTCTGTTCTTACCTGTAGAAACATAGAAATGGACAAAAGAAAGCTCAGCAATTTTTTTTTTACTCATTTGCTTTCCAGGGTTTCATATAAATGAGATATCACACATCATAACTGCTCAGTTAACCAGCATTTTTATTAAGTAACTATTAATTTCTATCAATACCATGTTCTGTAATGGTCACAGTAATTTCCTTGCTTCCAGCTATTATTTATCATGCTCTTTTCTGCATGCATGCATGTGTGTGTTGCAGAGTCAGAGAGAGAGAGAGAGATGGGGGAAACAGAGAGGAGGAAGAAGGCTGGAAAGTGGGGGTCACTGAATAAAAGTGGAAATGGAGCTGCAGAATTATAGGCACAGCTCACAGTGACACCTAGAGTCAATCCTAATACTTCCCCAATGTAAATCCTTGTGCTCAGGCTCTCTCTCCCTCCCCATTCTCTAAAAACTTTGTTTATAGTTGCAACTGATATTTCTGTGTTCCAGCTCTACCTCTGGCTGAATTTAAAAAACAAAACAAAACAAAACAAAACCTGAACACACTAAACCAAAGATATCCTACTTCAGCAAAAATGTCACAGCTGTTTTCAATAAAGCTTGAAAAATCATGAGAGATCGCCAGCACAAACCACTTCTTAAAAACAAAATGGAGCCCTTTGAAGGTTTGGAGAAGAAACACGGGAATTGAGTGCAGAGATAACCCTGAAGCAGACATTTATTAATTTCCTCATTAGAGAATCCTCTTAATTTAGCCATATGTGAAGTTTCTTAAAAGTGCCATCTGCATGTGCTAAATAGGAGTCCTTCAGAGTCTGATTGCTCCAGCCTGCTGGCCTCCATGTGCTCTGCGTGAGCTCGGGCACCCACGGGCCTGAGCTCTGAACAATATGCAGCAGGTGCAGTGCACATCTCTGAGCCCAGAGGACACACCGTGTCCTCAACCCCTGACCTTCTCACTGGTGGTTCCTATCAGAAATACCTGTGAAAGCTGGCTATGTGGATCATCTCGATTCTTGCTATTACCTGTCCTTGAAGTTCAGATTGCAAACTAACCATCCCTTAAATATTCGTGTGTAGGCGTCCGTGATGCCAAATCCTTGCATGGCAGCAAGAAGCCTGAAAATACAGCTGCTGGGAATCATAGAATCAAAGAATGGTTTGGGTTGGAAGGGATCTTAAAGATCATCTCATTCTAAAGTCCCTGCCCTGGACCGCGATACCTTCCACCAGATCAGGTTGCCCAAAGCCCCATTCAACCTGGCCATGAACACTTCTAGGGATGGGGCATCCACAGCTTCTCTGGGAAACCTGTTCCAGAGCCTCACCACCCTCATAGTAAAGAATTTTTTTCCATGTATCTAACCTAAATTTCCCTTCTTTCAATTTGAACTCATTACTCCTTGTCCTATCACTACAATTCCTGATGAAGAATATTTGCAATTGTGACTGATAAAAAAATTGAAACAGTGATTTTCAATTTATTCTCCAGAAAAAGAATACAATCAAATACAAACATGAGTGACAGTAAGTAATTTGATCAACTCTTCTGGCCACTGAGCTGTTATTCAGGCCTTAGTGACTAAAAAAAAGGTAGTGCCTTTGTCCCTTTGACTTTGGATGTCTGATTAAGTGAAAGAAATTCATCTA
Source organism: Myiozetetes cayanensis (assembly GCF_022539395.1). Classification (NCBI taxonomy): domain Eukaryota; kingdom Metazoa; phylum Chordata; class Aves; order Passeriformes; family Tyrannidae; genus Myiozetetes; species Myiozetetes cayanensis. Next base: position 50,891,149 of record NW_026087853.1, read on the forward strand.
ATTAAGATATCCAGAGGATCATATTCAGCTTTTTGTGATTTATTGCAGAATTTTAAAAGTTAACTTTGTTTTAGTGTGACTTTTATATATTAAAATTCAGGACCATCTGCACAGACTTTATCCATGCATATTTCAAACTCTGGAAGAGCTCAAGTTTGAATTAGTGCTGATGTGTGGACATTGCTCATCATTAACACACTGTACGTGTGCCCAGAAGAAAGGTCAAGGGATCCTGACGTATAAAAAACTCCCAACTGACACCTGCTACAGGATAATGATTTTGGGCCATGCCAGCTTTGTATACCTGTTTGTGAAGTGGGCAGCTGGCAGAAAGAGGGTGGGGGATGGTGGGGCATGACAGGACAACTATACAATGCACTTTCCACCTCATAGTTGGATAGATTGTTTGAAAGCTATACCAAACAGCACAGTTATAACTTGAAAATGACCAAGTGAAACGACCGAGTGTGTTGGGTATAAACCTGGAAAATAAATAAACAAAAGAATATCCAGTATCTGTTTCTGTGTAACACCTTGGACTTTGTATGAATAGTCTGATTGAGGAGTAAAGGACAAGGGATTGAAAATCTGAGTAGAAAATTAGAGTTTTTCAGATCAACATGGTTTTCCTATAAATGAGTTTTATTTAAAAGAACACAATTTTTAATTGAATGAAATCTTGGAAAGCTCACATGCTAAGTTTTTTTTCCTAAGAAACTCTTATGATGTACCTTGTCTCAGCCTCATAAACCATAAATTGGGCTTTCTAGACCTATTTGTCTTTAATTATATGCTCTTCCTCTTAATTCAGTCAAACAATATTTAGGGTGTTAATAGTTAGTTGCTGTTATGTTAGTTGCTTATGAAGAGAAATTCATGCTAACGTTGTTCATCATAAACTTGCTTCTTTAAAATAAAATTTATAAAAGCTCTGGCTCCCTGAATGTCACAGAGGAAAGGTCATATCCTGCTCAGCACTTCAAGATCTCCACAAGAGCTCTGTACCTCTGCTCCTCTGGGCCATACATACAACTGCCCTCTACTTCTCTATGGGCAGAGAAGTGTTCTCTTCCTATCCATGCCTCAGGCACAGCTGCAAACAGCACATGTGTCACCTCTGCATCTCTGAGCTACTTCAGCAAACAGAACCAACACACCAGAGTCTGGCTCGCCCTATCCAGTCTGCCTTGGGTGGCCAATTCCTGTGACACATACTCTAAAAAAATGTATGTCACTTTTAGTATGAGCAACGATTAACAGTATTAAGTATTTCTATTTTCTACAATAATACTAATTTTCTGATTATCAAGATGTATTTTTTTTTTCCAAAAGAAAAGCTAATGGTTCCTGTGTAAACACAAGTGATTTTAAAAACAGGTATTTATGTATGAACAGTGTTACCAAAACCAGCCCAAATCAGTCCCCTGATGGAAACACACAGTTTAAAAGTTGTTGCACCTTATCTGCCCAGTCAGGTTGAAAGGTATTGAACTATCAATTTCTGATCAGATGAACAGTGATAATGTTCTTATTAATTGCATATGACACTGAAGTCACCAAAGAACACAACTATCTGTTGGGACACAGCCCCAAACACTGAATCTGGTTCAAGAAAAAATATAAAAATGTAAAAACAAGTAGAGTTTTTGGGTCCTCCTATCAATTCAATTTATATAACCATTATACACATTTCCCACAGCAATACAGCATCTCCCTTTCTATGAGCCACACGCTTACTGTGTGTTGACACAAATGTTGCATGAGCTGAAATGAAGACAGGCCGATGCAATCACACACACTGTAACTCCAACACCTTGGCCCCAGACAGTACAGCCTCCATTACAATGTTACCACTGCCAAAAATCTCCTGCTGCATTCCCTCTCAGTAGACAGGACCAGTAAAGGCAGCAGGACATTGGGACGAAGCTCAATGCTCCCCCAACCCTCAGCATGGCTCAAGGTTTGCCTCAAAGTTTAGATCAGGCTGTGGCCTCCCCTGCCCAAGGTAGTAGGCATGGAAAAAGAGGAGAGCAACTAGGAAAGAGTTTGGAACCCCTGTCCTCAGTTAGACCAACTTCATTTTGCCCAGAGATTGATGAATAGGATATACCTAAAAGATCCTGCTGTTTTAGAACATGTGACTTAAAGTAAACTGTCCAAAATAAGGAGGTACAAAACAAATATTAATTTTCCATTTAAATTCAAAACAACTCTGGTTTTAGTCTTCTTTCAAGCACTTCCTACCTTCTGCCTCTGAGCATTTCCCCCAACAATTTCCACATAATCAAGACAACCAGAGGAAGTACTCAGAGACCATTGCCACAGATATGTGTGTAACAAGGAATATCATCAGTCATCCTAGACTGATTAAAAGGAAAATATAGGGTCATGTAGATCCTACCGCTGGAGTTTGAAATATTTTTATGTTTACCATATTGTATTCCATGACAAAGTCTTACCGGACACACTGAAACCATTCACAATGGCTGAATGAGGGTCTGAGTACTCGGGCTGATATTACAGACTGTGAAAAGGTACAAATTAGCATATTATTTTCACTCCTTATAATACATCTTCTAGTATGCACACAAATAGAGCTCTAAAACTGCCTCTATTCCACATAAACTTCATGTTCCTAAGCTTCGAACATTTGGGGTTAACATTTCTAGCCTGGGAAGTTCATTGAAACATCTTTCCCATTTCTGTGCAACAGTGAAATGTCAAGAAAGGTGGAGCATCAAACGTTGCCCCCAATCTCTGACCCTGTTGTAAGGTCCAGTTCAACTGGACACCCTTTGATTTTTGACCAATTAAATTGTAAACCTGCAGGAATTCAAAATGTGTGCAACTGCCAGACGCGGGATCCAGGGAGAGCATGCTGCTCAGGTGAACACTCTGACCACAGGTTTACTTCTTTCCCTTTGAAGTAGGCTGTCATCCATTTGGAGAGAAAATGAAGTGTGAAATATAGAGGCTTTACAACGTGTAATGACTGCGACAATTTAGTTAAAGCTGATTTTCAGAAGCCAAGAGCTGAGTTTCAAATTAAATTCCTTATCAGTGGTCACCATGACAGAGTGTATATTTAGGAAATTATTTATTCCAACATGATATAATTAATTGTAACACTAAATGTTCTTTAAGTTCTGTGGGGCATTCAATGCACTGACCAAATAACAGTGGAAACTCAAACCCTATGGAAGCCTTTTATTCCTGTATGTTGTTCTGGATATTCCCAAAGAGAGAAGACCAATTAGACTCGACCAAATATTTTGAATTTTCTAAATTTTGGTAAAAAATAATTTGTTGCTCTTTGACTAGTTTAGAGAATGATAGAACTATTTTTTTCTGTTGCTTCCCAGAATAAAACTGTATTATTGTAATGCCTGACTAATTCTGCTCCTTAGTTCTGGTGCATCATGTTGGCTTTTTGACATCCTTGCTAAAGCTCCCTGGTCTTGCTCTAAAAACAATGAATTGTGTGCATGGGTATCTACACAGACACATTAATATTGCCTTCTGCTACTTGCCCAGAGTGAGAACTTACAAGAATTTACATGAAAAGGAAAATGTCTTTAGCTCAATTTATCAAGTATTGCATCTTTAAAGCTGAAAGACAGGGCTGGGAAGACCCAATTCCACATGAAATAACCAGCAGGTGATTGCTCATCTGAGTTTCAAAGAGAAATCAGAATTTCTGTAACAATTGTGTCCTGACTGATGGCACCAGCCTGAGATGTACCTGCTCTCCTGCCTCAGTACAGCTGTGAGAAGCTGAGGAAGGATCAGAATCCTTCAGCACAAGCATCAGGTCCTCTCGTTTTGTTAGAAGGTTGACTCTCAAGTCTGCTGCAGATCATGATGGGAGGGTAACTGCCAGCTGAATGATAGTTTCTCCAGCTCAGCTACAGCATCCATGTTCATCCACAATTACAGTTAATCTTGAGAATTATGAGATAACCAGAAGCTTTCTGGCAATGCTCAATTTGAGCTAAGGTTGAGAACCTTCTTGCAGCAAGGGGACAGCTTCTGCACAGTAGCAGCATGCCACTCTTCCACAATGTTTTACATTCCTCAAAGAATCCCATAGGACTTTGCTCATGAGAGAGAACTGTAAAAAAAATATTTCTATTATAGCCAGGCTGAAAACTTGTCCATTCTGGTGCAGAGTATTCAATCCAGCTGAAATTGCCAAGTACAAGCCACCTGTGTCAGGATATTACAGAGACACCCAAGCTCAGTGTCTAAAAAGCAGTTATATAAATATAAAGATTTAGCATGGTGGAGAAGCTTCTTTCTCTCTAACCACCCATCTAAAAGATTAATCAGATCAATCATGGCACATTTCTTTACAGAATTCAATGACTTAAGTGCTACAGACATTAGCAACATTTCAATCTCCTGTCTCTGATCCTGAAAACATCATCTGTTAGGCTTTTGGCAATGCTATAGGAAAGTTGAGCTGCTTAAAAAAATCCAGGGAACATTTCAGGAGATACCAGTGTCAATCTTTCACTTGCTCTCCCTACCTCTCTGCAAAAATTTACATAGAGTGAAAAATATGGAGAACTGGCATGGTTGGTGGCATTTTATAAAACTTCCTTCAGTACTAAAAAGCAAGCAGGGAAAGAAGGCTACTGAGCACTATACTGATAAACTTATCTCCTGTTTTCAGTAAAGATACATGAAGAAGCTACATGTTAAACCACTACTGCACTACCACGGAATATGCATATGGAAATAAAGGGGAGAAGAAAAGCCACAATTTTATTAAAAAGTGCAAAGACAGCAGCCTCACCCTACTTTGAGCACTAGTGGTTCTGAAAAAAACCCTCTTTAAATTCAGATTATTTCTCATTTGCATTTGCCATTACTGGGATTTTTTCCTACAAGGTCCAATTAAGAAAAATATTTCTTTTCTACAAGGCAAATTTATCAAAAATTCAAATAAACTCTTTGATGCATTTTCTGCATAAACTAATCATGAATAAACATAATTCTGTTGCTCTAAGAACAGATGCCATCCTGTAACTCCCTGCCCCCAACAGCTCTGCTCTCCAATCATAAAGGAGAAGGAAATTGTTTGGCCAAGTTTACAGAATGAACCATAAATCATAGGCATCTTTGCCAAAGCAAACTCATGTTTCTTTTATGAAACAATTTCTCCTCAAAGAATTTATATTCATTTTTTATATATGCATTTTTTATAAAATACATAAGGAAAGTAGAACATACTGTTCTGTTTCTCCTTTAGAAATGCTTGGTATTTTTCAGTTCTGGTTGAGAAAGCAAACATTTGCATTTTCACGTGGCTTTCTGAAGCTAGTTGCATGGACCTAGCTGCAGTACTTTGATGGATATAGAGAATATTAAAATTGCTTTGGAATATTTGAGGCACCATTATTCACAAAAGTACAATTTTTAACTAGGAAACTTTAGGGACTTTTGTTGAAGTCAGATACTGGAAATATGATGGAAAACTTGTGCATCTTCATAATCAGAGGAAATTTCAAAGCCAGATCCTTCCTCAGGAGTTTAAAAAAAAAAAAAAAAAGAAAAAAAGAAAAAGAAGAATTCCGACTCTATGAAGAACATGAAGATAGCCTAGCCATTCCAGGTGCAGCAGTTCCATTCTGACAGGTTGGAGCACCTCCCTCTCTTCCCAGACAGCATTCCAGCTTTCAGAGAAAAATTTGACCTGAAAGGTCAGAGCTGCTCGCAGAAAGGTGCAGAGAGCACAGCAGAGCACGGGAAGCTCCACTGAGCGTGGAGGGGCACGGAGAAGGCTCCACGCCTGTCTGCGTGGCTCCATCTCATCTCCCACTTACCCAGAAGGGCACACTGCTGCTGCTCAGGCTGCTTTGAGCAGCTACTCAGGAGAAAACTCTGCACTATCCTCAGGCTTTGAATAGAGGGAGAAGAATATATATCTGAGGAGGCAGCATATCATCACTGCTTCATGTGACAGTCAGTCACTTCAGTGAAGCTTTTCAGCCTTCTAGATGAGCACAAGAGCTCAGTAATGCTCTGGTTACATTATTCACATCTAGAACACAGCATTCTGTCTATCTCAGTTTATAGAAGGCTGAATGCCTAGTTATATCCATGGCTCTTGAGTATGATTGGCCCTCAAGGGTCCACCAGAGGTACTTTTCTAGGGTGCATTGAAAGGTCCAGGCCTGTGATAATGCTTAGTTTCCTTTGGGCACGCCTTCTTTGACACAGCACCTCTGCTTTGACCCTGAAAAGACTTCTTGTCATCCTGTCCGATCTCATCTGTGGCTCTGGTTGCTGGGATGGACACTGAGATGTAGTAAGTGGGACAAAACCCTGCTCCATCATGTCCACCACTCTCACGTCAAAAGACAGGGCCTTTTGTAGAAGAATCATGGAATCTTAGAAATCCTGGGTTGGATGGAGCCAAAGATTGCCAAAGTTCAACTCCTGGCCCTGCAGATGAGCCCCAAGAATCACACCATGTGTCTAAGAGGGTTGTCCAAATGCTCCTTTAACTCTGTCAGGCTTGATGCTGTGACCACTTCCTTGGGGAGCTTGTTCCAGCGCCCTGTGAAAAGCCTTTTCTCAGTGTACAACCTAAACCTCCCCTTCACGCTGTTCCCTTGGGTCCTGTCACTGGACAGCAGAGAGAAGAGATCAGTGCCTGCCTCTCCATTTGCCCTCGTGAGGAAGCTGTAACTGCAATGAGGTCTCCACTCCCTCTTCTGTCTCGAGCAGAGTCAGAGATGATCTTAGCTTTCCATTCCCCACTTTCTGTCCCACACAGTTTTGAAGATTAAGGCTTTTCCACAACCACAAGAAGATCAAAATTCTTCCTCACATCACATCTCTTTTCTGAGATTTGCTTTGTTTCCCTCATCTATACCTCTGCTCTGTTCCCCTCTATCCCCCTCTGTTCCTTTACTTTCCTGCCTCATCATGCTTGTCACTCGCTTTCTTCCTTTTCTATTCCTCTCATTTTTACATAACCAACACATCCCAATCCAAAATAGGAGCTCCAGTGTGCTGAATGCTGTGCCAATACCACAAAAAAGACATGTCTGTTGTGAACAGTACAATGGTTTTTCCTTGGCTATCCTTACCCTTTATATCCTATGCTGCAACACAGTGTTACAGTTATTTGCCACCTCCCATTCAGTAGGATTAAAACCCCTATAACAAGAACACATTTCAGTTTCAGCAGGTACTAAAACTGAGTGCCTTGTTGTAGGCTGTGTCCTTTCTGCAAAGCAACAAAATTCAAGACAATGACAGCCCAAGAGCCTAACGACAGAGACTTGAGATATCTCTATTTTGCCTTGCACATGTTTAACACATCCCAAATGAGAGTCACTATTTATTATACATTTTTTTCTTAATTGATGTCTTCAGATGAGACAACAGCCACTGGAAATGACAACTTTTGACTGGAAAAAGTCTTATTATTTTCTGACGACACAGCATATAATGCGTGTCATTCAAAGGATGAACAATTTCTTCCAGAGTTTTCCTCTGCTTGCTTGTACAAAGCATATGCATTACCCGATTAAATAACTCATGGCCCCATAAATCGTTAACCATGTGTACAGTACATAATTCAGTGATCTGCAAACTGTATTACAATACACTATTTGAAGGCTTTTCTCAAGTTTAAAAAAAAAAAACACAACAACCAACCCACAAAAAACCTGCAAAGCTTTGTTCACCAAACACTGTGCCGGTGACCTTTCTCTCTAGTTTCCATTGCATGTTTGTTCAGTTAACTGCTGAAAAGATTTTAATGCTGTATTCAACCCCTGCAAAGTCAAACCGACGCATGACAATCCATCAAAATCAGCCAGATAACAGAAAGCACATTCCGATTCCAGAATTATTGTTGTCTGATTCTAAATGACAGGGTATGAAACAAAAAGAGCACAGAGCTTGATTTTCCACAGCAAAATTAAGCCCAGAGAATGATAAGGAAAAAATCCTTTAGACTGAGATCCTAGAGAAATGATACGAAATTGAAGAGGATGAGAATGCATGCAACAAGACAATTGCACTGTCACACATACAAACTTCAGTCAAATAAAAAGGTTTCTAAATGTGTGTATAACTGAAAACTCACTAAAACAGAAATTATGAAACTATTTTCTGACAATTAAAGCAAGTATGTGTTTATGCCATTAGGTCTAGATGTAAACACTTTCCCCAGGGTCCATCTCAAATATGAGGATTAAGTATGTAGTGATGTAATATTTCAATTATCGTCATTCATAACACTTATTAATTATTAAAATGTGCCATTCAGAAGAAAAAAAAAATTACATTGTAAGATAGTTTGCTTTAGGTAAAAAGCTTTGTTACCATTCTTAGTCAGCAAAGGAATTACTAAAATGTAACCTAAAACAGGTACTGATGAATTAAAAAGAAGAAACCCTCCAAGTTCTTTGAAATTTGTGAAATAGAACTATTGCCATTTAGAAACATCAGTGTTTTGCTAACTCAAGTAGGTAAAAGCATTGACAACACACTCTGTGTCTCTGTGTTCCTTTCACCAACAAGGACCAGACTGGCACTTTGCTGAGCCATCGCTTGGGCGGGACAGTGCCAGCCCAACCACGTGTTCTGCAGTTCTCACCAGGCTCCTACGAACCTTTTGCATCCTAGAGTCACGAGGTTCCCAATGTGATTCCTATCTCCTTGCGACAGTGGAGAACGAAAGATCACACTCACACAGGAAGCCATGGTCCTAAAGTAGCAAACACATGTCCACTGAAAGGTTTAAAAGTCTTGGCAGACACTTTGAGCCATATTCTGCCTCTAACAACGTGTGAGTCAACAGTGAGTAACGCAGTAAGAAGTGTCCCAGTTGCTAAACACCTGAGACCCTTTAAATAAACCTGGTATCCTGGTCAGGAGGCTTCCTTCCTCAGAGAAACCCACAGCAGCAAAGCCCGTGGGCAAATGTGACCAAGTTTTTGACTCAGCAGGACTGGGCACAATCTCTCTGACAAGCACAGATTAAAACAAGTAGTTTCTCACACTGTGATCCTTTGAGTACCTGGACTCAGAAGGCATGAAATCAACTTTGAGAAGGAACGTTTTTGGGGAGTCAGGGGAAGCAGTTCTCTTGTGATGCAACGACAAGATAGCATTCACAAAAATCTGTTGAAAAAGCAATAAGATATGGGAGAAAATGTTCTTTAAAAAAAGGATGTAAGGACAGTGAGCATTTGTGATTTCAGCAGTTGTGTCTTGATGGGTGAATGTTTCAAGACTAAAGACTTTGAAAGATACTTGATTCTGAACAATTGTGCCACAATCCTCATGAGAACTTGACACATATAAAAATGTTCTACAGTTTATGTTAGGTTGGAAATAGTACAGTACAAGGACCTATTCTCTGATTTCTTTTGTGATTAAGGTTGGAAAAGGAGTTTTCCAAACCATTTCCCTGTAACTTTTGAAAAAAAAAAAAAAAATGGTTCTATCCATTCTCAGTGATCACAACACTCAGCTGCTCACTTGTCACTTCAGACATGTCAGCTCCTAGCCAACCAGACAGATTCATTCCTATTTGGTTTTCCATTACCTGTACAGCAAAGTTCAAGCAGCTCATCTTCAGCATCGTAGAAATTTTAAACACTTTCTCTGTTTGTCTGATCTCTGTCTTACAGCACTACCTGTGGCGTTGTCTCTCTTCCAACACTACCAATGTTAAAGTCCTTCTATTTTTCTCATCCCCTCCATCTCCTTCTCCACACTCTCTCCAGGATTTTGTTCTGCACAAGAGCTGTAAGGATTTATCCAGTTATTGCCAGATAGATGTGCTGGGGGATGGGGAATGGTGAGACTCATATCTAGGCAAAGATGTGAACTAAGGTGTTATTCTCAACACTCATTGGGTCAGAGGGCCTTATGCTGACAAACAACGTGCAGAGCAACAGAACAAATGCTGGTCAGGCATAAACACCTTCTAATGCACCCAAGTGACCACAGCACAAGCAAGTAACTAAAGTATGTAAAAGGAACTCACATTAACTTCAGCAGCTTTTTAGGTGCACCACTGTCTAAGTGCACAGTGTCATCACGCAGCACTGATGAAATACAAGCAAATAAATATATAAGCCAACCAGAATTTGGAAGCAGCACTCCTCCATAAGGGCCTGTTCTAATGTCTAGATCCCAATGTACTCCTGCACTGCAGTAAATTTCCTAGGGGCAATGTTCTCTTGCCTGCTGAGATAGACATCAGCTGGCTCCTGAAAAGGGCTAAAGCAGCAGTCCTTCTGGCAATGGAATTAACTAATGCCCAAGGCAGGCACTGGCACCCTTAGAGCTTTTATTCAGTGTGGAAATGCTGCTGTGCTTTTAACCATAGGAAAATCTGTCCTATGCAAAAACTTTAACTTATTTTGACTACAGAAGTCAGCATCTAAATCCAGAGCATATTCTATAAGGGAAAATTGATATGAAATGCCCGATTCTCACATTTGTTCCTAAGGCTAAACAATAAATTTTGTTTTCAAAAATCTTTACCCTCTCCTTACTTTACAGTTATCAGTCTTATCCAAAGTATTAAAGGACAAAACACCATGATAAAAAGTCTGCAAACTGTTCCTAGATACAAATCTTATTTCACTGCACATTTTTCAAGTCTTACACTTTTTGAAAGTTATATAAACTAAAGGCTCTATTTTTAAATTAAATTAGAAACCAATCAACCAACATCATATATACACACACACATATTTAAATCATCAAGGAAAATTATCGCAGTACCTGTACACATTTTACATAATGTACCTCTGATCTAAATCACCACAGAAACTGCTCCATGCCCCTCCTAGCTATTGAAACAGCTATAGAAGGACCCTGAAAAGGGTAGCCAGGATACCGATTGCCAAGCGAAATTCCTGTGCCTGCCGTTAGTGGAAGCTTTGAACAAAGAGGTGCATTTAACGCTGCTTCCTAAACTTTGCCAGATTCAGGCTCAGACAGATTTCTGGCAGCAGCGAGATCCCGAGCCAGGAGCCTGTCGCTGAGAATGACCTGCCCCCTCGTTCCCACGAGCTCCTCCCTTGGGACAGATGCAAGGGACGTGCAAACCCAGTCATTAATGGGGAAACGGAGCGTGGGGCGAGAGCAACCCTCACACTCATGGTGAACAACAACTGGACTCTTTGCACTGAACAACAAACTTCATGGAAAATCCTACAGGATTTAAAGAGCGACACCACAAATTGGCCACACAATACAATCAGCTTCTCCAAAATGATTTCCAAGATCTATGTAATTTAGTAAAGAAGGATGACCTTTCTCTAGCAATCTTTTACCCTGTCTTATGGAGCTCTAACAGACATGCAGTTCTGGTTTGCATTTTTAGGAACATTTCAAAACCTTATACAAAACTATTATTGTTTCTCTGAACTGTATGTGACTTTGCCAGGGAAATCGAGTTTAATTTTATGCAGTCAATTAAAAAAAAAAAAAAAAGCCATTGGCAAACAAATGCTGCCTGTTCCCAGAAAGGATAAGGTAGAGCACCTTAAATTAGGCAGCATTGGTGCAGTACCTGCTGGAACACTGATGGGTCATATTGGGTCATACGTGATATTTTACAATTGCAGCTTCAGCTTACAAGTGTCAAACTTTCAACACAAATTAAAAAAAAAAAAAAATCAGAAAATGCATGCTTTCCATCTCTTCTTATCAACTTAGTACCTTATTCCAGTGCTGTTTCTAGCTCTGAGTCTGCATGTCCTGCTCCACTTGTATAACCTTTTGTGCACTAGTTACATAGAAAAACAGGAAAATCAAGTTTTATCCTGATTTCTGAACAACACGTGAATTCTTGAAATTTCAGCCACAGATTCAAATAAAATCACCGCAAAGAAAACCTTAAACAGACTGAAAAAACATAGTTACTGCTTGATCCATAGGCAAGATGTAACAGATGACACTGTGAGGCAGAGTACATTGTACACAACTTGTGTGAAGCTATTTCATCTTTGCATGGACTTAAACAGAAATGCATGATGCAATCCTAAATTATACTGAATGTGCATGGTTCAAATATTAGTCATACTGATATTCCAGAACTTGTAGCTAGTGAAACTTCTACCACCATTAAAACACAAAACATTCTGGAGGACACTTTAGAATGATAAATGTCTTAAAAGATCTTTAAGGAAAAAACCCAATAATTTAAAATTAAAAATTTAATTTTTGATAAATATGCAAAAATCTTTAGATATAACCCTTTTAGTTCTAATTCCCAAATAAAATTTTTAAATATCAGTGTTATACCTTGGGAATTCAATACCAATGATTATAATGTATGCAATTTCTGATAACATATTTTGCAGTGAGGGTGGGTTTTTTTCCTCAAAAAAAAAAAAATCTGGATATGGGGGGGGGGTTGGGGGAGGTGGAAATCACTGTAGGATTCTGTAAACTTCTTGAAATAGAAATGTCTCTTCTGTAAACTAAACCAGAACTGACACGTAATACAACAGATTTATATAGGAGGATATTCCTACCTGGCATTTTGACTCTATTTACAGAGGAACAAAACCAAGGAAATTTGAGTAAAATCTTCTGATCCACAGGATGACATGAACACTATGTGATGCAACTAAAATTTTACTAGAGGGTGAGTAATGATACTCTGGCATGTCTATGATCATCCTAATAGGTGACTGCCATCCATTATGAATGTGAAGTGTCTGTGGTGTGCTGTGACTACAGATGGACTGTTATCTGTTGTGATTCTGATGTGACTGCAGCGGCACCGCAAAGCTCCCGGTCTTTGATGTGACTTTATTGCCGTAGCTGTGGCATTGCTGCGATGTCACAGGCAGTCTCCTGCATTATTTTGACATTTATATATCCATGCACACTGGGAAGGCAGAGTTTCGGAGTTTAAGCAGTCCTGACAAATTCTAGAGGACTGCTAACCCTATAAAACTATTACATCCCTTTTAATTCTCTAAATATTTTGTGAAGCGTTTTCAAAGACAGTGTAAGAAATTAATATGGTTTAAAGGGCTGGTTTTTTTCGCCCAGACTTTCATGGATATTTAGATGACCAAAAATGCTAACACAGGGGGTTATCTTTTAAAATATAAAGAAGTCTTTAATTTAGCAGCAGTACAAACTATAGTTAGTATAATGCATTTACTCTACAATTTAGAGTGTGTTCTCTTAGAATGCAGATTATCACGGTCTCTTTTTCATGGACTAGGATTTCAAAAGAAGGTATGATGTATGTAAAAACAATATTTTTAAAAATATAATATTTAGCATTTGGAGGGGAGGGATGAAGCTGAGCAAAGCTTAAAGCATCTAAAATGTCACTAAAAAAACTAGAGGCTCCTGAATTCTGCATAACTGTCATCTTTTGATATTAAAATTTATTCTTGTGGTTTCTTCTATAGGATTTTCAAGTTCTGTATGGTTTTCCATTTTTTACTGGCAAAATCCCATGAAACTAGAGGTCAGAAGTGACTTTACTGAATATAAACATGTCTGGGATTAATCTTCAGGAAACAATTATTCATTTTCACAAAAATGGAAGGCAGACTTTTTAGAAAAGAAAAAAGCTCTTGCCAATGAAAAATCTCCAACTGGTATAGCAGAAAATGTGACAAGAGATAAGCTAAGCTAGCTGTTTTGCAACATCTAGATAAACAGAATTCTACAGAAATTTATCTTGTAGGATCTGTGATTCTCAATTGTAGTGCAGCACAAGAAACATCCTGGTAATTGTCAACTTGAGAAGCTTCATTACATTACACATAAACATTTGAGGTCACATTTACAGCTAATGTAAACTTGCACAAATGTAAAACCACAATATACTGAACTCAATGCGTACATAAAACATGAAATAAATCATGCCAATGTACAATGCCTAAAATCTGTTCCCTGAACTTCATGCATATTCCATAAAATACTGATTACATCCAATTTTTTTTTTTTTTAATATCATTGTACTTTAGACCTCAAAAAGCAATTCAGAGAAAACATTGACAGGCTTGGATCTCTTACAGCCTTCTGGACTCCATTCAAAGCAGGTCTGAAGGACACTCTCATCATGAAGTGCCAAACCTGAGCTGGTTACCATCAGCCCAGCTCTCAGCTCTTTACATGTGCTTCATTCCAGACAACCCCTAACCAAAATATGTCATGCTCTCTTTCAATACTGAACCAATATCCTATTTTTAAAAAAATCTTGCATACCTGTTATAAATGCCATTCTACCAAAAAAAAACAAACCCAACCAAACAAAAACAACTCACTACAACAAATCTCTTTTCACAAGAATTAACTGTGAAAACTATTCTGCATAATTTTGCAGTGAAATCCCAGTTCAAACCATAGTAAACACCTCCATTCAGAGTTATGGAGTTGTGAAAACACTGCCTCACCATACACAAAACCTCTGTTTACAGCTGTTACAATGAGGTGTTAGGAAACCTGTGTCCTAAGTAGTGAGAGCCAGTCTGGTAGCAGAATTGGGAAGTTAAGGAATATGCAGAACTTGTCAAACATAGCCCATGCACTAGAAACATGTAGGAAATTTCCTATTTACTACAAGGAGAGATAATATTTGTAGGATGTTAACAAGAAAACTCTGGAGAGCTGTCTTTAAGGAGACCCACTGGCAATTCCTCATTGCCTTTTTCTGAAAATATCTATTTGTTAAAACCTAAGATGAAATATTTAACTTCAAGTCCTTTGCCTGAAACAAAAGGAATAGTCTTGATGCCCTCTCAGTTCCTCCTGTTGGCATTATCCTACTGCACAGACACAATTAAAGACTCACTGCAGAAGTGCCCAGGGTACCTCAGGTTCCCACACACGCACTGCACTCCCCAGCGGGTCGCAGTCACCCATCTCATGCACTCACTTCTCTGTTGTTGCCATCTAAAACAAGAATTTGGCAGTGGATGGCCTTGTCCAGAACAGCCAGCACAGCAGGCTGGTGATGACAGCGTTTGCCTTGCAGATGGGTCTCCCAGAGGTGAGGACCCTGCTCCAAACCACCTCAGGGAGTGGTTTAGGAGGCCTCCTCTAAGGGCGAGGGTTCCTCCCCTAAGGCAAACTCCCAAGCCAGTGGGTTTTGGCTGCATTAGCACAGTCATCTCCACTGTACAGACTGGAAGAGTACATTGGGACAGTTTGGTTTTGTCATGAGGGAAAAGACCCGAGTTCCTGGAAATGGCAGGCTTGGAAACGGTTTTCCCCAGAAGCCACAGAACTAAATTAAAAACTGCAGCTCACTATACAGAAGGGAAAGGCAAGCTTGCATTGCCCTTTCTTTTGGTATTATTATCCCACATCAAAGAAAATATTTTGGCATATCCATTTTACATATTTACATTCCTGAAATAAAACATCTGCTCAGCACACTATTCAAACTCTATTGGGGACAAATTCTACTTTCACAGATACCCTCACAACTGTGGAGAACTTAGTGATTAGAAATGTTAGAAAAATTGGACACACTTCCCAGGCTTATTTTTCTGAGCTGGTTCTTTTCTGTTTTCTCATTCTCTCAGATGCTTTCCTCTCTACCCCTCCCCTTCTATAACTCTGTGTCCCAATTTAAAATTCCATTTGCTGCTTTTATCAAGACAGTTGTTACTTTTGATAAAAGGTATCACCTGGCTTTGCTTAGAGATTTAGTGGTCTTTACGAAAGCCTGGTCACTAGCCTTTCTTTCCAAGATTGTCTGGATTTTGGGTGCAGCATGCAGAAGTTTGGTTGGATTCACAGTTAAGTGAATCTGCTCTACTCACAGTTCTGCTCCTATGACTTTGTATAATGGTACTTTACCCTACCTGGGATAACAACTCTACTAAATGTGTTTCATTTTTTATCAAACTTGGGCTTTTTTAATATGACATATAAAACATTGATATTCCTATTACATCCCACGAGGGAAAAGAAACACCATTTGCTATAATCAGGGGAAATGTTTTATTGCCGAAGACACGCATTTATCCCCCTCACAAACAGAAGTCATAAAAAGAACATACAACTGGTTAAATGTTACTTGATGTACCTTAGGTCCCAACTGGTTTGCTTTAGGTCCTGCAGTGTCTTGTGGAATTAAATCCAGGCATGAACACAGGTTAATGCTTTTTCTTTCCTTTTAGCAGAACTCTGTCAGTCTGGCCCACACCCCAAGAGCTTTCACTTCAGACTAACCTGCAAGCAGCACTGTGGGTCTCTCCTTTACTTCTCCTTCCCAATGCTCCACCGATTCACCACTGACTAATTAATTATAAACCTCTGTTCTTAAAGCTCTTATATAAATCTCTGTCCTTGTTGCCATCCTGCAGATCTATTCAGTGATCACACTCTTACTTAAATCATGTAAGAAAGACTGGTCTGTCCCTTTTATCTGAAAGGCTGTTAAGGAGGCCCAAATTCTAAAGCTTTTTGTAATGAACTGTTCTTCCTTGAAGACAGTTTACCATCAAGCATCTTTCCAGGTCTCATGAAGGGCTACACTGCACAAACTGAGATGACAGTTGTCAGGAGGGAAGGCCAGTCCCTTCCTGAATAGAAAGAAGAATAGATCTGTCTTTTCACTTCTGTCCTTTCTCCATTGTACTTTCAAGGCACAACTGGAGTTCCTACAGCAACAGGTATTTTTCTTTGCTAAGATTCATTGTTGGATGCTCACTGGTATTCCGAGTTCCTAATTCTAAACCCACTTCTCTCTTTTATAAATCTGCACATTATTTGTATCCAAAGGGAATTCTTTGTAAAGGCTGCAGTTTTCAGAAACTTGATTCTACTTTCTTCCAGGGCCTTCTGTCTTCCTCTCCTCCTCCTCCTCTTTGCCATAATTTTTTTTCCTCCTCTTTGCTCTCTTAAAGAAATCTCGTATGTGTGCTGCTATTCAAAAATAAAATCAATCATTTGATCTTTTCTGTCCAGACCTCTTTCTCATTCTCCGTTTCCCTGCATTCTGTCACGTGTTGCACTGTTAGCTGAACAGCCACTGTTTAACAGCATATACTGAAAATACCAGAACAAACAAACGTATTCAACACTTTGTTTCATCGTGATATTTAACATAGAATCATAAGCAATTGGTGAAAGAGAATATTTTTAAGCTTTTCAAGTCCAAGTTGGAATTCCATGCTGAAAAAGATGGACTGCAATCTGAACGACAAATTTTCTAAAAAGCTCTGAATCTAAAATAAATAAAAAGGTCTTTTACAGTAGCCATTTTGTATCTGTCAGAAACTGTAGGGTTCCCTACAACAGAGCTCCCAATAATTTTGTCCTCTAATTGTGTCACAGACTGCTTTTTGGAAATTTAGCCATAGGTATCGATGCTTGTTGCTTTGAAGCTAAAGGTTCCTGTCCCCCTTACCTAAAAAAACATGCTGGCAGAGTTTTTCATGATCAAGTCTATGAGTCAAACTCTACTAGAGCACATCTAATATCCAGGATTGAACCATATAAGCCATAGCTCATCAAGAGTTGTTCCAGTAAGCTGTGATTGATGGACAACATAAGAATTTTCATCTTTATCTTAAAATCCAAGAAAGCAAATTTCCATGTAAATATATATTTTCATATATTTTTTGGAATATATGATGTAATGAATTGATTTTGTCTTAGCTGCACAAAAAAAAAAAAAATTATGGTAATAATTTTTAAATGACTTTTCAAAGATAGGGTGCTTTTAGTTTTTGGTTGGGGAGAATTTTTTTACATGAGAACTTTACCTGAAATTTTTGCTTGTACCAGCTTCTGCTCAGGTGCAGCTAAGTGTTCTGGATTTCCAAGTGCAAACCCGTTCAACAGATTTATGAGTTCCCTAATGCATTTTCATCATTACTATATCCTTAGGCCTGTGACATTTTGGATGAATGGGAATGCCAATTCTACAAAAATTCACACAAAAAATAACAGTTGACATTTTCAGTGGTATGTGATCAAGTTTAACTATGACTTGAGGTTGAAATTCAGTAAATCACATCTCATTACTTTCTCTCTTTCTTGATGTGAGGTTATTTATGGTGTGATATTTGTGCTTTGTTGTGGACTTTTTTTTAATTATAAATCTGTATTTAAATTTTAACTGAAGAATATCAGGTTACATCTTTGGGTATCTGTATCTAAGGTTATCCAACATCAGCTTTATAAGGGCTACAAAAATCTTGTGCACGATTTTTGGATCACATTCTTATTTCTCCAGTTCTGGAGAGAATTCATTAAAGAAATCCTACTGAGGTAAAGAGACAAGTTATCCAGTATAAAGAAACCAGTTTAGAAATGGAAGTATTTTTTTCCTTTTAATTTTTAAGTATCACTCATTCCTCTTTGACTGTGTAGGACATTGGCCTGCAGAGATCTGCTGAATGATGTCCCCTACAAAGCACCTCTTGCCAGTCACTCTCTTAGGACTTTTTAAAATCTATTCATCTGCTACTATTTCACTAAGGTTTCTATTATGGGAGAGTACTGACAACATTTAAGTCTCCTACCAGAATTCTCACACTTCATCAGCATTTAACATGTCATTTGAACAACACCAAAATGTATTTGTACAAACATACCGAGAGTTTAAGGCGGTGGAAAAGTTGAAAAGATACCAAGTTATTTCCTACCTCTGCCTTTGAAAATTCTATTTCTGGGAAGGACACTTAGAAAAAAAGAGCTACAGCTTCTATCCCCTGCCCTCCCAATTAGGAGCATGAGCAAGATTTCACGGCTCTATAGCATGCTGTCTGAGCTTTCTGTGCACCAGATCCATTAGTTGTTTGCTGGGGGAAGTAAAATTAGAAATGTTTTATTATGATTTCCAAATTACTGTGTAACAAATGCTCCAATAATCCTTACAGCACAAAAAAAGTCTGTTTTGCCCAACAAGCAACTGACAGCTTTCTAATGCAGTTACATTAAAGCTCTTTCCTGAGTGTGTGAGGCACTTTTTAACTAGCTCCTCAGGGCATTGTTAGATATCATTGCTTACAGCCACTGCGAGCCACTGTGCCATAATAGTGCTTCCCACTTCCTCCTGATCAGTCAAATACAAGAGGTGACTTTCAACACAAGAAAAAGTCTCAACCAGCCAAGACACCAGATGTAAGACTGTCTCTTTGCGTACAGCAGCAGCCCAGAATGAAAGCACAGCCTTCTGGAGAAAGATGCCTCTCAGGCTACCGGAAGGAAATAAAGAACAGCTTCTATGAGTGTCTTTTCTTAGGTTAGTAAACTGCAGGTGCTTGGAGTAATTTGAAAATGGGAAAATAATAGTTCCTTATTTTATGCTTCAAGCATACAGTAGTCTACTAAATGAGTAAACTTGAAGTAAATCTCAAAGTCATCTTCTCTAAAGAAGTGGATCAATTTAATGTAAACATGAAAAATTAGGAATTAGGTAACAGAATGCATACTTCTGGAGTAGAGATTACTAAAAATACTTGATTAGGTATTCAGTTAAGAAGATAACTGTCATGGATTTTACACTTCTTCCAAGTCAGAATTTGTGGAGATCAGATTCAGAAGGTATTAGTTTACCTTCTGCAGTCAAAGGCACACAAACAGTTCTTGTTGAATTAATCCTTGATAGCAATCAAAAACTGTATCCGAACTTCAGATGCTTATTTGCAACAAATCATCTTGGGGCTGTCAGCTCTTATTGCTCAGGTATACTGGGAGACTGCTAATAAAGCAAACGTGAAATCTCGGCCCGTGTCAGACTGTCCTCAGGACAGATGAGAGACACAGAGCTTTCCAGACCCAGACAAAGCATAAAATCAAATAACCAAAACCATTCCGAAGCTATGTGACTACCAATGCATCATTTCAGAAACAGAGTGAGGGGGTAAGTCACCCTATTCCTCTTGAACAGTGCCTGAAGTTTCCCATCCTGTGTGTTCCCTTCTGCTGGGGAGGGAACAAGCCAAGAAACCCTGGGCAGCCTCTCTGAAAGTGCTGTTCCATACCTAAGTCCAAAGGTCACTTTCTACCACAGTGACACGAGGTTTTAATGCTGTTGATCCTAGTTTTGTCCACTGCATTTTCGTTTTTTGTTCTTTTAATTCCTCAAAGTCACAAGAATTAATTTACATTAAGGCAAAATTATAAATATGAATATGAACTCTTTCCCAGCACTCAACCCTTATAAGAATACAGGACAAGAGAAGATACTGCAGATACCAACCAGAGCTAGAGGAGGATGTGGGAACAGAAAAGCAGAATATCAGGCAGCTTTGGAGAATGAGACTGATATGGTTACAACGTGATTGAGTTCTCCACAATGGAGATAGATGACCATTTACTTTCTTCAGTTATCTACTCACATCTGCATTTACATTTCAAGAAGCTGAAACTCTTGCATCATCCTGTTTATCTAAGGGACTCGAGGCAGCACACAATCCACATGGAAAAAAATAAAGTGGCCCTGGGATATATGTTGAGCAGTTTTTCAGTAAATCTTATTTATTTCCTCAGAGTCCTCAATATCTAAAGCTTTTATGTATTCATTATCAGCAACATGTCAAGTAATGTGATAACTTGACAAGGTTCTATTGAAGCAGCTTAGTGGGACATACAGTACTTATGCTGCCTGATAAGAAAACATTCAGAAAGGTCATATCCTCTCTTGTATTCCCTATCTCTCTGGGCAGCAGCAGTTTGGGTTCTTCTGAAAAGTAAAGTTTGAAAATATTCCCGGTAAAAGTGAGTGAAAAGCTGTCTGGCTGCACGAGCACAGTGACGATCGGTTGCCATTAATATTCATGTTACTTTTCAAAACTTGATATTAAAATGAAAATCCTCGCCAAAAAGTTAACCATACTGACTAGGTGTGACTGTGACATGAGCAGCTGGTCAGCTCAGCATAACTGCTAGACGTGGGATATAATGGCAAAATCCCACTGACTGACTCCTGGCACAGCAGCACAGATCTGACCTTTGCTGTTCACCTTGCTCCTCCACATCAACTGCTAAGTGGTGTAGAAAGTCAAATCAGATTTAGAGTGCAACAGACCAAAACATGCACCATGACCGTGCCTGACTTGCTCTTTTTTAAGTAGCAAGAAGTGACTCTATTTTGAGCCTTGTGATGTTGGAGACCTACAGAGCTTTTTCTGTGGCGCTTATTGGCAGAACAAGGATGGAAATCAGGAGAAGGATGTGGTCTGATTTTCCCAAGATCCAGAACACATCCACTGCCTGAAGAGATAGTGCTTGGGGCCATCTCAGGACAAAACAGATGAGCAGCAAAGCTCAAGGCTTTGATATGCCTCACAGCTGGAGGTTTACAAAAAGCTACCATGGAGCCAGACTTGTCACACGTTCTCCTGAGTTTCTGTGACTCCAAGGCAAGCCTGGCCTCAACAAAGAAATTCTTGCTATTCAGGTAAATGAACACAAAATGACAGCCTAGCAACCTCTCTTATAATAATACCACCAGTTACAATAAGCTGTTTCAGACCTATTACTCTATTTTGGGCACATACTGCCTATGTGTTATAACATCTGATATTATTTGGCACATGGAGACACATTCAGTTTGATGTGTAACAATATATATGTGCTTTGTCACAATATCTTTATATATAGGCCCACTACAAGTATTAAAAACCACTTTGAAAGGTAATTTCTCTAAGCAGTAGTTTATGGTAGTTAAAAGTCTTCTTTGTTTTCCAGCATGTTATCCTGCTTATTTCATTGAACAAATCCACATCATCTTTATCGCTACTTTTTTCAGTCACTTATTTTGCCTTGTGCATGCAGCGGGATTTCAGGCAAGTTTTACATACAGAAAAATACAAATGCCGTTATTGGACTTTGTTAGACACAATGCTACCTTTTGGTGAACTTTAGTAAAAACGATGCCTGATTGTAAATCTGGATCACAGCTGCATGTCACAAGCAAAATATTGAAATGAGTAAAAGGAGGAAGGAAAAAATACCTAACACTGTTGGACAAATTAAAGAATCATCATTTACATAAATATCTGCTTACCCTTATCCTTTGAAAGACAATAATTACCAATCCTAGTAAATATTGCAGCTCAGTTTGTCAAGGGTCAAATACACTTGTTTGGTTTTTTTCCCTCCACTCAGAATGCTGTTGGGATCAGAATCAGCAGATTAAAGAGTTGCTGTCAGCTGTTCTGCCCGAGGGTGGGTTTTCCTTATGATGAGATGAGGGGTTGCACTTGAAAACAGGAGAGGAGTGGAGGGCTAAACAGCCATAACAATCATTTCTCTAATTCTGATTGAAAAATTAGCCTGACCATCAGTTCTTGGTGTAATTTTATTAAGGCTTACTTGATGACAGAAGCCTAATTATTCTTCCTATTGACAACTCCTGGATGCAGCCAGCAAATGGCAGCAGATTCAAGATGGAAAGTGAAACATTGCCCTTTATTTGTGATGTCAAGCCCTTTATGGCCACAACTACAAGAAAATTAATCAGAGGTATCATCTCGGGTAACGTGGCAGCTTCTGCTTGCAATCAAAGCTGCTTTCACACCAAGGTACAACTCCACATGAGCTGTAGCTGAAGACAGAGTGCCTCTGTGCACAGCAGGGGTGGGGGAGCAGGTAGGAGAATTGTCCCATATTTTATTGGCAAATAATGATTTTATCAGATCAGAGGACAAATTTTAGCTCAAGGTGAAGTTGAAACCATGCTACTTTTGAAGATGAAAGGAAATTAATCTGATTTTGACTTTGTGCCTGGCCCTCTTTACAGCATCTCACCAGGATTCCTGGGACTATAAGAATATGTAGTTCATCATTGATCTTCAGACCCAAACTATCTGGCTTTTTAGTAACTTCATCTATGGTGCTGTTGAGATAGTTCCCTACTGTTTTTTGTTTTTTTTTTTTTAAGAGATTCACAGTAGACAATTTAAATCCTTGTAACAAGGGTCTTATAAACATAGACACAGTTCTTATTCAATTAATAGGCAGGCACAGTTCTTATTCAATTAATACTGGAACTGTATGTTCCAGCGTCCACTATGGGGGGGGACGGGAGGGGGACACGGGACGTAAATAAACGATCAGAGCAAACTACCCTTCCATTGATAACACATAATTTTACTATTTGCTGGATCTTTGCATGCAGTAAGAGACAAAGCTTAACCCTTGGGGCCCAAGCAGATATTCTGCAAGACACAGTTGTTCATCCTTTATTTCCTCTTGCTTAGCAAGATGTGGACTCCCTTGAAACCTTTCCTAAAATGAAAAGGAGGGGTCAGAGACCAATGTCTAAATTTATAATGGTTAGATGTTAATTTGGAGTTGAAACTGTTAATAAACCATATCAAAGGCAGTTTTAATCACATGAGGAAATCTAATTAAATTAAAAAGTTTTCACTGGGAGTGTCTTTGACCTGTTTGTTCAAATTTAAGAACTGGTGACTGAAGTCTCACTGTAGGGATTCTAGGATTTGAATACTTTGGGATTCCCCTCTGGCCACCTTTGATTCTTTCTATACTCCCTACCTCATGCAAAAACATCACCGAGGGAGTTCTCCAAACTCCAGAACTGAGCACAGCTTTACTGTGAAGTTGCTCTGCTGTGGTGCCCACTTAGAAAAAGCAACCTGGAGCAGAGGACCAGCGTACAGTGGCAGGCCTGTTCCTGCCACGGACAAACCTCTAAGGACCAACTCCCAAGCACCAGCTCTTCCCTGCCAAGGATCCTTTCTGACTCTTCCTTGCATTGGGACTCGCTTGGTGTGGAGTAGGAAGCTCCCAGTCTTTTGCCTTCAAGCATAATAACTTATAACAGCTTTTGCTTCATACACTGCACTCCCCCAGAGCATCTCCCACTCACAGCAATAATCCTTAACATCCCTCCCAGAGCACAGATCCTCCATAAAGAGAGAATGGCAAGGAGAGGAGGGAGAGGCACCTGTCCTGAGCACTGCTCAGGTTGGATACAGTTTTGAGATGCAGCAGTAGGGCACTGAAAGCTAGTCTGGAGTGGAGATTCTGTGAAGGGAAAGGTAGATGACTGTAACATTAAATCTGCTGTAAGTAATAATTTCTTGAAGCAGAAATACGTACTTGGCTCCATTTCCCAAAAGGTTGTCAGAAAACCCACTATTTGCTTATTCTATAAGTTTGTCTTCCCCCTTACCCTCACCCCATGCCTCATAAAGTTTTAAACATATAACAGGCTTCAGCTACGTAGAAGGATCTTTTTGAATTTGTACAGCTCAAGAAAAGATAGGTTGATGGAAATGCATTTAGTTTCCCTTCAAGAAATTCACAGTGTAAATCACCTACAAGATCCTGAAGATTTTTGTTGCTTTACAACAACTAAATCTAAATTTGAGAGTCTCAGATCCTCAGCAGGTGTAAATCAGCCTGGCTTCACCAATCTCAGCAAATGCACTGAAACTTGACATTAAGGAACAGAAACCCTAAAGCACAGCAAGGCATCTTCTTAGGAGTTACAGCTTCTTCTCTGGAGAGCAACTGTCATAACACGTTTGTACAGCAGCTCATGTGCCCAGGCTGTGACCCTGACTAGGATTCTTACACCATTGGAAATAAAAATTACGTTAGGAGGCTTTGGAAATAACGCCCTTCTACTTAATTTAACCTCCTAAGAAATGAGTTCAGATATGCAATTTTTAAACGGTAGAGCGGGAAGAAGTCAGGTACAACACTCACGCAAGCACTGTAAAAGATGCTGTAGGTAAAACCTGTCTCCTGAGTTCCAGCAGGAGAAATGCAAGAGTCTCGAGACAGAGCTAAGCTGGGAGCACAGTGCCTACACAAGAAAGTTAGAGTTGTAAAGCAAACCTCAATCAATCACATTCTCAGTGATAAGCTCATACAGATGGGGTGCAAGCAGGAGGCCTTTAATGTGCATTTCTGTGTCTATCTGAGGTTTTGTAGGGTGTATCTCAAGGAATACAAAACATGAAGTTTTCTGAACATGTGAATTAAGAACCTCAGGGAGCAGAAGAAATATCGATTCGACACAGTATGCTGTTCAGTACAGAAAAGTACAGGAGATAATCATCAATGGCAGCTGCTTTCAAACCTGCATGAAACCCAAGGGTAGGACTTTCAGCACCTATTGGCAAAGCTGCTTGTGCTCAGACAATTGTCTCATTCATTTTAAAATAACTTCACAATAATTAATTATGGCAAATGTAGAAAGGGTCAAATGCCTTCATCTTGATCAAGTGCAAGACAGGTCCTGCAAGATGTTGTTTGATAGAATCAGGTTATAAAAATAGCAGAAGATCTACAAGATTTCTTGTTTGTTTCGAAAGGAAATGTATTAATGTATTTAAAGCGCTTCTATAAATACATTCATAACAAAAGGAGGGGCAAGGAAAACCTCCATTCCTTGTTGGACTTGGGGTGGAACATAGTTAACAGGGATTTTGAGAAGGCTGAGGTACTTAACACCGACTTTGCCTCAGTATTCACCCGTAGGACAGGTGGCCCTCAGGACAACTGGCCTCTGGAGCTGGTAAAAAGGGACATGAAGCCAAATAGCCCCTGTGAATTCCAGGAGGAAATAGTCAGTGAGTTACTGAGCCACCTGGATCCACACAAGTCCATGGGACCAGATGGGATCCATCCTAGGGTGATGAGGGAGCTGGCAGAAGAGCTTACCGAGCCACTTTCCATCATTTACCAACAGTCCTGGCTCTCTGGGGAGGTCCCAGATGACTGGAAGTTGGCGAATGTCACACCAATCTACAAAAAGGGTTGTGAGGAGGACCCGGGAAACTCCAGGCCTGTCAGCCTGACCTCAGTGCCTGGCAAGGTTATGGAGCAGGTCATCCTGAGTGCAAACACACAGCACCTACAGGATGGACGAGGGATCAGAGCCAGCCAGCATGGGTTTAGGAGGGGCAGGTCCTGTCTGATCAACCTGATCTCCCTTTATGATCGGGTGACCCGCCTGGTGGATGAGGGGAAGGCTGTGGATGTGTCTATCTGGACTTCAGCAAAGCCTTTGACACTGTCTCCCATAATATACTCCTGGAAAAGCTGGCAACCCATGGCTTGGACAGGGGCACTCTCTGCTGGATTAAGAACTGGCTGGAGGGCCGGGCCCAGAGAGTGCTGGTGAACGGGGCTGATCCAGCTGGCAGCCGGTCACCAGTGGTGTCCCCCAGGGATCAGTGCTGGGCCCAGTCCTGTTTAACATCTTTATCGATGATTTAGATGAGGGGATTGAGTCCATCATTAGCAAATCTGCAGACGACACCAGGTTGGGAGGGAGTGTCGATCAGCTGGAAGGCAGGAGGGCTCTGCAGAGGGACCTGGATAGACTGGAGAGATGGGCTGACTCCAATGGGATGAGTTTCAACAAGACCAAGTGCTGGGTCCTGCACTTTGGCCACAACAACCCCTGCAGCGCTACAGGCTGGGGACAGAGTGGCTGGAGAGCAGCCAGGTGGAAAGGGACCTGGGGGTGCTGATTGACAGGAAGCTGAACATGAGCCAGAGTGTGCCCAGGTGGCCAAGAAGGCCAATGGCATCCTGGCCTGCATCAAGAACAGTGTGGCCAGCAGGAGCAGGGAAGTAATCCTTCCCCTGTACTCAGCACTGGTGAGGCCACACCTTGAGTATTGTGTTCAGCTCTGGGCCCCTCAGTTCAGGAAGGATATTGAGGTGCTGGAGCAGGTCCAGAGCAGAGCAACAAGGCTGGTGAAGGGACTTGAGCACAAGTCCTATGAGGAGAGGCTGAGGGAGCTGGGGTTGTTCAGTCTGGAGAAGAGGAGGCTCAGGGGTGACCTCATCACTCTCTACAACTACCTGAAAGGAGGTTGTAGCCAGGTGGGGGTTGGTCTCTTCTCCCAGGCAATTAGCAATAGGACAAGAGGGCACGGGCTTAAGCTCTGCCAGGGGAGGTTTAGGTTGGATATTAGAAAGAAGTTCTTTACAGAGAGAGTGATCAGGCATTGGAATGGCCTGCCCAGACAGGTGGTGGATTCTCAGTCCCTGGAGGTTTTTAAGATGAGGCTGGATGTGGCACTGAGTGCCATGATCTGGTAATCACAGTGGGGTTGGATCAAGGGTTGGACTTGATGATCTCAGAGGTCTCTTCCAACCCAGTTAATTCTATGATTCTGTGATTCTATGAATGAACGATGTTTGGTTTGTGGTAAGGAGGAAAGCTTTCTCTTATTATTTGTTTGTAAAACAATAACTAAATTAGAAAGAAAAATCTTTACCAGAATTTTAAAATATGAGTCCAGCTCCACCTTATCTGACCTATGTTACTAATCAGTTTGTTTTTCATCTCCAGAAACTCTGAGGAGATGATTTCTGAGGACTAGGTTCAAGTCTGACAGATTTTTAATAGCGTATGACTGTCAGGCCATTTCACATTTTTGTAATTCCACGTATGTTTCTTGGAGAGGAAAAGAGAAATAAGAGTGTGATGGAAACCTGGAGAAAAGGAGGAGAGTTTGAGGATGGGCTGAACAGAGGAAGTAAAGCAAACTACTCAATTTTTATCTTAAACTATTTTTCAACTGTATCAAACCAATATATTTTAGTTTTTTTATTTTTAGGAAATAAGTAGACAAGAAAACTGGTTGGGAATCATATATGGTTGGGAAAGCTTCATTTTAAAACAGTTCATAAGAAGCTACAAGCATGTGAAAACAGAAGCTTGGCAGACTAGCACAGAAAGCCTCAAGTACTGCAATCATTTACCAGAAAAGCTAAAATAACAAACCTAGTTCCACGCAGTCCATATAAACCACACAAAAATCTGGACCTCTTTAAAAGAATAATCATCATAAACATGAAAGTTTAAAAAAAAAAAGAAGGTTCATCCTCCTCTCAGTGATTATTCTAAAAGTTGGTGTAAAACTAGGATTTCTAAATTCATTTTAAGAGCTTCAGAGAAAGAAAACATGAGGGCAAAACAGCAACATAGTCACAGGACTCTTCAAGATCCACACCAACAGGAAATCATTGTCAAATTTCAAGAAGAATCCTATAAGGATTTCTAACAATTACTAAACAAGCTCTGAGTGCCCAATCTACCTTTAAAGTTTGAATTAGATATGCCAAAAGCTGTGAGAAAAATTTCAGGCCTCCATATCTCCTCACTTATGGATCAATAGAGCATTCATTAATCCAACCCTGTGCAATGGCAAGGATCTGAGCATTCAACATTATTACTGTACTGCAGTTCATTTAATGCTGCAACTATAGTTCATTTAATGCTGTGCTGGCTTCTCTTGCATTTTCCTCATATAAAAGTTAAGTATCCACCACAAAAATGAATCATCTAAACTCCAGGTAAAAGCTATCACAGTATGAAAGTAGAGATCATGCTGAGAAAATGATATCAAATGTTATATAAAAAGAGCTATCCTATTGAAAGTGTTTGTGGTTTGCAGTTTACCTCCTGTTAGCAGCTCTCTCTGTATTGATTTCAAAAACCTGTTCAGAAAGCTAAATTTGGAATTTTTGTAGAAGTATTTGAAGAGTCCAACCTGTTAACATCTTTTCATAAGTGAAGAAACAATATATATTAAACACATGTACATGCATCCTACATTAGAAGAACATTAGGGCTGCAAAGCAAAGCACTCAGAAGTTTTCAGATGCCGTAATTGAGAACTTCTGCACAATCTCAATTCAGCCTCCACCCCGCACACGCCCACAGTGACACAGTGTCTGACTGCACAACCTCTTCCCCAGATGAACCCGACACCATCCAACCCAAACCAACACTGAATTTGCCCTCATCAATAAAGGACACTCCTGCATACACCACCTTCAGTTGCCCGTGGCAGAGACCAGGAGACCAGAGAGAAATAGGGCAAGGGACTAAGCCAGGGAATGAATGGTTGCATGGTTAACCCTCTGCAGATCTGCCCATGCAGATTACAGCTGGTCTTCACCACTGAAGACACGCTCACCTTCTCACAGCACTCATGATTTGTAGTATCTTCATTTTCTGTGTCCTGACAAAGAGGTCTCTATCACAGAAGACTCTGCACCCACCAGCTGCAAACTGGAGTCAGTGGGCAGCCTGGTTAGAACACAGAGCATGATCTACACTGTGGAGAGCCAGGAAAACATCTAGCCCCTTCTGTGTCAGACTCAACCACCCTCCATCCCCTTTTTCCACATGTAGGAGAGTCTTACCACTCATCTCAGAGCTAGTGTTATTTCAAAAATAAATGTTACTGTTTGCAAAACAGATAGCAATGAAAAATGCACATGAAAATTAGTAGTTCTGTGTTGGTCTTGAGCAGTATGCAGTAAGGCAAGCCTGAGAGTACCCGTGCAACAGAGAGAATAAAACAACTTAAAGCTGCACTCATTCAGCAATCACCTTCTACTTAGAGCACAGAACGATGCAGGGGTCCATGGGAAAAGCAGTGTGTGACCATGTAATTAGAGACAGTATCAAAATGTATACACACAAGGGGGCCCAATTAAGGCTTCATGGACATCATTATTTTTTTTTCTTTTTCTTTTTTTTTTTTTTTTTTTAGTGCTTGGTTTTATTGCAACGTTCATGGTTTTGTACCCTTTTATCTATAATTTCATAGGTTGTTAAAAAAAAAATACAGAAAGGGAGAGAAAAGAAAGCCTGAAAAAATCTATTGTATGGAATGGCAGTGATACTGAAATACAGGGCTGGCACTTCTTGGCCCGTAGCAGAGGCTTGGCCACGTGAGTGGTAATAGAAATCGTAGCCTGCACATGGAGCAGGCTGAAGGGAGGGCTGGGAGCCACATAGGTTTCCCAGGGACACACTGCAGCACAGGGACACAGGCACCATGTATATTGTCTTTCCCTCTCAGGTATACCTATGGTGGCCATCTACAACATTCCATTGCAAACGCTTTCCTCTCATCTTCTTCCCCATTCCTCTCATCTTCTTCCCCATTGTCACTGCCTTGTGCCAATATTTTTGCAATGTCAACCCCTAAACTCCTCCACTCCTAGTTTCCCATTCTAATTTTCTATTTAGTACTGTACTCTATGGTTTGTCCAGACTCACTATAGTAGTATTTATTCCTCTTCTTCCTCCTATTTGTTAGTCCTGGTCTCTCTCCTACACATTACCCTCAGGTTCCCAGTCTTACATCTTTTCTTTCTGCCTCCTGCCACAACCCATATCCATGCTCCTCCAGTTTTTCTGTCATCTCTAAAGTCATGGGCAGCATTTCCCACCCCAACTTCCACCTGAGTTCTTTCTTGCTCCTTTTTAGGTCCCAGTCCTAGCCAAGCCCTTTTACACAGCTCCTCAGCTAAGGAAATTTCCCTCCTCCTTGGTCTGAGCGACTATAAAAAGAGAACCTGAAAAGCCCAAGGACACATTCTCACTTTCAGTCTTGCTGGCCTGCACTGTGCTCAGGGCAAGGACCTGACTTCCTCACCTCAGCATCCCCAGCAGCACATGCAGCACTGCTCTGGGTAGGCATAACTTCCAGCACTCAATGCCACAGTAGCCTAAAAAATTGTGAAAACTAACCCCAGACAACATCTACAATATCATGCTTGGAGTGTACTGTCCAGTCAGTGATGTCAGAGAATTCAGCTGCTACCAAATCTCTACTGACCAAGTGAAAACACAGATTTTTCAGTGTTTACACTAATGGATTTTCACTGGAACAGCAAAAGATAATGATTCCACAAAACTTTTAGATTGAAGCTGAGGAACACTATGATGGAGCTTATCAAACATATACAAGAACACACACAATTTACTTTGCCTTCTATATTTCTGAAAAGAATATGATTTTTTTTCTCATTTCAATCAGATAGAAGTGGGCTGATGCAGGTATCCAAAATAGAAAATTTCAGCACAGATAGTGCTGAAATAAGTAACTCTAAGTAATGTTTTAAAATAGGTCATTTATGACAACATTAACTGTTATGCCATTAGCTTCTTTTATTGTACATAAAAAGGGGGAGAGAAGAGCTTGTATATGCATTATAGACTTACATAAGAAAAAAAAAAATCAGTACCTAATCAAGAACTTTTATTTGACATGATTTAGACCTGGCCTGAGACCCATGTGGTTCATCACACCAGTCCAATATGCAGGTCAATGCTCAGTATACCAACTTAAAGGAAGCTGAAGCATCACCTTTGGCTTGCAGTGTAAAAAACATTATCGGAATTCTTAGTAAAGATCACTGGATATGGATACTTGGGAACTCATTACAAATATGAGCAAATTGCAGTTACTAAAAATGGAGGGAACCAAGAAAGCAGGTTGCTTCTGTAGATACAAAGACCCAGAATACGCAAGTTCTTATTCTGCAGCCAGGTGAGTAGTGGCATTTAGGCAATATAAATGCTCAAAATACCCACTAGAGATACTTCTCATTGCCCCGCTTCTGAGTACAAAAGTCACTGTAGTGGTAGACAAATGCATACACCAAATATTAGCTATTCAGTCTCTGAGCAGTGACAGCATCTTCCTGGGCCAAGAGAAGCCCCCTCAGAGGGGTGCCAGAGTAGCTGCAGATTTTGGGGCAGTGTCAAGTGCAAGAAAGAGGAAAACCTGCAGAAAACAAGATGCCAATTCCCAAGAGTATTCAGGCCACTGTCATGGTGAAAGAGCTGTGCTAAATCAAGACGCCGTTTGCACATCTGCTGGCGTATGCTCTAGTGATAGGACAGCAAAATTAACAATGCTCATTCCGATGAGGACCTTAACCAAATGAAGCAGTGGAGCTTTTATAGGGAAACAGACCTTGTGAATTTAGAAAAGCAGCTAAGCCCACTTGATGTGGTCTTCACCAAATAAGAAAGACAAAAAAGCTGCAGCTAAATACAGGACAATTTCTATATGTCAAATTGCATGCCTTAAAAACAGGCACCTCTTTGCTCCATGGTCTACCTACAGGAATGGGATGGGCCTTTTCCCAGTTTATCAAGTTTTCTACTTCTCTCCTACCCAGCAAGGTCCCATAGCTAGGCAGAGAATCTATCACCAGTGAGTCCTCGGCTCCTCTGAGACACTATGATCCAAACAGCATCTGCATGGTAACAAACTGGACCTGGGAGTCACTACTCCTACTTACCTCGCTGCTTCAACACACCAAAAGAAAGACGTGTGCTTAAATACAAAGGTGAAACTTATTAATTTTCATTACAGTGACTTAAAGAGCCTACCTAGTGCCCAAATATTTTATATATTACACAGCCATATGTAATATATTCTGAATGCTCTCTATGTTAGACAGCAAGATAAATATGCAGCTAACTTAGAGCACTGGTAGAATACACACACAAATGCCAAATGTACAACTATAATACTTAGTTCATTCTCCAAAACAACTACTTTTTAAGGAAAGCTATTAGGATTTTGCCTGGTTGGAGAAATTAGACATTACACCCTTGAGAGGCCAGTATTTATTCATGTTCACATATATGCATCTGACAATCACTTCTCTGCTCTTTCTATGTGGTGGAAACACCAAAATTCCTCTGCTGCTTTGATTATTTCTACTTTATTTCAAGTTTTTATATGAAGATGAACAAATTGGCATCTCACCTTACTGAAGCCAGATTTCTCTGCTCCTCTGAAGAATTTGTCCCTCCCGCACTCCCCAGTAAATGCAGTATACAGGGAGACAAATTTATCCCCAGAAGCCAGAAATCAAATGAAGCACAATGAGGATTCAAACAGCAGGAAGCCTGCAGAGGAGGCCAGACTGAATCCAAGCAGAAAGAGTGTTGTCCACGAAGGTGGAAAGGCTCCATGCTGAGCTACTGTGATTCAGCGCTCCATATGACCAACGAATTTCCAAAGAAAACCAGAACTACACAAGAACTTGATAGAGAAACATTCACAGACACAAGGTTTGCTACGAGGATAGCTCAGTTGAGAATCAGCAGGGATTTTTCCCCACTCTGCAATTAGTGCACTTGTCAGCCTTTGACACCACCGCAGTATTCCATAGCCCGTGTACCTGCAGGAGACAGCAGGGTGGAGGGAAGGAGAACATGACCAGGTAACACAGACGCTGAGGGAGACGTGTTATCCTGTTAGCCACTAAGTGGAGCTACTAAATAAGAACGGTAAAGGGAACTTTTGTTTTGATTCTTAAAGGACCTTTGATGCTATCGGAAATGCTGTTTAAATCCCCTCTCAAAAAGAAAAATATTTGAAGTGTCAAAGTAATAACCCTGGTTGTCCTGGTCACACATTTCTATATTGGATTACTCACAGTTTCTTGATGTACTTAATAAATTGTCAAATCATTTTTCTCTTACAAGGAATCATTTTATTCTAATTTCCCAATTCTGTGTCCAATAATTGTGTTGCACCCCACTGCATGTCCATGTAAGTGCTATCACTGTTGTGAGAGCTTTACTACAGCTAAAGCTCTTGAAAAGAAGCCTCTGGAAAGCAGTTGGCATTGCTGACTTGAAGGTCATGAGATGAAGTGTTAACTCAAACTGTGGAGTCACTTCTCAGCCATTAAGATGTTGAAAACACCACAGTGCTTTCTGACCAGAATTTTGCTACATCTAGGGGATGGACTGAGTTTTTCCCTGGCTACCGTTGTGAAAAACTTGAATAGAGCTTCCAAGGAATTAATTTTGTTCATCTGTCTTTCAAACCAACAAGGGGAAGTCCTTTCTCTCTCATCCCAATGTCTAAAGCATTGTTATCCAAGCCCAGCGTCAAGGAGAGAGCTCTACCATGGCTGAACCTAAATCCACGTGCTGTGAGAGTAGGCTCTCTAGCAGCAGCATGGAGATACCTTCACCTTGCTTCCTACATAGCCAGTGGACTGCAATCATTTACATCATGCACAGTGCTCATGATACATTCAACAGAGATGTTTTTACAATGTCATCTACATGGGGCTGCATTTTATGGCTATCTTGAAACCTCCGCTTTTGCTGAAAATATTAGCTATCAAGTGCCATTTCTCAACTCATCATGCTTCATTAATCTATGATCTACTGCAGTGGTTCCAGACATCCACAAGATGCTTGATGCTTTTGCCTACACGTTGAAGAATTGGGAAACTTGGAGCTGCTGTCTCCATTGCCCTCAGCCATCATTGATGTCATGACAGTCAAAACACTTTTACCACAACCATGAATTGTGTGGGCAGTGCATTCTTGAAAGTAACCCTCAGTGCCATAGGAGACCCTATCTCTTGTCTAGAAGAGGCAAAGATCACTGATCCTCATGGAAAGCTCCATCTCTTGTACAGAGGAAAAAGTGGGTCTTCAAGGAAATTGTATTTATCATGTGTGGGGATGCGGTACTTGGGGAGAGGCTGAAATTCATGTATTATCAGCATCACTTAGAAACACCTCATTCAGATACTTTGAAAGCAAGGAGTAATAAGCAGAGTCACACATGGACCCGGTTCAAAGCAGAATGATATCAGTTAGTGCTCCAAACTCATTGCACAGTTAAGATGATCTCAGGGGTTGTGGTTATTACCTCTTCTCAGGAATGAGTTGAAAGAATATCTCCTCCTACTGCAGGAAGAAGATGAGTCTGACTCAGCATTAAGGATCAAATTAAGGTAGACTATTGCATCAGAAACTCAGTTCTTTGTGCACAGAATATTTATGTGAATCTAGCTGTTTATTGTGGGATCTTTGCTTAGTCATGCAATAACATTTATGATTTCCATACACACTAGCCCATGACAAAGTACTCAAGTCACTTGGCCAAAGAACATCTGCAGTGCATGTCAATGGACAGAAATGCAAAATACATGCCCTCTTGTTATGCCCAGTTAAGGTGGGAAAATGAAGAGCGTTCATGACAAACTTTGCTGGACACATTTCCAAATTTTGGGATTGGACTTGGCTGTAATGTGCAAACGAGTATGCTTTCCTGTAATGATGCAGTGCTCCAATAGTACCACAATATTTATAAAAGCCCTAACTGAAATTACTAGATAGTTTATTGAAACTATTGTCTCTTCAAAGTTATTGTAGCACAATCTTCCACTGATTAATTGCACTGAGCAAGACTTTTGACTTTTAAGATCTTTCCTGAACACTCCCCTGCAGTAC
Source organism: Myiozetetes cayanensis (assembly GCF_022539395.1). Lineage (NCBI taxonomy): Eukaryota > Metazoa > Chordata > Aves > Passeriformes > Tyrannidae > Myiozetetes > Myiozetetes cayanensis. The sequence goes on from NW_026087853.1 coordinate 50,926,151, forward strand.
TGCCATCAGTTCCAGGAGATGCTAGCAATTTGGTTCATGAAAGATGGTGAAGTTAAAAGCTTCTTTCATCAAGATAGTTCTGTTAAAATTAAGTCATGTGGTTCCCAAGCATTACAAAAAAAAAAAAAAGATATTTCTCAATAGAGCTTTGCAATCTTTTCAAATGCTAGAAGGTCACTTATGTTTTCAAGGCCGTTTAGCAAGGTCAGGTTGTAATGAGCTGCAACTACTTTATTTGTGATTTGTGGCTCTGAGGGATTAATTGTCCCCACTCTGTCTCATCCACAATCTAAGGCCGAATTGTCAAAATGATCCATGGCTTTCGTCCCCAGGCCCATGGTTTCATTATTAAGGTGCGTTCTAATCGATAGTAGCATTTTTAACATTTTGCCCCTTACGTTTTATCAATCCTTATTATCTAATGACCAATACTGAACTGGCACAAGGTTTTTCAGAAACACACTGACAGATTACAACAGGCAGTCACATGCATTTGTAATTAGACTTCATTACCATTATAAGTGCTGAATGGGAGCAGAATAGAAAGGCAGAAGGAATGCACCTAGTTCACACAGCTCGTCCCATCTCTTAGAGCCCCTGCACAAGTGTGCCTTAATTTAATGATAAATAAAAAATAACCTCAACAACAAATAACAAAAATTTGGGATCTTTTTCAGGTTAAGATGTTCAATTTATTCCACTCCACTGGCTCAAGTGGTATCAGAAGCTTTGAGAACTAGGCAGCCATCCAGAAATTATGAAGTTTTGTTTTGACAGGGAAAACACCCACTGCAAAACAAAGCAAGTCTGTTACATTTCACATTCTTAAATTTGATTATTTTAATTACTTTGATTCTTTGTCACAGTTTAATCTGTTCTCATAATGATGCAAATACGAACATTAATTTTCTTCTTCCCCTCTGCTGGAAACTGGAACTATGACAGATAATACTGTATCTTCTTATCTAAAATCACTACTGGTTTGAGAAGAAAGCTGAGGGGACAGATCCTCAGATGGCATAAGCTGGCCTAGTTCCACTGAAGTCAATGGAAATACACTCATTTACATGTGCTGAACATCTGGCCCAATAGTGGTCATTAACAGAATATTGCCCAAGAGTAACGTTTTCCAGGCTACAGAAAAGCTGAAATAGTTATTTCAAATTCCATAGCATTCATTCTCCCTCCTTTTCAGTAAGAGAGTCCAGGGCTGTCTAATGGAAATGGCATGCTCTGGCCTCCTGGCTTTCTTATTCAGGGAATGTGGCCTCCTTTCCAACCTGACCTTGTCAACGCAAGCAGCTTCCTTCTCTGGACAGAATGTAAAACTGCAGGCTACACACAAACACATGCAAGAGTTTCATTAGGAACTAAACGTGACAGTTCGCATTTCTCTGACAAACCCAGAGCATGCAGTGATTCAGAACTGCAGCTAAATATGGTAACATTTAAGAAAAAAAAATTAGATCCAAAATGAGTTTTCAAACTCAAGTCTGAGTGGCGTACTAGTTTGTCAATTCTGAAAATACAAAATTATTGCTGACTTCAGTAAGTCTAAAATATTATTTCTGAAGTCTTCAATTTTGGTATTTTTGTGAGAGTCTGGTTTGTTTGCTTTCTAATCCTTGTGCTTTCCAATCCTTATGATAATTTTAGAGCCTATTATTGTATTTCCCTTTTCCAAAGAACTTTTAGAGCCGATTGGAAAGAAAATCTCCTAAACAAACTTAGCCCACACATACCCAAAATAGAGGAGTGCCTGTCATGACTCTCTGATCTTAGCAGATACTGAGTCACAATGTCTGATACTGGTGTCTTAAAAGTCAGTGTAGTCATTGCTGATCAATGTAGGCAAGAAAGAATTGCTACAAAGATTTGAATGACGTAGTTTGGTTGGCATCTCATTTCCTATCACAGATCAGCACTACGTAAAAGAATATCACCACTACGATTTTTCAGCTATGCTAACACATTACTGGATAAATAACTGCTTGAGACAGATTATTTCCAAGTCCCAGCAGTGTTTTCTTTAAGATGATGGACCACAAAGGCATCAGCTAAAGCAAAGTGACACATTTCTGCCTATGGCAGTTCCAGCTTTAAAATGATACTGCAATTTTATGAAGTTTTGCTCTCGAAATCTGTCCTGTTTGCATTATATGTGACTATGGGCTCATTTTCTAGATCTGAGGTTAAATGTTACATATACACAGAATGATATACATGACCAGATGAATACATACTTAAATCTTTTGAAACACACAGTGAGTTCCTACAAAAAGTTCCTGTGTTAAAGGCCTGAGAGCTTGAGCTCATGGTGAATCATGCTTGATGAACACAACTCCAGTAGGAAGCACCTAATTTCAGAGTCATAGAACAGCTTTGATTGCAAGAGTACTTAAAGATCATAGAGTTCCATCCCCTCTGACATAGGCAGGATGACACCCATTAGGTCAGGTTGTCCTGCACAACATCCAACCTGGCCTTGAACACTTCCTTGGATTTCTCACCCTTTGACTTTGGTGAACAAGAAAAAGAGTCTCACCATGTTCCTGGAGAACACAGTGATCCTGCTCACTTGTCACCATTATTAACAGAGAAGTCTGACAAATCGGAAATGTTCTTATTTATGTAATGTAAGCAAACTTCTCTTCTTTGCAGAAAAGGTCATAGGCACATTCCAGCGCTAAGATTCTCTACACACCCCCACCTCAGTTAGGTGCTGAGGTGCCAGGGCTTCTCAAATGTCACCGACATGTTTCACAACTCACACCATACCTATGGATGAGGGAATTGATCCTCCCTTATTACAAACAGCAAAGGTGATCAAGAGTTCTAAACCCAGCACTAGATTATGTTTGTCAGGCAGACCTCAGGCAGAGGTAATTAAATGTCTGAAACTTCTATTTTGAAAAGATTTAGTGCTCTTCCCAACCAAAAACTTGTTTCTGTTCAGTATTGCCAGAGTTCAGTATTGCCTATTTCCATTTCTCTAATTATAGGCAGTCCTATTACAATTCAGGTACTTGAGTTCTTCATTTAAGATCATGCCAATGTACAGAAAAATTTTGCAGTACCTGCAGCAGCAATCTTATCCAGAAATTACACAATGATGTTTAAGAAGAACGTTGCAACAAATCAACTTTGCATCCAAAGTTTTTCCCCTAATATGCTGTTGGTTGATTTTTTTTTATTTCCAAAGTTAACTTGGAAATAAACTTTAGAGACCTGCTAATGAAAGACTAATCAAATAAGATGGGGAGAAGGATATAAAGAAAGTAAACCCAAGATAAGTCATGTTTGAAGTAAAACAAAACATGTTTGGTACGTTAGTAGTACTAGAAACTGACATCAGACTGCATTCCCTCCATAAGGCACAAACAGGAATGCTGTACAGTGAACATCAACCCACTGCAGCTGGAAATGTGAGTTTTGAAGACCATTATGGGTAAAGATAACCAAATGTACTGACAAAAATGTCTATCTTTCAAAGAGGTTATTTGCTAAGCACAGAGAGAATGACCTATGACAGTTTGTACCCTTGCAGTAAGGTGACTTGGATGATTAATCCTTATAAATTCACCTCAGTCTCCCAGGCTTTGTACCCACGTGGACATGCTGGGCCTTACACTTCCAGGGCTTCCTTACTTCTACCAAGGCAGGGCAAGGGAAAGCAAGCACACTTATCTCCTGAAGTAAAACACTGATGTAAATGTACTCCTAGAGAAAACCATGAAAATAAGACTGCCATCATTTAAATACTGCCTTCACTGAAACAACTAGCATAAGCAGCTGTATGTCCTTCCATTTCTCTTCTTGTCTTATTTCTTCAAGAAAATTTCCATTGGGTTTACTTGGGTCACTCTTTGTTACTAACAACAGAATTTGAGCTCAACAAGAACAAGGCAGTTAGGCCAGCAGACATGTCATATCCAGTTTTTCCAGGGTAACCTTGTCGAGTCTGAGCGTTTAATTTCTACACCCAGAATACTCTTGCTTCTAAATATCAGGCATTATGCTTTGCTATAACTGATAGAGATAAATGCACTTAAACAAGGAAAGAGTTTCAAAAGGAATTTATGGGAAAATAATCACATGCAGTCACTGAACCAACACAGAAGAAACAGAAAAAATTCTATTACCAGAACATTTGTTTAACACTAAAAAAAGATGGAACTTTCTGGCTAATCCAACAGTGATGAGTATTTTCTCAGTATGATGAATATTCCTAACTCCTGGAGGGTCCATAGCAAAGAAATACCTGCATAGTGCTGTCACAGCCTTCTTAACAGGCTAATCATATCATCAATCCTGTGAGGGCAAAAATTATCATGCTCTTGCATTAACCGAGCTTCTAAGAGTTATTCAAACCAACCTTTCAAAAACCTGAGAAAATTCACTGAATGTCAGGCCCTGAAACACCTCTTAAAACCCATGCAAATAGATATTATTTTTAAAGTATAACAATGTTGTGATAATTCTGGAACTGAACTTAGGAAGATGCTCTGCAAAACTCAAAAAATAGATTACTTTCTGATCATGGCAGTCTTGGAAGAAGTCCATCAAGAACTGCTACTGTGTTGAAAATTAGAGTAATTAGGAAGGCTCAACTATGCTTCCATATAAACATTTTCCAAGAAAATAAGTTACACTCCAAGTGAACCAAGTCAAAAATAGATATATAAAACTACTTGCTAGCCACTCCAATCTAGGAAACACAATCCTGGATTTTTTGTTAAGATAAAGTTCTTTACTCCTGAAAGAATCATTCCACTCCCTAATTTTACTTGCATTAGAAGCAATGTTCCCATTTCAATAGTTTTACCTGCCTCCAGATTGCAAATGGGAATGACTACAGAAGTGCAGGGCAGTTTGCCCTTTCACAACATTAATATACTCAGTTCTATTCAGTTTCGTTCATCTTTCTGATGAAGGATTTTCCCCATTAATTAAGAAGGCCTTGCATGATAAGAAATAGATTCAATAACAGAAATCAGAGAGCCCAAGTTTGTTTCAGCTGGTTTGCTCTGTGGTCAAAAAGGTGCCTTATAACAGCAATGTTATCACATACCTGTGTTAAAGTCAAGCTTTAATCAGTTCTTAAAGCTTTTACACAGAAGAGACTGAATTCTATTCTAGTTCTCTTTGTGGCTACTCATTTTCATTGAAGAGAGATTACAGGAGTGAAGAACAGTCTTCAAAGATTTTTTGAGGATTTAACACAGGGCTAATTGAAAAGCAAATGTAGGTGAAGCAGCCCATTGTATGGAGACAAGTCTGCTGAGCACTTTTAATAAGGCAGGACCTCCTCACTGAAGCCCAAGGCCTCCTTTGTCAATAGGGTTGTACACACAAGATCGATTAGCAACACGCACGCAGCTGCCAGCACGTGCTCAAAACTACCTCATTTCTGAATTGTTTGAAGAGGCATACAGAGTATTGTACAACATGCCTGGCTAAATTTAAATTTTTAAATTATCATCAGTGTTGTCTGTTTAGAGATCCTACCACTATTACTGAAGTCAGTGCACAAATCCAGCTCATAGCATGAAGCTTGCCCTCTGTGCACTTCCCTCTTGTTTTCTTGGGAAATTACAAGCAGCTAAACTCATATAAATATTTCTCCATAAAAGAGCATTTGGCATGGTAAATTATATTGGGAAATGTTTAAATAAGAAGGGATTTATTTTTTGGACGTACAAACGAGAAGGTGAAAGAAGTTGTAAAAGTTCAAGCTTCCTTCCCTTGGCTCTGCTTAGATTTTTTCTTTAAATCCACTGGCATGTTCAAGATTTGGGACCATCTATGTACTATTTTTAGTATTTGTCAAAACATGAAAAAAACACAGTTAAAAAACAGGTAAAGGCAGGTTACAAGTGTGTTGAGCTATTGAGCCACTTTGCCCCATCTATAACTGAAAAAAATTCAGAACAATCTGTAACTGAAAACATCAGCTCAGGTATGAATTCACTAAACCACTATGACCTCAAGCACAAAGTTCTAATTATTTTGGCAGGTTCTCTGAACAACAGAAGTCATAGATACTACTGGGACTTCTTCCATCTTGCCACATCTGGGGTTTTCTGAAAGAAGCAAAAAGCCCTCTTGGTCCTGTAATGTTCAAATTGGTTTGTATTTACAGTAGCTCAGCATGAAAAGTATCCAGTGACCTAAAAGGCTGAATATATTCTATCACAGTAAAGCTGAATGCTATGGGCAATTCCTTTTTAAGAGAGGGTCTTCTGATCAATCTTGTTCTTCTAATTTGTAAACCACTCACAACTACAATTTCTCCCTAAAAATTTTCATAATTTAATAGCCTTCCCAGATTAGGTCTGTTAATTTCCAGTGTTATATCAAACAGCACCACCACTCCTTCTCATACCCTTCTCAATATTTTAGTTTTTTAATTTAAACTGGTGGTTTTTTTCTGAAACATGGCAGGGATTTTGATTACAAATGTAGCTCTCACAGATGCTCAGTCTCACAGATGTTCCCTAAGACCACCATACTTTGCTAGCCTTTAAAAAAACTCTGTCTTTTCCCACTCAGTTATGCTATATTTACTGGACTGGTAGGGTAGCCACTATCTCCATTCTGTAGCACTACAAATAGTGAAGGTAAATTTGGACATCTCATAATAGACAGCCATTTGCTTTTTAAAAGTCCCACAGCAACTTTTACCCCTCAACAGAATAAAGTACACCTTCATTTTCAGGATTCCAGAGGGAAAAAACCAAAACCACAAACTCCCAGACTTCCCTTCCACACACACACACCCCCCCACAATTAAAGTAAAACTACCTACTACCAACAAAACTAAAAAGAAAACAAACTCCAAAAATCATCATTGAGATAATTCCACTTGGGGACCCCTAGAATTTCTCAGTCAGACCTTCTCAGTTCCCTCCAGAAACAGGAGCACCCCCAAGGGAGCTGTTATTCAGCACCAGTACAGGCTGGCAGAGCCTGTCCTTATTAACACACAGTGAGATTCATCTAACCTAGCTTTAGACATCAAAAGGTTAGACATTTAATTCTGAGTTTGTCACTGTAGGCTTTTCTACAGTCAGTGGAGAGAAACAGGCATCTCCAGGGGGCAAGTTGTCTGACCTGCCTATTTTAGGCTGAGATGAATCACTCTCTGAAGGTCCCCATTTTTCCTCAATTGACTGTAAAGTGAATCTAGGGTGACTTCCCCAGCCTTTGATATCTATATTTGAGATATCTTGGTGAAGACATCTGAATTTTACCCACAGTTTTCAGAGCTCAAACCCAGCATCTCTGACAAATTCACAGTGTTATAAATCTGTTCATTGAAACTAAAATTTTCACACCAAACTCCCAGATTATATTCCAGTTGACTTTCACAATCCTGTCCCTTATAGAGACATTGTCTTTGTTTAAGTCAGTCATAATTTCAAGATGGTAAGTTGGCAAAATACAACACAATTAAAAGGCAAAAATTAGTTTGATTCTGCTGCAGTAATAACTCTTGGGCTTCTGCTGTCCTATCCAGAGCTTACTCTCACCAAATAACTGTTCTGAATCCATCAGTGAAGCACTTTCACTCCAAATTCTTTTGTAATTATAAACCAAAATTCAATAAACATCTTTCAGCAGTAACTACATTTTTCTGCCAAAGTCTGATATGAAATTTCAATTTTTAGTGCTAAGCCTTCATAACTTCATATCAACAAACATACAAAGAACAAGACAATACTGAAAGAGAGAAACCGTTCCATACACCTCCATTTCACAACGGAGATCTTCCCAGCTATGCGTTTTTCCCATGGGATACACTAAGGTTACAAATTCAGAAAGGTCCTTTCAATTACTATTTTTGGACAGATGATCCATTAGAGCAATACTCACCATTAACACTGTACTCATGGATATACTCTATACCTTAAGGCTAAATGAGCCCTCAGATAGAATCTAATCCATGATCCATCAGCATTTAACTTAAATGACAGTCCTGTATGTTTTTCCTTTCATGACAAATTCTTACCATATATGTCTTTCTCCACTGATGTGTTCCCTTTTCTTTCTCACCAGATCTGACCCACCAACAATGTTTCTGTAATACATAAAAAACCAATGTTCCTTTAAGTATTATATTACCACCTTGTTTCTGTATGTTTTGGGTATTTTTTTCTTGTTTTTAAAAAAGTTGCAGCTAATGAAATAACTGTCAGAATAGTAGTTAAAATTATATACAAAAAAAAAACCAACAGGAAAAGTAAGAAGAAATATTCCATTTACTAGTGATGAAAGCTCCTTTGTAATCTTGCCCATTTTTAATAAATCACAATTATTATCACTGAATAAAAGAAAACAAGTTTTGGCATGTGACCAGTTAAAACCATCAAAGAAACAATCAGTTTCCTTCAACTCTATCCATTTATTTCAGTCTGCCTAATCTACTATATTGCTCTATACTGTGTTGCAACAGTGCAATCCATTTGCTCAAAGAGGCACCTACAGCAGTCAGTCAAGTTATTAGGGATCTGATTACTGATCTTCCTGCAGTTGACCTGGGGCAGATTCTCCTTTCCTGCTCATGCAGAGGTAGAATCTGCCAGGCTGTGAGTAGTGCTGGCTCTAGACATCTAACTGGCACTGGGACTGCCATCTACCACTTCCTAGTCACTTCCTGAATTTTAGCACTTTTTAAACACCGTTGTGCTTTACTACCTGCAACCAGATGCTACACTCAATAGTACTTTTAGGGGAGCACTCTGCAATGTTTTTTTCTGCATTCTACCACGATTCATAACAACAGTCCCACAAAGGAATGTAGTTTAAGCATAGGCTTAGCTAAAGCCTATGGCTGATCTCAAACAGGAGTAGCAGAGTGTTTTGCTCAATGACAAATACACCAGATACTCTACAGACAGATCTAAACCATAAACCACTGGTAATTTATTTCCCATGCAAATGTTTTATTCAGCTGGCTGCAGAGAGGAATCACTACCACTAGAAGGCCAGGTAGAACAAAAATAAACTCTTCATGTACCCGGATAGCAAAAATATCACCAGTTACACAGAAGGCAGCACTGCCAAGCACTACTTTTCCCTGAGGAGCAGGTACAGCGACCACTAATTGTCAACGTGGCACCTGCACTAACTGAGCACCAGGCTCTGGCCAGTCTCAAAAGCACTGTAGGACTGTACTGCCTATTTTGTTGATCCCGTAGAATCTCTGTGCTCCTTAACAGACTTATGGACTATATTCAACATATACAAAACTTTAGATGACCAAGCCTGAAAGGGCTCCTGTTCACAACAGACCAAGGTCTGAAGAACCCAAACCAAAGTCTTAAAATTGTGTGACCTCTCATTGCTCTTGAAAAGAGATACAAATACAAAAGGTTGATTCTCCTCATTGTATCCTAAAAAGTCATCCTGATTTTAGGACTGCAAATCTGAAAGAGCCAACAGAAATACATGCAGAAGCTGGTCAGTAAGGATCCTACAGGCTAAGTCTGCCAGGGATCGGCACAAGCATCCAGTTAACAGTTGCAAGGTTGTACCTGTACAGTCCACAACACTCTACAGTAGAAAGGAAGTGTGTACTGATTAGGATTACCTAACTAAAGTTAACAACTGAACTTGACAAAAAATGCTCCTTGGTCTAAAGGTCTCTTGTTCCTTCACATTTCCAAATCCCTCAGCTGTGTTCAGTCTCCTGAAGAAGGTTTTACATTCTCTGAGCACTAATGCATCACCAAATACTTTTCTTTAAAAACACAGCAACTATTTTATTCATAGATTTATTTTTATAGATGAGTTTAGGTTTGATTTCCATTAATACTTTCAATACAACAGCAGCTAATGGCCTACACATTTCAACTAAAAAAAAAAAAAAAAAAAAAAAAAAAAAAACAAAACAAAACAAAACAAAAAAAAAAAAGCAGAAATGTATTGTGATTGCATTATACACAGAAAAAAAAAAAGGTTATGTTTCTAGAGGATGGGGGCAAGATGATTGTTTTTCAAATGTAGTGAGAATAATAATAATTCTGCCATTATGCTGAGACCTTTCACAGTAGGACAAGTTTTTATTACCTATATATAAAGTCCCAAGAAAATAGATTTATAGGGGGCATAGTGACACTAATCAGAAATCCTTATGAGTGTCCATAGAGCACAACTTACAGGCATTGAACGTGTTCATAAAATTAATCATGGGCCCTTGGAAATGTTTACTTACATGGTACTGGTTTTGTTAAAGTCAGTCAAATTATAGGAGCAGATTCTTAATATATCCCTGTAAAGTTCTTTGTTTTGTGTTACCAAGGAGAGAAAAAAGGAGGCAGTGTCTACCCAGGTATACATGTCCTATAACCACAACACCTGGAACATTGTGTCTCATAATAAAATGCAATGCTGTGATATGAAATTAATAGTGACTCAGAAAAAACACACTTTGTGATAGGTATTGGGAGGTACTGGCACAAATGAACCAATGGTCTATTAAATTTTTAAAAGAAAAACGTCAAAAGCAATTCCTCCCCAGTCCTCACCTCCTCTCCCAGTCTAAATTGCTTTCAAATTTGGCAATACCTCAATAAAAGAAAATTTGGCCCCACTGAGATCAATAAGAAAGTTGCCACTGAATTTACTAGAGACAGGATTTCACTTGTGAATAGCAGAATATCATCTTAAATCCAGGTTTGGTCCCACTTGCTCAAGTCTGAGATCAAGCATGTTTATAAAATGATGACTGCAGGATTCCTTGAACCGACATGTTCCATGCTAAGATCTTCCTGTGCATGCTTAGGAAATTAAGGTATCTGGTTTAGACATTTTGCAATGTAAAACCAAGATCTGCAAAAATTTAAGATTAAATTTCCCTCTTAAAGAGAAAGGTACCTCTCATGGGAATAAATATTGCACTTGGAGGGAGGAAGCTATTCCCAAATGAAGAAGAGAAGGCCAGCTATATTGCTCTTCTGTGTAGAGTTCATAAGAACCCTCTAGTATAAAACATTGGTATGTGTTTTACTGAATAATTTCCAGCCCTGAAATGTTATTAAAGTAAGAATTTCACTTAATACGAATATATGCAAAATATACCATTTTTTTCATGCAAATTATATTCACTTATATTGCTTAGGAGAATGACAAGATATTATTTTGTACTATCAATTCTAGAATGCTTCTCCACAGAGTACACAAAACACTTTACAGCAGAGAAACAAACCCCCATACACTTCCTACATCACTAGTGTTAATTATGCAATGGTGCAAAAGAAGGTTAAAAAAAAAAATCCATCCCTTAAGCTTTCAATTTGCTTTCTTTAGCATTAAGTATTTTGCCCTATTTTTTAGCATGCAGAAGTGGAAATAATTTTGCAATGTTCTCATGTATGTTCAGTAAAAATGCAAATATATAAAATCCCTATATCTGAACAATAACTCAGGTTGATGTTTACTAAATAATACTTGTAATGGACTGCAAAGAGGAAATATATGAAGCACATATTTTTAAAAATATTCCAATAAAATACTATGCTCTGTAGCTTTGAAGCGAAGTAGGCAGGAGACAGGAGACTGACAGTTTTTCTTATAGATATGCAATTCTAACATCTAGATAGAAGATGAGGTAGCTGCTTCCCTCTTAATAAGAACTGGCAACTTCAGGACTTGGCCAAAGAGGCATCAATGATGATCAGCAGTTGAAAGAAATCACCACAGTCTTTCACAAAGATCTGCTGTTCACCAGCTTCAATGACTTTCCAGGCAGCCTACCTGTTTTGTTTGCAGCTTTAATACACTGGTGGCTACTTATGCAAAAAAGGCAAAAACTAATTAAATTTGTTTATGTATGTTATCGTGTGGAGCACTCATTTCCAGACATCAAGCTATGAATCATTAAATAACTGCTAAATTGGTCTCCTGGGATAGATCATGGCTCAGAGTTGGGCAGGCCCCCATCCCACCAAAGCCAGGTGTGCTCTGCAGTGAGCAGGCATTAAAACTGCTTTAAAGGCCATGATTTGGGTACGCAGCCAGGTCTCACACTGTGAGGTGAGTGGTAGGAAATCATGAAAACAGTGACAGCCCTCCTGTCAGAGTTACTCCTCTGTTTGATTAATGAGGGCATTTGAAAGACAATTAGCCAGAGCAGGTTTGGCTGCAACTAGCTTATCAATCAGGCACCCTCTATTCAAAGCTCTACTGCCTTCTTTGTTTTTGGTTGCAGAAGAATTGTATCAGTGATACACAAACAACAAGGGACCTTTACACGTTATTTAAAAAGATGAGAGCAAAATGTAGCAAATCACAACTGAAACAGGAAAAAAGGTTTTGCAAGCCACAAGCCACTGGATACTGGGAAATCATCTCTGCAACTTCCACAGTGCTGAATTTTTAGTTTGTGCATGTTGAATTCAAGGCTGTACAACTACATCAAGCACTTCCAAATGTCACAGGTTTAAGCTGAGTTTTCAACAACTACGAAACCCAACTACCAATGATCACATCTGTAAGAAAAGAAACCCACTTTATTAGAAAACCTACTGTGAACCTACTTGGAGCTTCAACATGTTTCAAATATGAAGTGTTTTAATTTTTAAAAAATCAATTTATTTCAATAATTCATCAGTTTGATTTATCCATTATTAAAACAATTTCTTTGCTTTCCAACTACTAGCATAGGTAAAATTTTATGTATTACTGACTCTTCTCAGACACCTCCTCTCCCAGGAACATGTTTCATGCTTTCGTTTAATTGAGAGCTTTACTTCAAGTTGGGTAGTTCTCAGCTCTATGTAAGTGATCAGAAATATGAAATGGACCATTTAAACCATGTCAGAACTTTTCATGAAGATTTGCATTCCATCAGAACAGTTTTGATCAAAGTAAGAAAATTATGATTTTTGACTGTGAATGAGTAAAAAATAAATTACTGACTAATATACTTATATTACTCTAGATCTGAATAGATCCAAGACTGAAAGGGCATGATTGAGACTGAAGTGGATGTGCCACTTTTCCTTTCAGTTTACAGTTAATTTTCCCTGGTAATACCACATCAGAAGTACTTTTAATGCATGACTAGAGTAGTACTAAGTGGTTATGTGTGCAATGCTAGGAGGATAATTTCTTTCAACCTTGCTAGAATCTATTTCAGAAGTAAGCTCACAAAATAGCTGCATTGTGTGTGTTTGAATAGGGAGCTAATAAAGCAAGCAGAAAATTAATCTCCGATTAGATTAGAGTACAAAAACACAGGAAGCTTCAGCATAGCCCCAAAAATCCTCTCTCAAGCTTCCCTGTGTTGGAAGTATGTGATAGTCCAGCATACTTGGATAGAGAACTATCACTGTTTTTAAAAATTGGGAACAGTTCCCACTGAGAACACACAGCTTGTCACAGGGTTAATCTGCAAAATCACTTCTTTAAAGTGTTCAGCCACCTCAGTAAGCCCTAGCAGTGGCACCCACAAAGGGAGCACTGTTGAAAACTTGCCACTAGCAGTTTATACCCCCTGGCCCTAATCCAGGAGCCACTGCGAAAAGCCAAAGGCTCTTTCAATGGATTTTAAATTGGTCCCTGCACTCTTCTAAGTTACAAAGGTGGTAATGAAGTACTGGGAGATGTAATAAAAAAATAAAAGAAAGAGGGATCTAAATAGGTGGTGGATAACCAGTGATTCCCCATATTCTAACTGAGAAAGAGTGTGAACAGTTTCTCATTTTTCTATGGCTGTAATTGTAAACAAAGAGAGACAAAGCCCTAAGTGGTGTGGCGTGGCTCCCATCTGTGGGCCAAATTCTTCCCACTCCGCCACGGGAGCAGCCCTCATTCATCCTGCTTATTAGAAACAGCCTCAGGCCGAGGCACAGCCCTGACCCACACCTGGGCATCATCGAGGAGAGGGCGAGCCTAGGTGGCATAGACAGAAACCACGCCATGACTGTGGCAGCAGCGAAGCCCTGTGAATATATAAAAGCCCATGCCTGGTCTTGCTTGGTCTACTAATGCACACATAGCTGCTCTGTTCTGCTTTAATGGGTGCAGGACACAATAACTGGCTCCTTGTAAGAGAGTGGTAAATGCTATGACTGTGCTTCAGCAAGAAAGTGGGAGTGCTGGGATAAATGCAGGCTATAACCTGCACTACTACCTTGTGATCATTTCAGGGTAGGGGAGATCAAGCGGACAGAAACAGGTCCACTATTTTTTTACAGATTAATGCAGACTGCCAGCTTCTCCCAAACAACAAAAGGTTAAAAGTACCCTGGGCAAGTGACAGAGACTTCGGGTTTTGTCATCACCTCTGGGAGAACAATTGCCTCCTCCTCCTGTTATTCCTCAGAGTCAGAAAACATCCAGACACTTTGCTTTCTCAGCAGTTTGAGGTAACAATGGCATGAACAAGAGCAAATATCCTGCAACATATTCCAGGTATTTAAAATTTTAGGTTGACAGATAGTAAAAAAAAAATAAAAATTTAGGGCACTTCGCAAAAGATAGACTCTTCTATTTCTCATCAGTGACCCACAGTCCAGTCACTGCCACTTGCTTAGCTGGAAAGAACAGCCAGAAATGCCTTTTGTAGAAAACAAGCAGAAATGTTTATTAAGCAGAGATTATTAGAATACTCTTTGGACCATTAAATGAATTTAGAGGTGTTATCTGCTTTTCTATGGTTCCCATGCAGGAATTTTGCAATGCAGGCTGTCTCAAAGGCTGAAACTTAAGGAAGACTTTAAAGAAAATAGTTCTGTTACAGTAAACATGTCTTTTCCTTATCTTCCAAAGGTATCAGGTTGCTTTCCAGACACAATTGTGGATATTTTCTTTCCCCTATAAGCCCCTGCATGTTTCACCTTTTGGCTTTTTCTTCTGAAGCACACTTAAGGAGACTTACACTTCAAATCCAGAGATACTGAAATCTTTGGTAAAGAGCATCTCATTTTAAAGTGTGCTCTGCTATCTGGGTCAAAGAACCTGGGCAATCAGAAGCAGCAAAGACATTTTGCCCCTCCAAAAATCCTGAAGAAGATGCAAGTTCCAACTGAATACATAGGCACTTCCTGAGGGAAAAAAGTGAAGGTTTCTTGTAACCATAATTAAAGACATTTATTCTTTCACTGTCTATTTCTTTGAAACTATGGCTAAGGCCTAGTAGCTTAATTGACTTTCATAAAGTCAGCCTTTATTACAAAGTGTATAAAAATGACCTTGTATCCTTATTCCTTGTGAAAAGTCGGAGGAATGCTATCTATCTAGGACAGATGGTTCTCACCTGGGCAAAAATGACAGAATATGCATCTTTGTTGACATTCCATTAACTACAATTTGGAAATTCTTACTTAGCCTTACGCATTTTTTAATGCAAGTAAAGTTTACCTTGTTAATTGGTTCACTAAGTAACACATCATTGTTATTAAAAGGAGAAATGAAAACTTGCTGACCCAACATCCACAGCTCTGATTATTCTTGTCAATTATTTTATATTTGGAAAGGCAAACAAATGTTGTATATAAAAACTAAATACTGTATTTGGCATAACTTCAAATTAGCTGTCTCACCGTGCTTATAGTATGCAAATTAAATGTCCTGAATAAGCATTAATCATCATAATAGGCTAATTATTGTCAGTTAGTTATTGAATAACTGAGCTACTACACTTTGCAAATAATTTCAAAAAAATGGTAGTAAGATTCTGGCTTCCTAAAAGCAAGAAAAATATTAGAATTTTTACAAGTAATTTTTAAAACAAATACATAATTTATTTTGACCATTTTGAGCATTATTTTGGTCTTCCCATATATGTAGGCTTACTGTCTTCCAGTGAGTTATACTTAGTCCAAAACCATTTCTATATGAAGATGTCTTTGTATCTATGTCACTTCAAATGACTTGCTGAATTTTAAAGCATTAATTAACATGTTAATAAACAGCTAGTCTTTGTCTTCTCTGGCCAGGCACACAGACACGCTAAAACAGACAGCTAGGAACTTATATGTTTTACACAGAAGTAAATGTTTTAGAAGTGATAAAGTATACATGAGTAGAAGAATGCTACTTGAATACAGTGTATTAGAACCTTGGAGTATACATTTAATAAAGTAGTGATACATTCTTGAATGTAAATGGATATTCAATGCTTTAATGGAACTGGAGCACTTCTACAAGTGTACAAATGCCAACACATTCAAAATTAGGTCTTAAGCATCTAAAAATATTTTTAAAACAAACTTGGAGTCAAATTTCAGTTAGACTGGCTGATATTTGTCCTCAGCATTTGTGAGGAAGACATTCCTCTTAGCAGATTCATTTTAATCCCTCTACATAAGGCATTTGTCTCATTTACTCAGAAGCTCTCCCCAAGGGGCCCACTGCTGCAGTGTCCTTGCACTGTCATTAATGTGTTCACCTTCAGATTGCCTCCAGGACTGGGAAGAGGCGTTGGCTCCACTTTACAGATGGGAAACCACTGCTCAGAGTATGAGTTCTACAATGTCCCAGAGGAAATCCATCTCAAGAGTAAAGAACAGAACCTTCTCTCTCACCACCCCTGTAGCTGGTGTCAAAACCAGCTCCAAGTCATACAGAAAAGCTGCATGAAACCAGTAACAGCTCCATGACACCGTCTTCCTTTACTGCCTTGACCACAGACCATCTCATGTGAATAAGTTCTGTACTTTGGGGCTTTTTTTCCAAGCAGTTTCTTGTGTACCTTAGTTCTTCTGCTTCATAACATCCTGCCTATGACCCTGAGCTAAAGAAGCATGAACAATGACAAAGACAAAACGCATCCCCAGATAATACAAAGGGTCTGCAAGAGAACAGTTAGCAAAGTATTGATTGGAAAACACTTAGTTACTCAGTTGTAGGAGATAAAAATTACTTTCCAGCCCACTACTGCCACATCCAAGGATCCCACTGGCCTTTCTAAATACACTTCCCTAGGAGCTCCAGTTCAGCACTCTTGCCACTGTGACCTCAAAAACTTTTAAGTCAGTAACTGTTGCACAGGATGCAGTTGCCCTTTCTGTTGACACTTGTCTCCTCTGTACAACCTTGTACCCGAGTATGTCAAAATACATTTTATTCCAAGATGGTAGATTTCACGTGACATGAAGTCACATAAAAACCAGAGGATGCTCTCTCTCACAATTTTCCACCAATCTTTGTCCAAAAATATTCTTGGGCAGGTTGTTCTGATGTGTCCAGTCACTGAAGATGACACCAAACATGGCCGGAGTCAGTCCTAGCAGGATGCTATTGGAAGCATCCGAAACAGTAAAGACTCCTCAGTGAAAACGACTCTGACACCTGCCAGTGAGGCCATTTTCCATTTGTTAGATACCACAGGGACAGCGTGAAGTGCTACTGTTCCTCCTAATTCCAACAGGGCATCAAGAGTTTTCTCAAGTCTAAATACTCCATGTCTACACAGTACATTCGTTAGACTTACAACCACATGAAAAACTGAAATCTTGTTTTACCAGGCCTTTTCATCACAAAACTATGTGACAGTCATTACACAGAATTCCATTCTGTAATTCTTCATTGAATTAACAGTCAACTTTTCCATTAATTTGCCTGCAAGCTGACAAATCTATATGAATCAAGACCATTCTGTTTGCAGTTCTAAACACTAGCACAATTTTATGACTTGTGTTTTAAAATATGCACAGAATCACATGCTTCAATAAAAATAAACAGGTTGTCTAGAAATCATCTTGGCAAAGTCCTTTAGGACTCTTGCACTGTAGTCACCTAAGCCTGCTTGAATTAAAACCAAAATGTTTGTTTTTAAAAGACCCTCTTTAACTAAGCTACTAAGGGATTTTAAAGCTGCTCATTGCACAGATACAGTATTTTGACAAAATACCATGTTACTTTCCAAATTCAACATAAGTATTTATCTTTTTTTTTTATGCAGTATGAAGAATTTGGAAGTTTCCATCTAGTAAATGACCTATACAATTCTTCAGGTTTTTGGATGGTTCAAGGACTTTTTTCCCCTAAACACATTGCAAAACCCATTGTCCTTGATTTTGTCAGCAGGATCCCTCATGTCTTTGCTTCCCCTTAAGATTTTTAGATTTCATTACTTCTAGTTTGTAAGAATTTAAGGTATGTCAATTGATACATAAGTATATATAGCATAACAGCCATTTATTACAAATGTGGCTTCTATTTCTCTCTTATACAGTACAGAACTCCTGGCTTTTTAAGTCTCTGATACTCTTAAAATAGCTCTCAGTTTTCATTTCCACTTTTTCCATCTGCATTTTTCAATGTCCATTGAATCTCAACGTAGATTCACTATTCTCCTCAGATTAAGGTGTTCCAGTTTAGGGTATTCTGACAAGGAAGCCTAAGACAAATCTGTTTGTTCCCTTTATGGGAAGGCAACATTTCAACTTGTAGCTCTGCTGTGCACTAACAGAGACGTTGACCAACTGACTACCACATGCTTTGGTGTTAACCACGAGATTTAGGACACCTCTGAGACATCCCTTTTCTATTCTGACCTCAGTTACATTCCCAGCTTCAGGCAGCATGAGGTGTGGAGAAGAGAAACGCTTGAACATCAAGCCCCACTGAACCGTGGCTGCTGAATTACCTAAATACTCAGACTGATATGACCCAGGATGTATTTCGCCATAAAAATTTAACCCTTTCTTGTCTTGTAATTTGCCACTAATAAGAAGAGATTGCCTAGTGCTAATGGACTAAAGAGGAAAGGGATGCTGCTGAGAAGAGGAAAATTTGTGTTTATGAAGAAAAGGAAAGCAATTCACTCACCTGAGGGCCTTAGATTATAAACTCCTATGTGACAACACTGTTTTTGCTTGTTATTATAACCATATTTGAGTGTAAATTATTCTCTTTTGAACAAGTTAATGTCAAAAACACTCAAGCACCACACAGCTGAGGGGCTAACCTTTCTCCTTCACTCACATACACAATTTTTGATAATAAACTATTTTTAGTTCATTTTAGATCAAAAGTCAATCATTGCTGAATGTCTGTGCTAAAATACATATTGCAAAAGCCCTGTAGGAAATGGGTAAGTTTACAGTGTCATTGCTGCCAAAATGAATGTGTAATTGAATGCAGGCTGAAGTTCCACTGAGTTTCTGTAGAGAAAAGAAATTGGACCAAGAAGATTGGGGAACATTTTTTCATAAAGAACTTGTCCCTTTGTCCTGTGTAGCACTGTGTACTCATAAAATCCACTAGAAACAGGAGAAACCAGTAATTGAAAAGATCAAGTAATTTGACTTGAAGCCAGGTCTTTCCTATTGCAAATTATGTTGAAATACAGAGAACATATCAGACAGACACCAACAGCTGAAAGGACCCTAAGTTCATCCTGCTCACACAATTCTGCACGATCCTATTTATTTTCTCACAAGAAAAAAGTAAGGTCAAGTCATCATATAAAGTAAGTCATCTATTTTGATATTTTTTTCCACAAACTATCATAAAAAAGATCCATTCTAAATGCACAGAATTGGTTTGTTGAGGGTTAAGGCCTATTTTGCAAGAGCTGTTAAAAAAAAATTACAACAGGGGCATAATCTCCTTGCTGTTCCAGTAGAATTTGACATCAGTAGGGGGAATTATATTGTTGGAAAAGTAAGAAAACCAGCACCAACAGCACATCAATGAAATATATAAAATCTTCAGAATAATTTTTCATCATTTTGAACATGAGAAATCTCAATAGTTGTTTCTTCACTTGTTAAGCTGTTTGGCAAGAATCATGTAAGACCTGAACTGCTCTTCTGAAATATCAGTACAACCACATTATGGGCAGTACTTAAATAGAACTGCAACAACCAGCCATTTAGTAAGAACTTTCTTTAAAAAAAAAATCCCAGTCTATTATGCAACGCACACTGGAAGAATTGCTACATACTTGGGCAGACAAAGTACTTTGATAAGATGGACATATCCACTGATTGACAATTTGTCGACTATTATATGTGTTCAAGTAGTGAAATAGACTCCAGCTGTGCTTAGTACCTCCTGGGTGATATAAAATAGTAAGTATTCATTATGACCTTTAGTCAGCTGCTTAATGGTAATACTAATGGAACTGCAATAAAATTTAGCTGACATACTGCTTAAGAATATTCTTAGGCTATTTTGTGGCATTAAGTTGGCATATGTAACTACATTTAAACTCTAGATTAAATAACAAATTTCCAATTATGAATAAATCTTACAATTAAAGGCATTTTGGTAGGTTTTGATGTGACAAAAATACCTGGTCACGAGGAACACTTTCTAGCTGAATGCTAGCATTTAAATGCTAGCAAGCAATGGCAGACACTGAAGTTTAATGTGAATATTACTGTTCATGCAAATGGCAGCCCACAAAAAAGCTTGGTTAGCAGTCACAGTCTGGTATAAAGAACAACGTGAATACACTGAGCATCCATACAGAGGCAGAGTGGTCAGGCTGCTGTGACCACTCTTACCAGATAACCCTCCAGAAAAAACAAACCTTTAGTAACGGAGAGATCTCTGTGTTGCAACTGCCCATAGTTAAGCTGCAAATCAGCAGAGACTTTGTTATTCACAGACCTGGAAATCTTGTCCTGATCTATTCATCTCTGCACTTGAATTCTACCAGTCAAGTGACTGGGGGTCTTCCCCAAATACCTCATTCATACTTCACAGACTGATAGAAAAACTCACTAAAACTCAAAACTAAAAAGTCACTAAACTGCAAAAAGAGTATTATAGGCCTGGTCTCCATTAGTTGATAACCTTCAATATGTCCATTTGATCTTCAAAAATTTTAGATTTTTTTGTTATTTATGCCCATCTCTTGCTCTCTCTTTCAAATATATTCTTACGTTACATATCCTTGGGTTTGGATCACTTTCAACTTTGTCTCCTTAGTTAACCACGCAGTTAAATAAAATCAAATCTCACAGAAACAATCTTTTAAAGATGTTTCTGACCAGCTCCTGGGTAGTGTATGAAAGAGTTTCCCTTCTGTTATGTCAAACTTCAATGCCTTCGCATTCCAAGATGGATATTTCTGTAAAATGACAGGAGGGGACTGATCTGGTACAAACTCACTACCCACGGGAAGACCAGAGTTAGAGAGATTTTCTTACAGCTTGAGGATAGCTTTCCACAGAGAAACTGAATAAATTATTGAAATTGTAGTCACTACATAACCATACATATGCAACCAATAATAACAACTTACTTTTAGAAAGTTGAGTGGAAAAAAACATTTTCTTCCAACTCCCTATTTTACTGTAGGTTTTTAAGTGTATTAATACTGTACAAAACCCTATTAATTCTTTCCAGATTTTCACACAGACCCTTTATCCAATATTTTATCTTCATAACAGTACTTAAAGAACAAAAGTCTCTTTCAGGGTAACACTGTGTGTCTGTTATCCTAACTGCATCATCCATTCTCCATTTCAATATCCCATAGCCTACATCCAGCCCTATATTAAATCTAAACAAACACAAGACCCCAGCAAATGTTATTTTGCTTCATTTTAAAACTATATGATACAAATATATATTTTTCTCTCTCAAAAAGCCCACCAAAATTAAGAAGTGCTTGGAAAGACCTGAAGAAGCTAATTTGTGTACTCCTTAAAATTTTATGCTCCTGCATTAGTCCTTCTGAGCATTCAGCAAGAACACCTGTTTTCTGTGGTTCTGGTTTCCCTTCTACATTGATTTGTACCAATAAAATGTGATTGTTAAAGGGCTTATATTCACATAACTCCTGATAAAGGCACTGGTATAGGTTTTATCCTTTAAATTTCTAATCATACTGTTTGTTCATGTACAAGACAAATGTAATTGGGGGCATGAATCCATCTTATTTACACATATTCAGATGCTAAAGCAGAACTCATCAGAAATGATTTTCAGAAAAGGAGAGTCACAAAAATGTTGATTTTGGGTCTGCAGAGAACAATGATGGAAGTCAATCTTTTTGCTACAGCTTTGTCTTCGAAGCCAGGAGAAGTAAATATGTACAACTGATGAAAATAATGGAATATTTTACAGGAAGGCTTTTGAAGTGCCAAAGCCAGGCCCAACTTTGTTTCCACACAAGTCTTGTCATAGATGTCAATAGCAGTAAAACTAGTACGTTAAAATTCTATCTTGTGTATCTCCTCTTCAACCACAAACACCACAGCAGAATCTATGGGGTTTTGAGATATTGCCTCAAAACTACAGCCACCAGCGTGCTTGTAGCAAGCGTGGGTAGAGCCCTTCTCAAATCTTCGTTCGTGAAGCCCAGCCATGACTGATGAGTACAGGGATATGCAGTTGAATATTATTTACCTTGGAGACTGACAGACATTGTAGAAGTAGATAACTTACAGAAGAATTCCAGGTGAGCTAGGAGACAAATTGAACACAACTACAATACCAAATCTCCTCCTTATTTCCCTATGTGCTGTTTTTCCTTCCCTAGGATAAAAGAGACCAAAGCAGTCCCAAAACAGTCACCCACTTAATCATAGAGAATTAGGCTCTTACTACCAATAAGTTTGCTCTTTGTGAACACAAGGCATGCTACACATGCAGCAACAGTTGAGAAATAATAACCTTATCTCATTCACTACTATAACATAATCTATTTTTTGCCATGTGACAGACACAGTGTTAATACCAACATTGACTCCCCTGTGACACAGGTGTCACAGGAAGTCATGACTGTAGTTCCAAAATCCCAGATTAAGAAATAAGGACTGTATTTATTCTGTAATTCTCAGAAACTGAGAAAAATTTCAAAATACAGAAATACCCAAGCCAGCTGTAGAAGAAGTAAGTTCATCTCAGCAGCATGAAAGTCAACCAGCTGTGGTGGGATATGACTGCACTCCATGCCTCTCTAAACAGCAGAAAATCTGTGGGAAGTGTATGTGTGTGGGTTCCTATTAACACAGATTCATCTTATCCAAAATACGCACAATGGTAGTCGTGCTAGGAAGAGACACATGCAAAATTCATTGATTCTAAAAAAGCTTCACCTCCAGGTGGTGTCCCACAGACTGTATCTCATAGGCACCACAATATTTGAGATTACACCTACACTGCTGTTCAATAATCAGCTGCAGATTGTCATTCTTTATTTCTTCCCCAAATAGCATATTTCAGAATGCACGTTGTTTTTGCAGGTGACTGGTTAGGCAGAACACTGCAAAAAGGCCAGAGCACAAACCTTACTGTAACCTTGCTCCTCCATGCAACCCTCTCAACTCAAGCCAGATGGGCCTCGCCTTCCTAAGTGGTATGCAAAGCTGGGAAGCAAACCATAAATATCTATGTCTCTGATAAGCACCTGGAATAATACAGATGCATTCCAGTGAAAACAAGGCTATATGCAGGGTCTCTGTCAAACACAACAGTGCCTACTGTCTCTGCTAAGAGCAAACCACTCAGATCACACACTTCCCACCACAGTCTCTTTTGACAAACACCCACCTACAGTATTGCTTTGAATTGTTTTCTCCTTTTCCAGATCAGCAGCTAGAAACTCACCCATTTTCCATGCTTTCAAAGTTTTCTTCATCTGCAAAGAGAAGGCATTACCACCTATTCTTTAAACTAATTAACTATCCCTTTTAGCTATAATTTCTCTTCATATAAAACATTCGTAAAAGGTCTGTTTTTCCCCATGCCCTTTTTTCTCTCTTCTGGCCCTTCATTATGACCATGCCTAATTGTGATGAGCTGTCCACCATTTACTCCACAGGATTGTATAGAGCTTTGTAATGGGCCTGCCACTGATGTATTTACAATTGGAAGCAGTTAACTCTTTAGTCCTGCTTCCTTGTTCAAAACAATGAACTGCATGACGAACTAGCGCTTAGCCCCAATTAAAGATTTTTAAAAGTCTCCATTTTAAGCCTGAGTACTCCAAATTGAGCATTTGTCAAAGGCCCAGTCACAGCTTCAAATGGAGAGAGGGAAATCCTACTGAGGAGAAGAATAGGACTGTCCCATCAGTTGGGGGGAAAGTTCTTCTCAATCAGCATCTTAAATGTGTAATCAGTATGGGATCTATTAGGTCTGCCTTGTCCATAAAAAACTGTTGATCTCTATCAGTGTTGCTATCAAACAATGAATCTGCTGATATTCATAATTTCAACATATTTTTCCTCAAAAGAATCCATCTAACTCTTAACTGTTAAAATGGAAGGGGAGGATTTCTTTTCCTGTTGGGGGACAAGGATAGGAATATAAAAGCAGTTCTTCTTCCTGGATTAAGAATTCCAGCATTTTTGCATCATAAAAGTTTCAAAGAGCTGCCTTTGACATAAACCTATTAAAATACATTAAAATATCAGTAGAAATCTCTCTCTCTTCTATTTCCTTTCCTAGTAAAGAAACCACACTCAAGAGTCATTTGCAGTTTCTGCAGTTCTGAGATTATTTTCCTCAGCATGTAGTAACTCTAAACCAGCTCCTTCACATTGCAATTTCAGGGTAAAATCCCTCAAAATGACATGATGGTGGTTCTAAAGACTCTTGTATTCAACTACTTGAATATTTGTATTCTTTTCATACCAACTACAGGTATCTTCAGAGTTGACATCTACAGACAGATATGAATTAATGGTTACGCCTTTTGATCAGCTTTGCACTGGACAGTGATTGTAATGATGAATGATTGTTTTTCCAAGAGAAAACAGAGCACAGCAGTTGACAAATGTGCATGGACAGCTACCTTTCTGTGCAAAAATATTCATATTTTGGGATCTTGATATTGACAATCTGTTTAAAATGGATGTACTTAAAACTTCAGTGCAGCACTGATAGAACTTTGTATGTCTTTCTGTCTTACACATTTTATTTGTGCTAAGGATCTCTGTACATGCTGAAAGAGCATAGTTTCAGAATACACTTACAAAACAGGCAACTAATATCTACAATAAAGGAGGTAGAAGAAAAAGACAGTTTACATCTGTAAAGAAGAGATTGTAATGAGATCTGACACATAGAACTGCCAAAAAACTAGAACTTTACTTCTCATCTGAGTCATAACAGCTAAGCTGACACAGCAAAAAAAAAATTTGATAAGAGTACTTATTGTTAAAAGTAGATTGCATATATTTTTATGCAAAAAACCCAACCCTGCTTGCTTTCAACTGGATTCTTGGACTCTGGGCTTTATGAGATTTTGGGTTGGTTTATTTTTTTTTTTTTTTAGTCTAAATCAATGCAATGTCATTAAACTGGTGATATTAAGTACTCTTGGTCTGCTGCATGTCCAAGACCAGACTTGCAAGTGGGCAAGAGCAACGGCCAGAAGAACAGAGCAGCACATGAAACGAGCCTCAAAGTACACTATTCCCACTCTCCCAATGGATCCAGGAGAGAATAATAGCACAGTGTACCTGAAGTGCAAGTGCTTTTTCAAAGTTACAAAAGGATTGTTTTAAAAGAAGATACCGTGTGGGGCTCTTTTCTCTCCCCATCTTCCGTTCACATTTTCTCCCTCACCTATTTGTTTATTCTGTCCTTACCACTGACAGAAATATCAGGATCTAAGGCGACAGAATTACTCCTGCATGTCAGCTTAACCTGCTCTCCTGGGAAATAAGAGAAAACCAAAAAGCAACAATTAAAAGAAAAAGCTCTTTTGTCAGTACTACATTTTGTTATTGTAGCTGCTCTCACAAATGGCTGGGAGACCACAGCGGGCAGAATGACTTCCTAATGGAACAACTCAGCTAAATATGTTCATTGCACTCAGACCTCTGTTTATTCATGTGGGGCAAGTCCACACAAACTGAAAGGTTGTCTACAACCACAGACTGCAGTGGTTTCTCTTTAGCAGTGCCTTTCCTCTGCAGTGGATATAGCATGCAATAAGTTCAATATCAAACACAAGCAGAATATTTGTTCAAGTTTCAAAACTAACAGTAAAGTTTTATTTCTGACCAATTCTCTGTGCAGATATATCTTTCTTTTCTCTTAAATTTATTTCTGCAGCTCTGAACACCAGCCCACCACTTGCTTGCTGAGCATACTTAGCTCTCAATTATCACAGTTTACATTTTCACCAATATTCAGTTGACATATTCAAGCCCATCTCCCCACAAGCAGTGAGCAGAGTCCCATGGCTACATAATTTGTTCTTGTATACTAAAGTTTTCATTAGCATTTAACATATGAGTAATCACTATATGTGATTTGCACCAAATCTTCTGAAAAACAACCCATTGCTTTCTTAAAAGGTATATAAACCTGTTAAAAGTTATCAGCTTCCTCCTTATCAGAGAGGCAACCACACAAGTTACCATCCCTGCCTAAAAAAATTAAGAAAATTCAATACATATCTTCAAAAAAAATTTCCAATATACAGCAGATATACCATACAATTGTTCACCCTGCCCTGACTGCATCCTTGTCCAAGGCCAGCAAATCTTTTGCAGCAGACAACAAATGTCTCCTTTCCTTCCTACCTGGTCACCTCAAATACAGCCCAAAAGAAAATCAGCTTTTCATCCAGTACAGAGGCAGAATGTGCCCCTTGTGCTCAATTACAAACAAGCTTGGTAAGGTCTCTCAGCAGCAATAACTAGAGTAGCACATCAGCTGTTTTCCATTTTCTAAGGGAAAGAGAGTTGAATACATTCTATGTTCTTTTCTTGGTTCTCTTCTCTGGTAGGAGAGCACCATTTCCTAATTTGAATCCTTCAAACTTCTGCATCCTCCTTTTCCTTAGCAATTTCTGTCTCTTCCTTATTCCACCTAGGAGAAAGGGATCCTGGAAATTGTTTTAGCCCGAACTGTGTACCAGGAGAAACCATACAACCCAGCCACGCTATTTATACACTTTTACCAGCAAGAAACCAAACCCATAATTTTCAGCCAGTAAAACAGATTTTCTTCTAGTCTACAAGAAAGCAACACATTTTCAGTAGGTTTTCGAGACAGTCTGCTGCACTGAACAAAACGGGGGGATTTGATTTTGTTTTGAAAATAGCCACTGTTCTTCATTTGTGTAAAAGTATCCACTTCTTGAGCTTCATGAGCATTCTGAGGTATAGGACATGGTGCAATAATCCCTGGCAAAGCAGCACTCAGAAAAGAACAGAATGCACATTGATAGGAAATCTTCTGCATCAAATCCATTTCACAATAAAGTTTCTTATTATTACCTTTATAACCCTCAGTTTCCAATATTCTCTACAGCTGTGACAGCCCAAGAAGATTGAACTTTTCTACACAATTCTCTCTAATATGGCCCGCTACTTGGTCTTATTGTTATTAGAATAATTTGCTCCCAAGTTCTGAAATGAACTCTGTGCCCAAGTAATTAAAGCTCTTAAAGTTTCTAGTCCTTTGTTTAAAGAATTCGTCCTTGTGCTCTCTATGCCCCATCAGCTACCTAATTAGCAGAGCCTTTGCGTGATTAAAAATTCTCACAGAGATTCTGCTGGATATTTGCCTCTCTTAATGAGTGTTTGTGGACAGCTGGGAGCGGGAGCTGGTTCCCTCCTCCCAGGACCTCCAATGAATTCTGCAGACCTCTGTCAGGGCCCAGGAGTGAAAGCTGTCATTTTAGTAATGTGGATGAAAATTGGTCAAAAGCACTGTGGTCCTTGAGGAATGAAAGGCCTTGAAATATAAATGAAGATGAATATTCATATTTGGTTCAATAAGTGCCAACTATTAATATACATGTCTGTCAGTAAGAAAAGTCAGAACTTATTCAATTGTGCCTGGCATAATTTGGCTCCTAATTCACAATTATCCTCCTATTCTTTGCATTACACTCTTCAGTTAATTTTTTTTAAGTTAAAAACTTGCTAAAAACTGAAAGCACTGTTATTGCCACAAAAATGGCAATATCTATCCTTCCACTAATTTACTGCCTATTAAGAATCACCTGTGGCTTTTACACACAGGATTCTAACTATCTTGCCCTGACTTTTCATCTCCCATTCTCTCTGCCAATGTCAGCTTTTAAAACAGCCCATTGTAAGCCTCTGGAAGTATACGCAATTTCTTTATGGAAATTCTCATTCGATTCCCTACCCTCTTCAGTGTGACCCTCCACCTGATTTCCAACCAAACTCTGATTTCACATCTGGTGTGACTTTTTAAGGATCTTTCAATTTTTAAGAAGATAGCACTAGGCTGAAATATCGCACGGGGTGGTTTTCTGGGGAGTATGTGATTTTTTGGGGTTTTGAGGGTTTTGGGGGGTGGGAGGGAAGGGCAAGAGTTTATCTGATTTTGCTTGTTTGTTAAGTACTGCACATGTTTGGATTTGAGAAGGAAGTCTGAAGACAATGAAGAGATTTTACCCTGCTCTGTTAGGAGCAATGACTAATAATTTCTGAAATAGAAGTCTGGGATTAAAGAAGAATCCTGAAAGTATTCAAACTAGACAATCCTGCCTCACATAAGAGTGATCTCTTATTCAGTGACATTTGAGAAATTAGAGCTAAGTGAGTTTCCTAATCAATATATTCCCATTTATCACTTTGTTCCAAACACCTGTGCACTGGGACCTATATGCATACTAGACACTTAGTTCTTAGCAGAATAAAATTCACTGAAGAAAACAGTGCAAAGGGAGATTAATACTTGATTTACAAAGTTAAGATGATCAGAGAAAACTGAAACATTGCATAGCTGAGGAGCAATTAGATCATATGTTAAAGAACTAAAATGTATTCTGGAATTCTGGACTAGAATTCAGGAAGAAGCAGAGAGAAAAAGATTTGTTTATTTCCTTTAACTACAATATTACAGATCATATTAGAAACAAAAGCTAGAGATACAACTCTTCCAAAACCTGCTGCATCACCAGAAGGTTACACAGAGGCCACACAGTGATTTAATTCAGCTTTACTGAGGAAATCTAACAGGACCTGACCCTGCAGAAATATGCCTTGCTAAAAGACAGAGAAGCATTTATTGTTTCAAATTCTACTTGGTCAGGTGCCTGCTCACTGATAATATGAGCTTGTCCAAGTAAGACACAGGTAGGAATCAGAGAGGCTGTGGCTTAATGGGATAGTGTGAGAGAAGGATGTGAAGTACTAGAATCACTGTGGAATGAAACCAACACCCAAGGGAAAAGAGGTCCTGGGTATTTTGACACAAGTGACCAGATTCTTCTCTCATTTATGCTGGTCCCGGTCCATTAGCTTCAAGGTGGTACATCTGTGAAGCCTGTAAGTTTAACAGCTTTCTGGTCAAAGCTTTTAGATTAAAACATTTATTTTTTTCCCCCAAAACTACTTCTATCTATGTTTCATATGGCATCTTTTTGTGTGTGTATGAGTAGGATATTGTTTTTCACTCTGCCCACTAGATTTGTTTCAGCAGAGAATGGTGATCAGCTGCTTTTGCTGGCAGTTTGAAAAATGGAAGAAGTAAGTTAGGACAGGTGTGGGTGCACATTAGTGAGGCAATTAGGTTTGCAAATATTAATTTATCACTTTTAATAAGGTCATGGATTATAGATCTATATCCATGATGCACCTATTATCTCAGAGGTTCCAGTTCAAAGGATCCAAAAACAAACTGGGGGGTAGGGATATATTTTTTTTTTTATTTTGAAATATTGTTTTGGTTTACATGTTTTCAGAGCACCTGCCAAAAGATAACTCCTCTTGGACTGAAACTGAAAAACAATGACTCCACCTTTACTGTATGTTAAGCCAAACAGAAGCCACAGGACAGACACTAGTCAAAAATTCAAAAAGGGTGGACTGAAATACTGTAAGCATTTTACCACAATTCCACAAAAGTCCATATTTATGTGTGCTTGCTTGTTTATACTTGCACAGTGGTCATAAGTCACAAAGTCCCATGCAACAACATGTCATTTTACAGAGCTCCTATGAGCTTATTGGGCTCCTGGGGGTTTAATATCCATCCGGTCTCTGTTAGGAGAAAATGCCACTTGCATCAGTATTACTGGCCAATTTCCCCTCCAAAATGTAATAAACATTTAAAAAAGAGGACAAGTTAGTTTAGAAACTACAGAATAAAAACATTTGTGAGGGTTTTTCCCCCTGCCTCATTTACCGTGATTTTCTGTAACACGTTACCAGAAAGTACCTTGAACGTAGTAATTGCCATACCAAGAGCAGACCAAAGGTCAGCTAATTCTGTCTGATTTGCAGAGATTAGCAGGATACAGGTGCTTTAGAAGACTGTTCAATACAGTCATATGTGCAACTACCACACAATACATTCCTTTATTTTCACAACTTATTGTTGCACCCATGTCCACAAAAAGGGAACAGCCCATATTATTTTAAAAAAAAAAGTTTAAAAAAAAATTCCATCTGAGATAATATGGAAGTCAATAGAGTAGGGAGAGAAAAAATTAATCAGCTAAGCAAAAAATAAGAAAGGAATGCAATATTTTAATGTAATGTTTGGCAAAGACTGAGCTGCACAATAATAAACCCTGGCTTTAAAAAGCTGAACAGAGGAAACTCCCTGGTCAGGAACCTCCCACAAGGCACAGACTTCCGTCTACTCCTCATAATGTAGACACTGGCTGAGAAAGCACCCCAGCCAGCTCCATTCTCAGCCCACATGCAGGAAAGGAAAGGTCAAGAAGGCTGCAAGAGTCAGCAAAGTGCAAAGGTTTATGGAGGCATTCACTTTCCCTGGAGTTCTATACGCACTTGGATGTGGAGGGAACTACAAGCTTTTAACAGAGACGCTCATATTTAAATTCTTCTTGAACTAATTAACATTTATTCTGCATATTTGGAAGTCGATCTGTTCATTTACCTTGCTTTTTAAATTAGCTCTTTTTGTTACAGAAGCATAGTGGAAAAAGACAAGCAAAAGAAAAAAAAATGTTTGATTTTTTTTTCTTAAAGACTTTTTCAAAACTGTTCTGAGCACAGAATTATTAGGTTCAGAAATTGTGTCATCAACGACACGTGCTACAATAGATGAAAGTCCTGTCTCAAATCAGTATGGATATCTTGGGGGAATCGTTATAGGAAATCTGCACAAAAGTCATCTCTTAAGGAGGGATTTGAATTGAGACAGGAAGATCGTTTGACATACAAAGCATTGGGGGAACTTGGGAGACTGTGAGGATGAGAGCAAGGGAAGGATAAACAGTAGGTAGGCTTCTTTCACATAATAAAACCATCACACGTAGGAAAGAGACTATCTGTGACTAGATACTGTCACAAAAATGCAGTGAAATTGGCCATAACTGCAAAGTCAATAAAATGCCCTTAATCTTTCAATAAACAATTTATTTTTAAAAGTTATTTTGGAGCTATTGAAGCTCCTGGGGTGGGGAAATAAATGCATTTTAAATGTGCTGTATGGTATGCAGTATCACAGGTTTAAGTTTCCTTTTATCAGATATATGGTTTAGTCATTTGAACTCTGGATTAGAAGCCAAAATTCCTCGACTCTAACACTGACTGCTTTTCTGGCTTTCAGCAAATCATTTAAGGTCAGACTCAAATAGCTCTCCTCATGAAGCAGGGCAGGTACTATTGTAGTACAAGACAGGAAAGCAAAATTTGCCCTTCAAATCAGTTGCCTTCTGTGAAACTAGTGCAAAATATTCATCTGTTTTCTATCAAAGTCATTGTCAAAGTGAATTATTGTAGTTGGTATTTGGAAAAAATGAAGACTATTGAATAGAGCTGGACAAAGGTTTTGGTTAAAAAAAAAAAAAAAGCTTTTGGAAACCAAAATAAGTCTGCAAACATCTTACTTCTGTAATTTGTCCTATTGTTTTCTTCATTTTCTCCATTCAGAAAAAAACACACTGACCTATGAACAAAGAGGGTAAGAATAATAGCGAAGCTATGAGTATTTATAGGTGAAAAAGCCCCCTAAAAAGTCATGGCATTCAAATGCAGTGTTTCATTAGTCATCTGCTTTCAAAACTATTGTACAGTATTCTGGGCTTGAAACAGTTGCTCTGATTGAAAATCATGCAGAGAGGACAGCAATACATTTTCCCATTTGCTAGCTTGATCCCATCTCTGTCACTTTAATGTCTCAGTAACTGCTAGGAAGGTGTGGGGAGGTCATTCGAGCAATTGACTGTTTCATCAATTATTACTTACCCATTTAAAAGTTGCTAGGACACTTGCACATATTTTCATTACAAAATGGGCCTAAAACAAATCTCACTGCACAACTTTAAGGTAGCAGGCAGAAATCTATTCTCAAGATTCAAGATCAGTCTCTTGCTTTGGAGGTGACTTCAGGCTAATCTAATACAGGCTACACATTTCTTTAAGAAATTTTATTTCCTCATCATTGCATTCTGTAGTAACTCCTTTCACAGGCTTAGCACAGGACTTTTTAAGGTATACGTAACCAGAAATAAGTTTATCTCAGCAGAAAGTATTAATAAGAGATACATTACCAGGATTGCCACTTCCATGAGAGAAGTCACGGAATTACAGAATATGCTGAGTTGGAAGGAATCCATAAGGCTCATCGAGTCCAGCTCCTGGCTCTGCACAGGACCATCCCCAACAGTCAGCCACGTGCCTGAGAGTATCATCCAAATACTTCTTGAACTCTGCCAGGCTGTGACCACTTCCCTGGGGAGCCTGTTCCAGTGCCCAACCACCCTCTAGGGCAAGAACTTCTTTCTAAAATCTGACCTAAACCTCCCCATACAAAACTTCAGGCCATTCCCTGGAGTCCTGTCCCTGGTCACCACAGAGCAGAGATCAGTGCCTGCCCCTCCTCTGCCCCTCACAAGGAAGTTGTAGCTGCACTGAGGTCTCCCCTCAGTTTCCTCCTCTCCAGGCTGAACACACCAAGTGCCCTCAGCTGCTCCTCACACGGCTTCCCCTCAAGGCCCTTCACCACCTTCACAGCCCTCCTTTGGACATTCTCTAGTAGTTTAATATTTTTCTTGTATTGTGGTGCCCAAAACTTACAATATTCAAGGTGAGGCCGCACCAGTGCAGAGCAGAGTGAGACAATCCCCTCCCTGGATCAGCTGACAATGCTGTGCCTGAACTAATCTAGAATTGTATTCACTTGCAACAGCCACTCCTACTGATACATGTTCTGCAACTACTTGACTGAAAGCTGTGAAGATATCTGAGATCTGAGGAGATGCCAAGAAACACCAAGCTGGTAGGAAGTCTCTTCCCCAGGTGAAAGAAGGAGCAGGAGCCAAAGGATATGTGAGTCAAGAGCAGGGCTACAAAGATGATTAGAGGGCTGGAGCACCTCTCCTATGAGGAAAGGCTAAGAGAAATGGGTTTGTTCAGCCTGGAAAAGAGATGGCTTTAGAGTGACCTATTTGCAGCCTAGAGTATCTGAAAAAAATTCTAATTGACAGAAGTTCATCTCAAATCCAAGATGTGTAAGTGTAGTGTAAGCAAACATTTTAGTGAGCATGGAAAGATGAAGTAAAGAGAAACAGTTAGGGAAAGCATAAAAAATGATCACATTTGTGTCATTTACATGCCAAAAGCTCCTATCTTTCCAATTTCCATAAAGAGGCAAACAGCTCCCCAAAACTACTTTTCCAATGTCAGACACTAAAATGATTTGTGTTTAAATATATCAAACCTATTTCTGTGCATCTTTCTATAAATATTTTTACAATTAAAATCAGATTAAACATCCTGTCCTCCTTAAAAACATGCTGTGAAACAAGAAGTGTAAAGGGTTAGAAGAAAACTGGCTCCTGGTATTTTTTTTTTTTTTAGAACAAGGTCACATCTCAGCAACTGAAAAGTAGCAGAGCTCCTTTCATCAAGTTTTTAACTAGAAAAATAGTATGCCCATTTCTTTGTAATACACCTCTGGGCTTTTTTATTATGACTTCATTTCCCCTTGTAATATTGGAACGTCTCTATAATTGTAAAAGTGTAATAGAATCTAATAGAATTTCATTTGGAACTCTGAATGGTCTATGCCATCTCTGCTCATTTTGAGTAAAATAATGATTTTTAATGTCCACACATGGCTTCCCATGACCTTATTCAATCTTTGGGTTGATCAGGAAATATATTGATTCAATTACATACTGATGACAAATGAACTAAAAGAAAGAGGAAAAAAAGGTCAGCATATATTTGAAAATGTAAATCTTAGCAATGTCTTTTGGGTTTGCCCAAAAAAAAAAAAAAAAGTCATTTCAAAATGCCATTTGTGGCTAATAGTGTGGAGTTCCAGTTCCTATCTATGAGCAGCAAAGAAATCATTAAAGTGTAAGAAGCGCACTCTCCCCCCTCCTTTTATCGTTCCAAAATCCTCTTTCCTTTAGAGGTTTGCATGGAATGACCTCTCCTTTGGCTAAAAGATCCTTTTACCCCTCACTTTACATGTAGAAGGCTGTGGTTCATAAATACACCCCCTGACAGAGTAATTTTCCTTTTCTTCCTCCTCCCCCTTTTCATTTTGTTTTCTTCATAAAACAATTACCAGTACAAACATTTCATCACCACCACTTCCTTTTCGTTATTATCACACCTTTATCCCCTCATCTTCAATCTCAGCCATATAAAATGCCAGATGGGATGGTGTGCATCAGTGGAGTTGTTTCCTGCTTAATAAGCTGTAAGTGTCCATTTGTACTGGTGCAGTATCTGATGGCCCCTCGCAGTAAAAACCTTCTTAATTTAGGGTGAAACTTCATCTCTGCTCTGAGAAGATGGGCTCTGAGCCTTAAAAACAAAATATTTAATTGCTAAGAAGCAGTAAGACATGAACAGAGATAAAGAGCAGTCCATAGCTAAAGCAGTCACTGTGTCATTAGATTCTTTGGTAATGTGGATTTCACAAGGCACTGACACATCCCTGGGTCTGGATTAACTGTTTGGCTGGTTTCATTACCTTGCTTGAACTTTTCTTTTAAGAATGAACTATGGGTCTGTGAAAAAGCATCAGCTGACAGCTACCCAGTCCAACTTCTGGATATGCACCACAGCCAGCACACCTGACAGGTCTGGTTTTCCCCAAACAGGGGGATGCAATCAAGCCCATAAGGCAAGTCTATGGGTCCCCTCCACATCTGGCAATACTTTACAGGGATTTGAGAGTTTTGCTATGAAAAAAAATGTATTCATTTGGAACAGAAATTGGGCCATCCCCTATCTCTGTGCATTTCACTGAAAGAGCTTTTTGGGGAGAACTTGAGGAACTTTCAAACTCTCAGAAGACTAACACAAGGCTATGCCCCTCACGTCTTTTGTGAGTCCCTTTGGATCAGTCTCAAGCCTCTAATGAAGGGAATGGCAGAATCAGGAATTGACCTGTCGTCTCAGCCATGGACATCAGCCACAACTGCCTCTCTGCAGACAGGTCTTGGTTTTTTAAATATTTGGGTCTATCACCAGGACACACTTGAATTCTTTCACACACAAAGGCACCTAACTGAACATCTGAAAAACAGGATACTCTGCTAAAATCACAACCTCAGATATAAGTTTTTGTCCAAAGCACTATATTTTGTTAATGCAAATTTTGTAGAAAACTGTGTGTACTAGCAAAGATCCATCAGGTATTGACTTTGCAGAACAAAACACATACATGGGGAAAGTGACTGATTTCTAGAGATACATGAAGCAAAATAAATTCAAATGTATTATAACAAGATTTATCAGCAATTTTTTTTCAGACTTAGTCCAAGATAAAAACATATAGAGCTTTCAGGATCTAATCAGCTTGAGAACAGAGCAGCATCACATAATATAAATGTCACTTTAGACATTTAAACCAGAAATATTAATTTTTTTCCCAACAGCTTTTTTTTGCATACTCAAAGGGAGAAAAGTTAAAACAAAAAATTACTTGGTTTCTAATCTTTGCTCATTTAGGGCAAAATTACCATGGGAAACATTTAGATGAGTAGGCTGTTTTGCTGTTACTATTCAGTGGAAAATACGGTTCATTCACAATAATCTCTTGAAAACACAGGCATGCAATAACACCTCCAATCTGCAGCATTTTTTGACTGAATGAAACATTGTTGGAGGATTAGTTTGTCTGCAGTGGAGTGCTGCTTTATGTTACTAGCTTTTGGAGTGCTGACTTCGGAGTATTAAAGTCCCTACAGGCTTTTAGGACAAAATTGTCAATCTCCTGGGAAATGAACATTAATTATGTATCTTATTTTCTGCAAGAAACAAGGATGGCTCAATTAAAAAAAAAATATTCTCTTTGTTTCAGTGTCACATAGTGACACAATGGATAGTTCCATGAAAGCACTGAAGAAGTATAGTTAAGGATCTAACCCCAGATCTCTAAGCTGAATGAAATTCATAATAAGCCCATCCTTCTGAGCTAGGTATGGTAGTAAAATAGAGTGAAATTCCTTCAGCTACTCTGGGAAACTATAAGAAGCAAATGTAGCATGGTTATTTATGCTTT
This sequence comes from Myiozetetes cayanensis, assembly GCF_022539395.1. Classification (NCBI taxonomy): domain Eukaryota; kingdom Metazoa; phylum Chordata; class Aves; order Passeriformes; family Tyrannidae; genus Myiozetetes; species Myiozetetes cayanensis. The sequence continues at coordinate 50,962,499 of NW_026087853.1, forward strand.
TCTTTTTGTCTACAAATTCTTCTGGTTACCAAAACAATTTAAATACTACTACTAATCTAACTATAATATTCTGCAAAATATTTAAGCATTCAACTCACCACAAAGAAAAGCCAGATTTAAACCTTTTGTACATAACTGTAGCATTTAACATGAGGCAGCAAATACCCATTTACAGTGAGGTCTGGTAGAATAATTCAGATTCTTAGTAGACTAACCAGACATCTTCACAAGTCAGCCACCATAAAGAATTGTGCCCTGTCCTACTTTTCAGCAAACATTTAATGGCAAAGTGTGGTAGCGAGGTCTCATATTACCACAACCTCATTAATTTCACAATACATACTGCAGAACATTTGCTAGCATACTCTGAAGTATTATTCTACATTATTTAAGCTAAACTACACTTGTCAAACAAATGAGGAAATTACATTTTTGATGCAGAATCCTAGATTTTTCACTCTGGTACTGTTTCTCAGCTTCCTAATTGCCCAAACTAAAAATTAGCCTGGAACTTTTTTTTGTGTACCTATCATAGTGAGAGCAGTACATTCCTGAACTGATACTTGGCACCTCTGTATATACATACAATGTCCAGGTGAAAACTGCACTGAAACATGGCTTGTTCAGCCTAACTAATGCCTGCCCAGTCAGACCATGGAGAGGTTCAGCTTTCCATGGGTGAGGAGGCCATATGAGCTCTCAGTAGCAAGCTCTGGGGTCAGCACTGAGAGAACAAGGAGCTCCTTGTCCTACAGTACCAATGCAGTTAATAGAAATATTAATATTTACAGGACATATCTTGGTTTCGTCAGTGAACCTCCAGAGCTGCTCCTCACCAGCTCTTCAAGATCTTTCTGCTGAGACACTGAAGGAAAGGCTGTGCTGTCCCATCTTTACAAGGTGATGGAGGCCTTCAGTAAAAGCTCTTTCACCACAGCACCCCCATGCTGGCTAAAGCCTGGTCCACAACATTTTGTTACTGGAGTTCTAAAACGTAACCACAACTGCCAAGCAAGGTAACTGGACCTACCAGTGTCACAGTTTCCTAAAGATCACCACAGCCAAAGTGTTCACCATTGCCACATTCTTAACCTGCTGTATTAAATCATAACAAAAATATGTAGAGAAAGCTTCACTGGTCTTGAACTAGCTTTAATAGCTTTATCATTCAGTTGAAGCACAAAGGAACCCACACCTACACTATAAATATATCTTCATAATGAAAGGGGAACGAAAGAACTTGTTTGCTACATCACTAGGGGTACAGACTGAAAATGTCTTAAATTACCATCATTTAGAAGAATTGGGGCTATAGGTTATTAAATATCAGCTTTGTGCCAGCAAAATTAAATACACTAATTTATTTTATAACACTTTGAAGTATTATATGGCACTTTATTTCTTGATAACCTTTCAATGTCTAACCCCATTTAATTTACATACATAGTTAGCAGCTCATTAACAGCTCATTAGAAACACCAGGAAAAACATGCGACAATAACAAATTCAGTGCAGCAGAGGGGACCAAAATTCTATTTGGGAAATTATACAGAAATTTCTGCTTCCAAATGACAAATCTATGGTATTTTGCCAGCACTAGGCCTGCAGGGCTTACAGTTATTACATGAAAATAGTAAAAATAACTCAATTTCTATAGCTGACTCGTCTTGTATTTATTTAGACAATACTAGAGGGCAATGTGCTGAGAGAAGATCACGTGGCACAAGGCAGGGAAGATGCAACATAATGTAAATATTGCCACAGGTAAGGGCTGCAATAAACACTGCGACCTAGCAGTGTATTTCGGATGATATACAGTTCTGTGAAATTATGCTTTTCTGAATTTTTATTCTCTTTTAATTTTTGAATCAAAGCAACTGTGCATAATCTGAAGCCACAGATGTCACAAAAACAGATGTGCCAGGCCAGATCCCAGCCTGCACAGCCCAGTAAGCTGCGAAGAGTAAAGAGGGAGCAGACTTTTAAGAGAGTGTAGGCAGTAGTATGGACATCTTTCCTTGGGTGTACCTTCTGGCAAACACCAAGTCAGAAGTTTCCCAGGCAGGATCACTGTACAGTGCAGGCAGTCACCCTCAATAGTGACTAAATGGACCCGTCTTCCATGTCTCCCTTTAATCCTTGGCACAGGGCCTCTGTTTATGCACTGAGAATAAGGATGCTGACGGCTATCATAAAGCATCATTGGGTCCATGGAGGGAAGCTTATGAAATATTGTCATCACCTTCTCACAGGACATTGAAGGGATCACAGAAATGAGTTTTGCCAAGGAACACAGTGCACACTGGAACTGGAATATGGCAGCACAGCACAAATCTCACCAATAAATCTCAGATACAGTATCAAACAGTGACACCAAAAGAGTCAATTACAGGGAAACTGAAGTAAATGGGTCACAGAACCCAAAGTTACCACATCAGAAAATAAACCACACATATTTCCAACAAATAACTCAATTTCCAAATGCCAAACTCTGTCATCAATTCACCTGCTAATGTACTGGTAAGGATGCAATAAGCTTTAAATTTAAGGGTGACTTTCTCCAACTCTTTCTGCCCCTCTTCCAGTTCTTCTGAAAGAGATCTTAGTTGTCTCTTGGCCCTTTTTCATTCTCAGCATAATCACTCTTTTCCATATAATCTTGCTTTCTATTATACCAAATTTTTACAATTCCATAAAGTTTTGTTCCTTCCTCTCAGCCCTTTTCATCCCACTGCTCCAGAGTTCTGGGATGAAAAATAGGTTTTTTCTCACCTTTTTTGTAATTTCTGAATCTTTTCTTCTGCATTATTTTAGATTTGAACAGTAATTTCCTCAAGTCTAGGTTGTCTAAAATGCTGTTGATAAAGTACTTAAATATAGTTTCACTCACATACCTTTCCCAGCATCATTCCTCCATTTTCCACTTGAACATAACCAAACTCTAAAAACAGTTCTTGCTATCACTGCCTTCTCTGGGGGGCAGCTAACCATAGTGACCACTTCACACTTGGCCAAATAGATAAATCTTTCTTTCCTCTCCTTCCCAATATCTCTGTATCTTTCTACCCTACCAATTTGGCACATTCCTCTATTCTCAAGCACATTTTCCAGTTAAATCAAACTTTTTCTAAAAACCAAATCCAACAGACCCACCTATAGAAAAATGAATGCATATCTGCTCTACAGAAAAGTCGTGGCACCAGGATATTTAGATAACTAAGACGAGGTACCACAATCATATGCAAGTGTAAATGTGTACTGTAAACATGTTATCTGTAACTTATGGGCAACTTCCATCCTCCCATGCTCCGGTCAATTTGCCATCTCCCACAGAGACGCCTCTTAGGTGATTTTCCTCTTTCAATCACCTACTAGTGAAGCAGAATGTTTAGCTATCAGCATCACCTTAAGAAAACTATCTGACTTGACGACATTTCAAAGCAGCTCAGACATCGATACGTTTTCTTCGCCCTCCCTTCCTGCACCACGGACTTCCCACACGACCAAGAACAGCTCCAACCACCCCTCAGCAACGGCATTTTCTCGAGGAGAAACTTTTAGCCGAGCTGAAACTTGACATCGGGGCCCGTGCCCGGTTTTGATGTGTCCAGCGGTGCAGGGCCCGTACCCGCGGGGCAGCTGCGGGGCCGTGCGGGGCATCCCGGTGCGGCTCCGCATCCCCGGTGCGGTGCTGCCACCTGGTGCCTCGTCCCAGCCCGGCCCGATCGGGCACAGCTTCCCCCGCCAGCCGCAGCTCCGCAGCAGTTTCGGGTGCCGGGTCCGGCACCCCGAGGCCGGGGGACCGTGCCCAGAGTGCTCGCAGCTGACAGGGACACCGCAGGGCGGTCCGCGCTCGCTGCAGGAACTCAGGCGCCGAGCTGCAGCAGCCACGGCAGAATAACGGCGGGAATACAAGAGTTACTAAATCTTCGGTGAGCTCACTTGCCAACGGGAAAGTGCTGGCTTAAAAGCGCTGGAAGTAAGTTTCAAAGGAAAACACAATTAAACCTACTGGATAGAGGGTTTGTAACTCTATAACCTGTGGATTAATTCTTCTTTCAGAGTGTCCATTAGGCATCCCCGGACAGTAAAGTAACATATATTAAGTGCAGCTGTTCATCCGCTGATGACTCCTAATTTAAAATTAATCTAAAAGTCTGCTCATGCATTTAAAGCTATTGTAGTTCCAAACTTAAATCTGCAATGAAACTTCGCCAGAAAGCAGGAGGTGTTTTTAATTTTAGGTCTTTTGCTTTTAGGTAATAGACAGCAGATTAAAGTAGAGGATAACCACCTCTCTGTGGATTCTCTTGCTACATTAGCAATTAAGGAGACTTTTCTTACAAATTTGTGTAATTAAGTGGCATCTTAACCAAGCTGTAAATGCTGAAAACTAAAGTTGCAATAGAAACTATGCTTTGTTATTTAACCGACTGCTATACCACTGCTTAGTGTTTACCACTCTAAATCCTCCTCTTCTACATGTTAAGATGCTTCTCATCTTAAAAACCTAATAGCATCTAAGTATAACTGCTTTTTAATGAGCTCCCAGTGGATCACACACAAGGCCTTTATGACATCTCTTCTCCTGGCTTGCTCTAGTCTGTCAAAATGATGAAGTAATTTTTTTAAATCTGATAAACAATTTTAAGTTTTCTGCTTCGATCTTATGTTAATGGCATTTCTGTTTTACAGCAATTTAAAAAAAAAAAAAAAAGTGGCTTCCATGGACAATACATAACAGAAGAATTTCAGGTTCTAGAAAACAGAATAAATCTGGGCTGTAACAGAGAAAGACAACTGGTTGTGATAAAAGGAAAGAAACTGAATTAACTGAACTTCAAGCACGTGCTATAATATAACAAAGCAGATCAATTACTATGGTCACCTTGCCATTCCTGCACAGTAGAAATCATGTGTGTGGAAGGTTCCAAGATACCTGTGTGTCACACTTCACTGTGGTATGCTCACACACAGCACTTTCTGCGTGTTCATGAACAAACAATACTGTGGGCAAAAATGTAACTCTTGGAATGAAGTCTTCTCCATGGTTTTGCTTAGCTAACCTCATCTATTCACTTAAATATACTTGTATCCATGAAAGCCCCTAAGTGTCACAATTTCGGCCAGGAATACAGAGGGTTTTATCCATTTATTCCACCAACTTATGTTTTCCTTCAATTTCAGCACCTATGATTTGAGTGTTTAAATCAGGTATTTCAGTGAAGCATTCTCTCAGCTAGCAAGGAAGACACTTCTGACTCCTTGAAATATTACATCAGGGAGAAGTCTAAGCTGGCCACAGCTCTTTCCCTGGATCAGAATGGCCCCAAACTATTACTGTGGAGCTTTTCTAGACTTGCACAGACTTAAATCACACCTGAACTCAAAACAGACTGGAAGAAAAGCTAGTGACAGTGAGTTACATGTCCAAAATTATAACATACCCACCAGAGTCAGAATGTGACTGTTCTCCAAGTAAATTTAGGATCATTTCTACAGCATGTCACCTAAAGTACAATGAAGGGGTGAGGGAGAAGCACAAGCATGATTTCAGACATAATACAGAGGGAAATCATTTAAATTGGGCTGGGCATAGATTCACACTCACTACGTGCCCATCAGAAGTGACACTGGATGACTGCATTCCCATTACAAAATATACACAGTGACCATTGCTCACTGGTATGCAGCAAAATGTGGCTAAACACGTGCCATACCACTGGAGAAAAATACAGCACAGAAGTGGCTAGGATGAGATGCCAAGAATCCTGAAGAACAGAGAGATTTAACACAACAGAGATAAGAAGGGACTAAACTAATCATCTAGGCATATGAGGTCATCATAATTTTAATCTTCTACACAAAAGCACTTGAAAAAACGAAGTATGCAGATGTCAGTGCTCGGAAAATCAGAGCCTTCCTTTTAAAACTATCGATCTGAAGAGCACACAGAAATAAGATATACAATGGGGATCAGATACGTACTGAATTTGGTCCTTGTTCCCTGTTGCATATTTGTTCAGAGATTTCTTTTTTATTACTTTTTAATTCATTATTGTAAGTGTAATCTCAGTCAAGTCAAATCACTTCATTAATTAAAAGGGATTGAAAAGGTCCTTAGCTACCGGATTCCACAAAGGCCCAAAAGCTCAGGCCCGTTTACAGGAGGTCGTATTTCATTTGCTGCCTGTGTCAAACCAGTACCCGTCGGGCCTCTGCTGGGCCCCAGAGACGAGCCAATCAATGTCTGCTCGCTAAAGCCCCTCGTACGAATCCATTTAAGCGATGTGGATGCTTCCTGTCTAAAAAAGAAATGGTCTCTTGGTATCTCTGATAGAAATTAGCCATGAATTAAGAGAAGCACAGTTGTTTTGGAAGAAAGCCAGAACCAGAATTAATAGGCCATCTGAGCCTCTTGAGTGTTGAATCCCATTTGTTAGCAATTCTTTATGAAAGGTTTCCCCTCCCTACACCAGTTCTGACCAAACCCCGCACGCTGTCTCCTGAAACTAGTTAAATTTTAACCAGCTGGGAAAATATGAAAGGATACTGTCCTTTGTCAAACATAATTTTAGAAACTTGCTTCATGTTTGTACTACAATAACCCATTTGCCCTCCGTTTCCTTGAAAATACACTTTTCCTCATGACTCATCATCTCTCCGTGCTCAGTTGTAGCAGGATCACTGACACAGATGGAGTTGCACTAGTCACGAGTTTGGTTCAATGTCATTTCAGTAATTTTGGCAGAATCTTGTAAAGGCTTTCACTGTACATTTAATTACTATTATACTGTGTGAATGGAATAATCCATCTTGCTGCCAATCCTCCTAGCCTCAAAAGCTTTGCATATAAGTTTAGTGGCAATGAAATTAAAGAGCTTTTAGAAATCTCATTTTAAAATGCCCTAGACTCCCATTTTTACAATAGACAATTCAGTTCATGCCTAGTTTTCGAAAGTTAGTTGAATTTTCTCCAATTTTTGGTGTCCAGGCATAAGAACTCCATGTGGGTGGGGAGTGCCGAGAAAAATGGAAGGAGGGCTCATTTGTTTGTTTTCTTTCCAAAACATAACATAAATTCTGGTCCAATTAGTAAAACCTCTAGGTTTTACAGAAAACTGAGTGTCTGTTTTTCTCAGAAAAGCTTATGAGGACTTCTTGAGTGGGACATCCCAAAAATTCACTACTGACAGCTAGGCTGCTCGGTCCCTAAGCACAGCTGTGTGACCTGGAAGCAGGCAATGATGTACAAGGTGAACCTCAGCTTCACTATCCAATCACACAGAAAAACAAAACAAAACAGCAAACCCCCCAGACCAAACATAACAACACATCTATGTTCTCTGCAGCCTCCTTGTTTCTTTCAGAGTTTTGTTATACTTCCCTGGGGTATCAAGTTTCTCTTTTTAGACTATTTAGACTTTAGTAGTATTTACTGTGGCCTGCCTTTTTCATTCTACTCTACCATCCCTGGAACAATAAGACATTGATCCAGGTTGATGCTTTGAATGCTCAGGCTATGCAAATCAATAGTTTGATAATAATATTTATAAGCATATAATTGAGAATGTGATTAGTTTTAGAATCATCAGCTAGCTCAAAGGATCTCACTCAGTGTAGTGAACACTTAGAGCAGCAAATGGGCTTTTTAATCATTTGTTCAGAACATGTTGATTTTGGTTATAGGGAAGGTTAAACCTGACCTTTATTGACTGCTCTCCTGCAGACAAGTAGGCATTTTTAACAGTTATTTCTCTCTTTCAGAACCATACACCCTGTGAACTTGCAGGACAGAGGACATAATTTGTGTAATTTAATTTTTAATTTTGACTGGGAATAATTTTCCGGTTTCCGTAAACTGAAGCAGCCAAGTGATTATTTGGTACTTCCTGACTTCTCATTTGTTCTCATTATTTTCAAAGGCCTTTTTTTAACTGATTATGTTTTGAAGAAGAAATAGCAGAATTTTAACAAATGTCTCTGCCAGTCTTAATTCTAATTGCAGTATCATTTCATCATTTAGTAAGTCTTGGCAAAAATACCCCACACATTACAGCACACAGAAGAATCTTGTAAACAGCTAGCCTGCCAGGCATCAGCTATAATTCATTTTCACTTGATTTGCATTGTCTGATTTCATTATCAATCAGAAGATACCCATTTCTAAAACAGTCCAGCATATTAATGTTCTTTTTCTCTGAAGGAGACCTTAGCATTTAATCATCTGTGATCTGTTCATACATTTGGCACTAAAAGAAAAGTGTGTGACAATTTACTAACCACTTAAGGAGAAAGAAAAAAAATATATTGTCTGTCATTATTGGTTTTTTTAAGCTGTTTCAAGACTAATTGTGACTGTAGAACAAGGCAGTGGACACAATCACGTGGAAAGCTTTGAGTATAAATCATCATGAAGTGCCATGAAGACGACTGTCCCACACACCTTTAGCTGATGAAACAGACCAAAGTGACAAACATTTAGGAAGTACTAAATTTTGATATAACTGCCTGATCTCATTTTAAACTACATGAGGTGTAAGCAAACTGCAACCTTCTTAAAAATCTCTTCCTCAGATCACTGAAATCTCTTCAAAGATGCACTGTCTGCTCTTGCTTTGAGGATGGGTCTGAGATGTTTTTAAACATCAAGTTGACAGAGGATAAGGCAACAAATGTGTAGAAGCAGGAGGAGAACCATGTGCAGCAGCAAGACTCCCAACAAGTATTGCACCAGCCTGTTCTCATTCTCACTCAGCAGAAAAAAGAGGAGAGGAAAAATACACTCCCTTCAGCTGCACCAGTATTGGCAGACAGGTACAAGCAGGAGTTCTTGTAGATAAATTGAGACAGAGGCTTACAGTAGGATAAAAGTGGTTTAATCACAATTATTTCCCAGACCCCACCTAAAGACAAATCAAAGAACCTACACCAGAACAAAGGGAACCAGGAAGGTTTCACAGCTGTTATTGTAATTTAAGGAGAAGGAACTAAAAAAGCAGGAACAGCTCTTAGGATTCCCAAATGCTGCTTGTCCTGCATGTTTGACTCCACTGCAATGCCAGGCGATTCCTCTCAGCTTTGCAGCTCAGTGAAACAATGGTTCACAGACCGTACACATGCACAATCTCCACAAAACACCTTGTTCTGGCAACTGCTTTGATTTGCTTCTATGAACCCTGTGCCAGGTCACAAGAAACCATCTATTCTGTCTGCTAAATGTACACTCACAGTCCCAGTTTCTGCCCCATAAGCACCATGCTCCAGCTCTCTAGAGGCTGCAAAATCCTGTATATTTGCACTTGCCCAGTACAGTTTGTCAGGTTTCTCTTTTATCTTGTGGTCTCCAGCCAACTCTTTGAAAAGGCCTATTTTTGAGTTTGCTGTTCTTCCCCTCTTTCTTACCTCCCCCAAGAGAATTCTAAGGGATTAATTGATTTGAAAAGGTGTTGATGCCATTATTGTGGCTATTATTTCTAGTGTGGCTCTGATGACAGCATAGGTAATAGTTGCAGAAATAAATATGAGCCTCATTTTAAAGACATCAAAAGTGCCAAAATGGCTTAGAAGCCCCACTCCCAGTCCTGCCTTCAGAATTGTTTACAGAATACTTACTACATGCTTCTACATTAAAGGTAAAGTAGGGGACATGCCAGAAAAAAAAAGTCACTTGTCATTAGTCAAAAGTGTTACACAAATTAAAGATATTTCATGACACAACACAGCAGTAACATCAGCCTGTCTTCATATGGCTATAATCCTTTGGAAGTTAAGTAACACAAACCACACACACAGCAAGTTACTGAGATGCAGTATTTAAAGTATTTTGATTTTAAGCCACTTTTTTTTTTTTTTTTAGCCAAATACAAAGCAAGTCTGAAAGCAAATAAGTGGCTAAGCCAGTAAATGGACTGAAGAATACTCCTGAAGCCTACAGGGACTCCCTAGATTTCACTTTTGTGTCTTTTACAGGTACAAAGGGTATATATATTTTATCTTTTTCAGAAGTAGAATTCAGATAGATACAGAGCAGTCTCCACTTCCTTAGCCATATCAAAGGCATCCCCAGAAAAGGTTTTTTAGCTTTTTGTGCTTTCCTTTACAACAAAGCTGGATCATTAGAGCCTTCAGTTGGATCCCATCTTTCCTGATAATTTATGCTGTGCTGAGGACAAAGCAGAAGAGCCCCTTGAGCAACTGAATTCCTGCATACACGCTTTAGAGACTGTAAATCTTGCTATGAGTCAGATCCTTCTTATACCATAAATGCAGGCAGAAGTTTTGAACTTGTATTACCATCACTGAAGGCCACAGTGTGATAGCAAACAGCATAACTATAGCTCTGAAGGGCTTTTATAACACGGGGAAGACAGAAAGTTAATTTATTCTACCTGCAATAAGCAGCACAACACTTTCACTCTCTGCAGACAAGCAGTTCTGGAAGCAGGAGGTCAAAATAAAGCTCCCAAATATTTGTATCCTGCACACCTAGTAGATCATGTACCAAACAAACTTCTCCTGTGGCTCATAAGGACTCTTCACTATGTGACAAGGATTGCACAGCAGACTGCTCTGGGTGTATGGTAGGGCACTAGCAACACTTGTTTACATGAAATATCTAACAACTTAATATTTTGAGACCACTGTGCTTCTAACCATTTAATTCAAAATATTTTGGTGGAAGACGAGGTGCAAGAGAATAATTGCATAGAAAAAAACCCCATATCTACACAGAGAAAAAAAAAAATCACAGGGATTGCTTCCCTAGGAAAAAGAGTGGTTGCCACCTTTATCCTGCTAAGTGACTTTCTGAACTTTTACATCTTCAAAAGGTGTGACACACACCTTGGCATCTTTCTGATGTTTGGAGTTCAACACATTGACTTCAACAGAATCTTTCAGCAAGCCCCACCAAAACACTGAGAGCATTTTGAGCTGCAAATGAGAGGGGAGATCTTCAGAGGAAGGGTTGCTATCTGCTATTCTAAGTGACACAGTGAAAGCAATTATCAGATGAAGGTAGACCCAAGCAGGAGTCTTCTCAAATTTCCTTTGAATGTCTCTCTCAAGTAACTGCACTGTATGTTGTCCTGTGCTAAAAACAAACAAACAAACAAACAACCCAACCAAAACCCAACAACAAACACCCCCCTTCCCCCCCAAAAAAATTAAACTATACAAACAGAATTATACATTGTTTGATTGTCATATAAGAAGAAAGCCTTGTATCCTGTGGCATTTACAGCCGCTTCAAGGTCCCTCTATGTTTCCAGAGTAATTAAACAGCCAAAGTATGAGTCCTTCACTAATAAGGGCCTGTGTTCTGTGGCATTTCAAGTCAAAAGACCCACAATTTTTTGGGGACACTTAACACTGGAGTCAGACTAAGGTCCCAGTTCAGCAAGAGAGTGGGAAAGTACAGAAACTCCATGCTATCACTGTTCAGCAAAACACTTGGACTAGCTCTTTCCAGAGTGCCCAAACTGCAAACGTGTCCTACTCAGGTGCCAAAAATGCTAGCTTCCTCCATTATCACCTAAGATGCTGTTCAGGTTCACTGGGAAATCAAAATAGTTTCAATGAACAGCTAAAAAGCAATTTTTCTTCTCATTAGCTTCCTTTCCCCCCCTTCTCCTTATGTTTCTTTGTTTCTTTCTCCTTCATGCTATAGCAAACTTTGGCAGCACTGCAGAATGCTGATGAGACACATGCTTACTGTGTGAAATCCCAACAGCTATTTTTGGCCAATACCTGGCATGAACTGCCTCCTCTTTGAGGACTAAGGGAGTTTGCTTATCAGGTTCTCTTCAAGAGTTTAATGCTTCGTTATGACTCGTCAAAAGGCTTGCAAGTTTTACAAAACTAACATCAAATTAGCAACAAACTCCAGCAACCGTTTAAGCATTCCTAGCAGTAAGGTGACTTTTCCTTTGAGAGTACAAAAACCATAACAAAAAGCATTTTTATTCCATTTCTAAAACAAAGATCAACACTGTATATGTAAAATGCTTGTTCATTTACTCTGACACTGTTTTCCTCTTGAGAAAGTGTTGGTCAAGAGTAGAGTTATCACAAAAGGCAATTATATAGTCTTCATAAAGTATTTCCAAGAGATCAGTCAATCCTGACTTGTCACAGTCCTGAGACTGCCTCCAAAAAAGGCCTGTCACTGGCAGGCCTCCAGTACCCTGTGAGAAGATACTCATCACCACCCAAACTGAAGACCTGAAATGTATTTCATAGCACCATCTAGATGGGAAAATAGTGTTAAGATGATCAAGTCCAACCATAAAAGCATGCTGATCTTATTGCAAACAACTAATTTCATGACATTTGCAGCCTTCTTATGTCTGAAGATTTACAAACCAGTATTTCAAAAACCCACTCCTTCTACCTCTAAACACCAAGAATCAAAAAAAAAAAGTTGTTTTTTTTTCATTCCATAATATACCTAAATAGACGATACAGGAACTATTTGACGTGAGCTGACCAATGATTGCATTTTATGTTTCCAAATCTCCAATTCATATTAGAAAGAGGAAAAATTTGGAACTACTGGCAAATAAGGTATGTTAAAGATACCACTTACCACAGAAAGTTGCAGGTTGGAGTGTGGGAACACTGGCAGCTCCTATCTAGTCTTTGCTTATCACTAACCTACCCATTCTAAATACAACTTCAGAAAGAAAAAGAACTAAGGAACAATTTGAAGGGGATTTCTAGAAACAGAGGAAACATTTCACTCATCTAAGAAGAGCCTTCTAACCCTTTCCTCCAGGCCTTGAAAGTTTCTTGATAACCCATTTACTTTTCTGACATCTGAACCAAGTCCCCCAGGCCACTCTTACCACGGGAAGGGGCTTCATTGCTGCGAGTTCAGATCACGGAGGTTTCTCTGTTTTGCTTTGTTCATGTGATGAAATGTAGAGAGTTTAACAGAGGGAACTGTCAGCAGGGGAATGTGCTTCATCCTCCAGTCACCTCATTTCATGAAGTTTAGTCAGCAGCTGTATCAGAGCCATTTTAATTAAATAGGTCACTAAAGGATCTTCTTTTTACCTTGAAAAAGATGTGGTCAGGACTTTACCTGAGCTGAAAGGTTTGAATTTCATTAGGACTTTAAAGTGGGTTGGGTTTTTTTTCACCACCCAAATACAATGAGCACCAATTTTTCAACACATCAATACAGCTATTTGCATAAAGTATTGATCAGAAGTCATTATAATCACAAAATGTTAATTACACCAATTAATTCCCAATCTGTTTATACCTTAAGCTTGTTTGTGTTCAGCACAGAAGGTTAAAGCAACAGTGAATCAGTCTTGACTTTCTCTCTGGAAACAATTTTTATACGTTGAGGACTCCTGTCCTGTAAATTCTAAATTTTCTATATGAGTAGGCTTTTCCCCCAGTGTTGCTTTATAATTTTCCATGCTATTTCAAACCCTTGGTCTACTCACCACCAAACAGGTTCCCTTAGAGTCATAATTAATCTGTGGATTTGTCAAAAATAGTGAACAGGAAAGCATTCTAATGTGCCCCAACTACCAGATGGAGGACATGATTTCTGTGGGACTGATGCAAACTCAGGGTGCTGAGCAGCTCTGAAAAGTCAGATCCTGCAGTGTTACTAATCCAGCTCCATTCTCCACTTTACATTCTACAGAACATTTTATGTAATCAATTTGTGGAGACACCTTGATTCCTGCATCCTAGCTTCTGCTTCCAAGGATGGCTGTATCACGTTCACTCTAAATACTCAAACCAAATCCCATCATGTCATTTTTTGAGGGTTTTAGCAGCCCTCTTCCTCCTGTTTTACAAGAGAAACAAAATTACTATCATGCCCATATTTTCACCTGTGCCTTCTCATCTTCTTCTGACTGTCTAAGCAATTTGGTTTCTCTCTTAAGCATTTAAAAACCTCTAGAAACAAACAAAACAAAAAGAAAAAAACATTTTTCTCTACTCACTGGTATAAATGCTTCATTAAAACTGCCTTTGGCTCGAGAACTCCTAAGGGAAAGACAGTCTGGGTTGTCTGTATACAACCTAGCCATGGCTTGCAGTTGACTATAGTGACAAGGATAAGTGGGAAGAAGGAATTTTGCATTTTCTTTGCACTGTTAGGTACAAAAAATTTAGCATTAATTTCATAATATCATATCCACAAAGTACATGCAATGAAGGAAATTATATATAAAAACCTATTCAACCCCTAGAAAATAAAAATTACTCTGCACTATACAGACACATCCAGCAGCAGCATGCAAAGAATGTGCATTCACTGAAGGCAGATATTAAGTTACAACAGCACTTCTTATGACATGAAAGTTGGTGCCACATAGGCACAGTGAGTCCACTTTCCCATCCCTTTTCTTAAACCACCAGTAAAGAATCATAATATTTTTAAAAAATATTTCTTGGATTGAAATACTTGGTGTGCAGTATTGAAAGAAGTATGATGAAGCTCTGTTATTGCCTCAGATTAAAACAATAGACTGACTGTTGAATCATTCAGTCCTGATTGCTGCAGTGCATGCTTTGAAAGAGCCATCCAGGTGTTTAAAGACTTTTCCACTATTGAATTATCACTTCAACATAACATGACAGCCACTGGAAGTCCTGTTATGAAATGCACCCAGAGATCAGCTTAGGCAACGTAGCTTTCCTTTATCAAGATTGCAGAATTCAGAATACAAAACTTTATATTTTCACTGAACACACTATTTCTCCACCAAAAACTAAGATACTGTTTGTCAGTTCCATGCAGCATATCCACCATTTTAGCAAAACTCAGTTACTGACCCTCAAGCCTTTTTTCACATTTAGCACAGACATTCGATGTCTCTACAGATAAGTCTCCTCTTTTGGCCAGCATAAGAAACTGCAAAGTTCAGAGAAAATCACTGGAATGAAAGGCAGCTACTGAAAATTTCCAAGCTACACAGAGACCTTACCTAAACTCAGACTGAGTACCTTTGATTTCCCACTTATTGGTCAAATCAAGAAAATGTCAATGTGGGAAACAGTTCTGGAGCTTAATATACCCTTCTGAGATAATCAGAGCACTGTAATATTAACTCTTCTGAGGAACAGTTTGGACACTGTGCTTGCATGACCCAAAGAAGTCATAGATAAAATATCTGACAAAGTTGTGTAATAATAGAACACATGTGAAAGTTCATGCAGCTAAGATTTAGAATGAAACAGCTAAGACATCAGCAGAACATCCTCCTGTCAATACAGCTGAAACTAAAGGAAAAATCACTTTCTATGGGTTTCAAGTTCAAAGAGCCTTTGGGGCTTGTTTTTAAAGCCAGAAACAGATTAGCAATGTCTTTTGTTTGAAGTCATGGGGTCCTGTCCTAAATTTTGGAAAGCTGGCTCCACTAAGCTAACCAGCATTTCCAAGTAAAATTATCTACTGTAAGCTTTGCATGGTAAAGGCCAGTAAAAAACAGGGCATGGAAACTGCATAATACTGAACTCAGAACTTCCTGACAGTTTTAGCTTTTGTAGAACTCTATTGAATTTTAACAGCGAGAAAGGTAGAGATATAATTTTAGGGGTTTGCCTTTTTAATTTGAAAGGTAAAAGTAAATTCCTTTGGAGATAATTGTATTTTAATAGATATAAAACAAATACAAAACAATAATCTTTTATATTAAAAGACATTTTAAAAACCCACCACACCCATCTTTCCCTCCCTCCCTCCGAAAAGAATTTTGTGGCTCACAGAAACCATCTGGCTAAAAGTAATTAAGTGCATAATCCTTTACACTTGCATCCATGCCCTTCCAGCACCATTTCTTCAAAGATGAAAGTCTGGGGATCTGGCTCTAGGCCCAGTCAAAAGGGAAAAGCAAATGAATAGAGCTGACAACCACACAGCCTAAGCCCAAGGCTGCATTAACTACTCTGTATCTTCTTTTATATGGTCTTGAAGGCCAATGGCAACAGCTGATGAGAACCTCAGAGCCACAACTCCGATGGCATGGAGAAGAACAGAAAGAGCTCAGGCTTGAAAGACACGTCTCCGGCCTCCCACGCACCCCCAGAGGCTGAAAGATTTGGGCAGGAATCAAACCAATTCACTGAAAAGTTTTGTCTTATTGCACTCCCTTGTTTCTGTGGGAAGAGATTATCTGCATGAGAAGTACCCAAAACACCAGAGTATAAATATCTTCCCATCACTGGAAATCATGACCATCCATCAGAGGATTATCAAAGACTGGTTTATGAATGAGTCAGACTACAGACTTAATATCATTTTTGAGTTACGGTAGACATGGATATTTCATGCAGGTCAGACAAAAAGAGCATACGATTTTCTGTCATGATCATTTATGAGGTCTTGACCTAAATGTAACCTCTCTTCACAGTGCCTAAGACTTGTTTTCTTTCTTAATTCCTGTGAATTAGCTTTTTTGCTTAGCTGTCTAAACTAATTTTTATCAGATGTAAAAGCCTTTTCATGAAGCAACGGAACAGCTTTGCTTCTTACCTTTAAAAAGCTCTCCTTTTTTTCCTGTATATTGATACAATTTCATAGTGAGGACAATTTTACATAAACTATTTTCCACTCCACTGAATGTTATGTCGCTCTACATGAATATATTTCTTGGTTGATGCCAAGGCAAAATATTGCTATAAATGCTGTATTTTCATAAATGCTATTCTTTGACTTTTTAATAGGTTCATTCCATGCATACTATCAATACCAAGTCTTCCTGATGGATCTGTATTAAGCTGCCAGCATAATTTCCTCTGTTGTCCCCAGAGCCTTCACCTATGAATCAAAGGGAAAAAAGATCACTGGCTCTTCTGTATTTCAAGGCAACGAAGTGATCAAGATGGAGGAGAAGCTCTAGTGATTTAAAAAACTCCAGTCAGTAACACAGAAACAGAGAAAGGGAATTTAAGACTTACAAGTGGTAAGTGGAAAACAGGATTTTTTTTTTTCTTTTCCTTCATTTTCAATAAAAACAGCCATTGAAATACTAACAAGACAGAATGGCCAAATTCAGAGCCAGCTGTTGACATGGGTAAGTTAAATAGCAATAAGTTAATGCCAGGTCCAGCTATAAGTTTCCAAATAGCATATGAGAAAGCCCTATAATAGTAATGCTAATAATGCAGGAGATGAAAGACAGCATGACTTTACCAAATGTGACTACTTTTAAGTATCATTTGGCTCAAGTTGGACACAAATTTTGTTCTCTTCTACATTAAATTTAGTTTAAATTTAAATTTTGAATAATTGAGTCCAGGGTTACATTCCTCTAAAGGAGACTAAAGATCAGTGCTGCCTAGACTTGTTTCTGGAAAAGGCCCAAGAGTACTAGCAATAGCTACATATTTTATTCTAGCTTTCCAATATGTTAGGAGCAATTAAACATAGTGCATTAAATCCAAATGCAGTGACTTTGATTCTACATTAACATATATCTAAACCAAATTTTTCCTTGGCTTTTTAGAATATGTGACCATCAATATGATCTCATTTGACTTTGTCCATTTTGTAACTGCCTCGTTATATTCATTTTGAATGTACCCCTCATGTCTTATCAGTCTGCCTGGCCTTTTCAGGTTTTCTGAAACATCATAAAAACTTCTCCCTATTTTTAAAAGGTATCCATTATTACAGAGATTGAACTTCTGAGATGCAACTTTTGTCACCTTCTGGAAATAACAAACCCATAAAACTGTATTTTCAAGCTATACTGTGTTTGTTCTGAGTCACTGCCAAATATGAAACAGCAAATAACACATGCTGCCTTTGACCATCTACCTTGTGTGATGATTACGCAACAGCACAAATTGAGGGTAGGTTCAGAGACAGTTCTGTCCAACTTTCTACTTACTCATGAAAATTGTCACATTTTTAAAAGCGGTACCAAAATGGTTCTGCTAATACAGCCTCATATCAGGAACAAAGACCTTGGAAAAAGATTTTGGCCAATTCCTGTTCTATCTTATACCTCCTAACATAATTCAGGACAAGAAGGGTGTAAGATCTCCCCGCTTGCAAGAGAGTTCTGCAACAAGACTTCATATTCAGAGACTACTACGAAGGCAATAAATTTGCGTTTTTCTTTGAGTTTACACTTTGTAAAGTCAAATCTCACAAAAGGCACAAGCTAAATATCAGGAGTGCAGATCTCCAGCTGCTTTTAGTCCATGTTGCTCAATGGTTACATAGACCAGTGAACACACAGCCCTTCGTGGGACTGTAAGCCTATCCTGGACAGACAGGGAGGACACGAGATGAAGTTGCCACAAAGCAGTCCAAATACATTTGATCACACCTATTCCCTAATCTGCAGTCTTCTGTAGTTTATTTGTGCAGTTCATCACTGCAGAAAACACATGACTTTTCGAGGAAGTCTTTAGCCTCCATCTTTAAAGACTTCTAAGGCCTGGGATACAGGAGACAAGTTACAGTAACAACAGCAGTAAGAATGGGAGACACATCCTAAGAACCAATAAGTATCTTATTGAAGCCTGTCATGCACATGAAGTTAGGAATACAGTTATTTATCACCCTGACTTTGTTTTTCAAGCTGAGGCCCTGCCTCACAAAAAAAAAAAAACAAGGAAGGGAAATGCACTCACAAGAAGCAACTGCTTCAGCCTTTGGAAGATCAACCAGAAAATTATTAGGAGTGCATGCAGCTTATGTCAATTGGCATAACATTACCTACAATATTGTGTTATTTTATTTCTTAAGCAGCCTTTGATTTCTTCATTTGTGAAAGAAATGCCAGCTCAGAGGTGTTTGCTGATGGGATGTTTGAAAGTCCTCTCACGGTGTTGTGAGGTGCCAGCTGAAATGGAGAAGGGTAGTCATTAGCAGTAGCTGCACGTGCTAATTAGGTAGTCACTGGCACGGAGGCAATGTATCATCACTTTGACTTGGTGCACAGGAAATTTCAGCTTTTACAGTTTAAGGTCTCCGTCATCTCACTTCATATTATCCGGTGATGAGAATCTTTATCCCTAATTAATACTGGAGCTGCAGGGAAATCTGAACAACCCGCTGTCCAGTGAGCGTATTTTTATGTCCCTATTAAAGCTATCAATCTGGGAACAATGTGCACATGTGTGGGCTGTGGGGCACAGGTTGTGACTAGAGCTTTAGAGTCATCGTCATATTCAGCCAGTATGGATCCTAAACAATTCTGCAGCCAAAGGGCTAATCTAGATCTGAAATGCTTGAAAAGCGCAAACAACAAGATGGAATCAAGAAGTTTTATTTCCCTTAGTTTGGCATTGAGGTAATTACTATTGAAATATACAGACTTTAGTCTTAATATCCACAGTCCAGAAATGCTATTAATAAATTAGAGATTAATCTTATTTGAGAACTAATTTTCATGGTAATAATATTGCTAATAACCAGATACTGGACCTGGCAGGCGTCTTTGTGGGTTTCTTTTTCATTAGTCATTTTTAAACATATCTCCTAATAGTTTTCCAGTGCAGTAGGATTCTAGATTAGTTCCAAACTGCACCTTACATACAAACCTATTTGTATCTTTCTCTTGTCCTATTCATGTAATGCCTGCTGGGATCCATTTGCCTTAGTTTTACTGCAGCCATATAGCAGTCTGATGTTTTCAAGGCTTTTTTTTTTTTTCCTAAATGTGATCTTACATCCTTCTCTAGACAGGACTGCTGAAAAACTGCTCTACCACATGTTCTCAGCTTTTGGATTATCGCTCATTAACATTTTGCTCTGGGTTGTTTTTAACACATTTAACATGTCTACACAGGTAAACATGTTTACTTTGAATTCTATTTTGCATTGAGTAGTCCCTTACTGAGAGGTAACCAAGCCCAACATTTTCCTCTTTCTCCCTCACATCATTATTTTATAGTTTTTCAACACTGGTACTTTCAGCAAAACTGAGATGCTTTGCCAAAATAATTGTCCATGCACTTTAACTGGTTACTATACTATTATATATCACAAATAGAAAATTACTTCAGAATAAGATGGAGGTGGTTTTCAAATATTGGTTTTCATTTTTTTTCATACACAATTATTTTCTGGCACAGACTATCTAAATAGCTGACTGCACCTCACTATAATTTACAGTGGCCCTTTAGAGGCTAGGCTGAAATTGTAGTCCTAAAGGTCTAACCTCAAAAAACCCAGGATATTTAGAATTAGTACACTTATTTTGGCATATTAAATCTAAGGAGTATGACAAACAATATGCAATATTATCGGAATTCATCATTCTCAAGCTCACAAAAGGATGAATTACAGATACATCAGTCTCTACTGTAGAGCCTTCTTTGTCAAGATTTCCTCATTTTCCCTATTTGATGCTTTTGACAATTAAAAAGCCTTATAAACTAATAGTATTCAGTTAATCAGAGAAGATCATGATATATATGTTCACAAGTTTGCTCCTTCAAACACCCCCTACCCCCAACTTCAGTAATGCAGAGAATCATTTTTTGTTGTCTTTTCCTCCAGTTTGCTTCCTGGTAATTTTATTTGATTCCTCTTAATTTTTGCACTGGGAGAGACAGATGGGGAAGACTGATAAAGAAGGTCTTTAGAATCCAGTCATGGTTATTAGCTTCTCTCACCTTCTCCCCCTTTAATTATTATAAAAAATCAGGGTCAAACCATAACATCTTGTAATTAAGTAAGCACAATACACCTCCAACATTCCCTAGGTACAAGAAGGACTATCTTTAGGAGCAAAAGGTTGCTCCTATGGCCCAGATTTGTTTCTTGGCATTTCTACTCTCAAAAAATACAACTTAAATATTATGGACACATGTAAATAACTATCCTTGTCACATCTGCCCTAAGCAGTATTATCTACAGTATTTATCTGTTTTATGAAGATGTCTGCAATGTAAGTAATCATAAAGCAAGTTGGAAACATGACCTCCATCAATCTACAGTACATGCAAATGCTTAATTTAATTTTTCCATCAATTTCCAAATGAATGAGGCTCATTGTACTGAAAAATAAAAACAGCTTGGCCTCTGACTTCATTTGAGATTACTTTTCCACAATAATGTCCTCAACGGTAGAGTTGTAGGCTTTGGAAGAATTAGATGAAAAATGTTCAGACGATCCTTGTTTCATCTACACTTTTCCACCCACACTTAAGGTCAACAATGCAGAGATGCATTTAGAGTAAGTACATATTCAAACATCAGCACAGTGTGCCTCAAGGAGAGCTGAAGGCATCGGTGGTAAAAACTTACTGACGTATTGTCAAACAAAAAGAAGAATACATACAAAGATCAGAACCTCACTTCCAGTGTGCACAGCCTACGTAACACATTGGTGGCCTCATCTCTTCTGCTAACAAGTTTTTCATATTTAGTGTTCCCGAAGAGAACCATTTAATTAGGCACAGAGATTGAGAGAGGCTGTTCGCTGTGATTTGAATTTCATTTTGTTTTGCATCCATTGTCAATGAACATAAATTGTAGAGCTATTAAAGATAGAACTCAGTCAAAGTTTCACACTGCTTAAGTAAAGCAAAAGGGAATGTAACTACACACATATTGACATTGCAATCAGCCAGGATATATGACTGCAGTATACAGTCATATGTGCTAGGCTTAATCAAGCTAATTTAATCAACAGAATGGAAGACACAGTAGAACAGGCTTAATGCAAGCTTAGGGTAAGCAGCAAGCCTACAAAGTCTATGCTGCTCTCATCCACGCCTCCCGTGTGTACTGGTTGTCAGAGAGATGGTTGAGACTCCTCAGTCCTTAGGGAGGTTCTGTGTCCTACATAGACAGTGGGAGGGGGCAGGCAGGCAGGAAGGGGGTTAATTGATATCAGCTGGCAAGATGCACTTGCTGGTCAGGTTGGGAAGACCATGTTCCTTGCTCACCTGCCAACATACGCCTTCCATCAGAGCAAATAAGAGGTGATGCAAGAGTCAAGTGTTGGGCTCAGTGCTAGAGCTTCTCACACTGGAAATTTCCACCTAGCCAGGTGACAGATTGAATTCCTTTGTGTTCATCAGATTGTGCAAAACATGTCATTACATTCAGTTTTTGTTCTGTGCAGACCAAGTCCACCGCATTTACTTGAGAGACACAGGAGAAAAAAACCATGGTAAAGGACTGATAAATTAAATAGATGCATCTCTGAAAGTGCCAGCATCTGGAGGCATTACTATTTTAATATTTACTTTGTCTGAAACGGTTTATTTAAAAAATGTTTTTCTTTCTCACTTCTATTAAAAAAAAAAAGAAACATAATGTAGTAAAGCATTTTTACAGCTTCACTGTTAATCATGTATTTCAGAATAGTAAATGACATTCAGAAATGAGCCTGGCCCCAGTGGTGGTCAACAGCAGATGGGAGGGTAACAGATTCTACCCACAATGTCACATCAGAAAATGGGAAAGTGAAGACATGTGAAAAACTTGACTGCAGCAGTGATGGCAGTGAGGGAAGGCTCTGGATGCCACATTGTGAAAGAAATATTACAGGCTACAGATCTCTTGAAATTTTAGTTCCAAATTTAAACAAAGTTTAAATTCCAAGAGTTTAGAGAACCTAATTTAAATCTTTCCTCTCATGGGAAATGAACCAGCATAAGAAAACAAAATAAAGTCAGCTTTACCAAATGAACACATCTTGCTTGGCCTAAGGAGTTTGGCAGGCAGAGCTTCAGGTATAGTCAATTTATGCCACTCTGGCTTTTGACTCATTAGCAGACTATTATTCTCCTTCACTGCCCATGATATCTTTGTTTTAATGTCAGAATAACTTACAGAAAGCACCAAACTGAGGACAACGTCTATGTCTAGTCTTTCCAGGGCATATTAGGCAGCTATGTGGCAAGTTGTGACCACGGAGAATAAATGTAAAAGATAATCCACAAAGCCTTTCCATCAAAATGATTTTTTTAAAAGGCATCAGCAGAGCTAGGAACTGCCTCAGATTTCATAAAGCAACAGTTAGTTTCAAATATTTTTAAAGAACAACAACCAAAAAAGTGAATACTTTTTTTTCGGGGGGGGAGGGGGGGAACAAACCATGAATTTATTTGCCTGCCTAGCTCCAAGCAAAACCATCCCACTCTATATACTCTTGAGTTTGTATAAAGCTTCATACCTTCACCCATTTTTGCTACTCAGACTCTTTCCTTCACTAATTCCCCACTGTTCCCAGTAACATTCCATGTTCTGATGGATGGTACAACCCTACCCGGCATCAGTGCAGGATTAGCATCTTTTTCACCAGTGACACATTTATACTGGGAAAAAGCTTATTTGAAACTCAAACAGCACCAGAACAAAAGCAAAACTCCTTTCAATAACTCATTTGAACCAATTTAGGCCCTTCAAATAAAAAGCTGTAGAAGTCTTTTTAGCATACCATCTGCCTTTCTGGTCTCTACCTGTTCTGTATTCACACTACTTTAGAAAGATGCCCAAGTGAGCCTTCTTTAACTTGCTGGCTATGAAGTGGCTGCTTAGCTCTAATCATGGTTAGCCTGTTTGTCTCTCAGTGCTGCTCTCACTGCTTCCACCAAAAAATTTTCAGATCTGGAAAGTTCACCAGACCTTCCCAGTCTCCCACTCTCATTGTTTCCTTTTCCCTCCACAAAGGAAGACCACATTTCAGAAAAAGGATACCCCATGACTGAGAACTTGGAAAACATCATGCAGAAAGTTCAGTATCAGAAAATACACAGAAAAAACCAGAAACAGCTGCCACTTCCACCAGCACAAGTCATTAATGACCTTCAGAGCAACCCAACATCAGAACAGAGAGCAGCTTTTGTTAGAAAAGGGGATATCACATACTGGATCATCATATACTGTCAAAGGACCTCAGATACAAGCAATTCATTGCAGGAGAATACTAATAAGAGTTTAAAACACTTTGAAGACCACTATACAGAAATCAAAGCCAGGTTGATATGGTCATTTTAAATGCTTGATGTAGGCACTACCCAGTATCAATTTAGATACTTAGGTTAAAGATTGATGGTATATTTGTAATATATTTATGACTCAAGCACATTGTGGGGAGTAGAGACTGAGTAACTGTTTCCAAAAGAGGCGGTTTGTTTCTTTTGTTTTCTTCTGCAGATAAGAGAAAGGAAATATGATAACATTCTCTTTGCACTAGCAACAGGTATTACTAGGTATGGCGAGGAGAGAATTGAAGAGTACAGCCTGCCTTTTGGTGCAGAAATCTTCCCAGTGACCTCATACCCCAGTGTTTTAGAATTCAGCGCTGGAGAGAAGCGACAGCAGCAAATACAAAGGCACAGAAAGGATACTGAGATATAATATCGGTTATTAAAATCATAGGATAATAACTAATGTCAGGATGACCATCAAGAAACCTGACAGGCCTTGCAATGTGAAGGGGATTGATCTCTAATTTTCATTACAGTGCTCCACTGGCAGTGACACAACACTAAATACACGATAATAACAAGGGAAGTGGAGTTTTGTTACAACTTCTTTACCAATAATATTATTCCATCTTTACTTAATGTAGCCTCTTATTACATTAAGATATCACCTACTCTTAATAACAGTAACTGCATATTGTCTCAAGAACTTGTTTTTCAAGTTACAACTGAATTTATGTGTGTAGAGTGATAAAACTACTTCATCATCCAGGCACTTTTCTCTCCTCCAGGAATTAAAAATCCCTAAAACATATTTCTGTTCCCAAGACACAGTGAATATTCTGCAACTTCCTCTCTCTCTGTTTTCAAAGCATCTCACAAACAACTTCTAAGTACATTCTCTTTCCTGCACTGGCAGTAATCAGTCTCTCATGTTAGACAGTTTTGGAACAATGTAGTTCATTTAAAAAAATTCAACAGAAAGGGCTGTAAAGGTGTTTTCCACCATTTTGCTAAAAATAGCAACCATTTTATTATTCACTTCAAAATTCTTCACTTAGAAAAGTAAAGCAGAATCATTAGAATCAAGGTTGGAAGAGACCTTTAATATCATGCAGTCTAACCACAAACCCAGCACTGCCACTGTAACCCCTGAACCACTAAACTACATCACCCAGCGCTGGATCCAGACACCTCTTAAACACCTCCAGTGACAATGACTCCACCACCTCCCTGGACAACCTATTCCAATACCTGACTACCCTAACAATGAAAAAATTCTCACTATTATCCAACCTGAATCTCCTTTGTTTCAGTTTAAGGCCATTTCCAGAAAGTACAGAGCCCTGAATCAAATCAAACAAGTTTCAAATATTCTTTTTCCTAATATTTAATAAGACTGCATTCTTGACATCAGTTTACAAAATGCAATTCATTTTTTAATTAGGTAAACTGAAAACTCCTAGTTTGGAAGCATGCAGTAGTGTACCCCATTAATCTCAGCACTCTTTGCTTTTATTTACTGTCCTTTCTCCATACCTTTGTTTCAGCTAGGTAAACTCCAGAGGCTTTATACTGGGTTTTTTCCCTCACTTTTTCACTCCCACTAAAGTAAAAGATGACAGGTAATAATATAATGTGTGGTAGAAGGAGAAATGCTGACAGACATTGTGTTACTTTGCTTCAATTAGGCTCTAATTACTTCTTCTCTTCAATTAGAAAATCACATGAACCAATTATGCCAGATAATATGTGCTTATCCTATTCAAACTGCACAATGGGTAAGGTCTATTCACATTGATTATCTTCAATTTATGCTTTTAGCCTTTTTTTCCCTTCTGTCTGCATGGCCCATTACAGTTTTAAAGTGGAAGCTCTTAAGCAGTTCACAGTATTATGATATCATTCATAACAATTGTTATGTTTTGATGGAAGAAAAATTTTGATGCCTTGAATGCAGAGTGGAAAATCTCTTTGGATTGAATGTGTTCCAATTTTGCTATTTTGGTTAACAATATTCCCATGGTTTTTTAAATAAATATGATACAATGCAGTCTACTGTTAATGGACAGAGCTGAGTGAAACAGTTGGTTCTATGGGAACAAAGGCAGATTTCAAAACCAAACACAGGGTATTGAACACAAGAACTGCTCACTCATTGTCAGCACAGAGGTATCAGTCCTAAAAGCCCTATCAGGCCTCATTTGTGAATGATCTGCAGAGTGGAAGGCAATCAGCAAAAGCAAAGTGACAAGCTTAAAACCTATAAGTGAAGCCATAGCAATGTTTCCCTGAGAAATAAATGGAGGAGAAACATGATGGAAACCCTCACTAGTCATCAAACAGTTCAATAGGTCTAGGTGAGCAGAAAGTGGTAAGAAACAACACTGAATACTAGAGGCAACTTACAGTCTTTCACCTCTTCTTTTATAAGAACGTAAAGGATTATGCTGATATATGGTTTTATCTATCATTGCGCTTAACTGAGGAATAAACTCCTTTTTAATTCTTCAAAGATTAAATAAGAACACACTCCTTGCTGTCCAGCAATCTCCAGGGATGGCCAAACACCAGGTAAGCTTCAGCCAATTCCACAGGACACCTGTCTCAATCAATGGGAATCTTTCATGCTTAGAACACACCAACTCC
Source organism: Myiozetetes cayanensis (assembly GCF_022539395.1). Classification (NCBI taxonomy): domain Eukaryota; kingdom Metazoa; phylum Chordata; class Aves; order Passeriformes; family Tyrannidae; genus Myiozetetes; species Myiozetetes cayanensis. Next base: position 50,989,022 of record NW_026087853.1, read on the forward strand.
ATTCACACAGGCTTGCTTGAATAGAATTTATATGCAAAGAGGAGAAGTCTATTTCCTGTGAAACAAAGTAGATGCAAAAAGACAACAGCAACAATAAAACCCAACTAACCAACCACCACCAACAACTAAAAACCGCAAACAAAAACACAGAGTTCTTCAAATTTATATTCTCCTTTCTTTCACTGGGGTGAGGCAATGACCCTTGGATGCTCAGTCATCTCAGAAAAGACTTCCAGACACTGCTAAAAGCATGATGATTCCTCCACTATACAAGGCAAACAAATGCTTCTGCTGAAGGAAGAAAATAATTTCAGAGAATACTGTTTTAAGTGCGAAATGAATAATTTTCCCTTATGTACCTCATCTACTATACATTGTGTGCCTTTTTGTTGTCCAGTCACTCAGTCTTACAGGGCCTTACTGCAGTTTCTGATAGTTAGCTTTTGTCTATGCTACTCTAAACAGCTTGGTTCATACATTCCTTTTCCTAATGTTTGGAGGACATATCAGCTTAAGGTCTCTTTTAGTTTACCTCAGTACATTTTGAAATTCACCCTAATTTATAATTGTCTTCTATTTTCTTAATTTGGACTCAATCTTAATTTTTAAAAAAACTATGCTTTTCCTACTACCAACATTTCTTGCCCTAACTTTAGCTACACCAAGCATTTTTTACTCCTCCGTCAAGTCTTTCCATGAAGATACTGTGTATCAGCCCAGTGTTTCCAATAACGCACTGTTATCAAGTGTCATCCAAGCTACATGCAGGGATTTAATTCTTTTGGATGTCCCTTCTAGCTTGTTTTACAAGAGACTAGTTCAGGTGGAAGGGGCCTACAACTAATAACTAGTCCTACTGCCTGACCAATTCAGGGCTGACCAAAAGTTAAAGCCTGTTGTTAGGGGCATTGTTCAAATGCCTCTTAATCACTGACAGGTCTTTGGCACAGACCACCTCTCTAGGAAGACTGTTCCAGGGCTTGACCATGCTGTCAGTAAAGAAATGCTGTCTAAGGTACAGCCTAAGCCTCCCCTGGTACAGCTCTGAACTATTGCCACAAGTCCCACCACTGGATACAGGGATGAGATGAGCACCTATCTCTCCACTTCAAGTCCTCAGGAAGGTGAAGAGAGCAATGAAGTTGCCCCTCAGCCTCCTTTTTTCCTTACTAGACAAACCAAAGTCCTCAAGCTGCTCCTCACAGGACAGTTCTCCCAGCCTTCCACCAACTTTGTTGCCCTCCTCAGGACATTCAAGGACTTTTATATCTGTCTTAAACTGTGGGGCCCAAAATCACCTATTCCATTCTGTTCTATCAGTCCTCATCATTCAGTGAGCACTGGAGAACAGTCAGTAGGGTAAGGTTTCTAAGGTAAGTGGGACAAATCCTGAAGCTTATTTTGATATTCACAGTGAGAGCTAGCAGAGTAGCTTAGCCTAGGCACTTTACTTCTTAAATGGAATTAAAGACCAAAGACTTAAATAAACAGACTTGGGATGACCAAGCCATTTTAGATTTTATTCTAACTTCCAGTCAAGTATACTAGCAATGAAGGTTGTGATCACAGAGTCGTTAAGGTTGGAGAAGACCTTTAAGATAATCAAGTCTAATCATTAATCCCACCATTATAGTCCTATAAAATCTTATAATAGGACCTAAACCTAAATTATTATATGGTACAACTGTACCATTCATGAATTCCTGAATACTTTAATAGAAACAGAAAGACTGATCTGTGTATAACACATATATAAACACCTAAGATAGGAAGCTGAACTCTTTTTACATGTGGCATACAGACACATACTCCCAAAAAAGAAAGCTGCCCAGGAAAAATGAAATCACACTGCTGTGAAATAAAACCAAGGCAAAAATTTAAGAGTTAAACAGAAGCAAGTTATTTTGTATAACATTACGAACATGAAATGTGTATTTGTCAAAATGTAATTACAAAGAACTCTTCATATTACATGATATAATGAATGTCATAATGGAAGTTCAAACATCACAGGGAAACTAGTTACCTATGACAGGTGGAATCATTTTTCATTGAATTGTAACTAAAAGATGTAAAACCTGAAATGTTTGTGAGACTCTACTATTCTAAAAACTTACTACAGAGTTATATATATTTTAGGTAGGGCAAGCCTGTATTTAAAAAAAAAAGTTTGGCTAACAATATTCTTAGCAATCAAAATGCTCTAGAAAACTCAGCTTTGAAATAGTCTCCCCTCCCAATCCTATGTTTTTGAAGTCCAAATCTAGGTCCCACTAAAGTAAAGGTCTCACAATAACCTGCTTTCTCTGACAGCAGAAGGGAAAGCAGCCAAGTGAGACAGAGTTTTCTCACAAAAATTTTACAGTGGCAGAAATTAAAAAAAAAAAAAAAAATATCAGATGCCAAGAGACTTCCAGTCCATCTGCCAGATCAGAGACTGGAGCAAGTTTAAATGACGACCAAAACTTTTGGAAGTTGACATGAGCAGAAGTATTCCTCTTAAGAATCTTTCTTCTACCACTCAAAATTCAATAAAATTCACAGAGTTTTGCTGAAGTTCAAGAACCCTTGTCTAGCATTTTGGAGTTATAAAAGTGACAAAGAAACGGAAGTTAAATTTTTTACGATGCTTTTTGCACTCAAAAACTTAAACAGATTTGTTTCGAAGATGAGACTTCATTTCTCAATGGCTCACACTTCTTTCGATGGACATCAAACATGTCAACTTGATTGGAGTGACTACAAAGCCCTTAGAACTGTTTGCACAAAATCAGACTGAATCAATTGTCCCATCTCCTTTTAATGACAAAAGTCTATTTCTGTGAATTATCTTAGAGTCAGCTGGACAAGCCAATTGCTTTTGTCTGAGCTTGGACATTTTGGTCAGGGGAATATAAGAAAGGTCATTACTTGTTTTAAATATGAAGGCTGTTATACCACATAGAACTGATGAAGTTATTTCTCTCACTTGCTTAAAGTAAACCACCAAAGAAGTAATAACTTACATTTTCTGTCATTATGCTGGCTTCTATCCAGAAGCAGAAACAGCAGAACCAACAGTTCTGTGAGTGGGTTACTTTATTGCTAAGGAAAAAGAAATCCTTCTCTCTAATCCAAAGGGCTGCATTAGTGGAGAGGTCATACAAAGAGGGTTTCTATCGAGTTCAGACATGCTCCCACCTTAATAGAACTGAAAGTTCTGTGTATGTCTCTTCAGCAGTATTATGTGCTCTCCAGCTAGTAAAAATAAGGAGGAATAAAATTAGACCTTGTCCACAGTTGCAATTATTTTGGGGCAGGTACGGTACAGCAATAAATACAAGACCAGAGACATGAGGCAGCAATTCAGCAAGGAAAAAGTTACCATGCACACACACACACACACAAAAAAAAAAAAAAAAAAAAGGAAAGAAAATGCAGGTTTTAAAATGCACCTATGCAAATTCATGGTCTCTTGGGTATTCATAACAGTGTAAAGTGAAATGCAGTTTATGAGCATGAAGTATTCTCATGGTTGGTTTAAACTATTATAAATTGCACTGCATTTACCCCTTATACATACTACTTAAAAACAATTATGACCCATAAGTAAATGCTTTTACTTGAAATGTTGCTTATTGTGGAAGGCACTATACCCTTGTCATTCACTTTTAAGTTTCAGAAATAGATTACAAGAAAGGCAGAACCGAAATATTTTGCCCATGAGAAGAATTCGAGTATGTTAAATCTTTTCCTGGATACTACATCTATGACATCAGAAGAATTTTTGCATCGCAAGGGAAGCAAACACTCACATGGAAGTCAAAAGGGATAAAGCAGCATGTCAGGGAAGCAGATCCAGAAGAAGCATAAGACAAGATCCAAGGATTTTATAACGTGTATTTTGTAGTTTTAGGTATGTAAAAAAATTTAAAATATTTGGGCTTTAAATTTTCATCTTAAATGAAAACTTAGTTATACTAAAAAGTCAGCTTTGAAACAGATTACTTGAAACTAGTTTTAGCACTGAAAGGGAAACAGGTTGATGTAATTCAGTGGAGAAAAATAGGATTTTTCTATGTAGACAAACTCTGCAGTGATCAATCAATTTTATAAAGTAGCAGATCTGGTATGGAGGACTTATGCTTAACAATTATAATTATGGAACAGTATCAGTGATGAATACTCTGTGTTGTGAATACAATAGTATTGTATTTTTAGACCACTGTATAATTTCTGGGCACACTTTGATGATTTTGCTGGCTACTCACCTATTTTATAAATCAGCAGGAGACTTGACAAGATGAGAAAAAAGTTTCCTCCTCCCTAGATTTATATATGTTCAGTTATATTCATTGTTATGCTGTTCTGAACAACTTACTCATTGATTTATGGTATGTGCTCTGTAAAACCTTTTTAATGTTTTATGTGCCCTGCATGTATCTCTTACTTTAAAAAAACCCAGTAAAATTTCAAGGAAAGTTTCAGAAATTCGATTCAGCACAAAAAAGTTACATAAATTGCCTCTTTTTCACAAATTTATACAAATCTATTTATTCCTTATTCTTCATCCTTAGGGAAGTAAAGGAAGCACCAATGGGTTACATCATGTGTCAACACAACAACAGGAAAAAAAAGTTTAAAAAGAGCAAGAAGTGACTCATGCCTTCAGCCTCATTCTCTCTCTCTGAAGACATCTCAGATTGTCCATAATGTCTGCTCTCACAGGGAGAAATTATGAAAAAGGAGCTGAACCTATCACTTCCAACAGGCTTAAGCACTAAGCCAAATTAAATTTATATTCATATGTTCTAAAACTGTTTGGATCTCTGCCCTTCATTGCCAGAAAGGTTAAGGGCTTCCCTCTCTTTTAGCACCTTTCTCAGAAAAGGGTGCACTGGAAAAGAGCCAGTATAATCCTCCCTCTCTCCCAGGGTTAGGTCAGAATTTTCCCTCTTCCCCAACCGTGAGGCAGAGGGAATAGATTCTAAGGACCCTATGGATGGTACCTTCCTTTTTACCATGCCCTTCTGAGCAACAGATGGGCTGCTCAGCTGGTTTACTGCCCTTTGTCTCTCAGCTATTTTCCTTTCTTACCCCTGAAAAGCAGCTGAAAATTAAGTATAGGGAAGAAGAAATGCAGTGTTGGTAAATTTGAAAGGAAATAACGCTCACAAATTCTTTCATAATTGTACCCATTCTAATGACTTCAAGCAGGTGCCACTGCAATACTCCACTCATTACCCTGTAAGGCTTCCATCTAAAGTATTATCAATGCCTTTTTTTTTAAAAAAAAAAAAAAAAAAACAAACCAAAAAAACACAAACCACATTTAATTCCTTAAATAACTTTTTCTATTTCTGGGCATTTAGCCCAACAAGTCCTTAGTGCTATTGTAATGCAAGTAATAAATAATCATTTCCTCTCCACTGACTAAGAAAATAATTGTTCCTATTTCACAGTTGAAAAAAAAAAAATTACTTCCCAGATTCCCCAGAAAGTCTCCTTGAGCCTGTCAAATGCCACAGCCACAAGACTCCTTTGCTTCTTTTTAAGATATCAGGTGACTTGCCCAATTCCATCAGAAATATAGGACATTCTTCAGAATGAAGCCACAGGAAAAAAAGAGACAAGTTTCTGGAAGAATCTGTTCCTAGGTGCTCTCTGGCTGGACTAGCAATAACAGGGAGCACTTGCAGGTTTGCACATCTGATACTTGGAGCAGAGATGCCTCCTTGCAGAGGGTCTGAATGTGCTCCATGACTGGGAATTTGAAAGGTGTTGGAGTAGGAGCACTGAAGAACACTCTGTAACACACACGTTACACTACATACCCAAGGTTGTTCTCTCTAATACAAAGGCAGGTTTGGGGCAACCCAAACCTCCTTCCCTGTAAAACTTTAGTCTAAGTTAACAGCTAACTCAAATCAAGAGTACTTTGGGCATCGTAGCAGCTGGGAGCCAGTATGAGGGAAAAGGAAAACCACAGCCAGAAGATAATGCTGAGAAGCAGCTGTTAGTATGGAAGAGGGTTAAAATAGCCCTAAATAACACCTTTCAAAGGCACTCAGTATATAGAAACTCAAAGTGAGATTGAAAAAAAATTTAAATGGATCAGATTTAGCACATAATGAAGTGCATTTTCAGTTCACCTCATCAGTGGAAAATAAGAGACCAGCAATACTGCCAATGTGACATATCCCACAGAGACAGAACAGAACATGCTGGGAACAGCTTGTCTCAGCATATCATGTACATTAGACAAGGTAATGTCGTACATCCCAACCACGGCTTTGGCCACGTCCCCAGGAACCAGCGCATTCCACAGGCTCTGTACTTCTCTATTCGGCATTCACCGTCCCTCACGTGTTTCAACCTGATGCCTGCAATGCGAGCAGCAACACATTGTCTCATTGACATTCCTCTGCCAGGCTTGTGATGGCAGAAAGCAACGGCACCCTCCAACCTGCTCCCACCCACCTGTGCCCACTGCACTGTGTCCCAGGTCTTTACTATTCCCAGCATGATCACCAAATGTGGCAACCACAGCACGCTCCTACCACAGCCCTTGCCCGCATGCCCGCCTCCCTCACAAGCCAGAGCTGAGGAATACAAAATTGTAGACACAGTGTTTTGAGAAACAGCTTAATGGAAGTTACCAAGGGATGTGAATCTGACTTTATAACAGAGACATGTACCAATTTGAGTTTGAGTCCAATTCCCAAAATGGTATTATCTGTGTAGTGTTAATTCTTTATTATTCAAAAGATTGCTAACTGTTCATATCTGCACAAATGTGTTCATGCTTCATTCATTCCAAGTCAATAATAATGGATTCTTACTATTGATTATACATGAGCCTTTTTGTCCCATCATAATGAAATTTTAATGTTGATGGTCCCAAAACTATTATTTCAACCTAATAACAGCAAGGCTTGACAATTACCTCGCTCTGTGAATTGCAGATAGAACTAATAAGGTCATTCTTAATAACATTTTGTTTACCTGACATTTGGTAATTTTATAGTTATTATGTATTATTTTAAAGTCAGAGGAGTGTTTTGCAAAGAAATGTTGTCTCCCCGTGGAATAAAATACAATTCTGCCAGGGGAAAGCCTTTTTCCTGCCTGCTCCCTGACCTGAAGTGGGGCACTTGCTGCCATTTACCTGAGCCCCTCAGCCCAGGGGAGAGCAGCACAGCTCCACAGCTGCACTTCAAAAACTCAAAAAAAAAGTGGGAGAGAGGGGGGAGAAGAGGGGGGAGGGCAAGGAGGAGGAGGCAAGAATCTTAAAATCTTAGAAAAATCTTTAAGGGAAAACTTATTTTGAGAATCAGCAGGAACAGATCAAACAGTGACACAGTATTAGCCAGATTCAGAGAACTGGAGGGCATTTCCATCTCACTGTGCATGCAGCATTGGTGTGGGACTGTTGTCAGGAGGTTTCTCCCCTTTCCCAGGATAACCAAGTGCCCCCCAACACCAGCACACCATATCCAGGGAGCAGGGAATTTTATTCCCAAACAGATCTCTTGCCCTTACCTGGCACTGCTCACTGCCTGGCCCATCACCTTGCTGCATTCCTGCCATGTGAGCAGGTCACCCTGATGCTGCCACCCACTGCCAGCAGACCCCACTCCTACAGCAGCACAAGGACCCCAAGGCTAAACCCCCACTTCATCAAAGAGCACACTTTTCCCTGCAATGTTGGGCTGTTTCCACCACTTTTAATCCTTTGAAGCACTGTTAGCCCTGTGCTGTACCCAAGCTGCCCTCTCCAAGCCACTGCAGGCTGTGCCTCTCCACAGAACCTTCTAGGGCAGGGCAGACTCCCTATAGGCAGCCAAGGAAACAGCTGCCCAGCCCCAAAAACAGGGCTTTCAGCCCAAAAGGCAAACATTGATCTTAGGGATACATGTGGTGAGGGAAACTGGGAGAAACTAGCAAGAAAGGAGACCACTGGAAGGTTTCAGCAGCAACTACACACTGGGCAAAGGTACACCAGCCTTCGGGGGGAAAGAGTAGGAAGAGCTGCAGAAGGACTCCAAGTCCAAGCCATGCACAGAAGTACAGAGCAAGCAAACAAATGGGATTTGAACGGATGTTACTGGAGTAAATATACCTGTAAATGCACTCAGTGTTACCAGGTTAACAATGTGTATAAGCACAGTAACAACCCGAGCTGATGTCCTGTCCCAGGACTGGGGTGCCACACACCCTCCTCTGCTCAGGCACACCTGCAATGATTTTTCTACAGAAAACCCACACTCATGGATACAGACCTGCCTGTCAGACAAAGTCCTTAAGGATCTTTCAATTCAGGAAAGATTATATTACATAGAACAAACTTTCCTCCTTGTTCTAGTCTCTGTGCTGATGGCAGGTTGGCTAAACTGAGGAATGTGGCTCTAAAATCATTTTGGGAATGATGAAGCATTCTGGTGAGAAAGCTGGCAAGACTTGCAAGGTACTTGTGTAAGATTCTCTAATTCCATGCATTTTCCAAGGAAATAGCCACACTTTCTTGAAGGAGACAGTTGTGCCTGTTATCTTTACCCCAGCACTAGCACTTGCCTGGCTTTACCCTTAGCACTCAAGACCAACAGGGCACTTTTAATAAATACCATTTCTGAAACAGGAGACAGAAGAATAAGCAATAGTAATCATCAAAAAGAAATCCCAGGGCTAAGATCCTTTTTGTCATCCAGTCTCATGCACACCATTACCTGATTAACTAGTATTTTAGTGCTACAGAGATCCCAAATACGACAGGGATACAAATATTGGAAGTAGCTATTTGCAATTGTTACAGTCTGCTTCCAATTACTTCATTCCCCAGACATACTGAAATAGTCAGGGTTTGATTTAACATAACATTCAGTCCAAGGCAGGTAATTTTACATGGTTAAAGAACGAACTTCAGAGGGAAAAAAAAAAAAAAAAATGGATTGAGCCTGTACTTGGGCTTACTGAGCAGTAGCATCCACATCCACTACTTCAATATATAGCATTGGTTATGAAAATGACAAAGCAGGATTTACTTTTCCTTAAATTCTGGTTTTGTTCATTGCTTTAGTTTTCAACACCTCTTTAACACTTCTGTAGTTACACTGTTTGAAACATATACAGTAACTGCTGTGATGAAATTTTAACTATCGCTATATTCTGAAATTCCTACCTAATTTTGGCTCCTCAGCTAAAAGTTTGCAGGAAGTACTTAAAACAGAGAAAGAATATCCACTTATATTAATATATGTCTAGTGAATTAAAATGTCCCTGTCCTTGGGGGAAAAAAAAAAATCTTTCCCACTCTCCTGAGGACAAAAAAAGGCATTCAGCTTTCCACAAAAGACTCGACTAAACAAAGAGAACCTCCACACCACACAGCAGAAATGTTATATTTGTTATGAAGCACCAAGTCAATGTTTACCACACAGGAAATACTTCGGTTTTCATGAAAAAAATTTCTTTCACATGTATAATGTGCTGAATGTTGGATTAAAAGGCTGGAACCAGGAGATCCAAGTAGTGAACCTCCCAGTTAGAAACCTGCAGATGATTTTGCAGACTGTTACTTTTCCTCAAGAAAAGTAAGCTTTGTTGAGCTCAACAGAGGAAAAGGATCTGGGTAGAGGTTTCTCAAAGTCTTCCTAAAATTAAAAATGAAGCTAATTTACAACATAGAGGTTCAAACTGAAACAAAATCAGTTAAAAAGTCAATAAGCAAGGGGTTTTTTTGCATATTTTCCCTTATCTCAAAAATATAAACAAAATTAGCAAAACAAAATGAGCTTCCTGTTCTCTACAATCACTACTCTCACTGCAATCTGTGAAAGTTGTAAGTACATAAATCATAGACAGCCCTCTACACATTTGCAATATCACACATAAAATCCCTATAGTTTTTTATTGGCATCCAGATTTCTGAACCCTTTTTCCTAAAGACTCTTAGAACATCTGTGCTGAACAATTCTTTTTTTTTCTTTTTTAAGCTACTTGGAATAAATTTTAGAGCTACCAGGAGCATCATTTCATGCAAAATTACATATACCGAGGCTCCATTTATGATACTTGTGAGATCAATATGTAAATAAAAATGAAATCAGAGCTGGTTAATTATTACCATTGACATAGCAAATGGAAAGGAAGAGGAAACACCACCACTCAAACAATACCAATTGCCATGCAAGACAGAAAATCACTTCCAACAGCAACCATTAAACCTCCAGTGGACAAAACACACACTAATACACCACTTAAAGAAACAGCGTCCACCACACCAAATCTGCTCCAACAGTAAAGTGCCTCATAACCCGTGTAATCAATAGTTCTGCTTGTCTACAAGCACACACTCTGCTAAAGCAGACTTCTCAGTAATAAATAGATGCTTAATGTATTGCATTAAGGGTAAATACCACATCTTAATAAACACACTTAGTCCCTCTTTAAAGATAAAATGCAAGCACACACATCAAACTCAAGACAAGTTTCCTCCATAGCAGTTACATGAGGGGAAATCTGCTGCTGCTCTCATTAGAAAGTCCCTAATTAAAGGTTCACCAATTACATAGGTTTTGCAAAAGTTAGAAAATTATCTTGGATTTGGACAGGAGTCCAATCTGCCAGAGATGTACACCACTCACTGACTGCCCTGTGTCTGCTCACTCTGCATCCTCACACAGCTTTGCAACTCTGCAATAACCAGCTTGAAACACTGGGAGAACATCATTTGCATTTAAACATACATATCCCCAGCTCCTGTAAAGAAACAAAATTAATGCCACCTCCTGCTTTTTTTAGGGAAATGTACATGTTCCTGTTCCTCTTATAAACCAAATTAGTTGTACCTAGTTTTAAAACTCCCCTACAATATCTGGAGGTCCCAGTACCACTTGATAATGGTGAGCTTGAGAGAAGGATTTGGGTCCCTCTGAGAGTTTCTGGGCATTTCTTTGCACTGCTCCCCTCTCAGGACACCTCTCTCCCCACTTGTACATCAGTGTGAAGTCAGATCCAACAATTCTCCTGCACCCTTCCCAGTCTCGCTGTGCTGTGCTGACACAGCCTCCTCTCACATCTCATCAACAGCTCTAGCATTGTTGGGATCCCTCAGGAAGAATAACCTCACAGCCACTATAAAATATATCAATATTGTGATATATAACAAATGGTGAGTTCCACAGAAGCACTATTTGTGCATAACAATTCCCTTTCCAACTGCACCTGAAAACACATCTCCTTGACCTTGAAATCAGAAGCACAACCACCTCACGCTGCTCCTGCATGGATGTTTCTTGGACCAGCACTTGCCTCACAGCAGAACAGGCTTTTTGATCTCCCCTGGCATATTCCCATGGTATGCTAGCAGCTATGGCAAAATAATTATTTTTTTTCCTGTAATTTGTTCTATTATCTGCATTTTCAATCATTAGCCAGATGGAAAAAAATAAAATAGAATACTGCATTTGTCCAATTTTTGCTGTTTTGGTTAATCCCTTTGTAAGGGATTATATTAAATTCAAAGAGCTAAGATCTGTCTCCCCAGTCCTTAATCATTTTAGCTCAAAATTGTGTTACAATTGCATGTTATATTTCTTGATGCACTAAAGGTCTTTTAGAACCCACCTCATATCATTTCACCACGTTCCTTCATTCTGGTTACTCTTACTCTGCAAAAAGTAGCTCCAACTACACTGCGCTGCCTTCTGAAGCAGGACAGAAATGCCAAAAACTGTCATTAACTAAAATCCTTACTTCACCTGCTGGCCTACAGGAACACACCAGCACCTGTAGGACCCCTATCCAAAGCTGCCTCCATGATGGGCTCAGAGACAGATTATGTTCAGCCCTTGGCAAGAGCTAAGCCAAGTAATTCCCAGCCAGTGCCTGTCAACAGTAACACACATGCTCATGACAATTGATGCAAGAGCTTGAAATGGGACTTCATATACAGCTTAAAAGTAACTTCCTCAAACAACTATTCCCTTAAATACCTGAAGTGATGGCTTCTCACTCAAAACCTTCTTGAATTTGGTCCTCAGCATTCCTAGGATTCAGTTTCCTTTTCAGGAGCACGTCAAGGTTATTGAGTTGCAATTTGAGTAACTATTGCACCTACTTTCTATCAGGTCTTATAATTATTCTCTGGGTTATGAAACAAAACAAAAAGTATTACTATTAGGGATTAACAACACAGAGAAATTCTGATAGTAGTAGTGCTAAGAGAAAACAGTGCTCAAATTTCAACTGGCTTTCTGCATCACAGTTCTCGAGGAGCCCAGGTTTTGGCCTCACAGAAAGATTGCCCATTAATTTACTTTACAGCTGGCCTGTTGCACTATATTTTAGTTATTTTTATAGCACTTGAAGCAAGGTATTGGGAAAGGATAACAGAAGGACAGAGCAATAAAACAAAATATAACAATTAGCAATGACAAAAACGGTGAGCCAACAACTGGGGACCCAGAGGGAAGAAGAAATATTAAGCTGACATGAAAAGTCATCAAATCTATGGATGAAATGCTTTAAGAAGTTGGGATAAAAGAATTGTTAAAACAAAGCATTAAGGTGCAAAGAGCAACAGATTAATGAAAGAGAAAGATCCAAACTATTGGTTGGAAAAAAAAAAAGTATAGTAAGCAATTCATAAGTAGCAGTTAGAGGAACTTGAAAATATGAAAGACGAATAAAAGATAAGACCCCAGGGTGAAGAATAAGAAGGAAGGGTTCATTTTGGAGAGTTGGTTAGGTAACAAGTCAGAATTTATCATTAAGATATAAAGATTAAAATGAAATAATGTCTCAGGTCTCACACAATGCACTGGGATGTTCAATTTCAAGGCCTGCCACAGACCTGCATGACCATGGTCAAATCACACTCTAACATTCAGCTCCTGTACTACCAAATGGTGTTGCTAATCCTTCCTTTGTAACTTATGTTTAAATCGTAAGACAGCTCTTGATGTACATCCATGTTCTATCACAGTAGTAACTCTTGCACAGACCTCATTTTAGGTGGGACATTTTTTGGAGCAAACACCTAGCAACTATCTAAAGAGTGAAAAGAGATTTGAAACATGTCCAGGTAGAAACAACACTAGACAAACAGATTAGTTTAAAGATGGCTGGAGAAACATGTGTGTGAATTACAATGTAAATAAGATTAATTTAGTAGGGGAAAAAAAAAATCAGACAATGACCTTCCAAAAGCAAGAAACAGGCTCACGTAAGATAATAAAGAGAGTTGTTATATGGCATTCCCTCCAAGTGAGCTCCTATCAGAGTTTTCTTTCCTTGGAAGCTACTTTTAGATGAGGCAAAGTTTGAAACTTGGCTGTGGTGTTTTATTTATAGAGACATAGCCTTAACATGAAGTGACAGGTTACAGAGATGCACATCCTCATCCCTTGACTCCTATCTGAGCATCAGGTCCATGAGCCTCCTGCAAAGTTTAAGAATCCGCCTTCCCATCTCACAGGTACATCCCTCAACTCAGCAACAAGCAGGTTTGCCATTTTAATACATTTTCTGAACTTTAGCAAGCACATTCTTTAAATCTGGACAAATCCACCTCCACTCAGCACATCATTACCGTAGCCCTGCTTGCTGTGAAGCCTTGCTAGCTATTAAAGAAGATACCAAGAAAAAGAAATCACTAAGGTGGCTCTGGAAGAACAGGTATCAAGCTGCTTGTATTACTCCCAAACTGGCTGACAGTGTTATTAGCCAGCACAAATTATCTCTGAGTAGTTCTGCAGATCTGCAATTTTTAGTACCCACTTCTCCTCCCACCCCTTCATCCTTATTCCCATTAGGAATAGCCCAGATTCTTTAATTGACAAGAGACTGCCCACAGTTTGACATTTTTATGTTAAACTAAGAGTCACATTACTTTTTCATTTTTAAAAGGTACTATTCTTGATCAGCGCCAACACACATATTATTGAATGCCTTTCAAAGGTGGCATTTAAATATTGCTAATGGAATTTCTTTGTAATCAGTCCCAGAGAGTTTAACTCTATCACAAAGCAAAGCCTTCCTAGCATCTGCCATCAACTCAAATAACAGAAGATTCATAGCTAACTCTCACTTCAGTTTTTTGTAAACATGATAAAACAAGAAAGTGACTTCTCAAAAGAAAGCTTGTGAGTGGTGCACTGGTAAATCTCATCTGGATATGAGCAGTGTTTGAGGAACCTCTGAAGCCTTTTGTGAACATGGCAATTAAAATAACAATTATGCAAGGAACTCAAACCCATTTGGATTTCCCTGTTGTCAGACTCTTTCCTTTGTTGACAGCGATAACTCTATTATTAACCTTGCAACAAATTCATCCTGCAGCACTAACAAAAGTGGTTTTCAGGCTTATATTCTTTACCTCTTTTCAGAAGTAATCTTCTTATTACCCACTCTTGAAGTGAGCACGTTATTGAAATAAATTCTAGACAAGGACAGGTTGGTGGGTTTTATTGTAGAAAACAGCCAACCCATTTCTCTTAATCTGCTTTTACTCAAGAAGTGGTGAATATTTTTTTAACACTTCCAGAATCTGTTGGCCTAGTTTGCATAAAGAAGGAAACCGTTGGCTTCATTTGGGCTAACATTACTCTAGGGGTCCCAAAGCAATGTGGCAAAGTTGGCTGTACCCTCTGCAGGGTAGGGAATTCAATATTTCCCTGGTTAATTCTTTCATACGTTTCTTAGCCTTAGCACAGCTACCTTGAATGAATACTGATTAATTGGACTCCCTCTGTCAACCTGTGCAACAGAGAGTAGAGCTGGTGCCAGTGCAAAATGCAAGCTTTAAATACAGGGAAAATTATTCAATTGATTTCATTTTTTCTTTTTTTATAATTTTTTATGACAGTCAAACTGCCTTACAAAGAAGTTTCCATGCTGACGTTACAAGAACTATCCCCTTGTAGTCGAAACCTGAAGTCACACTGCACAGAGGATGTTCCGACAAACCAGAGGAGCTGTCCCTGTCCATGGCCCACACCAACTACACTAGGGAAAGGAGAGGAAACTCCTTTTATACCTATTAGAAAATTTTCTTACAATGCCTTACAAGCTGTGCTGGCCTGACAACAACCAGTGATCAGGAAAATGTATTCCATGCAACCCAACTGTGGATTTATTTATTTTTTTATCCATACTGATGCCTTATCCTCTTTTTTCTTTTAAACATTTTGGACTCAGCATGCTAAGGGGATCTACAGGCCAAAACATCCTTTAAAAGTTTATTGTCTCTTGGTTTCATCAAAAATGATAATTAAACAATGATTTAGGTCAAAAGGGACCTTAGAAAACCATCTAATTCAAATCCCCCCACTTCCCAAATTTGATGTTCATTCAATAATCATTATAAATGTAAATATATGCCCCTAATATTCTGTTCCCTTCTCATGACCCTTTAAGAAAATTAAGTAATTGTTATCACTTCCATGTGATTAAAGTATTTATTGTCTATGCTGTTTTCATACCTCTAAGTACTTTCACTTTTTGATTTATCTGATACTTACAGTAGGAACTGGTCACTAGGAATAATCCCTTCCTAGACACACACATAGCAGCCTGTGGTGCCTGATGAGCCAGAATGCCTCTGTGATGCTCTTACAGCTATCGTTTTTCTCCTTATCACTGCAGACACATCTCACTGCTCTCAATATTGTCCTGTTTTGTTCTACAGGATCCTGCAGGTTATGCTTTACCAAGATAACATGAGCCACTGGCGACACTGCCTATAATCTCCTTGCAGGTGACAGCAGCACTTATCAAGTGACAATCCCAGATAGCCAAACAGGTCAGACTTCTCGGGCAGGGGAGGCAGGAAACCAAAAGATACATAACACCTGATTTCACAAAGGCTGTTTTACTTCTGCATCACATGCACTTAAGTCACTGCAGTCCTGTTCTCACGTATCAGTGACTCAAGCCCTCTGACCATGCCTTCTAAAGATTTCAGAAGCACCAATTGAAGTCAGTCTCTCCCTTTAGCCAGTGGCTTTTAGCATTCCACATCCCAAATAGGAAAATTTGCAGGAGTAGGTGTAAAAACACACCATTATTCATCCCAAACCCATTCTCCAGATCAACATAGACCTCTCTGGGATCATCTCATGCCGGACATCACAAGCATCCATTCTTCATAAGAATTAAATGACGTCTTGTCCTTAGCCGAGTTTCTTCCACAGTAACTTTTCCTGTTATATGTATCCCTCTGCAGAAGTGGGTTTACAATAAAATAAGAGTTATGCAAAATTAAAAATTGCATTTAAGTAACTGAATAGCAACAAGCATCTGTTTATCTAAAAGCTCAGAAGCAGAGACAACATACAACCAATGCAACAGAAAGTTGCAAAGGAATTCTGAATCACATCAAGTTACTGATGAGTGAAAATTACACAGTAAATTTGGAAAAAAAGAAACTGGAAAAAAGAAACCAGTTAATTTGGTTTCCACTGTAAATGATCCTTTTCAAATTCTTAACAGTTTCCTAATGACACTAGCTATACGACTTTGAATAATCAGAAATTCTGATTTTGATAAGTCTGCCTAGTCAATGGTTTATCCATCAGGTTATTCCACAGATACAAATAAATTTGTTTTATGGATTTTCAAACATTTGAATATTTTGGGTTAGCTGAAAACGCCACAATATTTGGCTCTATGTGTCACCCCAGGGAGAACAAGGAATTAATGTGCAACAAAAAATCACATCTCAGATGCACACAAATGAACCCCTTGCTAAATAGGGGTGTGGTATTTCTGTTGCCACACGGAATGCAGCAAAAGGACACGACCTCAATTGCAGAAGGACAAAAAGATTTTCCCAATAGCCAGAAGACAGTCAGAGCCTGACTGAAAGCCCACAGAACCCCTGTGACCACAGAAGTGTTAAGGACCTATAGCTAAACTGCTCCCTGGCTAACACTGTCATATTAGTTCCAGAAATACTGCCAATATTGCATAATTCCCACAGGAAAACTAATGGAAAGCTATTCAAAATGAGAATCCTTCCTGCAGGTGGGAAGGTATTTCTTCAATCTCAGGGTTAATTGCATCTCGGTGTGACCTGGAACACCCTTATTATTTAAGTCTACAGCCTCCCAGGAGCATAGAAATCATGCTAAGTTATGGTGCATTTACACTGTGGAAAATGACTGCTAGATGCTAACACTGAAACTATTGCGCTCTTATCTGTGACATAAAGAGCATTTGGAAACATGTTTCTCTCTTTTCAGAGCACAAAAACCTTTCTCAGTGACTCACTTCAGCCCTTTTCCTTGGCTCATAATTTTCCCTGAGTTATGTGGCATTTCAGGTACTTCAAATAAGAAGTTCAGTTTTACTGTTTTTAACAGCATTTTAGAATAATAGCTGCTAGAGCCAAGAACCAAATCCTACTCTCAGTTACATCCAGAGACCGCAACTGTGCCAAGTCTCCTCAGGTGCTCTTGCAAAACTGAGTGCAGAATCTATACTTGAAAGGGCTAAGCCTGCTTAGTATAATGGGCCCTTCCCATTGCTTTATTAATTATTAATAATTCTGTATTGATTCTTTTGACATTTTCTTTGATATTAACTGTTGGTGAAGATACCGCATGAACATAAAAAGGGAAGAGTAATGAAAATTGAATGTTAGCCTGTAACCAGGCAAAGAGGGACCTGTGATGACACACTTTGAGGACCACGAAAGCTGTGACCAAAGACATGCAGTGTGTCTTTCAACATACATAACACGTAACTTCACAGGAAAGAAAAAAAAACAATCCAAGATGATAGTTTTGCCTCCTCTGTTTCAGTTGCAGCAATTATCCTCCAATTTTCACAGTTTACAGTTCTGAATCAACAGCTTAAGCTCAGATAATTCTTCACTTCTGTTCAGAGAGCTCACAGTATTCTTCAGCACTTTAATATTTAGTTTCAGAAATGTTTCTAGCCTATCTGATTACAAAGCTAGCCTCACATCTTTAAATCAATACCCTTAGTGTCTCACTGAGTGTGCTGGCAGAGCCCAGAAAAACAATCTCCCAGCCTCCCTGATGCAGGGTACGATGTCGGTGTCAAAACCTAATCGCAGCCACTTACAGCAGCCACCACTGAAAAGCACAGAGTGTCCTGCAGGTAATGCTGAGTCAGCGGGTTCCTGCTGTGCCAAACACACTCAAATGGACCTCCCCTGCCGTGCCCGGAGTACACAGGGCCTGCAGGAACGAGCCCTGTGCTCCACAGTGATGTCTCCTTTATATGCTCATCCGGTCTAAACAGCAGATTGGGAGAGAAGTGTGGTTTGGGGTCCAGCTCCAGCCACCCTCTAGAAAGGTAGTTTAAGCAAGAACAAAAAGACATTATACAGCAAACCCTGCTGGTTGCCAGCTCAGTGAACCAAAGCAAGTCTATGTCATAGTAATTATATTTACACTGTAAATCTAGGCAATAGCTCTTCAGGTGGTATAAATTGGCATTAGCTCATTACAATCAAGGAAGGCCTTATTGATTTATGTGAGGTAAGGTTTTTATATCAGTTACCAACCTAAACGTACCTCCAGATCTGAATCGACCCATAAACAGTGCACTTCTCGAATGTCTATAATTTCACTTTGTAATTTTTATTGCTAAGAGCTGAAAGTTTGGCCCACAGCATTTAATTTCTGATGACTAACATCTGTGCTAGGAACAGGTGCCCAGAACTTCAGCTCTCTTCAAAACACCAGCCTGAATTGTAACAGTAAATTATGTGATTTCAGGCAAGGCTGCATCAACGTTTCTATTTTAAATGCTGAATTTTCAGGAATCTGAAATATACTCATAAGTTTTCCTTGACACTGGAGCTTTGTTTACAAGCCCAAAGCTGGCATTTTGCTTATCTGTGACAAAACAATGGTTTTCCCATGCTTCCAACCAAGCAGGCAGTAATCCATCAGAAATACTCTCCTTGCTCCTCTAAAAATTAAGAGTAGCTATTCCATACACCAAATCTGAACTATTAAGCCACTGGAACTGAAAACATGCCAACAGTATCTGAACACTAAGTCCTCTGAGGTCAAAATTTCACCAGGCTAACCTCATGAGCCAGAAGTAGTTTCCCAATACTTTAAGTAGCATGTTAGATATGAAACTTTCCCGGGTAGCTCATTTACTCCATACACAGAACTTTTGCATGTACCAACAGATTATTTTCTCTCCTAAAAATACATCTTGAAATATTCACTTTAAATACGTACACTTCCAGACTGTGTACATGTACCCAGGGCAGAAGACATCTTTCCACTTTAGTGTACCCTGCTAATCACATACCATCTGGTAATATATTATGTATTCAAAGATACACATAATATATCAAAACACATACTTTAGGCATATTATGGTGTGAGGAAAGAAGGAATATATCAGATGTATTCACACAAGTGTAAATAACTTCTCATCCAAGAGAGCAGAACAGCTTTAAAGTACAATGACATTTTGAAAGATTTGCATTATATCTAGAAATGAGAATTTTTTAAATGAGTCTGAGCACTCAGTGATGCATTAATTAAAGACTTCATCTGATACCCATAAAAGTAATTGGAAAGACCTGCTGACTTTACCCATCTCTGAATTGGGCCCAGTAGCGCATTAATTGAGGGTGAGTTTGCATCTGCAGCAAGCTGAAATTAGTTCTCAGAACAGTAAATCATGGTTTCGTGCATTAAATAGTGATGTGCAGTTAATTTTACCTCTGGAAAGACCCCAGTTAAAAAAGCATATCACAGCTACTCAATACCTAATGTTTTAACACTTGAAAACAGAAAAGCCTTATTATATTGATAGATTTCAACCACACAAGCAAGCAACCAGTGGTCTCTTGGCAGACAAATGTATGTGTTAAAATATTTCTGTCCTTAGCTAAAAAATCAAAAGTAGTATCTGTTGCTTTATTTCTTTTAAAAATAAACCCAAACAACAAGATCTATGATTTTTTATATCTGTGGTACTTAAACTCTGTTCTAAAGTAACTGCAGTGAAGTTCCATCTCCTTTGATTCTCACACAGGGGTTGGACAGACACAAATATTTCTCTTCCACTGCTGTACCTTCTGCTGATCCCATCAGATCATCATTAATATGCAAAAGACAGTATGTATTCAACTGTGTAGGATTTTGTTTTCAATTGCATTTTCATTGCCACTTGTTTCATCTCTTATTCAAAGAGAAGAATGTTTCATGCTTATATATAAATACAGTATAACAACTTATCAAAGTCACATAGGGCTCCATTGGCACAAAGCAGAAAACAAGCAATTTGAAGGTCTTTTTAAGAGAAATAGAGCAACTCATGCTGGAATGAGCAACTCCATGGGCACTTGTGGGAGAAGAGGGAATAGGCAATTTCCAACCAAATCTCAGTCTTTAGGTTTGTTTTTCCTCTGACACTGTAGATTGCTCTGGAGTTCATTGGCACAGATAGCAACAAAACAAAATCCCTAAAGAAACCACATTTACTTTTGTAAGGGAGACAAATATTGGCAAGGACAGAAACAAATATCGGTATTGAAAAAGACATGTACAGCACAATGAAAAACTTAATTTCCCAGGCATTCACTTTTAACTGTCTTGCTAGGAGACAGTTTTCTAGAACAAAACAGCCCACATTTGCAGATTAATGATACCTAGTCTAGTTTTTAAGTGAACTCCTTAGGATAGCGTAAAGAAGGCTGATCTTTAGCAGTGTCTGAGTAGTCCTAAGATCTTAGTTTCATTTCAAGTTTCTCACCGTGAGTTTCAAGCATCTTAAATCACTATCACTTCAAACAGTGCATGTCTATTCCTTTTATTGCTTATAGCATAGTTAACCCATTTCATCTTCCCACCAACAATCCATGTAAATACTGTTTGCAGTTCCAACATCAAGGGTTAAGAAATCATCTGCTAAACCAGCACAATATTTCTGTAAAGGAGGTGGTGGAAAAACAGAGGAGATAAACAGCACAACTACGCTGATTTATTAGAGTGACATAGTGGAAAGATCCAAATGCATCCATTTATACCAGAACTGTTCTTTTTCATGGGTTCAATTTTAAATAATTTGGGTTAAAGAGATGCAGTTTCATTAGCTGATGAACCTTTAAAGACTATAAATAATATGTATTAGTTCTTCAAGGAAGTCATTATGTCCCAGTGTTCATTTCCTTCTCCCCTTCCCCACCCCATTTGCCTTCTTACCTGTCCATCATCTGCAGATTCAGTAATTCAGAGATCAAATTTTGATTCCTATATATTACAGATTTCAGCATCTCTAACTACAAGCAAACACTCCTACACTCTGCAAGTTGCTGGCTTTCTCTGTAATTACTGTTCCATCGTTGTCCCTAAGGGGGGAAAAAAAATATCTGCTGTTGCCCCATTACCAGCTGTCTTCTGATATTATTGCAACTCCCATCTCCCTCAAGGTATTCTTGCTACTGTTGACCCTGTGTTTTCTGATATAATTTGTGATCTTTTTCATATCAAAAAGATCACAGACATGCATTTGTACATACAGCTCACTCATCTCTAACCCAGGTTTCTAACTTGTGTTCAAGCTGTCAGAGTCTGAAGTCTGCATCTACTTTCCAGACTCCTTTGTATCCTGCATTTCCTCCATAAATCTTTGCCAAAATAAATTCTTCTGCAACTTTAACCTTATTGTCACAGCTTAAAATCTTGTAAGCAATATGCTCAGAGCATGCAATGTCCTCACTGGAGCACAGGTGAACTCAGATTCTCTCAATTCCATTTATTTCCTCATCTCCATTCCAGATCCTCCACCCTTGGGGAAAAACAACATAAAATAGAAATTCCTATCTTTGATTTGAGGTAAGAAATATAATTAATTTCTTTTTCATTTAAAGTGCTCTTTTCCTTCCTTCCAGTTTTCTGGTATCCCCATAGCTCATTCTTAGAAGATTACCACAATGCTAAGGATGGTGGTCTCAAACCTGAAAATGGGTCTGTCTTGGTAGCATGGCAAGAGAGCAGTCATGAGTGCAGGAATGCCAGTCACACAGGCTATTTACATAGGGGTTTCTTAGGGGCCTAGGATTTTGTGTTTTCTACTTGTCAAACAGATTGGACACAGATATATTCAATAATCTAAATGAAATCTACCTTTAGCTAAGCTCAGTCTTTCAATCTCATTTCTATTCTGAGAATCCACACAGGCATGAAGTCCAACTTAAACCTTCTGCATCAATGAACTTAAGGGGTGTGCAGGTCTTCAGCACAAAGGCAAGTTTTCATGATTAACAAAGTCAGAATACTGCACTAATTATTTCAAGAGAGCATTTTATTTTGGGTTATTCTGATGCCTAAACTTTAATGGCCTGAGTTCATGCTAATTATCTGGAGTCCTCTTCTCCGGTCGTCTCCTCTCACATGTTTATCTGGATACTATCCATCTATTTTCACAATTGCAAGCATTCTTTCAAACTGTGCCTGCTGAGATACAGAGGTGAAGAAAAGGGTAAGGGAGTGAAACGAGGCTGACTTCACGGAGAATGTTTCACCACATGCTTCATCTCACCTTGTCACCTCTTCATGTTATAGGCACATTGGAGCATATTGCAACATATACATATATTACAGTATGTATGTGTGTGTGTATATATATTTTCTTTCTCATATATAGTATAAGAAAGGTTCTTCTAATCATGATCCAGCAGGAGGTCTATTGACTGGCCAAAAGGCATTGTTTATTTTTACTGTTACTTCTACTGATGTGCACAAAATGCAAATCCTCGATTGATTTTGCGTTTAGGCCAATAGCCGTTATAAAGCCCTAAATGTGTTATGAATTATTTTATTTACTACTACAAGGGGTTGGAAGTATAGCTAAAGAAAGTAAGAGGAGAATTCAGCAGTTTTTCTTCTAACTAGTTTATCCTTTACTTGAAGAAATTTATTCTTTGTGATTATTTAAATTTCCAGATTCTGAAAATGAAGCATTTCTCTCAATCACATGGTGTTCACAAGCATATGATTTGGTCACCTATGCTGTACTGGATTGTTCTTGCACCTTTTTTGACAGAGTTGAAAACTTTAAGCAGACTAATACAAAATCATTTAAGACTAGGTTTTTAAATGATTTTAAGGGAATAAAGAGCCAGGCATCAACTGACTCCCCAACAAAAAGCCGTACCATTTTTCTTTTCCCTTTGGGAAAGAAAATGAACTGAGCTCCATACAAGGTTGATAGACTAATATCCATGGAACCCTTTGGTTTCCAAGCATTTCTTGAGCAGCTTTTCTCTGCTATTTACAACTAACACAAAGCTCCCAAATCTTGCTGGGAAATACAGTGTTTTTATTCATGAGTGTATTCCAAAATACATTATTTTAAACTCACCCAGATCCTACAGTGATGAAAAATTGCAGCCCAACAGGCCAGCATTCAAAACTGTTCAAATCAAAGATTTACACTAGGAGGTTGTTTCAAGACTGGAGGTAAATACACTGTAGGGATAAAGCTAAACAAGTGTTTCTAAAAACTGGAAAGAACCAAGCTGGTGAAGGTCCTGGGTGTGGAAGAGTCTGCAAATACCTCCACATATAAGAAAAGGATATTCACTCAAAGATAGCAGCACTGATGCCTGCTGGCCAGCACTGTAACATCAAGAAATGGGCTACGGGTCACCTTGCTTGGTGAAACCCTGATCTCGACCAACAGCCTCTAGATGTTGTTAAGGTAGTACCTAATATCAGCAAAAGGTTTATATGCCTTATATAAATATACAATGCTGTATATAAAGTATTTGTAGGAAATACAGCTGCATGGTTTGGAATTAGGTGCTGTGGGGTTTTGTACTGGAGAAATCCTGAGCCTGCTGCTAATCCTTTCTTTACTGTGAGGGATGGTGAGGTTCCTGGAACAGGTTCACAAGGGAATTTGTGGAAGCCCATCCCTGGCAGTATTCAAGGCCAAGCTGGATCAGGCTCTGAGCAACCTGGTCCAGTGGGTGGACCAGGTAGGGGGCTTAGAACAGGATAATCTTTAAGGTCCCTTCCAACCCAGGTCCTTCAACAATTCTACAAAAGTGCTCCTGGATTGTGCAAAGTGTCCAATGCCAGAAAGCAGGGAAGTGGTAACCATGGTGGTAAGAGCATCATGCCGAATGCTGATGTAGTAAGATTCGTACATAAGTCTACCTAATTTTTAGCTGAAATGCATAATCACTGCATATAAATTCCTCACTCAGTGCAGGCAGTATGCATTTAGTCCACTTCTTTGAGAACTCAGACCCTTATCTGTATGCAGACTGCTTTTGTTCCAAGCCTTTCTTCATGTTCTCCCTCTCTTCTTAATTAACAGAAAACAGTTATGAATATTAAAGAAGAAATTAACAACAGTGTAAATAATTTCTGGGTGTTTGTAGATTCCAAATTTAGTTTTTAATTAACCCCCACTGGTTTCAAAAAGCTGTTTAAGAAAAAGATATAATTTCAAAATTTCCCTTGTGTTTAGGAAAAGAAATAAGGTAAGACCACAAAGCAGCAGTTTGGCATTGCAGACACCAGCATCACATGAGGATGTTATTCTGACATTATTTCTACTCAGATTAGGGTAGTTTAGAATCTGGTTTTAGCAGAACAATCCACATACTGCCTCCTTCACTTAACAAGTAAAATGCAGGGGATTTGGCCACACACTTTCTAACTGTGATAACACAAGTCTGTCTTCTGGATTCAGCTTTTGATTCCTATTGGAGAAGATCAGAACACAGGAACTGGTCAACTGCAGAGGTCAGCTGAATCCCACAGTGTAATCACAGACCTCAACTAATATCAAATGGTAAAAGCCCGGATGTAGCCATTACAGAATCCAGTTTTTTATGTCTATACCCATTTGTCACCATGTCCTATGGCTGTGGAGATTTTGTTTTGGTTTGTACAGTTCTTCTCACAAGAAATCTATACGTCCTTGCAAGCCTTTTAAACATCCAGTCTTTATAGCTGATCTGACCAATCTATCCTCCTTCAACTCCTGTCAGCAGTCAAGGTCAGAGTAGGCTTTAGGCTTTTCTGGATTGAAAGAAAGTAAGAAAATTCCTCACAAAGTTTTAATAGGCTTATTTTTCCAGTGTTTTGGCATTTGTATAACCAAAAAAATGCACGCCTTGTGGTGAAACACTACCACAAACACAGGCAAGCATCTGTATATCATGCCAATTAGAGCAATTTACCTCGGTCTCTTTTACACTTCTTGAAAGGATACAACAAAGGAGACATCTCCTACCATCGATCTGTGTGCAGCAAGCCCTGTTGAGTCAGTGGGAATTCTGAATGTAAGACAACTCAAAGACAGACGTTCCAAGAAATCTAATTTAAAGATGCCTCAGGAAAGCTTTAAATTGCACTTCCCAGAGCATGCAATGGGGTAGATCATCCTCTCCCTTGTGCATAACACCCATTAGCGTTAATTCAAGTTACCCGTGTTCACTGGGAGGAGAACACGGCCTGGTGTTGCTAAAGGAATTCCTTGGTTTCTCACCAACATCACTTATCCCCTCTGCTTACTTACACAGCTCTTGTGCACTTATGTACTAAAGAAATATTCCATGTTCAGCACTCAGTCTGAAAGCTGCACAACAGGCAGAAATTTCCAACACAGCAACAAAAGAGGTACTTTCAGACTGACTGATGGTGGATCTTGTTGCCTCTGCAACAACATAGTGCCATAAAGAGAAAATATAGAAAAAGATCTTGTATTTGAAATGCTATTTTTGGATACAAATGTTGAGGTCTTATTTGAGAAAAAAAAATTCAAGGAAAAAACCCCAATACAGGACTGCTGAGTCTACACAAGCACTTCCTTCATTAGGGGGAGTCAAACAACTGCATTCTTTGACCCACAATTAACACATTTTATTAAAAGGAGGAAAAGACCTTTGTTTTAGCCCATCTCTGGTGTTTTTCATTTCTTTTAAGCTTCCCTTTTGTCTTAAGAGGTTATTTATATAGCAATATTAAAACAGCATGCACTTAAATAAGAAAGTGGATTAGCTGCACAGCTGACAGTACAGAGACACACAACAACAGAACCCACCAGAAAACAATCAGAAACTGAGGAAATAGTGCCCTACACACAGCTGAGCACACTGGAGTGGTTTTCCAGAGAAGGAAGTGGAACAGATCAAGATTTCAGGAGTTCATTTGGCAGAGAAATACTAAAAAGTCTAAATCCCTGTAAAGACAGCATCCAATGAGAAACACAAAGCTCTGTGGCAAGTGTCCTCAGAGAATTCCCACCCACACTAAGTCTGCCTTCCCACCTACACTGTCTATCCATTTCCTCACACCCAAACTCAACAGGGGCACAAGGGAACAGGTTTCCATGGGAACCTAACTCCATCCAACATTTGGGGCACACCAGAGGGACCCTGGCCACCTCACCACAACAAAGGGGAGATGCAGGAGCTGGGGCTAGGCCTGGAAGAGGGCATCCTCTTAACTCCATCCACCCACCATTGCATTTACCACCCACTATCAGTGCAAGAACACACCTTCTCTCATACAAAAGCCTCAGCACAGCAAAGTGGATCACCTAAACAGAAGCACCACATTCCTAGTAGGTGTAAATCTTTGCCATTTTCATTGGGATTCACTGACTGATAACAGCTACAGGTCTAGTCCAGGGAAGCAGCAGAAGCTCTTTTGTGCCAGCACCAGTAGCTTGAAAAGAGAGATGAGGAAGGCAGTCAGTCATACGTGTTGGTTTGGCCTCAAATGCAAATCACATCACCAACAGCACAGCTCTACTCAGCCTTGGATCTGCCTGACCCAGTGAGAGGTCTCATGCACCCTCAGGAGCTGGACAGACAGTGGGAATTCCATGGCAGGTGCTCAGGGTAACAAACCTAGCAGTAGCCAAATAAGAGATGCAAGTACAGTAAGTCACCTTCCCAGGCAAGCTGGTTTTCATGCTAGTTAGGCCATTAGCAATCTTCAATCCCTACACATTAGAAGTTAATCCTGCCTCAGGCAGCATTAACTTACACATTAGCGCTTTAATGTAACAGCCGCAGTGCCGGAAAAGAGTCACCTGGTACAAATATTTTCCCACATGACTCCACTCACTTCCCCATTACTACATTTCCTATTATCTTTTAAAGGGATGTAGCTTTATGTAGCTTTACTTTGCGAGGCTGGAATTATCATGGCAATGTCCCACAAAGGTGTGTTTAGCCTGTGCACAGTAACTGAGCCTGGTTTTGTGGTGTCTCCAATATTCACTCAGGGTGCACAGGGAGAGGGTGACGTGGCATAGAGCCAAGGCTTCTACCCACCAAACAGCAAAAACTTGGAATATTCTTACAAAAATCCCTGCATGCATTTTGTTATTAGCAGTGGGGTCATCACAAAAGTGCTATGTATTTGCAAAAACATGCACAAATCAAAACATCCTGAATTTCAGGACAAGTAATGATTTATTAAAAAATGCATACTAAATGCCTAATTTATAAACTATTTATAGCCCAGTAAGGGAGCAGAAGCTTTACTGTTTTACTTGCAGACTCTTCACACAAAAACTGCAAAACAAGTACTTTGAGAACAAGACAGATTGATTTCAACTTGTGTAAACTGAGCCAACTTCAATGGCTCTAGTTTTATATGCACAAATTCTTTTGTTTATGAATAATAAATACTCTCCCCCTAGATAATCAGAAAGAGATTACATATCTTTTGCTGTCCTAAAAGAAAAAAAAAAATCTATTTCATAAAGATACTATCGTAAAATAGTTAAACCAACAGCTCTTTAAATTACACATTTAGATAACACTTACAGAAATATCACAGGACTAAAAGGCATTTATACAAATTAATGCAAGAGAGTTGCTAGACTAAAAAAACCAAAACTGTTGTAAATAGGCTCTTGAAACTGTTTCACAGGAAACTCACTAATGAAATCCTTGGAGAGGCCAGGCAATCTTTGGTTTAACAATTTGACTTCAGGTTCTTTTATTTCTGTTCACATTTTCAGATGTTTCCCAAGGTGCCTGTGCTCTGAAAATACCTTTATGGTAAGACAAGTTCAAACACAACTTAAAAAAAAAAAAAAAAAGGTATTTTGTGTCAGTTTGATAGGATGAGGTTGTCACCTTATTGTTCAGCAACATCCCTGGCAGATCGAGTCTAAAGATACAAGTGGGTGCTAAGCTGAAACAAAGCTATCTAAGTCAAGATGATAAGACCTCTTTTTGGTTAAAAGCACTGATTCCTTCTTTCTCAGTAAATGTCTCCTGACTTGGCCCTCAAGTTGTTGGAGGCCTCTAAAACCTTTTTTCCATGCAGCCTAAACAAGCTACTCCTATGCAGAGTTGATTCCTTTAAAAAAAACTCATGTTCTCTCCCTCAAGGCCATTTCATGCACTGCTCCCTTACTTCAAAGCATATAAAAGCCAAACTGCAGATACCAGAGGAGAAGAGGTACTGAAGCACAGCAGGAGACCAATATCTACCCCACCGTTCTGTGCCTGATTGATCCATCAACATGGGTCTAAGTTACTTCATCAGCAAAACTCCACCACTCCCCTCAGCAGATCATTACACATCCTGACCAACCTAAAGGACATGATTTACCCATGGCCTCTGTAATTATTTTTTTTAAAACTGTCTCATTATGAGGGGATAGGTTGATATTTTAACAGAGAATAACAGAATGAAGCACCTAGCATAACTCTTTACTGTGATATATGCACTGCTGAAAGGTAACAGTACACCACAGCATGACAAGAACAGTCCATCCATCCCACAAAGTGCTCATGGCCCCCATTATCACTGGGACGATCTACAGCACTTTTAGTTTAAGAGTAATGTCATGTGTTGATGCCTTGCAATTTGATGGGATTTCCGTTCATTAGTAGCAATAAAAGAAGTGCTTTTTATTCATTAAATTATTCTAAGTGACAGAAAAAACCCCTTTTTTAAAGACAAGCATATGCACAGCTGTATTCTTTCTCATGCAGTTGGGATCACCCCTCTCAGCACATTAATATTGTATTAGAGAATATAGATCACTTTTTCATTCTTAATTGGTACTTAAAAATTCTCTCCAGTGAAAATACTGATTGATTTGGTGTTTAAATGAACTTGCTCATTGCAACTGCAGATATCTTGAATACTAAGTAGTTTAAAATAACTTGTCATAATAGAAAGATAGATTGACCGTACCTAGAAAAAACAGTGCTTTTAAAATTAAAATTCTAACTTCATAGCTATTGGTAGGATCACTAAACAAATAACTTGATTAAGGAAATCTGGAACAAGCCTGTCATAGCTGCACTCCATTTTTGTGCACTGCCAGCTTAAAGAAGTAAAAAAACTGCTAGAGAAAGTGATCAGGCTATTAATGATAATAAAATCATCCTCATTACATTTAATTTTTCATTTCTGAGTCTTCTCAGTATTTTCTCTACATCTGTAAGACCTACTAGTTTATGCTTATTTAGTCTTGGGTTTTTTTGTAAAAAATAAAGTGAATGGTATGGGTGATAAGTGGAGGGTAGATTGCATAAACCTGCAGAGAAACTGGAAAACCCCCATATTCAGCATTGGGTTTGAATGAAGTACACCGAGAAACCGGCACACAGACACCCTCAAAGGTGAGCACAGGTAGGAACATTCAAAAATTACCTGGGATGACCTTCCCTGGCCAACAGGACACCGAGCACTCCACAGATGCTGGGGACAACAGGTAGGCAGAGACAGAGTTAAAGCTGCCCAGGTAAGTGCAGGCTCCTGCCTCTTTGCTGGGCTCTTCCTCTCTCTTTCCTACAGCCCTTCTTAGCCCTCGGCCAGGGAGGCCTGAGGACAAAGGCTTGACCGCCCAAAGAGGATGGGACCTTGCTAACACCTGTTTATGGGCTGGGCAAGGAGCCCAGGCCAATCAGAGCAGCTCCCGGCACCTGCCAACAACAACCACCTGGCTGGGGTGAAAACTGATTTCTGCTGGCTCCTGCACTCAGGTGTGCCCCTCAGCTTTTCACATCGTTGTGCTATGGAGATGCAGCTGGGGTAATACGTCCTCATCTAAATATTAGGCATTAGCATAACAGACAAAGCTTGTGAATTAATGGGGTTCTCCAAAGACCAGAGTGAAAAAGTAAAAAAGTAACTTCAGTAATGTACTAGAAGCTTATGGTCCTTATTACTTTTGTTCAATGTAACCTAATGCAGTTTGTCTTTTAAAATACAGCTTTATTAAATAACTTATTTGCCCAATAGAAGATTATATGGTCTTTCTTTAACAGTCCTTGAGCCTGTTTTGGTTTGTTTTTTGTTTTTTTTTTTAATTTTGTGTGCTTTATTCAAAGGCTACTAAGCCAGAAACAAGCATGTGTAACAGATAATGCTTTATACTCGTTATACTCAATTTTATATTCTTGGTGTGTCCTTAAAAAGCCTCTGACTTTCAGGCCAGTACTGAGTCTGAAAACCCAGCTTTTTAAGTAAACTTAAAACTGAAGATTCCACTTTTAAATGCATAGGTTGTACTTCAGTACTCCATTTTTATCTTTCTTTTGCAGAAATGAGTTTATTCTTAATGTGGCTTGATGTTTTGCTGTATTATTTCATTTCCTATGCTGCTCAGCAGCATTGTTGATTGTTTCACTAGGAGTGGCCACAACTCAGGAGAAGAGGGTTTAGGCAAGTCAATTAACATTGCTGTAGAGCAGAGCCCAGGAGAGGAACGGACATATGGCATACAATGATGTGCAATTTGCTATTTTTTAATTTCTTAGTAAATAGAGTGAGCTAGAGGACATTCTTGGTCACATTAAGATGAAAGACCAACTACAGAGCTTTACTAATCTGGCCTCACTTAAAATTCATAGATGTTTTACATGTCAAGTAACTTAACCTCTTGAAAATATACAGGAATGAGATTTTAAAAATGGGATTCTTTTGCTGAACCAAATATTTGCTTTCATTATACATTCATTAGACTGGGAGAAGTGCTGGAGGGCAGAATTTGGGCTAAGTGTTTAATGTTTATTAAAAAAAAATCCTTTCTTAGACACAGAAATGTCCTAATAGGTCATCAAATTCATATCATTGCACCACTACAGCCTGACCCTGTTTATTTCCTCATATGCATCTAATCAATTTTTATAGCTGCTCTAGAGTAGTCAATTAAGAGTTCTATTAATAGTAATGAATCCACAGCTCCAGCAGGCAGGAAATATCTACAGGATTTCCTTGTCGAATTTTTTTTCGCCCTGAAGAATACAACTGCACTCACAAACACAGGCTTTACAGGGCACTGGCACAGGTCAGCATCCCACTCTGCAAACCAGCATTCTGCCCTTCTGGCCATGCATTGTAACAGGTCTCCCACTGCTCCATCTTGCCTTGAGGAGACAAAGCAAAGCACCATCATTTACCAACTTCCCTGTAAGTCTTGAGTAGAGAAAACAGGATAAACTGTAGGAGTGGTCAACCTCCACTTGAGCACACTTTTGTTTTCTTTTGGTTACCAATAAAACGGGCATCCAAGAAAGCAGTGAGTACAAACAAAGCCAAACCCATGCAGGTTCAGCTCAGAGCAGTGTGAGGACCTTCCACCGTTTAACAAGCCTCGGTAAAAATGTTTCCACAGCTTCCCTACCAGATGCACCAGTGGATGAAGTACAGCCCACAGCAAGCAGGGCCTATCCACAGTAGGTGTACTGCAGGTACCTGTAGCTATAAAGCAATGCTGATGGCAGTATGGAATATTTCTTTACTATTTTTCCCCTAACTTGGATTGCAATAATTCCATGCAGTGCCTTTTTAAATCCATATAGGTCGCATTGTGCTTTTTCTTCAGTATGAGAGTGGTGAGGTACTGGAACAGATTGCCCAGAGAAGCTAAGTGCTCAAGAGCAGGTTGGATGGGGCTTTGAAGAACCTGGTGTAGTGGAAAGTGTCCCTGCCCATGGCAGGGGGTTTAGAACTAGATAATCTTTCAGGTCTTTTCCAACCCAAACCATTCTTTGATTCTTTCAGTGAAGCTTTTTTAACCAGCCAGCCAATCTCAGGGTTTACATATGCACCCTCTTCCTCACAATTCTAAAAAAGGCAGAAAAAAAAAATCCAGGTTTTGACCTTTTTGGCTTTGTTATGCTCCCTTTCTTCTTATGAAATTTCTCCTTCTTAGGAGTTAGCAAGGAAGGCCACCCATTGATCAACAAGCCACAACAGCAAGATAGGACGTGACAGTAGTTCTGGCAGCTGGAATGAAAAATGAATCTGTCTGTAGCTGGCCAATTCAAAACCAGGTTAACAGTACCTGAAATTCATCACTATCTAATGTCTTTGTGAGATGAGACTGATGTCAGTTTAATTTAATAGACCAGGCTGAAAAACGCGACAGTTCAATAATTGATTCATGAGTGGATTAGACATCACTGCCTCAGGGGTGGCACCATCCACCAAAGGGTGGAGACGATGGCTGGGGCACTAACGGCATTAGCTGCCTCTTTTCAGCCCAACCACCAAGTCTGCCAGACACCCCAGCCTGTACCCACAGCGCTGCAGAGCTGAGCAGAGAGGCCCATGACAGAACACACCTTGGAAATAAAAGCATACCCTGCATTACCCGTTAGGAGAACAAACGGGGAACTGGTGCTGTAGATGTCTGTACTGCACACCCTGCCGGGAATAAGCCAAGGACTGTGAGGTACAGAGCTGTCAACCAGGTGCTTTCTGCAAGGACTGAAGTTCACTGAATAAATAAAGGGAGAAAAGGGAGATGAGAGTCCTTTTATCTCTTTCAGAGATATTCTTGCTGACTTTCCTCATTCCAGACAGGTGTAGTCTTCTTTTCTCATAGGATACCTGTAACAGCAGTCACCCTTTGTTTCATTTCCTGCTCTTTCACCCCACAGTCTCCTTTCCTGTGCTAGTATGTAGTAATGTGCCATCTTTTCCAAAATGTTGCCTAGTTGATGCTAAGAAGCCTCCAACAACTCCATAATGCATTCTTCAACAGTCACACCTAGGCTATGTGACTGCCCTATCCTTGTATTTTTATAGATAATTAGCAAACCACTTACTTATGGAAACAGAGTAATAGGGTTTTTTTCTGAGTACCATCTTTTATTTGCAGGCTTTGAATTGGAATATAGTAATGTTTGCACAATAATTTTTCATTTTTCATGGAAATTGTAAGCATAGACAGGAAAAACTATGATGCACTACTTCTAAATGTCAACATGAAAGATAAAGTCACTTTTTCACATATTTTAGTTAAACCTTAACTCAAATTTTTCCAGAAAACAGTAGTTACTTGAATAAACACTGTGTCACTTATAGTGCTCCTTAATATGTTTAATTGGGGAAAGTAAAGTAACTCCAAAAGCTAAAAATCCTCACTGGACATAGGAGAGTGGCACAAGCTAAGTGTTGTAGAGCTCTTTGTAATCTAAGAGTTACCACAACAAACTTCTTCCTTTGGAAAACAGATATTTTAGATGGAAAAATGACTAGAAGCTTCAGGAATCTTGCAGTTCTGTTTCTGAAAAGTACCTTCCGAGGCTTCTGTTACAGACTCACCAACTCTTTTAGATTGGAAAAAGCTTCTCAGATCATCAAGTCCAACCACTCACCGCCTTGACAAGTAGACCATGGCACTAAGTGTCACATCCCATCATTTCTTGAACACCTCCAGGGGCAGTGACTCCACCACTTCCCGGGCAGCCCATTCCAGTGCTTAACAACCCTTTCTGTGAAGAAACTGCACCTAATATCCAACCTGAACCTTCCCTGGTACAGCTTGAGGCTATGTCCTCTCATCCTGTCGTTGGTTGCCTGGGAGAAGAGGCCAACCCCCACCTTAGTACAACGTCTTTCAAGTATTTGTATAGAGTGATGATCCCCCCCAAGCCTTCTTTTCTCCAGGTTAAACACCCCCAGCTCCCTTAGCTGCTCCTCATAAGACCTGTGCTCCAGCCCCTTCACCAGCTCAGTTGCCCTTTCTGGATTCTCTCCAGCACCTAAACTAAACCAAACCAGGTACAAACAAAGGAAGAGGGGGCTACCTTAAGTTACTTCCAGCAAAGCCATACTCTCATGCAAACTCTGGTCATCCTTCCAAGAAAGTCCCTCCTGTCATAATGGCTACTCCAGCATTCCTTACCTAACAACAGCTGCTGTCACAGGTTTGGTCATAAGCAGCTGCCCTGTCCAGAGAACGACAGAGCATCCTGTTTGGATGTCAAGGATCCTTAACATAACATTGCTATTGCCATCAAAAGGAGTAAAATGGCAATTTTTTTTTAGTTCAATACAGAGGATGTAAATGTTTCTTATATGAATATGAACCTAATACAAGTGGATGAGAGACAGAGTAGAAGTGGAAGATACTCATGGAGCTTATTCTGCTTTTTATTAAAGTAAGAGGAAAAGAGTAATCAGACTTGGACAATCCTGAAGCCTATAGTTCCAATGAATTCAAGATAACCTAAGTATAAAAATGATCCATAACCATTATAAAAACCCTATCCTCTTTTAAAATATGCCTGGACATTATCTCAGTTGCTTTCTTCCTGGAAACAAAGCTGGCATTAGACTCAAATATGGATTAAGCTTTAACATCAGACAACATATAAACAATAGTCATTCATTAAGCCCTGCAGCTGTAATGAACCAGAGCGTACCAGGTATTGATTACTAAACAGAAATGTCTAAATATACAAACCCAGAACACATGTTGGAAACAGCACAGAAACCATATAGAAGGTATAGATGCAAAAAATTATCTGGTTTGCTTCACAAAGCAGGAGTTGAAGTGCTGCCCTTTTAATTTCCATTATACTTTATTACAGACAATTATGACATACCTGCATGCCCTTAAATGAAGACTCACTATATCTAGACTTGTATTAATGTCCTAATTGAGCCATAGCATTTTAAAGCCACTACTGGCCACCACAACTGTTAGTATGATTTTACTGACCTCAGTGCTTACATTACATCAGTGCCTAAGGTTCAGACCAGCTCAGGTTGCAACAAGTGCTCTGTAAACCCTTAGAAAATGACAATTCCTGCTCCCTGCCCAGCTAGGCAACACCATAAGGTTTTATGGCTCTTAGATTCCACTGATCTACTGTTCCTCTTAAACTTGCTGATCAAGTGCCTTGATCCCCCACTCCTTGCATCTTTGGAGCACTTTTTTACAAGAACATGTAAAGTTTTTCCTGCTGAAAAGATTGCCCAAAGGAAACTAGCCTGTTGCCTAAGAAGTGCAAAAGCAAACCCAGGAGCTCCGGGGTTGGTTTGAGAAGTGAACCCTGAGATTCATCTCATGTGGTAATCCACCCTCTCTTTAAATTGTAGCGGACAGATCCTCACCCCATGTAAACTGTTAGCATTTCCCTGGATTCCTTGGTGTAACTGTGAGCACATCAGAATCAGGCTTTGCCTCAAGTCATCTTGTATCTCAGATTAAAATACAGAATGAATACAGCTCAATTAAGGGCATTTTATACCTGTAATAGTAAATAAAAATACTCATGTTTGACAGTGCTCTGTCAAGAGCAGTAAGAGATTAGTCTGTCCCCTTACATGTACACATTGCTTATCCTCTGAGCAAAAATTCAGCCATTGCTTGTGGTTACAATCTCCAGTTTAAATAGTGCCAGGTAGAAAGTGCAGACAAAGAGACTTTTCAGGGTACTTCTCTTTCTCCTTCATGAGTACACATGTACCACTTGGTACTGCTCAGGACTAAGAAAATCAAACACTTGCAGAGACTTTTAAATTTCAACTTACCTGTGAGGCCAATTCTTTCTCATAACAACTAAGTACTTTATACATTGTACAACACACCTAGAGATCTACTCATGCAACAAGGACTTTTTTTGGTACATGTGATGTCATGCATTTCACTTTCTCTCTTATGAATTTATACACTAAACTTAAGTTCAATTATACTTCTGTTGAAACTGAGAATACAGGAAATACACTTCAGGGAAGAAGAGAACTAAAAAAGGTAAGAAAAGGAAAAGCACTGCAGAAAAGTTTAAAAAATTGGAATTATTTGCAATGCCAGAGGAATAAAATGTGATCAGAATAATCATACAGCCATTCTGTAAAGGAAATATTTCCAGGTGCCTTGGCCCCTTGTCAATGGCCCCATCTTGTGTCTCAGTTATTTTTTAAAGCAGATTTTACACAGTAAATAAGGATGGAGGTGGGGAAGAGAAGGGGAAAACCCCATTAGACTCCTCTTAGTAAAATAAGACTTAATTAAAAAGTCTGCCATTGCTCTGCACTTAATTAGGGCTAACACAGCTGTTAATAAGCTTCTGATTGATAGTAAACTTGATGTCTGCACAGAAAACTACTTACTTGGTTCAAAGATGCTCATAGTTTCATGCAGAAAAAAGATTCTGTTTTGTAATTGTGCATAATGTTAATATTTGAAACATCCTTAAGGGTGATTGTACCTATTAAAATTTCATATGTGAAATGAGAAATAAATGAATTGGTGTTGCATTTTTAAAGGATCAGATTACTGTTGATTAAAGCTTTGTCTACACTTGAAATTTCCCAGTAGAACAGCTCTACTGGTGGTTGCAATAATAGGAGGACAAGTAGAGATAGGCTGCCAGCAACCGCTATTTAAATTACAATGTCATACAGACCTGATCTTTAATGGGTTATACAAGGCTGTGGTTATAATGTGACTGTAACAGTTAATACTGCCGACCCAGCTACTGTTACTGAGGGTGTAATAGAAAAAAAATGGAACAAAAAGCCAGTATAGTTGCAGTTGTAACATCAGTGTTTGTCAGTAAAGCGGAGATACACATTGGAGAATTGATCCAGAATGCTCCCACAAATTCTTACTCTACCTGAGACATTAAATATCAAGCAACAGTAAGTGAAGAAGTTGTTGAAGGACCGAGCAAGAGAGCAAAGGATGAGTAAAATAATTTAGAAGTAGAGGAAGGAAGCGTTTAAAGACAGTAAACTTCATAGAAATAGCAGAGAAGAGAAACAGACCTCTGGAGGAAAAAGAGAAATAAGAAATTCCTGTGCAATCTACTTTTAATTTTTCAGTAGTGCTCCTCCATGTAACAAATATAGTGAAGAGACTAAAATAAGCTCTGAGGGTTGAAAGGGAAACAGAGAAAAGCCACATCAAAAAGAGAAACAAGAAAGAGATTTGTGGAAGAAAAAAATATCTTTTGACAACTGAAAAAAAAATCAACTGAGAAAATGAAGGTATTGAAAAGAGGTGAAAAAAGGCATAAAGGGAAAAAAGAGGATAAGGAAGAAAAAGGAAAAATACATAGAGCTTACTGTAAGAGCTCTGTTTTGTTTAACAAGAGGTTTAATGCCAGGAGACACTGACACAATGGAAGTTTCTCTCCAGGTCTTGAGAAGATGATGTTCTACTCTTCTGCAGTTCCTACACAAGCTCTACCATTTGGCACCTCCCAACTGCTCCCATGCACAAACAGTCTGGCAACATCACCTTTGGGACACATCCAGCCTGTCTGCTAATTCCTGTCCTCCTCCTTTCCATGACACAACTCAGTTTTGAGTGGGACACAGGTTACAGCCATGGATCTGACAGGCTGCTGCCCTATCCCACGTGAGCCCCACAGCACTCCACGGCACATCATCAAAACACACTGATGTGTCAAGGCAACACTGGACACATGAGACACATACACAGGGCAACAAGGGCCATACAACTGGTCTGTGGCAAAAAGCATGAGGAGATGTGGGAACACAAATGTACTGAGCCAAAACGGAACAACACACAAAATAAATCCAGGAGGGCAGAGGAAAGGAGAAGTCTGAACAGGTGAGATCAAAGCCATGTCTGTTGGGGAGCCAGCCACAAAAGGTGTGCTCTGTGGGAAATGATTTAATACCTCAGGATAGGAGAATGCACCCACGACAAGTAAATAGCTCACTCTCTAAAGGTAAATTACACTTACTGTGTTCTGCTAGTGCTGTAAAAATGACATAACCCTTTGATGCCAAGTAGTGCATTTTCAAGCTTCCTTGATTTGAAAGAGCAGGGCTGGTACAAAATGTCAGCATGTGTGCTGGGCTTGTGAAAATTTTATCTCTGTTACAAAAAAGTGGGTCTGATAACAGAATAGCAGCACCCTCAATGCTGTGCCCCAAGTTTACCGCTATGCAAGTGCAGTGATCAGGTGGGACTGCCAAGAAGTTGGCTAATGATGCAGCCACTGTTTTAATGGTGAGTCCAGACATACCCTTCGAGCAACTGTCTCACTAAATGAAAAGAATGAGCAGTGTCAGTTACCAGCCAAGGAGATAGTTATTCAGGCCACAGTCTGACCTACCATTTTGGTGTCATGAGAATCAGAAAGCAGTCGGGACTTTGTAAAAGGTTTGAACCACATCAAATAAAAACTGTGTGACTATTAGAGCTGATATGTGAAGTAGACTTCGCTACCATGTGAGTGAACAACAAAAAGAGAAAGAAAGGACAACTTTCTGCTTAAAGTGAAAATCTTACTGAATTCTGTCAGAAAAAATATAGAAATCTGTGACTTTCTTACACTCACTGCATTTTGTAGAACACACCTTTTGTGCCCAGCTCCTCAACTGACTTGACTTTGATCTGAAAAACAGAAACTAGATCAATATTCCCAAAAATGTGCCTGGTCATACAGATAGCTGTATTCTTCAGTGAGAACGAGAGCAATATATTACCCTTTCAATCTTATGCTGTTGAAAATGTCTTTCTTCATTTACTGTAAATAAAATCTCTTCAAGTTTTCACATGCGTGTTTTGGCCCTGTAATAGAACTACTTCACACCTAAATAAAATCAAGTAAGAGGAATTTCAATATTATTTCAGAATCAGAAGATATTTAAAAAGGTGGTGTTTCCTTAGACTGATATTCTCAGCAAAATGGCTTGAAGAAACCATAACGTAGAAAGCACATATATTTATGAAATGTTTTCAACCAAGCAGGATTGTGTATATTTTGCTCACACCACATGCCACAATGCCAGTCTACTGGTAAGACCTGTCCTCAGAGAACGACTTTTTCTTTGGCACAGTAAATCACATTGTAATTTACACATATGTATAATAAACCTAAGCCAAATGGTAGCTCATCCTTTTGAAAATGAAGATTAATTAACTTGTAAAGGCCATTATTCTAACACTTGTTTTATTTAAAGAGTTTAATCGACACACCAGAAATTCACCTATGACAACCATACCAATTTCAGTGTACTTTAAAATGCATTTGCTATTTGTCCAGCTTAAAATAAGTTCTGCTCAAAAATAAGCAACAGAAAGCAACCTAAAATAACAGTAAAAAATTCCATAGACTGAAGCACTTATGCTACAATGCCTCAAGCACATTTATAAGCAATTTCCTAGAATATTCTCAGGGAGTAAAGCATGCAGTTATCAAGAATGCCTGTTACAGATTCTGGCCCTGTCACCACCCTCCCCCTGTCCCCAGCAAAAGTAAAGAAAGTAAATGCTAGTAAAACACAGCAAAATGGATTTTTGAAAGGAAACTGCCTACCTGGCATGGTGCCTATTAGTATGGAACAAAGAAATTATATACATTTTAGACAATTCTATAATTTCTACTCTGACAAAAATACTATCAGTGGATGTCCTCTTACAGGTTAGGAGTTCACACTGCTGTTAGATTTTCTTCAACGCTAAAGGAAAGCTAAAGCTTTCTGATTAAAGGGTTCAGGGAAGTAAAGAGGCAAAACACTTCAGGATGTATTTGTTGTCCATCTTTATATAGTTTGCTCATTTTGACACAAGTAATAGTTGTTTACTCTTAAGTTGTTCAAAGTTGATGGATGTCCTATGATTTCTTTATGATTCTGAGTGAGACAGCAGACTTCAGCAATCTTTTATTTCCCAGTTTCTGGGTGGAAGGCACCAAGAACTTGTCAAAATCTCACTTCTTTTTTTTTGGCAATACTGATTCTTCTTTGAATTTGATACAGGATACATTTTTCTCATGTTAATTAATGATATATAGTTACTAGGTAGTTTATATGGACTAGTGAACTGCGGCATAGGAAATGCAGTTACATTTTCTGGGGTCACACAGTGGATCCAACAGAGGAAAGAGGTCATAGATGAGACAGTTTTTAGAGCTCTTTCCCCATCTTATTAGACTAGCAATTCTCATTCCAAACTGCTATTTGTTTTCTTTAACATAAGGGCTGGCATTTAGAAAGTATTTCCTTTGTTTGAAATAGACAGCGAAGTCACATGTGCACCAAATGATCAAGACGTAAACACCCACAGCCATTAGTGAGGTAAGTTTGGATTGTGCAAAACAACCTCATCTGCTACAGATGCAGATTTACATCTGCAATTATGACAACTGTGGGCATAACTGATGACACACATTTTAACTACCTCTTTTGCATGAGCAATTATGTAGTTAAATGTGTAGAGTGCAGTGAATTGCACCCACAAAATCAGAGGCTGAGATTAGGCCTTTTTAAAAGATCTAGGCCTTACAGAGTGCTGGATAATTGTATACCCCATAAAAGAGAGGAGGGGGGTTATTTCCTGGCAGTTTTTAAGAAAATGGGACCATTTAAGTTAATTATCTATGTTGGCTCATTTGAACACCTGTTGGGTTTAATTCAGTAGCACCTGGTGCCAACTGAGGGTAACAGGCGTGGGGGTTACTAATTGACAGATTATGTTGTTTCTGTTTCTTCTGTTTCCATTTCCACTCTTTTTTTTTTTCCTACTCAATTTTTAGTAAGCAAACTTTAGCAGGATTTAAGACAAAAAAAATGCAGAGATAACAAACCACTACTAGAGAATGCAACAATTTTCTCCATGAACACATGTGACATGCAAAGTTTGAAGCCTGATGAACACCTATATTCTGGTAATCTCAGTGGTACATGCACCAATTTAGAAACACCAAGGCTAAGGAGAGGTTGAAGTGATCATTTACAAGAGCTGTTAAATGCATTAGTCAGGAATATTTTAGATTGAGATTTTAGGGAACAACAATTTGGTTATTGTATTGAGGGGGGGGATTTTTAGACAACACCAAGAACAGGAAACAGAACTGTTAAATCCTTGATTTGGGCATTCAGAATCCAAGAAGCATTCCACTGAAACAATTAAAATGTTGTAGAGATAAACAGAAGAACCTTCGAATTAGTTAAGATAAATAGTAAATGGAAGAACAAGATGCCTGAAAATAGCAAAAATGATCTGTTACCATGGGAAAAGTTGACGTAGCCAGAGAAAAGTCTTGATGCATACAGAAAGTCATAGAGTTTAGAAACTTACCCAATGTAACTATGGACAAGGCAAAAAAAAAGGCAAATTGAATAAAAATAAGTCTTGATTTATCTATACAGAAGAAAGCCAGAGACAATGCCTTCCATTTAGTTCAGGGAAATCTTGAGTACAACCATCAATAAAGAAAGAAGACTGAGCCGCAGAAACATAAAATGCTCTGTATTTGTGCAGAGTGAAAATATTTGTGTATGTGCTAAATGCACTTGTGTAGTAGGAATATTCTAGCCCTTATCCTCCTTGTAAAATGCCTGCTCTGCAGAATCAGAAAGTGACCCTCTCTCAAACCATCCAACCCAAATGTCATCATTTTGGACAAGAGAAGAAAAACCAGTGCTGTGTTCTAACCTAGCACCAGCCTTTGCCTCTGGGCAAGTTTATACTGTATGTTCAGTCTGGGCTTCCTGCATCTTCAGTAACTGGTATGCCCACTGGGCCGCCATACAAAAAGGTTGTACCTCTGCCAGTTACTACAAGAAACCATGATTTTTACTGTGTTCTGTCAGGAAATTGTCTGGTTTGGCCATAACTCTCCTCTGAACAGCCCAGCACATTCCAAGAGTTGGAGGTCTAGGTACACAAAAAGATCCAAATCCAGATAGCTGAGAAAATTTAAGATGGGAAAGGGAGAGGTCACTATTAAAGTGAGAATCATTAGGCATCCTTAGGGCATCCTAGTGCTTCACTCAATTGAATTTTTCAAGTCCTCACATACTTTTGGAAATATGCTTAAATAATTTGAGGAACAGGAATGCATACATAAGCTTTCTCTGAACTGGAGTTGTAAGTCAGACAAAAGAGGATCTGGGTTTTAGGCATTTCATTTCCTTGTAAAAGTCAACCTGAAAAGAAACAAGAAATCTCACATGCTGTACACATAAATTTTATATTTAGAGTCTTAACTTTTTCCTCTTCAGTCAAGAATACTCATATATCTGTAAATTTCACCAAAAATCACAGCAATAACACAGAATTATAAACCAGAGCTCACCTTCAATGTGCTCAAAAGTTCTTCTGATAGAAACAAAAATTAATACAGGAGAAGAAAAATACTAAACCACCCAGCTACCTGAAAGGAAGCATCACCTCCTGTTAAATCAGATGTAAGTAAGCAACAAATTCTCACAGTGGAAAGTGAAGAAAATGAGGTAGACTATTTTTATAGTTCCAATATATCTCAATCCATATGATATATAACATTAGGTAGAAAACAAATGGAATAGAGCATATTTTTAGAATGTAGCTTAAAGCAATTGGAAAGAATAGTATCAAACCAAATATGTGTGTTTATAAAAATATTTATTGCAAAATTAGATTTACACTATGTTTGACAAATATTATACTCAGCATATAAATACACTCTGCAGACTATGCAGAAATAACGTTTAGTGGTGATGCAGTCTTTTTGTTTCTTAGAAACTTAAAAATATTCTGCTATTATGTCATCTATTTGCTCCTACATTCGAGTGGGTGAAAAAACTTAAATGTGTCTGGAAAAGTTTTAACTGGTGTAAAGATGAGAATAATCAAAACTAGTAACAGAATTGCATTAATTAGTACTTCTGGTAAATAATTAATCATCAACCCTTTGCATAGCCCCCGGCCAAAACTATATATGGTCTCAAACTGACAACACATAAACCTCCAGAGGTATCCACTAACTTGAATTGAGCTTGAGGTCATTTGTTTTGCTGTAAGAACATGGTAACTTTTAAATTAAAATTTTTATTGTTAAAGTATTGTTCTGGAATATAAAATTGCTGCACCTATGTTTGAAATGCCAGTTTTAATCACACAGGATGACTTGTGACTTCATAAATTTTTGGTACAGATGGCAGGGATTTCCTGGTGGGAGACTGTGGTGCCAAATGCATTTATTCCTATGCAGAAACTCATGTGTCACATGGCACCAAGGGGTTAAATTTTACACGCAGAATTCTCTACATGATAATGCACTTCCATGTTCCCCATCTGGCTATTGTAAAATCACAAAGACTGTGAAGGCACAAGCATGAAGTAGAAACTGGTGTCCTGATTTTCAGCGGTACTGAGCATCTGCAACTCCTGCTGAAGATGGGAGCCACAGGTGCTCCGTAATTCTGGAAACCAGGCTGTTATTAGAACAACTTCATGAGCATTTGTTTACGAATTTGGAATAGTGTCACTTCTCACTTTAAGACCTCATTTTTCTCTTGATAATCCTCTAAAAGCCTAAGTTTTTTACTAGAAATGGAAAACCACCTAACACCGCAATATGTAATACACGTGAAAACCACAAGCAAGAAAGGAGAATACAAATAACGTAACTTATTTGGGGGCTTCAGATGGAACATGCAGATGGAATGCAGCAAGTATGGAACAACAAGGGAGACTGTCCTTCACAATCTACCTATTGAAGCTGAGGAATTCTTTGTCATGAGTAAATTTTTATATGACTGACTGGTTGTGCGGTAATTGCACAGTTGGGGTTAAACCATGACAGTCCTTCTTGGTGCCCAATGTGAGGCACAAAGTGTTGAGCAATATAAAACACTGGTTGATCACATATAGGAAAGATTGAAGCATGAAGGCAAGATCACTGTCTGAAGCATCATGTCATCCAGAAAATTTTCTCTCAGGGAAACCAGCTT
This sequence comes from Myiozetetes cayanensis, assembly GCF_022539395.1. NCBI lineage: Eukaryota > Metazoa > Chordata > Aves > Passeriformes > Tyrannidae > Myiozetetes > Myiozetetes cayanensis. The sequence continues at coordinate 51,032,935 of NW_026087853.1, forward strand.
AAAACTGCTGGGAGTAGCTCAGCTGGAGGTAACAAATGGATTCAGTGTATTTCAAGAGCTCCTTTCTGACCAAAGGATGCCTACAGGCCTCTGAGGGCATTTCCTGGCATGAGGGAATTCTGCCATCAGCCCATGATGAACATCTCTCAATATCTAGAAATGACTCAAACTTGATGAAAAAATATAAAATGTAGTTCTGCATTGAAAGTAATGCAGAAAGTTGTTGCACGTTCACTGTGGAAGTGCAAACAGAAGACAATTAGTATGGAGTTGCATTTGTAGGTATTTTATAGTTGAGGTAGCCAGTCTGCTACCTACTTCATAAATGAAGAAAAGTATTGTAAATTAAAATCTACTCTGTCTGAAATGTTGTATAGTATGGAGAGAAGGGATAGTTTACTATGAACTATAGGAAGGTTTTGTTAATTGCAACTGTGTCCATATGGAGTTTAGTCTCAGGCTTCATGAATATACTTGGTGAAACCACATAGATGGTAGCTTTCCATATCTTCAGTTTCATAAAGCAAGACAGGATGATACTTTTCGTATGGCAGGGCTGGATGAAAACTGCCTCATTTTTCAGGCCATTGTAGACTTACACATTGCTTGTGGCTATTCTCCCACATACAAGACTGCACTGAAACTTTGGGAGAAAAAAGCTTCCTTTTCAGCTCCACTCAATTAGCAGGAAGGCAGAAAGCTGCTAGTCCAGAATGGTTCTTTTGTAGATGAAGGTGTGAGGCAAAAAACCAGTGCTCCATTTTGAAAAGAGAGAGCTGTTTATCCTCCCACGTGCCAGAATACTTTTGAATGATTCACAGCCATTTCTCTTTCGACATGGCACTGAAGCCAGCTATGGTAGAAATTAGGGTTTGCTATCATCAGTAGCAGATATATCCATTCCCTTTGCTCTAATTTCAACTACAGAGTAGCACAACTCTTTCATCAGACAGCTCAAAGTTCAGTATTCTCACAGTGACAAGATCTGCAGCCCAGCCAGCAAGCTGGGAGCTCCCAGGTTCCCTTCTCACTACATTTCACTTGCCTTCAGAATGGTCCTGTAGCTCAATCTTCTTCTTTTTTTTTAATTAAAAAAAAAGTTTTATTATTAAATTAATCAAACCCAACCCAAACCCATACTTCCATATTATGCCAAAACATATGGGAAATTAGGTAAAGTTTGGGTAAGGAATAGAGTGTAAAGCTTCTCTTAGTTAACAGGCTTATCCCATGGGATATGAGCAAAACATGTTAATGGATTTGGGAGCTTTGGATAAGAGCCCCAACAAGTGTTCTGTTGCTTAGATTGCATTTTTTTTAATTTTCCACCCTACTGGGTTCCACTGAGGCAATACAGCAACTTTAAGCACCATATAAGTAAGAGGTGGAATACAAGGGAAAGAAATGGCATCTCTTCAAAACTCACTGCTATCCACTGGTTATCAAATAGTTCATTAGCTGTGATTTGGTGAGCAGCATCAACTTTCAGAAGTACTTTCAGAACTTATTTTTCTGGAAGAAGACCCCACAACTTAATACCTCTCTTTTCTGCTAACCACAACTAGACACATTTTCAACTGAGTGCTTTAATTCAGCAGAGACTATTTTACCGACAATGCTATGAAATTAGTCCACAACATCTTTTATCTCAATTCATTTTTAACACCAATTGGGCTTTTCAGAAAATAAGTACTACTTAAAAGCAATAAAAATATCAAAACTACTACATATATGGAACTCATTACAATGCAGTCAGCATTTATTTTGTGAGAGCATTGTGTACTTACCAGCCTCACTAACTGGTTTCCCTGACAAAACTTTTAAAGCACAAGTCTTCCCTTCTCATTAGGTCAAAAGCTTTTCTTCTAAGCTTCCTATAAGAGGTATAAGAAAATCAGGGTCAGTGAAGGAATACCTACTATTTTTCACTGGTGAGGCAAAAACTATCTATTATGGGATGACTCTGAAAATGAAAAGTTGGCAGGACTGGGAAAACTTCAGAGAACTCTACAAAAGTCACTCAAGTTCTAAAAATGTGTCTGAGAGATTTAAAGGAATAAGGTTAAGAGGTTAAAAGGCAATTGAATCTTGGTCACTAGGTATCCACGTAAGTAAAAGATAATTGCTGTTATATGGATTTTTTAAGGAACAGCCAAAGGTTTAACAAGATACAACTTGTATCTAGATACAACTTCTGTCTAGCTTGATAAGCTAGAAAAAAATTAAACTGAATATATATAATATTTTACTATTTCGTAACTAACCCATCCAAATCCCTTGGCTAACTGAAAGAGAATCTGCTGCCACTATTTGTGATATTTCTATCACAGAAATACTGTTTACAGCAAACACTTTATACTTAGAATTCCTTTTGATTTCATGTCCAAGTAATGTCTTCTGTTAAAAGATTCAACAATTATGTCCTAGCCATCACTACATTTCAATGATAAGAACCATCATTAATTCACAGACCACTGTTTTTAGTCTTGTGGACTCCCTGTTTTTAGTGATTTAATAGCAGTCACAAAAACTGAAACAACAACAACATGACAAAACAGACCACTCTCAATTTACACATTGAAGTCTCCATCATTTGTCTTTTTAAAAAACAGGTTTTGGTTCAAACACAGGTCATAGACTCAGTATAAGAATTACTAAATACTTTTATTCTGTGGTCCTTTTTCTATAAGTCAGTTTAGTTATACATAGTAGTTGCTTATGTTCCTAAAGTCGAGTGTACTGATATTCAAAACCCAATTCCAAATGCTTATAATCTATGAAATATGTTCAGTTCTCAGTCTAAGGTCCTATTCTTCATCGAGTAAACGTAAATTAAAGCAATTGTGATTCATAGAAAATCATAGAAGTGTATAATATCTTATTGCTACAAAAGGAGTATTTTTCAGAACAAAAAATAAATCCAAAAATACTCACAGAAAACAAATATCATTTTTAATTCTTAATTCTTTGTTCTGTTGTCGAATTGTATCTCCTTTACCTGCATTGTGTGAATGTTGCCTTGTTTGGCCTCATCCAAACTTAGTTATCAGTAGAAACAGGATAATAAAAAAGAAAAGATACAAAATGTCAGAAAAATTTTAAGACTTACACATAAGTGTCCATATTAAGTGTATATATGTCCATAAATATATACCTTGGCTGCATTCTTTTCCAGTATTTATTTTTTGTTATTTTGAGTAAAATATTTGAATAAATGTGGTATTTGAACGTCTGTACTTGCAATTTAGTCACTCTGTATCATCTGCTTCCTTTACATAAGTTGTATTCTTAATGATGTGCTAACAATAAAAAAAAAATAAAAAAAAAAAGTAAATATATGTTACACTAAAAACAAAAGCATTCCCAAAAAGAATTGAGTTTACTATCAGACAGTGTTTAAACTTGTTTGGTATTTGAGTTCTGTGATTATGTACCAACAGAAGTATTAACCAGAAATATCACCTCTAAATGTTTATTACGGAATATTCTTTGAAAGCAAATATTGATCTGTATTTTACTAATGACACGGAGTGAAAAACCACATCATATGGTCTGTGTTTTCAATCCAAACTTATAAAGACAGATTAAATTTCCAATAGATTTTACATCATACTTTTCATACACAAGTGACTTGCAAAAATTACTTAGCAAATACTTTTGAGAAACTAATACACCTATTTGTGACCATTTGAAACCAAAACCAAGAAGCTAACTTTATCAAATAAATTATTTGCAATAAATAATGGTTTTAGTTCTAATCCCAAAACACAGAAGTAGCTACAGAAAAATGTAATTGTCACATCCTAGTGAAGGATGCCTGTCACTTTATATCAAAGCAAAATACTGTGGTGTTTCATTTACATGGCTTTAATTTTTAAGGTAAAACATAAAATTAATATTTTAGTGCATTTTCTCCAAAACTTTTAATCTCAAAAAGTCTTCAACAAAAGTTGTGGTTTTCTCTTATCCTCCAATTCTCCTTCCCAATCTCTCTCAGGACTTAAATCCACGTGGAAGTCAATTTAAAGAACAGAAAAGGGGCAGAATGCATTCATTTCAGAACATGATACCGTAAGTATCGGCTGGTGACAATGCCCTTTGTTCTGCTATGCACAGATAGGACTAAATTCTCTCCAGGCTAATGCAGTGACAGACAACAGATAACTTCAGCTGGAGAAATCAAGTTAAGTAGGTGAAACACATCACATGGCACCTCAAAAATCTGTGAAGAAATTTCCTCTGCCTTTAGAAAGGAGCAAGAATTACCACATTTTCTTAATAGGTTTCCTATTGCTGTAATGCAGGAAGTAATTTATTAGACATCCTGGGCTTCTTTGGTTGCACAAAGGTTTTTGAGAACTATTGCAGGGCCCAGAGCCTCTGAACAGTCTAGGAAGAATGAGCAAGAAATCCAATAGCACAGATTGCACAGGAAAAAGAAGCCCCTGACCCTTTCCTATTAGAGAGTAGCACATGGGCCGTACTCTCATCAGCGGGACTCTTGCTACTCTTCTCTTTCAATGTGCTGACATACTTTTGTATTTTAATGGATTTTCTTTTTGTTGGTTACTACTGTGTTTGCTTCTATTAGTGCGTGTTAGAATAGGAATGAAATGGGAAGCGTGAAGTACATCTCAGTTTAAATTACCTATAAAAATCCATCACACTGGCATTGCCCCATTATGCAGAGGCAACCCTGTGCATTAACATTCATGGAAACAGAGCTCATGAGTCACCTCGGGGCTTGTGCTCCCCATACAGGTAGAGGCTGAGCCTGTCGTGGCAATAATACCCTTGGTACCAAGATGGAGCATCCACGGGCACTGCAGAGAGATCCCTGGCAGCTGGGAAATTACCAGGGAGGCATTAGCTGGAGCCAGGAAGGGTCAAAGTTGTGATGGTAACAGTAATGGCCCTGACAGTATCTTTAAGCCCATTAGAGGATCACCAGGAGCACAAGCTATTATTCAGGGGTGGGGAGAAAAGCAATTTGCAAAAACAGAATTAAAATCAGAAGATGATCTTATGGCTTTTGTATTGCTGTTTTCAAATTAAGCAATAAAAAGGAGTGTGAATTGCATTCTATTAATTCATACACAGTGTTTTCATTCTTGGGTAGTCAACACAACAAGGGGTGAATTAATGTTACTTTGTTCTGACACTGTTGTGATTACAAAATGCTAATTTTAAGAAATATTTATGTTGCTAATTAAGGAAGAAGGTCAGAAGTTCTAAGCTCTGGCTGCAATCAACACAGTTCACTGCTCTGAATTTTACAGGTTCTGAGCTGTGAATTTTGCTGATTGCAGGCACTGCTCTGGATTCTTATTAGCCAGTCAAACCACCCCAGTTCTGCCAACTATTTCATGATATATTCTATTGTATTATGTTGCACAAATTCTACTACCATGATGCAAACATTAATATCATGAAGTACAACAATAAAACTCATTCTGTATCAGCATAAATAAAACACATGGATTTTAGAAATAAAAAAAAAAAATTAAAATAATGACAATAAAGCTATGAACATTTCATAATGCTGACACAAGAAGAAAAGTGAGCTAATTCTATAGCAAAGGAACTGAGGAACCAAAACAAAGTGGAAAGAAAAACCCAAACAAAGTCCAGAAAAGAGAAGGTTATGAAATTGTCCCCATGCCCATGTGCAGTCTTAAATTATAAAAGAATGCAGCTGTGTGCAACAAATGCAAAACTATCACAGAACAGAAATAATAATGAATGAAATGGTGGTGATAGTTTCTATAACATGGGCATTAAAGCATCATCTGGGGGCAACTGAGAGAAGAAATACACAAAGTGGAGACAAAAACCAGACAAAAGCATTATGAGAGAAAAACATCCCTGAATAAAATGTGATATTTTAGTTGCATCATATGCACAGTAATTTATGTACTTTGCAACAGTTTATTTTTAATTACTGGGGTGCCTTTTGATATTATTTAGTTAGTATAGGCAGGTTAAGACTTTTCAGAAAGAAATTATTATTTCGTGATTAAGACAAATGTTATAAATGATGAGGTGCTTGATTAAAAATACGCATGTACTCTTACAAATGTAAAATTTCATTTCTTCCTCTAATAACAGCAAACTAATAAACTTTCAGAGGCCTCAGGTAACCTGTACAGGGAGACCTGGCAGGCCTCAAACATCTCAGTTACCACAGGCAGGGGTGGAGAGGAAAAACCTTTGCCCTGATCACATAGTTTGTGCAATCCATGTGAGGGTTTGACCAAAAATCTGTAAATCAATTACTTAGTTCTCATATACAGACCCATCCAGCAATGAAAAATGGAGGCCTAAACTCTCAGTTGAGTTTTATGGTGTTTCACTGCAGTATTCTGTAATATGCTGTTATTTCGGGATTATTGAGAGGTCCATAAATCAAATACTCAATTTTTAATACTGAACTGTGTATTTTACTTTATTTCGCACAGAAGTGTTTATTGTTTACATACAAACAATTGTAAAAGTTCAGTCTTTTGTGAAGATTTAGCACATGGGTTTAATTTTTATTTCAGTGCAAAAGTGTAGGTACTTGTATTATAAATGGGTCTGTACATTTTATATTACTTTTACAAGCTACTTACAGCATGTACATAATGACACCTATGCTCCAAATGTCACACTGTTGGCTGCAGTCATAGGCACTGATAACTTCAGGGGCTGCCAACCAAGCAGAAAAAATAGTATTAATAATAGAAAAAAAAAACTTTTAAATGCTTAAACACAAAGCATGAAGAATGTGCTGATGTGGTATAATTTATTCCCATATGCAAAGAGGAACCAACAGCAGATGTTTAAATGAATAATGTACAGACCTTAACAATTCATGCTGATGTGTCCTCACTTTTATCATTTAGCTGTTAAGGGGGTGGTGACACTGTGACATTAGCTGTATGATTAAACTTAGCACTCTTTTTCTCCACAGTAAGTTATTAAAGCAGTATTCATAACACACTGCCTTAAACTACTGCAAGACATCACACAAACCTGGTTTTCTCCCAAACATTGTAGTGCATAAGAACACGGGGGTTTTGCAAAACAAAAAGCCTCTGTTTGCTTGAACACATCATATGATGAACAAAATCTATGCCAAAATAGTCTAAAATAAAAATTTTTAAACCTATTTATTTATATCCTAGATTAAAAATTCAAAAATAATAACCTATTCAACTAATCATTTTATATTATTTCAGTCATATGTCATAAAGATACTACTTTGGGACCATCTCAGTGATATTTTATCTACTGTATCATGGGAGATGTGGTTGTGAGTTCACAGTAAGGTCTATGGTTTCACTTCCAGAATCAATGGAGGTGACATACTTAGTAAGGAACAAAAGATAAAAACCTTCACACAATAGAAGGGGAGATTGACAGTGAATATTTTATTTGGTGTTGTCCTACCAAATCAAAAAGCTTGTGTAACTGTGATCTCAGGTTTTTTATGTTTTAGGTAGGCACAAGCTTCAAATATCTAGTTATTATGGCAAGGATCTTGAAACAGTTAGTTCATGGTTTGATAATATCACAACTGGTAAAATAAGACTTTACAGGAGATTCTTATTATTAATATTTCCAAACTGTTCAAACTTACTGTATGATCTCATTTTTAATCATTTTGGTAACATATTAAACCAGCAGCAATTCATGCTACTAACATTCCAGGAAAACTTACAAACTTATATAAGTTGATATCCTTATATACACTTCCTGCACAAAATAAAATTATTGAACCAGAAAGTGGATATTACTTTTATGATTTTTCTTATTAATAAAGCAGTCTGATTACATTTTGAATTTCCATGAATCTCACACAGAAGGAAGGATACAAAAGATGGCAATAAGAACAAAAGGAAAACATAAACATAGAGGAGTAAAATCAGAAAGGAACAATAAGCAAGGGATGTAACTGAAAATTAAATCATCATATGAGTAGTAGGAAGACAATGAATAAAGATGCTGGTATTGTACTAGACCAGGAACGCAATTGATAGATGATGCTTAGAAGGCAAATGTATTTAATGTCTTCTTACATCAATTTTAACCAAAATGTCAAGTGCAAGCAGTGGATAGCACAATCAATATCAATGACACAGGGGCAAGACCTCAGTCTTTTACAGAGAAGCAAAAGGTTAGCAAGTACTGGAGTTGGAAATTTTAAAATCAGCCATAACCAATAAAATTCATTCTAGAGTACTTTAAAAGTGACAAGACTTTTCATAGCTATTAGTGACTCAAGAACCATTAGTGGAAGGCAGATAAAATACTTGAAAACTGGAAAAGGCAATCATTATTGTATCTATCTGTAAGAGAGCAGAAAGGCTGGCATCAAAGAACTATAGAAGTCTCCCATTAATTCTAATTCCCAGGAAAATACTGGAATTAATAAGCACTAGAGAAAACAAAGGGATAAGTAACAGACGTCATGAACCCGTCAGAGCCCATGCAGCACAGGTTGACAGGCTTCAAGGTTAGAGGAGGAACACAAAATATCACACATCTCTATTTTAGTAAGGCTTTTGGTGCTGTTTCACTTCATGTTTTTGTAGTCCAAAATACTGCTTTTAGTGTATTAATTTAATACATTAAGGTAGCACAGGAGCAATGCCCACATGTTCATAAAAAACGCTTCTCAGGAAGTATTGTAACTTGCTTGTTGTCAAAGTGGAAGGCTGTGCCAAGGCAAGTTTTGTAGCTGTCTGTCCTAGGCGTGATACCATTGTAATTGATGACCTGGATGATCCAAGAGAGAGCATATTTATTAAACCTGAACACAACATCAAGCCGGGTATGACTGTAAGTATATTGAAAGCCAAGCTCAGAATGCTGCTGGTTAGGCAGAAGCTCAAGGACTGAGCTAACAATGAGTTAACAGTTCCAATGTTCCAGACAATGACTCTGCAAAGCAGGATTAGTTTAAAACCACCACACTGGTACAAAATGCCTTTGTTCACACCTGCCCCTTCTAAGGAGGCTAAGGCCAACACTCTTCCCCTTGTCTGGGTTAGAAACCTATTTAAATATGCCAGATGAAAAAACAGGACAAGGGCCAACTCTTGCTCTTTTACATGGACTTCAGAATCCTTAAATAAGTTACAAAAATGCAGCCATTACTTGTGTTTTACGTGCAAGCCTAGGGTTGCAACACATAGACAGCAATCCATCCACTCAGCCCAGCACTGGTAAGATACTGCACTCAGTTTTGGATACTCCCATTTTGACATAATAAGTACCGAGTGGAGCATGGTGAGTCAATCACTAAAACTGGAAATGAAGGACAGGACTGAGAAAATTCATCCTCCTTAGTCTGAGAGACCAAGGGAGAAGTGTAATAACAGATTGCTGAAAATAGGAAGGTGCCTATCTGTTCTTCATATCCATGATGGATAGGGAGAGCAATAATAGTCTGAAAATGCGAACCACAGTTCCATCCTTTTCCTTAGCCCCACGCACAGGCTCCCACCACCTCCCTTAGGTCAGCTCTGGCAATTATGTGGCTGCAGGTGAGTTAACTGAAAATTTATAATGAAAAAAGTGATTAGATCATGGCCTGCAGGTATAAGTTTAAGCTGATTGTCAAACTGAAGGTTCAGGGCAGGCAGGAGGAAAAATTTCTAGGAGGATAATGAAGCATCAGAATAGAGTGCCTGGGAAGATTACGGAGTCTCCTGTACTGGAGGTCTTTAAGTACACACAAATATTCATCAGCAATGACTTCAGTATAGCTGCTTCTTTCTTTGGACAGCGAAATAAATCAAATGATTCAAGATCCCTCACAGTGATGAGGTTCTATGTTTCTGTCGTGATTAGTAAATTGGGAAGTGATTTCATCCTATACAACCCCCTCAAAGAGTATTTAATACTGATAGTATTTAATCAATCAAACTGGTGGAAGGACTAATTATCTTCCTCCAGAAAGGATTTCTTTTTTGCTTCTGTTTTGCAAGTGAAATGAATTGCTAGTACAAACCACTGAGGAAAAGACTTCAGAGAATTTAAAAAAAAAAAGAATACTGTATTGGACAACGGAATTAAATGTACTATAATATGCAGTATAAATCAGAAAGGGATACAAATTTTTATACTATGGAATGCAAAGCCTTCATTGCCTAACGGAAGAAAAAAAAAGTCCTTTGGACATCATAATTACTTGCTTTTGTGGGGTATTTTTGAACTTCCATTTCAACATCTGATATTAACAAATCCTGTACACTGAGATAGGTACATTTTTTTGGATGGAAATTGTCTAGGAAAAATATGGTTTATTATTTATTTCCCACTGTTTAGATGGAGATTCCTAAAATTTTCTGCAGAACACCAAAGTCACAAATTAGCTTTATGTAACCAGAGAGAGGTACTGTGATTCAGATAGCACTGTTGGTTTTAAGAACACCCAGCAACAGAGAAAAAAGCAGACCTCGTAACAACAGAATATGTTACTTGTACTGAACTTGACAGCAATAATATTAGGTAGACCAAGGTAGTTTGAAGACAACATCAGGTAGGATGAAAATGCACAGTTGAGTGTTGTCTGCCTGGAGATCACGATGATAGCTCATGAGAAAATAAGAAAAAATTAGTTCTTCATATCGTCTTAGAACTCGTGATGAGTACCTGATGGACTAGGGAAGTAGAGAGGAAAGAAAAGAGCAGAAAGGAAAGGCCTGACAATGAACAGTACAGCATCATCAGGGAATATCAGCAGACATGAACCCAGACTTTGCTACAGAAACATCTAAGATCTGATTAATTTTTCCCCTAATTGCTACCTTCTTTTGCTATAGTAGAGAAGTAATTCCATGCAGCCTGTAAGGTATTGATTATAAAATGACCCCCTTGCATGACACAGAATGTCACTGTTTGCTCTCTGAGGATGTACAATCACCTGGATAGCTGTTTGTCCTCACTTTGGAGACCTGCTTGCCTGTTTCCTCTAGGAATAGGACAGTGAGTGGGGTGAGCTTATCCCCTAATCAGCTGATCCAAGCACGGACTGGCAGCAGTCCTCAGCTTCTGGGTAGCAGTTGTGCATCTGTTCCCATGACCATTTGAGAAGTATGGAATTGTTCTGTCTCTCTTGTGCAGAAGCGAGTTTGAAAATAACCTTCTATTAAAACCAGCTCTTTGAACCTCTGATTGCCTCTGACCAACAAGGGCACGTTTGCAAAACCCACAAGCACTTGATTTCAGATTCTTTGGTCAATGTCTCCTGTCAGCTTTGTCTGAACCTTAAGTACACATGAACCTTCCAAGGCATTCTTAAAGGATGGTAAAATATTGAATACTATTCAAGTTCTAACCAATGAAGAACTTCAGAGCGTTTGAACTTCCAGAATGGCAACAAAAACAAGGAATGTGTATAGGCAAACATGCCCCAGCGTTGATTTAAAATAAACCATTGCTTGTTTTCTTTAGGACGTCATTTGTCTCTGATCCAGTTTACTGAAATAGCAGACGAAGGAAATAATACCCATGACTGCTAAAAGAAGCCTTACCAAAAAGGCACTACTCCTCAATTGTCCCTAGAGAGGGGCATTCCAAAGGGTCTAGAGAAATACTGATTGATATTTTCTTTTTTTAATAGATAGGGTTTTATTCTGGTAGAAAAAACTTATTCAGCCGTAATACTTGTGTGGAGAAGCCAAATTCTTCAGTGTACTTTCATATTTTATACTTTCTATATCAAAGTCCATGAGACAATACATATATCTGTAGTTGTCGGTATCTGAGTTCAGGAAGGAATGTCCTGATACTGAGAGATGGCTTGAAACAGGAGGTCTATCTATAATTATTAGCAAGATTTTGTCTAAACTCCTTGCCAGTATGCACCTGTGCCATGTTCTACTGTACCATATGGAAAAAACTCTCTTCTTTCACCAGGAGCAAGATATGTCTGGATTTCTCCCATAATTCTGCCTGCATATCCTGCCCAAAACTAGAAAATCGTAAAGATCCAGGGAGACTGTTTCTCACAGCCAAGAACAGGAGGGTGAAATCCTTAGCCTGTGGTTTAACATCAGCTACCTCAAGCCTGAAAGCTCTGAAGCAGTTAAATGTCAGTTTTAGATGCTTTTCCAATCTCACACTCTGTGACAGACCTCTCCTTTCCTGCTTTCATTGCTTCCAGTCATACAACCTTTTGAGTTTGGTTCTGTGTTTTCTACTTCCTCCATCAAAGTTATTCAGGAGTTATTCTCCTCTAAAATGAGGAGAACAAGGAAAGTGAGGAAAGATCTGTCCTCATTCACAGGATAGAAGCCAAGAAAAATGTTTGCACCTTTTAGGAGAGATGAGAGAGCGTGCTAGTTGCTGTTCCAAATGGATATATAAAGCAAGGCCATGCAACAAGAACAGCTGGCCATGATGGGTCTATTGATGGAAGTGGTGAGTTGACTACAAAGATGGAAAACCTTCTGACAAGCCAGATTTATGCCTTACATACCTCTAGCATTTGCAAGAAGAAAGGTACAAACTGCCCCACACTGAAGAATACAAGAAAATCCAAAATTATGTTTCTTAAAATGAGCATGACATTATATAAAAATACATAGGTCTAAAAAACAGAGAACAGTTTTGCAGCCCAATTTCTCCCATCATAATTAGAGTTGTCCACTCTTCAGTGTCTAAAACGCTTCTCAAACTGGAGTCTTCTACCCCAGGTAGTAAATTCATGATGCAAAAATTGAGTTGTACAAGGTTATTTTAGAAGATATCAACATTTTCACAGTAACTACTATTAAAACAGCAAATTAGTGATGGATAATTAGCACATGATTTATTAAGCATCAAAGGCTATTTTCTTCAATTAAAAAAAAAGATTTAAGCATATGGAACATTGTGTTTAGGTATTGAATATTTACTAATATCAAAAGAATCCTATAATATGATAATATTTCAATCAAAGCACAGTCTAAATAGGCTTTTTTGTAAATTACTAACAGATTTACATTAAATTGACAATATTCCTAATTTAAATATTAATTACATCTCACAGCATATGCTGGCTTACTGCAACTAATGGCCTGGGACTATGTTAATGTAGATCTGGATGCACAAGGTATGGTTACTTTAAGGAATTTTTTTTTCTAATTGACCAAGAAATATACTTAACATTAAAAAAGACTCTTTTCAACAGTGGCACTCAGCTTCCAAATGATTTTTTTTCCCCCTAATAACACCATTTAGTAACTCATTTCAAAAGCTACTAATAGGTATCAAAGTCAAGTCTCCCAGTGATACTTGGATATTAAAACCTGTTCTTGAAGTAGAACTGCTACAATTGTCGTCTTACCTTTATGTTTAATTTCACTTCATTTACTTCAATGATGTCACTGCTTTTAACAAAAATGTTTTCCAGTTTTAGATCTCTGTGAACAATATCTGCCAAGAGAGAGTAAGAAATAAAATGTTATCAGTTGCACTGAACATATTCTGACAGAAATATTTTAAACTCTTTTGATTAATTCCTTTGTGCAGTTTCAGTGCATTGTACTCTAAACTAGTGGAAGCCTCACCAAAACCATTTCACTCAGGGAGTCATAAGAATTTCAAATTTCAAAATCTCATTTCTCACCACAATTCTGTAAGAAAGGATAAAGTTCATACTGGTTCTGTCTTTAATATTGGTAGATTATCTGACATCATCTAACAAAAAAGTAGAGTGCATATTTACCAAATTTGCACCTCCTTTCATACCTGAAGTTCATTTTTATATCCCAAACCAGTCGAGGTTTCTGCCCTTTCAATGAATACACAGAAGAAATAGGGCTTTAAAAAAGGCACCATTCCATAATCCCATATATCTGTATGGAAAAACAGGTAAATGAAGGGTTCCTAGAAGGAGTATGTTGTAACAAAGAGATTAATAATTTCTCTGCAAAAAATCTCCAGGATTATTCACAATCCTACGCTATCTACAAAATCTCAACTTTTGGCTGCTGTGGACAGTGCAGAATTGTAGTGCTTCTGGGTGGTGGATGAAAATGCTGATGTCTACTGAACCTTAAATGCAACACATACTGTTAGGAAGTATCAGGAACAACACTCCTGTATTTTTACCTCCTCTAATAGGCTATACACTTAACTCCTGAACTAATTTCAAGTTATAATGTAAAGCAGTTGCAAGTTAGGAAATAAAAACAGCTATTGTCAAAGCTGGTACAAAAAGAAAAATAAAAGAAAATGGTAGCAGTTGTTGTACCTGTAAGGAAAAAAAGTTCTAAGAAAGCATTCATGTAGTGTATTTTACTTTTTCCTTACTGGGCTATTTTTATCCTATAAAATAAATAAGAGATAAAATATCAATCAGTAACTGTTGTTAAATGTATGAACACTCAAAATCAATGAACATATGGGAGAAAGAAAGGAGCATAATTACAGTTTTTGTGAAGATATGTTATTGCTGAAGCAAGACTTTGAATGATGTCCCCAGTCTCATTTTCTCTAAAATGTCCTTTACTACAAAGCTTTTTTTATGTTCTCCATCCTCACACAGCTCCATTATAAGATACATCTGCTAATATTAATAAAGAGATAATGTAATGATTTTGTTCTGAGTTTAGTTTCTTCTAATGTAATAACAATATATATTTAATATCAATGTTCCAGCTGTAGTGATGACCTAGTACCCTAATTCACTTACTATTTCATGAACAGAAGGCAAAGAACAATTGATCTGCCAAAAATATCGCCAGTGTTTACTACAACATTTATACAATACTGTGACTGCAAAACAAGGACAAAGTATGGATTTAGCTTAAAGCCTCTTCCATTCCATTCATTATCAATGGCTTTTAGAAAGTCTAAGAAAGTACCAGCCCTTGAAAAAGAGTAAAATGCAACTTTTCAGCCAGCCATTGACTTCTGTGGTCAGCCTGGGGTAATAAAGACTCTGCTCTCAGTGCAGATACTGAGACAGTGATGGGTAGTCACTGTGTAAATGCTACTGGTAAATAAAACAAACAAACAAAAAACAAATCAAAAACCAACCAAACAAAAAAAACCCTGACCTTCCATGATGCCTATGGCTTAGGAATTGCAAAAACTGTCTGTAATTGAGAATTTGCATGTTAAAAATTGTTCTTAATGAAATGGCAGTCCTTGAGTATAATACTGGGGAAAATCACACAATCCCCCAAGCATATTTCCTCTGAGAAGAGTATCATTTAATCAAACTTTCTCAAACCTTTTCATAAAGATCCTGGGAAATCCAAAAGTGGATACTGTTTAAATGCCAGTAAACAGATAGCTGTCTAGAGAGCTATGACATCTTCAATTGCTAGGCGTGACTGTCCCATATAATTTGATACTGCTCTTGTAGTAGTGACCAACAACTATGGCTACACATCTCCAGCTTCCTTCTTGAAACTCTGTGTGTCTTACTCTCAACAACAAATCACAGGCAAATAATTGGTTGTATAATCAGATATTTCTAATTTAGGATGATAGTTACTTTTTCACCGTGTATATGAATATAAAGAATTGTATATGTAGAATTGCTACTTGAAAGGATACCCATTTATGCTACTATCCAAAATGATGCATTTTATTCTGAAATTTCAGTTTCAGTGCTTTTTTCAATTTTCTTTTCAGATGTACATCTAATACAAACTCCAACAACAGCTTTTAGAGTTTTCAACTGAATAATTATAAAGCCTTTGATATTAAAGAAGGGATTATGATACAGGATAAATATGTCTCCATCATTGTGTTAACCACTGCAAGAATGATAAGAGACTCTGTACATCAATGAGAATTAATTACAGAGAAATTAAAGACAATCAACTTCAAATCCAACTTCAGTCTCAATTTTTTCACCTGCTATCTTTAATATAGTATTGCTGTTTACAAACTACTCTACAGCTGAAGAGTTCCACATTTGAAGACATCAGGGTACCAGTAGATGGTAAGAAAATCAGAAAATTGCCCACCAGATGCAAATTCTGACTCCTAAAACAAGAGCTGTATTTCCAAAATATTATGAACAAGCAAATTTTATTAACTTCAGCTGAATGTGTGCATTCCTAGCATTTCTGTCAAGTTAGTTGTACTGTTCTACAGTCTGTAATAATGTGACCTCAGGGGCTGAGTCAACAAATAATCCAAATTCAGAAAAGGCTGAAGATGCATTCACTAACCATGGGACAGATGAGTTGAGTATCACCTGATTACTGCTGACATGGATTTAACAGACTTTTACTTACTACTTTCACTTTACTGTTTTCCCTACACAGTTATCCAGACCTAAATCCTTAGACTAATTTATACCTTTAAAGCCTATAAGGATAATCTAATATATGTTCACTACTTGTAGGTCTAATAAGTCCTTTAGAGTATGCATTTCTTCATCAGTTTAGACAGTGGTAAAAAATATATCTACTGGGTGCAAAGACAAACCTTCTGCATGAATTGGCTCAACCTTAAGAATTAAGGCTTGATGTCATAGGTGAATATCACTAGAAACCATGACAAGATTTCAAAACATTATGTAATTTGTTCCATTTATTACATTACCTTGAGGTGAAACAATACTGCTCAATGTCTTCAACAATAAACAGTTTTTAAATGTTCACTATTTCGAGTTAATTTGTTCAACATGTCTTCTAATGAATGGTTTCTTTTAAGCAGTGAAAAGTTTGTGCTGCGGAATTCCTGACATGCCTAATGGGTGGAATTACCATTCTATGTTTTCAGGAATCTCTTGGAAATTTCTTGCTTTACTTCAGAGAAATGAGCACTAGTAACTGTAGAATATGAAGAAACTCCTACTCTTGAAAACACACCTCAAAAGTACATGGCAAAGAAAGATCAGTCCAATTCCAGTTTGCTTATTTGATCCATGCTGGATCTTTCAAAAGGGGAAGTTATTTGTTATCATCTCTGTCACTGGTTGCTTAGCTGGATGCCTCTGCTAATGCATCTCCAAAACAATTTGTGATCTTTGTTGTAATGGGGGCAAAAAATACAGCATTGCTTGGTTCAAATGAAGATTAGGCATGTGGTACATTTTTCAGTCTTTCCTTCACTGCTTTCAGACACCTGTTCAGTTTTATACAGGCTCTGCCCAAATTAAATAAAAACACTGAGACTGGCAGGAATGTGTCCACTGCGTGAAGAAATGGAACAAAACCTGAAAGATGAGGGGGTGGGTGGAACACAAAAGCCTTGTGTTCTAACTACAGCTGTCTGTCAAGCTAACAATGGACTAGATTGGCATAACACAACATGCTGGTTTGGACAGCAGAACTGCAAAACCAAAAAAACATAGTCAAAAATGATACTTCAGCTTGTCTAGCTACAGAATGCTTGTTGAATTCAGAGATTAAAAAACCCAAACATTTTGTCCACCAGACAGTACAAAACTATAATAGATTTTTCCTTCAAAGCAAATGGTATGCAACGCATTTTTAGAGGATTTCAAAATACATCATTAAACCTGGGAAGTTGTTGATCTGGAGCATCCAATAAAAATGAACTTCTGCTTCTAACTGGCAACATATGAGGACATCCTTCAGCAGTGCTGCCAAGGCAGGGATAACAAAAGCAAGGATTTCTGGGCACTCTTGTAATTCCCCTGGAGAGCTGATTTGCACATGATTCCCCAAGTCTACTTTTCTCAAAAAAGAAGCTGCACAAAAAGGCTCAGAGGGAGTTAAAATGCACTGAAGAAGGCAAGCTTAGCTCAACATTTTCAGGCAGCAAGCCTAGAGCTCTATTCCTCCACAGTGGGAAACTGAGAAGATGCCACACCCGAGAAGATGAAAGTGTTAAGGGGATTAAATAGCCTTTAACTCTTGGAAAACCATTGAGTGGAACATGCCCTGCTTTATAAAAGGGTCTTGTTCTACCTTCAACTGCTGATACTGGCTCAACTCCTGCAAGACAGGGATCAGAGTGCCTGAACACTGGGATCACGCCTCACCACAGCTGAAGCAGCTGCTGCTCTGTGCAGCTGTGAAAGGCAACATCCCTCACCTCAGGCAGCTTGGGGCTTCAGTCTAGGGAGACTACAAGTGTGTTGGCATTTTAGAGACAGAAAGAAATAAATGAGCTAAAAGAGGAATCCAAATTTCAAGAAAATGGAAAACATTGGCTTAAGCTGGCAACACACAACCTGTGTTTCTGCAGAAAACAAGGACCAGATTTTCAGCAGGCATTCTGCAAAACCTCCTCTGCTCCATTACCTCTGATGCACCTCAGAGATAATCTCAGATGTCATTTGAACATCCTTAAGCCCTTTGGTTCCATCCTATCCCCTCACTTCCCAGATCTAGTATTTGAATGACAGATGACTTATTAGAAAACAATAGTACAAAATACTTACATGCAGACAAAAACTACTTAAGAGAATGTTCTTTTCTGATATAGTGCTTTTATCATGAGATAACTTCTAATCTCACTCGTTAGCTGACATTCTGCAATTTACATGAAACATGATTAATACCCTATTTCCATATTTAAGTCTCTGACAATATTAATACTCTTAGTCCTACCATCTAAGAAATTTTTAACTGTAATATGATGAAGTTATTACAATTCTTGAGTCTCTGAAACTCACCAGGAAAAAAAAAAGTGATAACTAGCACAAACAAGAGATAAGCTTAATGATACAAAGAAATACTTTTGTTCTCTTGAAGATATTCTGAAAATATAAAAAAAGGCTAAAATCCTGAATCTCTTTTACATTTTGCTTCAGGATGAAATTTTTGCATTACAAAATTCAGACCTAAGTAAGGGACTTCTATTGACAAATCAATAAACTAGAAGAATATGGGGTTTTGTTTTTAATATTTTCAATGGGACTATTCGAGAAAAAGGAGAGAGAACTTTTTCAGAAAACCTTTTGATCCCTTCATTTAGGCACAAGAAAATACTACTAGTTCAAAATAAATAAATAAACACAGCAGTAAATAAGGGAGGGACCTACAGCTGTTTTAAATCAAATTACTGCCAACAGAAAAAAAAAAAAAAAAAAGAAAAAAGAAAAATCCAATTTTTACATTAGCTTTTGATTAAGAATTCTTATTCTTGATACTTTAATCACCTCATGAGAGTCATGTGGCCTTTCTCAGAACCTTGAATGTGTCAGTACAAGGGCAAGACATCTGGCTACCGTGTCTCTGTGCACCTAACAGATTATTTTGCAAGGTTTTATTAATCACTTAAACCAGAGACTATAACAACAGATTTAATTAACCAATTAAAGAATGAACAAATAGTTTGGCAGACAGCCCCATGGATAGATAAAAATGAGAGTGGCTGAGAGGAATCCAGAGAACAGCAAGAAGAAAGAGTACTCTGGAATTCACGGTACAGCTGTTAGTTATCTTTCGGTAATAAACATCCAAAACCTCAGATGCTTCAGCAGTAAATTATCTGACTTAACCTCTCTAGGTAACTATAATAAATGCACACTGTATACAATTAAAAGCTGTACAGGAGGAGCAGATGAATAGCTGCACTTTTTTTTAATAATCAGGGATAATATCATATGCATGTGATCCAATCGGGAAATATCAGAGGAGGAACAGCTACACGACAGCTTCAGGCCCCTGGAAGCATTTTCCTGTTACATTTGAAGTTTGGTCTCTTTTCCATTGTGAATTGACAATGTGACCAAAGAGCAATTTGAAGGTATTTTTCTTTCCCAACCCAAAAGTATTTTTAGGTGCTTTTGACCAAAGTTAAAGTGGTGAGGGATCCAAGGGAAATGCAAGCTCACATGGATATATTTAGTTGCTGTAGATCAAGGCAGATATGCTGGTAGTCATGGTGTCCGTCCTGAATAAAAGGGGATCACACTAGGAATTCCCACTTTCAGCTTTCTGGTGTTGAAAGGCAGGAGTTACACGACCAATACATTAGAATCTAACATCCCAGATCTTCTTGTATTTCACTTCCTCTATGACTTTTAGCATCTGCAATGCCTGAACTTGATTAAAATACAAAGCAAACCAGAATGCTGGGGTTCAGGCCTTACTGATTGGTCTCTTTTACTCCTTCCTACTTTTCTCCTTTCATATCTGCTTCTAAACTGAGCCAGAAATTAAACCTTCTCTTTGACATAGCAAAGGTCTCTCTCTTTGAGACCTGAGAAGTTGCATCAGCTCCCTCTTACAATTTTCCTTGTTTGCTAAATTAAGATAATGTCACTTAGCACAATTAATGTTGTAAAATATTAATACATGAATAAAAAATCTGTACAAGAAGACAAGTACTGCAAGAGCTGTGAATACACACTGAGACCTCCTCCTCAATTTTACTTATAAAAGAGCAACACCAAGAACAGACAAAAGCAAGGCCAGGACCTCATTGCAGCTGGCAATGTGTCATACAAGAGCAAGACGATAGTCTCTGCCTACACATGGCTTATTAAAAACTACTCTATTAAAGCATTGAACATCTTTTCATGTTATTTACATTTTTCCAAAATCTGGCAGTGATTCTTTAGAAAGCAAGGCTCAAACTAATCCTACCTGCTTGCAAAAATTAAAGGTTTATGGCAAAGGGCCTCAAATATAAACTATATAAGTAGTTGATCCTACTAGTTAATAAGTTAATACATAATGATTTGTGAGAAGTGTGTTTTTACCTTCAGTTTAAATGAAAAGAATATAGTTTCCAGAAAATAAAAGGTGAATTCCAAGAAAGCTTGTGAGAAATTCCTAGAAAGAAAAGGTTTATTCTGTTTACTCTTCAAAAAGATGTGGAATATTTGTACAAAACATATAGGAAATGTCTTAGAAAGCAGAGGGGAAATCCTTGAATATACAGGAGAAAATATCTGGGCAGCACAGAGAAAATCTCTAGAAGTAAGAGAAGAATTCCTTGAAAGCACAAAAAAGATTTTCTATAACACACAAGGTAAATTTCTACAAAGTACAAAGCAAAAATCTTCAGAGGATTCCCACTTGGAGAGGAGATTTCTCAGAAACCATAAAGACAATTCCCAAAAACATTGGAGAAAAAATTCCGAGGAAGCAAACAGGGAGAATTACTGGAAAACAGAGAGAAATTGCAGTAAATAAAAGAGGGAATTTCTAGAGGGTACATAAGCAACTCCTGTAAATTGGAGGTAAATTACTATGCAGCACAGGGAAAAACCCTAGGAAACAGGTGGGGAAATAATCCTGAAAAGTGATGAGGAAAATAACTAGAGAGCAGGAGGTGGAGTTTCCTAGAAAGAACAGTGCAAATGCCAGGAAAGCTGAGGCGTGAATTCCTAGAAAGCAAGCCTGGAATTCCTAGAAAGCGTATGGATGCTCTCCTAGAGACTCACAGAGCCAGGTCTGTCCTGTGCAGCACTACAGTCCAGCTTTAACAGATTTTGCCTGAACAGAGAGTGGAGGTGCTGGAATATTGTGTCACACCTACTCTCAGTGACAGAATAAGAACAGTAACATGGCAGTCCAAGCAAAAATAAAGCCAGCCAAAAATAAAGGTCAGACACTTGCAGAGATGCACCACTGACCACAAAGATATGTCAAATATTTTGTTGATCTAACTCCAAATAAGCCAGCATTTCAGGGCTTTAGAAATATTCAGAGATAATTATCTCCCTGTATCCACACCTTAGTGAAATCTAGGACAGATGCTCAACTGAATCTTATTACCATGTTTCTTTTAATAGATGTGAGGTTTTTTGTATAAAAATGCTGCCCATACTCACTTTTTTCATACTCCTCTTTTCTTTTCCTAGTGATTTTGTTTAGCATTTCTGTGTTATACCTAAATTACACCATGGATGCATAAAAGATAGAATGGACCAATTTATTAGCAGACATAACAGAGATAAACTGGTTACTACTTAGTCACCAGCTATGACTAGCAGTCAGTAATTAATCTGACACCTTCATCAATTAGTATCTTTTGTTTGAACTTTTAAAAGGATGAAATGGAAGATTTTGAGAACTACAAGCAACAAAGAAGCACAGAATTCCCATTACTTTTCATTGATGAGGATGAAAAAAGCACATATAGGCTCAGCATCAAATAAACTACTCTTATTAAAAAACAATACAAAACACTACTGGAGGGTCTGCTGTGGAGAGTTAGGCTTGCCATTCTGAAAAGCAAGACTCCAGAGTTAAGAAAAAGTCTTCACTAAATAGGAAACATTCACGTCTGTGCCTCTGAAGACATCTGTGCCATAAAATCTGCTATGAACAAGCTACATTTTCTGTTCTGTGCAATCCTGATGCCTTAGTCCCTGCTATGAAGACAGATCTCCCATTGACAGCATCAGAGGGGGAAAATGACTGCAGTATTAGATCCTACATTTCAGTAGTTTTTATTTATGGCCACTTACAAATACCAACCACTTACCACTTCTAGAATATGTCCAATTACTCCATCCAACCACAGGCACTCAAACATATTCATATCAGTTTCAAACTGACTGTAAAGTCAGTGCAAAGGCTCATGAATAAAGAGAAATTCTGGTGACAAGGCACAGGAACCTTAAAGCAATTCAAACTGTCTGTAAGACAACGGAAAGTCAACCAGCGTGTGCATTTAGCACAACGACCTTGAGTCATCAGTACAAACACACAGACAGATACATGACAATTTTAACAACTGGTCAGTAACAAACTCTATTGGAATTAAGAAAGCTGTCACAAACAGACAGGAAAAGTCATCCATACCTTTCTTTCTTTAGTGACTTCTGAAAATCCTGTAGCAAAACCATAAGGGCAATAAAATAAATGCAGATTTCAATTACACCAAGATGTCTATGGTGATTCCAGGGAAGTCAGTGAAGTCACTCTGCATTTACACTCAGGTCAGGGGGATCAGGATCAAACCCTAAGTGACTGAAATCAACAGAGCACATCATCTGCTGATACCACTGCCCAAAAAAATCACAATAAGCCTCAGGCATGCTATTATCAGATTACATGATTTCAGTGTCAGGTTGAGGAGTTTGAAAAGCACCTAGACACTGTTGAGGATTTAATTTTCATAGGCAAAGGATCCTTTCTTTCAATTAAAAGGACAAGATCATGCCATTTCTTCAGAGTTAAAAATTTGTTTTGTTCTTCTTTTGTAAAAAGACAGAAACATTCTTGCCCTGTATTTTACCAGATGAAACATTTTTATCTGTGACTGGAATGTGAAAAACAGGAAAGTTTGATTTCATTTAAAGAATGCCATACAGTGCTTGCCATGCAGTAGCACCAGAGATCACAAGACTATAGATAATTACATGTCACCGTTACAATTGACATAACACTGTGAAGGGATTCTGCAAACGGCAGAAACAGTGGCCACAAATTTATTTAGTCCTTAGCGATAACAAGATACAAAAACAAATCCATCCTTCCAAAGTCTGACTGAAGTTTGTTGTCTCCATAACGACTAATGGGATGACCAAAATTCTGGCATGTGACACTTCTAAGAGGTGTAGTGAGTGGATGTGTTGTGGTATATGCTCAGTACTTCTAGAGATCTGACAAAGATCTTTCCTTAACTCCACGAACATTGGAAATTTTTTTTAACCCTTTCATATTTGATTGCATTTTCCTTTCCACAATCTTCCAAAAACCCTTACTCTGTGTATTTCAAAATGCTGGAATGCTCAGTTAATTAGTCTGAGTTGATATAGCAGACACAAAACTTCACAGCTTTCTAGATGAAACAAAATAATCAGCAAATATGCAATCTTGAATAACTTGGAACAACCTTTTTTAGATTACTTGCAGTTGCTAGTTTGTAAAATGTAGCAAATCAGAGGTCAAGTTGGTAGTTTTTGGCAAAACAAAACCCAGAAGCACAGACAAAAGGGGACTTATTTTTTCACAGCTCTGATTCAAGATTTCTGGCTGCCTTTCTGCACTCACAGTTGTCCTACTCCACGCTTGGCAGAAATACAGGGTGAATGTTCACACTCACCAAGTGCCAAGGCAGCCTGGGATGCTTGAAAACGAGAACTGGAAGTCTTGTTTGCTAAAGGAATTTATTCTGACTTCACCAAAAGGGATCAGCCAGTAAGGCCCAACTTAGTAGCCACTACTAACCCCTGCCCTTGAAACTATCAGAGAAGGATACCAAATACACAGCTAAGCCACTGGGTCTGGGAAACAACTAATGAAATACATGGGAAAATCTCAGTGTTTGGCAGCCTAGAACAAGAAAACAACAGTTCAGACAAGCAAAATGCAATTAATGGTTGCCTGCTGAGCTGTGTTTTACATTCCTTCCTGTGCTCAGTGACTAGAATGCCCAACCTGAAGCTGTGACTGAAAAATGTCTCAGTACTGAGACCCACATTTCAGGCTGTTCTGTTTGACATCCTAGCATTCATGTAATATGTTAGGTAGTTATCACCATACAGGCCTGTAAAAAGGACGTTCCATTAAATAATATTTAGGGGTTTTCAGCAAAATAATGAATATCTTTAACTAAGGCAATCTATGCTAAGTTATTACAATATATAGTAACAACCAGTGTTGCAGACAGTTACAGAAAACCTTGACACTTTTTTTGTTGTAGATGAATAAAACACAAGTTTTAGACCAAAAAAAACCAGTATCAAAGCCTAGGGTAACCATCGAGACACCCACTTACAAAATATACAAATATACTTGTGAGTATATTTAATTTCACATCCAGCATAAGTGCCATTACAGTTCAATTACATACTGTTCCTCCTTTTTTTCTTTTTTAATTTTTCAGCAGTGATGTGTTTTGCATCTGCCAGACTGCACAGCTATGTGAGTGCTCAAGGATTATGCTAGAGCAGATAAAACATCAGAAGCTATTGCTAGTTTCTATTAAGTCCACTTCTAACATATTATAGAGCTTGGCATAACATGATCTGCTGATCATTTTCCTTTCCTCATATTTAACATTGCTGAAAGACAGTATCACTTGTATTAATAAGTAAACAAGTTTCTCCCCCAACTTTTTCCATAAGATTTTCTAAAAATGATTCCTTATTTTTTTCTCCACCAAGTCAGCATAGCTCTGAAATTCTATTTCATCTCCTGATATGTGATTCTACATCTGCTTCCCAGGTAGAATTTTTTTTAAGTACACTACAATGTAAGTACACCACAAATCCCTAGGTTCAAGACACTGGAAACGGCTTTCCCTTAAAAAGTCAAATGCAAAGGAAGACCTTCACATAAGAAATATGGTTGACTGCATGTACACATAATTTCACTGATAAATGCACCCCAAATATGCAACTTCTATCACCTATTTCAATGTATTATTTGATGCATATCTTTAGGTTGCTATATATTTTTTTTTAAAAATAAAATCCTAAATTACTTTTTTATCTTTCATTTTGTTCAAATGTTTCACAACTTAAGCCTATCATATTACAAGGCTCTTCAGGAGACTTAAATAGTATTAAAATACTATCTTCAATTTGAAGGGCAAAATACCTGGAAAATTAAGGTCACATAATGTTTCAGAAACTAATGGAGTATGGATTTCTGCTTGGAGTATTTCAACCAGAAACCTCAGTAATCTTAAATCTGTCTCTGCTAGACATAATAAGTTTTAGAAGTTTGAATGTATTTCAGAGTATGTTTTGTGTACCCTGTAATTTCTGAGCAGGGTGCAAAGCATTAAGCGCAGAACTCAGCCACCATAGGAAAGAGATATCCTTCAAAACAAAAGCACTCTTACAGGACATTAGGAATAGGCAGATGCAGTAATAGATTTTGAACAAGTAAATATGATTTAATATTATATATGATATAATGATATAAATATAAGTTAATTTCTTGCACTGCATTAGTGTTTAAATATACATAAGCAGCATGGCAATAACAGGTCAGGGGGTTATCAAGCAGAGCTTGGCATGCTTAAAAAATGTGCACAGCCATACACAAAAACACCAACAAAACAACTGCATCTGACACATTACCAGAGTACTTATTTGTCTTCCTGGATGATTGTAATGTCATTGATTATTTCCTAAGGGTACACAAAGCAGATAACTCCAAGCATAACAGAGAACAACCTCAAACATCTTCAGGCTAGGAATTTTTTTCAGAATGTTGCAATAGATTAATTTTAATTCCTGACTTCTTCTGATCAACAACATGTGATACGTTCTATATGAGTACATCTCTAAGAATGCTACCAATAAGACCTCATTTGAACACTGGATATTGCAGTCTTTTCCAAGGAAATGTCTGCCTAGCCATCTTCATCAAATAGTAGAAGTGCTGTCACAAGACCCCACTTGCTATCACAAGACTCCCACATAATGTGTTCATGTAGAACCTGATTTTTGCCTTTGTTCACTGAGATTACTAATATATCAAGCTGGGGAACTATTACTTGTTTGGCACAGGTCTGTTACTCTGTGGTCTACTGGAAATACAGAGTACTTTATTTTAAAGTTGAAAAGAATAGTACTGTATTTTTTTATATATATCTATCTCTGAAATTTGGACAACAGAAAATCATAAAAACCAGTTACTACAGTAAAAATGCATTTACCAGTTGTATTACTGAGGTCACTGAGCCTGTGGCCAAATCAAAGGTCAAGTACTCCCTACTGTGCCTCACAAAGCCCTGGTTCTTTGGTAAGTCACATCAGGAGCTGGACTGTGTCATGGCTGTTTTCCAGTGAGTGCATTCATCAGGTTTTTATGGAAATGGGTGCCTTGGGAAAGGCTGGATCTTGCTCTGCACATGCTGGAGCATTTCAAGGAGCAAAGCAGAAGGAAGGAACTCCAAAGCAACCTGCTCCAACTTGGACATTGTAACGAGGAGCTAAGTACTTGTGTGGAGGCAGATGAATGCCAATC
This sequence comes from Myiozetetes cayanensis, assembly GCF_022539395.1. Classification (NCBI taxonomy): domain Eukaryota; kingdom Metazoa; phylum Chordata; class Aves; order Passeriformes; family Tyrannidae; genus Myiozetetes; species Myiozetetes cayanensis. The sequence continues at coordinate 51,059,730 of NW_026087853.1, forward strand.
CTCAGTTGCACATGTAGATTATCTTTGCTATTTACAAAAATAAACCTTTTACTCCTTATAGACCATCTTCTTCAAAAACCATAACAAAAGTGTTCCCATTAAAAGCCAATCTGAACACTCAGGAGTTAACCCTGTGGACAAGTACAAGACAGGCAATGCAAAGAGTGAAGGTAAGGGAATATCTACAAAACTTTTGGTTTTTGTTACCCAGCCAGGTTACATGACAGTATTAAAATTGTGCTTTAAGACATTATGAACAATACATTGAATTTGATGTCAAAATTATATGGTGATTAGGAGCATGAACAAAATTACACTGTGTTATTTTTAGCAGTCATTTAACACTTAGCTACAGGATGGTCCAACTGCAGTTACTTAGATACTTAATAGAAAATTCCCAAATGTAACCTCTAGAAATAATTATAAATGTTTAACAAAACAGAAGCTCAAATTTTAGCAACCAATCACAAATGTATATGATCCGTTTGGTATGCAGATGAGTTTGAATAATCTGCTGCATCATTTATTTCATCCACAAGGTGGCATCTTTATTCTACCTTTCCTTTCTTTAATAGCCTACTTAGGACCAACCTTTCCTTTATGAAAAATGCTGTGACCTCAGATGAAAAGTTGAGGCCATTGCACATAGACGTGTTAGAATTTATCTTCAGAAATCATCAATATTTGCTCCTTTCTGATCAAACGTTTACCGATTTTACCACTGAGATGGGAATCAATTTGCAAGTCGTGGCATCCAGTTCAACACTTTTCCCATTCAATTTACTTAGTAAATATAAAAGACAAAATGCTTTAGACACGATTGCAGAAAATCTCTTGATAATCTGTGTACTGATACTTGGTATTCTCAGTACTAAGGCTTTAAAAATGAAAACTCTATGACATGTATAAAGCTAACTCAAACATGTAAAGCCAGCCTGACACCTGTCTGACACTAATCAAAACAATTCAGTCATTCAATACTTACACACAAAGACCTGAATTTTAAAAGTTACCTAAGGTTTATCATTAAGAAACAAAATCAAGCATCAGCTAAATACATGCCTGCCAAAAAAGAGAGTATTTTGTGCTGCATGAAGTTACATACTAATACATATATTACATAGGCAAACAGCTATATCATTATGTATTTAAGATAAATTATCAAATTACAAGTAATTAGAGATTTTACTGTGTCTGTGAAAATGCACTTGAGGTGGCACTAATTAAAAATTAATTTCCTACATAACAGTAAGGCACATTCTAATGCAAAGTCACAAATTAAGTAATTATATTAAGAAGAGGAAAAAGGTAAGCAGCCACACGTGCCTTTCTCCCTAAAAGTTATGTTAACCCTGCTGTCTTCTTCTCCTTGCTGTTCTTTTGACTTTGGTTTTCTGCCATAATCAAATGTATGTATTCCTTCATTCCATACTTTGTTATCATGAGCTGGGGAGGTACCAATTTCTCTTTTATATTAAATAAAAAAGTTCCCAGGAACACACATGGTTGCGTGCACACAAACACATGCTCAGCTATCTACTCTATGCAAAAAAAATTCAAAATAACATCTATAAGCTTAAAGATTGGCTCTCAAAGTTTGGAACATGGGAAAAGGGTACAGAAAACTGTTCCTAAGATCTTCCAAATTATATCACATTTGTGCATTTTACTTCAGATTTATCCTGAAAATGAAAACTCAGTGGTATTAAATTAAATATCATTCATTTTTACTGCCATCAACATGCAATTTGAACAGTCATAAAGCTCACAAATCTACCAAAATTTAAGAATACAAACAGGGGAATGTGAATTATATGCACTGTTGTAAGACTGTTATTTACTGAATGAAAATGTCAGGAGTAAAAATTTTTACAGTTACTTACTTTGCCCATCCAATACAACTGTCTATATTCCTTCTTAAAGATTTCCTACTGTTAAATTTAATGTACTTGTTCCAAACGTCTTCAATCTGAAGATCCCTAAAAGTTTTTCAGTTACAACTCAAACTATTTCAGAAATTTTGCAAAGGCTGCTGTATAAAAAATATGACATTGTTTCTGTAGTTAAAAATACTAGTATAAGTGAAACAGGATATGCAAGTAAAAAGCACCCTCTTACATAAATAATTATCTTGGACATTGGGCTGTGCAATGGAATAGCCTCCAATAAACTATATGTACCTGTCATGATAGTTCATTAAAGCCTTGTTCTAACATAACTTCCCACCTTCCCTCTAAAATTTTGATGAAAAGAGAAATCGTCTGAAAAAAACAAACCCTATAACATTATTATACCTACACACTAAAAACCTGTGAGAAATTAGAGAAGTTCAAATCAAGACATTTCAGCCTTGGGTAATGAAGCAGATGAAAGCATATTGTTTCAGCACAAAGCAGCCAACAAACAAGTAAACAACAACAAAAACAAAAACCCACAAATGAAAAGTCCATTTGATTGGTCTTCTGGTAGGTATGGGAGCATGAAAAAATCAGCAACCATACTCTAACCTCATAAATAATAACTACAGTCTGAGTTCACAATCAATCACTTTAAGAAAATTTAGGGAAAAAAAAATGTCTGTCAAATGTATGAGCTGGAGTAGTAGGAAGACAAAAAAAAGGGGAATTTTGTTATGTGTGCAGCTAACCCATGTGTGCCTAGCCATGGTCAACAGAGAGTGGGTTATTTGAAAGAAGGACCTCTATTGAGTTTGATTTTTTTTTTTGTTTCAACTACACACAGGAGTTCAGTTCCTGATTGGACTTGAAGACTTTCTGGTACTATTTAAAAAGGCAAGGCTTACAATGTGATGAATCAAGCTATCACAAGTTAAGGGAAGACAAGCAAGGACATTCCTTTCAAACCTGAAGGAAAAATCTTTTTGTCAGAGATAAACAGGCACAGTAAGGAGTCAGTCAGGGCAATGATTTGGTTTGAAAGCTGGCCTATGTTAAATAGGAGTCAGTGTAGCAAAATATTCCATATTTTACTGACATCAAACAAGGGTAAAGACAATAGTCCCCTCAATAGCTGGGACTGTGTGAGTTATCAAGCCCGATTCCATGCAGTGCAGGTATCCTCACAAAGGATGCTTACTTCAAAAAAAATCCACAAATCAGACTAATCCACAGGCCAAAATATACACTATAGGTCACATAACAGTTTTCAAATCCCACAGCAAATAGAGTATCTATTGTAGAAATTAACTAAATTAACCAAAACTATAATGGACCACAGGAAGAAGGAAGCAATCAACACCCTGTGCTACCGCAACAACAAATTGTTAAACAAAACTTCCCTTCCTGCCACTCTCTGTTACAACTTTTACTCCTTTCACTTTTTATATTGTGCTGCTTTGTTTGGGATAGAGTTAATTTTCTTCATAGTAGCAGGTATGGGGCTATGTTTGGGATTCGTGATGAAAGCAGGGTTGATAATTCAGAGATGTTTTTGTTCTTATTGTTATTATTTCACTTACACAGAGTCAGGACCTTTTCTGTCTCTCACTCCACACCACCAGCAAGGAAACTGGGAGTGCACAGGGAGGGAAGGGGAGGGGTCACAGTTGGAACAGGTGACTCCAGCTGACCCAAGGGATACCATCTGACATCATGCCCACAAGTTTTTTGACTTCTACCCTTCTGATTCTCTCCCCCATCCCACTGTGGGGGAGTGAGTGGCTGTGTGGAGCTGAGCTGCCAGCTGGGCTTAAACCATGGCACATATTTAAAACTGCATATCAATAAATTACTCTCTATATGCTGTTTCAGTACCATTTATGCATTTGGTTGGTATTTTGCTGAGAGCTCTGAGGGGATGATCAGTCCCCAATTTCAGTAATGGATCCAATTGTTCTTGGAGCTCCTGGATGCGCTTCTGAGCATTAATGCATAACAGCATCATTTGTTAGCTATTGCTAATTAGCATCTCTAATGAAAAATGCTAGACACAAAATATGTTGCTTCTCCAGGTGAAAACATTTCAGTGTCTAGAGAAATTAAGTGATGAACAGAATTTACAGTTTTTCCTCCCAACTGTATGAAATATTAGGCTATCAGGAATACTTTGCCCACATCAAAAAAAAAAAATTAAAAGAAATCACTAAATTGTTTCACTCCTTATCAAAGTGAAAGCACATACAACTTTCCATTCTTGTTCTGTTGAAGTATTCAAAAAAAGTACTTCTTCCTGACAGCTATTTCTCACCTAAATGCAAAAAATGGAGATCAGAAGATTTTGCACACCTCATGGACCAAAACTAATATAGGAAAAGATCAGTTTGGAAGACTTCCAGCTTATGTGAATACATATCATGTATGTTCAAGATAACAGTTATCATGTACTATAAAAATTACAGAGTGATAAAACAAATTTCTATTTTCCCTCCTCTCAATACTGCCAAGCAACATATAAAACATATGCCTCAACTGGAACTATATTCAGGAATCATAAAACCCACTAGTTTTTAATTCACCTGAGTATCTGTTGATATCTAGAGAGATCACAATTCTCAACAGCAATTTTAATAAATTTCCATCTGATTTTTATAAACAAATAGCACTTTTTTCTAATTAAGATGGCCTTTCTAAGCAGATACAAAATGATAAATATTTTTTAAAAAGTAATTACAAACGATAAAGCATTTTTTCAAGTTCAACATACTCTTTCTACAGGTACAAAATGGGAAAAAACTTATATGATAAGAAGAAAGATAACAGATAAATCATTTCAGGATATTAAGCCATTTTCATAAAACAATAATGTAAGCGTTTTCTGAAGGACAATGGCATTTTCAATATATAGTAGATCAAATATTTTGCTAACAACATACATATTAAATGTTTAAGAATCTTGAGTAACCAAAATTACTATTCCACCAGAAAGTTTGTACTTATGACATTTGCCAATTAAATATGTTCAAACTGAGGGGAGAAAAGCACAATAATTTCGGTAAACTGCTCATTTCAATAACACTTCCCTACACAAATAGCAGATTCTACTCTCTCCCAGACTTGCAGATGAAGCACACAATCAGTTCAGGTTTTAGAAAAAGTATTTTCTTCATTTTAAGACTGTTTGTTACCTCCCTGTTCACGGAGCTGCTGTGTGTCTCTGACAAACAGAAAAGGATGGGGGTGCACAGCCCAGTTCTGAGATCCAGACAGGCTGGTTTTTTATCACCAGTGTTGTCAATAGTTTAGTTGTGTTTTCATTTCATTTTAGACCGCCTTTTCTTTCAAGGGTTTGTCTAGACATTCTCAGGAATCATTCAAAGTATTTACCAAAATGGTTATTATCTAGAGGATGTGTTTTCTCCGGAAGAGTAGCAAATGTTCTTTCAAAAACTCTTATACATGCAGAGAGGTTAAATTTTCTGCCATGTGATGTTCTAATAAAGCATATCTACAAATTACAGAAATGCTCTTCTATTGCTGAGCCAATGGGGAGCAAAGAATAACTTTTGCAACCCTTAGTTAAAATTTTAGAGGATAGAAGAACAAGATACGCAGGTGTGCATATTCAATGTCACACTATGGTACTACAGTTTTATAAGACTATTAATTTATGAGATATTTAATTTTTTTTTTTAGTTTGGTGTTAACTACCACTGCACCTGACCAGCAACCAGCACCAGGCACTGCTTCAACAATGTTTTCATGAGTTAAGAAATTAAAAGCATTTGGTAGATGGCAACCTAAAGGACATAAAATTAAAAATTTTATCCAACATAAAAGCTGAAGCATTAATGGTAATGTGTGTGTGTGTGTATATATATATAAGATTGAAATTAGCAAATGATATCATAAAGAATGTTCAAATGTCTTGAAGAAGAAAAAGCCTAATCTAATAAAGCTTGGGTTGTATTTCTTTGGATATTGACTTAACTTTCAAAACCCGCATGAAAATTTTCTGAAGGCTCTGAGAATGTATTACACCTTCAGACATGTAAACACAACTTTCCCATTTGTGCTTGCAGCTTGTCAGAAAACATGAAACAATAAATATTAAAACTATTGAAAATTCTCACTAGTCCTATTCATAACTTTCCTCTTTCAAACTACTGAAGACAATGAACCTGTTCCTACTTCACAAAACTTAGGGGGATTTATTATAATTACATGAACTGAAATTTTTCTCCCATGCAAACAGGACCATCACTGGCACTGCAATCGTTCATGACAAGATTGAATTTCAAGTACTCTCTCACAGAAATCTAAGATGATCCTCTTCAGAATACAGTGATGTGGATGAACACATTTCAAATCCAATGTGACAGAACTTACAGACAACTTACAAATAATGACAATCTCTTGGATTTGAGAGATCATGTTTTCTCAGGCATTCCAAGAAAGGTAATTTATACCTTGTGATGTTTCAATAAAAAAAATGAAAAAAGAAAAGCCTAGGCTTTTTTTTTATTCTTCTAGATCAAGTGACTGGGATTCATTCACTTGAATATGCATTAAAATACAAAATTATTGAATACTAAAATCTTAAAGTTACCAATATTTTATGAGGTTGTTCAGTCTATGCTTATCATAATAAAACCTCAGTTTAGATTGGCATGTGAGCACAATGGCAATTTTTAATGTTAATAAAGATGAAACTGTCAAAGGAGATTTTGCACAAAACAAAAGTATGCTTGTCTCCATTCAAAGTTGCTCCACAGTTCTTGGTACAGCAGTTGGAATTACACTAATAAGAGATTCAACATAAGGACTCTCAGGAACCTGTAATCTCAGCAGCTTCTTATTCATCTACTGATTCCAAAAAAAAGTTTGGATTTTACTTTAAAGTAAAAAATGTTATCACCAGTATTCAGACAAACAATACTCCACTGTGCAGGCAGCAATATTTATAGAAATGTGAACCATGAGAAAAGTGGTGTAACACAAATTATTTGGAAGGAATTAGTATTTGTTGGGCTTATACAAAACTGAGTGCTCTACCACGAAAAAGAAAAAGTACAGGAATCAACAGAGAGGCCTGTCCTTTGAAAGATATTTGCATAAGAAATGGTAGTGGGAAAAACTTTACACTCCATCTCACTCCTGTCTTAACCATCTTATTCTGCTAAGTATATCAGCAAAGCTGCCGCGAGCAGATGCTAACACTGTAATTAATTCTCAGGACCCTTTTGTTTTACTATGGGGAAAGAACGTGAAATAGTTGGGTGAACTAAATTGAGCATCAAGTACATTCAGTTGCTGATGGCAAATTGATTTTTTCACAGCAGGCTATCAGTACAATTTCAGACAAGCATTTCATTAAGACACAGCATACATAACTCCTCATAACTTTGAACTACCTTCAACACAGTATTAGGATCAAAGAACAATCAAGTCTTTGAGACTATTCTTAAAATAAAAAATGGATGTTTGACACAATGTTCTGCAGACAGAGAAAAATAAAAATCAAACTCCGAAAGCTTGCTTGTACAACATTTAAGTTTGCTAACAACACAACTGGCATGAACTGTTGTATGGCAATTTCTATGTGAACTTCCCATCTTTTTCTTTAAAATGTTTTAAACACCTGATGTTGGTGCTAGATGAAAACCCACACAATCCCTGTTAGTTTTTTCCAAATGGCTTGTCACAGCAGTGCTCCTCTGACAATTAGGCACAGAGGACATCTGGCTTAACAGCACAGTAGAACATAGAGAAACATTTTTCCTAGTGTCTGACAGGCAGGTAGGTCATTCCTCTGAGTCCTTCCTGAAGTTTGTCATGAGGATGGAAGCAGGAATAGAGAAATACCAAAAAAGAGAAGGCTGAACAGTATTATTCACAGAGTCTAAACCCCACCAATTTTCTCCAACTCATCCTACCAAAAGCTCTTTTACAACCTATAACCTATAGACCATCTGATTCAAAGGTGGCTGGAAGGAATCTGGCCAGGATAAATGAGAAGCAGGATTGAATCGAAATGCAGAAAACAGTAATGCCCCAAACTGATACTGAACTTCTTACATCTAATTAGACAGTCAAACAGGTTAATTATTTGATTGGGTTCTCATTTGGGTTCAGCAGTGATTAAAATTGTTCCAGATTAACCAAACTTCAAAGTAACAAACAGTTCATGCTAAATTCCTGTTCAAGGGAAGAAAAATGGTTCAAGTCAGTTTTCCTCTGGGTTTAGTTCAATTAACTTACTTATATAAAAAGCAGTGGAAAAACACCACCTTGTTTGGTACCCAATGTCAGATTACAATTGAATTTTTGCAACTGCAGGGAGTTTTCAATGTTTTTGCTGTTGACATTAAAAAAGCCCTAATTTTTAAACATATTTTAGATGGCTTGTGTTGTTCATTTTAACTCAAGTCAGCTACTCCGTGTACCTAAGGAATTTTTAAAATGCAAATTTGATGCACCAAATATGTCAATACGAGGACGTTCACCATTTTTTCCATATGAAGGAAATCAGTGAAATATCTTACTGTATGTGAAAACTCAAAGAACAGATGTAACTAATAAATCAGGACCAGAGTTTCCTCAGTTACACTTGCTTAAGATGATGAAACAAAACACTTAGTTTAATTGGTTGTTCCTTGTTCTTTCTATACAGTGCTGTTTTCCCTGAGAGATTTAAAATGATAAGTAACTGGAAATTAGGAAGAGAATTAGTCCATTATTCTGTAGCAATGACACAATGATTAATTATATTAGCTTACTGCCCCTTCTGCTTTCAAACCCTGCAGTCATAAAATTAGTTTTGTTCAATATTCCAGAAGGAACATGAGAATTAAATTTATGTAATTTAACAAATTCCTGCAGGAAAGCCACACTCATCTAAGATAGTAGACGGATGGCTCCTCTAATTTACAATAATATGCAGATGGCAAACCTACCCCTTACAGAGTAATGTGCAGATAAGGAAACTACCCAAATTATTCAAATAAAGAGACTGTGAAGAGACATAGGCGGATATAGATCAGGCAAGTCAGAGCTTGTGTGTCCTCCTAGAAACACTCAAAACCTTCTCACTGTAATGCTACCTCTACCTAAAAACTATGTTTTCTTTTATCTGTTTGGTTTTGGGTTGGATTGGTTTTGGTTTGGGTTGGGTTTTTTTTACAATGTAGTATTTTAAACACCTGAAGCATTTTCTAAGCCCTAGGGAATAGGAAATAAATTAAAGGCTATTAGGGTCTGGGGAGGCAGATGGTGATTTAAAATCACTGCCACACCAACTCAAATGCCACCAACTCTTATGTTTCTGGTAAATAAAGCACTTCAGGAAGAGCGTATCACTTTGAGGAACAATGTTTCTACCACATTTTCAGTGTTGGAAAACACTCAGATGCAATCCTGCCTTCTCAATTCATGTCTTTTGCATGACATTATTACATAATTCAAAATCTTTGCCTTTAATTAACTGACTTTTTTTTTCTCTCCAGAATTATGAATATCAACGATCTGGAACATTATGTGCATATCTTAACCCTAAAACAGCTATGGCAACATAACCAGACAACAGTTAACCTTCATGCCCTGACATGAACACTGTTTACTGGTTGTAGAATATAAACTGACTGCAAAACATCATTTCTTTAAATGAATAATAGAAAACAAAACAAAACTTCTATATGAAGAATACAAGGATCAGGGTCTACACAATTATGAAGTAGAGCTGATCAAAGAATTTGAATGTTTATACTTCAATATAATCAGGACATAATTGGGAAAGAGTGAAAAAGTAGCAGTAAAGTTAAAGGACTTATTTATGCCTTGATTTAGTAAATTAGCATTTCATATCATCAACATGCTATATTTCAGTAAAGTAACTCTTAGATGACCTTTTCTACTAGATTATTATGGGCAAACAGAGAAAGTTAGCAATGTACCTTACTCAATAATAATTTTATCAAAATTAAACCCTGTACTTTATTGCAAATTCAGCTCATAATGAAAACAGATATACTGTTAAATACGAGGAAATACCAAAATCTTCAGCCACTAAGCCAGAAAAATCTAGATACTTAAAATTCATTCATTTTAAGATAAATTACCTTTACATTTTTCAACTCCTTTAAAACAAATAGCATGACACATAAATCACATTTGACACGTAAATAAACTCAGAACCATACAGAAAAATCCACGCCTAATGCAGGAGGATGGGAGCCAGACAGCACACACTATTCTTGGAGCCCGGCCTGAAGCTCTGGGTCACCCACCTGGTACCCCGTGGCTGAGAAGCTGCCTTACCAAACGCTCTCCCATACATGGGGCCCAGGAGTGGTCTCTCCTGCCAGAAGTTTCCCTCTGGGACCCTCCCTCTGTGCCTCAGGGTTTTTTTGAGCTGCAGCAGAACCCATGAGTTCTGGGTGCACACACTGTCCTGGGTGGGCCCAGGAATAGCCCAACAATCAGTCAAAGCACCGTGTTCTGGTCACTGGAATTGCTATTGCACAGGTAGCAGTCGGACCCACGTCCTGCAGCTCACACCCATCTTGGCCTTCCACACATGTCACAGCTTGTGGTGCCCATAAACTCAATTATGGGTTTGGGGTTTTTTATTTTAACTTGTTCCCACACCTCTTTACACCTATGGTGTTGTTTCTTGCCTCTCCCTAATATTGAAATTCAGAGCAGTTCCCTGAGGGCTCCCCCCATGGAGGTTTGCTACACCTCATCACCCCAGGAAGGAGTCAGGCATGGCTGTCCCAGCTTCCAACCCAGTGCTGGACCAGTCCCACCTGCCTCTCAGCTGTGCTATGAACAGGCACACTCACCTTCTCCCACCCACCCCCGTGCTCTGTTTATCACTGTGATTTTGGGTTTTCTTTGGCAGCCGTGGGCTATATCCTGCAGGTAAGTCCATGCCTGGTGCTGTGTATTCATACATTCTGGTCTAGTCATAAAACTCTGTGGGAGAAGTTGAACAGTAAGAGTTAGTGCATAGCTTGCCTGTAACAGAGACCTTAATCCTTGTCACAGGATTAATTAAGACCCAGATAGGTCTATCTTAGGAAAAAAGACCCCAAAATTCTTAAATATAGGTACTCCTAATACATGTAAGTATTATTCTTAAATGATAACATTCATTAAGCATATAACATTCATTAAGAGCATCACATATAAGGTACTTCCACTAACTACATTTGTTTCCCCAAAGTTATTCACCACTGGAGTGGCAGTAAAACCAGTGAGTGCACAACATCATAGCAAATGTTCATGCCTGCAGTCAGCTCCCTGCCCAAGAGGCAGCACCTCTGGGGATCGGCACATTAAAAGCTACCTCCAAGCAGTAACTATCCATTTTCTTTTCTGCATTTTCCAATATTCTTTTCATGCCAAAAATATTGCCATTTCAGTTTTATGAATAGCAATGTCTGAAGTACCTGACTGAAATGTATTTGATTTTCCAGTTTAAAAAAAAAAAAAATTTAAAAGGTTCTGTTTTAAAAAGTGCTTTTATTCTGCTCATTATACATTATGAAATATGGATCTGAAGGTGCTGCAATCTCCCTCAAGTACCTCAGGGCACTGAGTTCCAGTTCATGCTGAGTGGAAGTGGCTCACCTCAGCAGACTCTCCCTCTGTGTTTTTAAGAGTGTGGCATCTCCTAACAAAACCACTATTGACTCTCCAGATTTACTTCAGAAATAATTGGTCCTAAAGATGAGAAATTTAAAAGGCCAGGCTTAAAAACATTCTCCCCAACTCCTGGTATCATATTAAACAGGCCTTTGAAACCAGTATTATTCAAATACATAGGCCCTCTTGCCAAAGTTAATGTTAGATCACCCATTTACTAACTAAGCTTTTAAGGACTGAAGTAGTAGATCTCTCAGTTTCTCCAGGTAAATTATTATGCATTCCTTGTATTTTAGTGTAGTTGATACTTTTTTTTTCCTGATGAAAGATTATTAATTTCCCAGACATGAAAACATGGTTATGTGTTTGTCAGCCCTGGAATAATGTGAAAACATGTGAAAATGGTTCCTGACAGGATTTAGGAAGAAACTGGGGTTCTCCCTGTTTAGGATACTATTTTATGACATTATTGCTAAAATTTGACCACTTGTGCTTTTGTTTCTTTAGGCGTGTTGATTTTTTCCTTGCATGGATTGAGTCTCAGAGAGGAGTTCACAGTTCCAGTCTTGCTTTGACTCAGGTTCAGCACCTCCAGTTCTGTTCCTACTGAAACTGTTAGCTGTGACCAGGAGTGCCAGTGCTAAGAGAGCTTTTGCAGAGATTTATTTAAAAAAAGCAAGGCCTTCCAGGCAAAAAGGCAACTTTAAAAAAAAAAAAAGTAAGAGATTATAAGTATACCTCAATTCCTCAGCATTTGCTGTCCCTAAAAATTTGGGAAGATGCCAATTTATTATTTAAGGTGTCTCTCTCTCATCCTTTCAGGTATCTTTTCCTGATTACTTGAGTTTCAGTGTATGAAGAAAATACATCTCAGCAAGTGGTGCCTGAGGCGACAGTGAATGACTCAGGTACGTCTGGGAAGGGCCACTTCCAGTAGAAGGGGTCACACATAACATGCCAACTACATAAATAAAAATTGCTTGTTTGACCACTGTGGCTCATGACTCAAGAGCAATACAGACTCCTCTAGGATACCCAGGTTGCAGATTCATGTTCCAATCCACAGCGGTCAAACAAGTGCATTATTCCTGGCAGGTTCTCCCAACCCAGGAAAGCAGGCCAAGAGCCAGCTCACACAGCCACCCAACAGTCACCCGAGGCAAGAGTGTGAGGCATTTTTTACAGGGTAGGTGCTAACAGGAATATGTAACCCAATCTGATTCAGGGCTGTTTTCAAGGGGTTTCATCTCATTGTCCCCGAGGAACAGTTTGACTGGCTACCTGCCTTTTGGGGTCAATTGCAAACATGAAATGTGCAGACTGTTTTTATAACCTCTATTCAGATCTGAGAGGTTTTAACATAACCTTTTCCAGCCCTTCTGTTGGTTGCTCCCAGTCTGCCTGTGCTATAATTTACCTCCATTGTGTCTGGGTTGAGCTGACCTGGCTCATAGAGGTCCATTGTTTGTTTATTCCACTGGTGGCCTGCACAGAGGAGACACACTGAATCGTCTCTGTGTCCTTCCACTGAAAGGTTCAAGTTGAAATTGTCTGTGTACTTCGCCAGAAACTTAAGACCAACAAAAGTAAATAGTCCTGTCAAATAAAGGGCATCAGTTAGTAAGAGAGTAAGCATTTGGTATTATGAAAATATGACAACAATAGTGAGGCTAAAAGACAGAACACATCAAAGCCTCACACAGAAAATGATACTTTCTTATGCTATATCTCATTTTTTAGTTCAAAATATTAAGTACAAGTAAAAGCCACACATGAAGAAAGGAACCACTGTGAAAGCTGCTGTGCTCCTCTCAGTCAGCACAAGACAATCTTGACCTTCATGCCATAATATTAAGCCAAAGTTCTTGAAAGGAGGCATTGTTTCAAAAGCCAGGCATTTTCTCAAGGGTGAGAAATGCCTGTTAAAGACTAGGTTGAAACCCCTGAGGTCACATTACATTTGACATGTGACATCTAAAATTCTTTATCTGAACAGGGAATTAAGAAAGCTCTCACTGCTCTGTGCTACTTAGCTGTGCTTTGAACAGAATCCAGCATAAGTGTGTACTAACAGAAAGTCCATGGGAAAGCTTTAGATAGGGCTTTAGATATCCTTGCTATTTATCTAAATATTTATCCTGTGATGTGTGAGTACACCTGTTTCTCTCCTTCGGGCCTAAAGAGAGTTATTTCTGCCTTGGATAGGTATGGCATTAAATACATAGCAGATAAAGTACTACCAGCCACCCTTCCCCAGCAACACTAGAGAAAACAGTTACCTGAGATGGAAAATTATGTCTTATCATACAGCAGTGTGATTCTAAGTAAGAGCCCATAAATGGATGCACAGAAACTTTTACTTTGATAGATACAATACACCAGTACCTTCAATTAATTTTCCTGTCAGTGACAATGTGGCACTAAGAGCTGCAGAGTCACTGACAGGGGGTAAAATTTGGGAACCACTGTTTGGACAGAGACACACAGTAGTAAATACTGGATGAGTGGCTGGATATGAGCTGAAAACATGTGTCTGAAGCATAAAAAACCACTTATACCCTGGGCTGCAGCAAAAGCAACCTGGTCAGGAGGTCAAAGGAAGGGGATTCTACCCCTCTACTCTGCTCTCCTGAGACCCCACCTGAAGTGCTGCATCCAGCTCTAGGGTCCCCAAGTGCAGGTGCATCAACCTGTTGCACCAAGTCCAGAGGAGGTCACCAAGTTGATCAGAGGGATGGAGTACCTCTCTTAAGAGGAAAGGCTGAGAAAGTTGGGATTGTTCAGCCTAGAGAAAAGAAAGGTTCAGGGTTACCTAATTGCAGCCTTCAAGTACCAGAAGGGAGCCTACAAGACAGATGTGAAAGAACTGTTTACATGGATGTATAGTGACAGGGTAAGGGGGAATGTTTTTAAACTGAGAGCAGGTTTATATTAGATATCAGGAAGATATCCCCATTCTTGAAAGTTTTCAAGGCCAAGTTGGATGGAGCTCTGAGCAACCTGGCCTAGGGAAAGGTAGCCCTGCCCCTATCAGGGGGGAGGAGACTAGGTGATCTTTAAGGTCCCTTTCAACCCAAATCATTCTATCCCTCTATGAAATGCTTAACGAATTTTTTTTGTAGACTACCTGACTTCTTAAATCCTGAGAAGTGCTGCGCGTGTATTCGTTTCTCAGTGCAAGTTCGCTGCCACAGCAAAGGGCAAACACCAGCACCACAGGAAAATATCAAGGTCTAGCCTGCCCCCTTCGACGGCGATTTCACCGTCTCTTCTGCTATCGGGATCCTGGAGCTCCATCTACTGGTGCCGCGGGACCGGCCGGGGAGGCGGCGCCAGGAGGTGAGACCCTCACAGGGACACACTGCCCAGCCTGGGGAGGGGGAGACCCTCACAGGGACACACTGCCCAGCCTGGGGAGGGGGAGACCCTCACAGGGACACACAGCCCAGCCTGGGGAGGGGGAGACCCTCACAGGGACACACAGCCCAGCCTGGGGATGGGGAGACCCTCACAGGGACACACTGCCCAGCCTGGGGAGGGGGAGACCCTCACAGGGACACACTGCCCAGCCTGGGGAGGGGGAGACCCTCACAGGGACACACTGCCCAGCCTGGGGAGGGGGAGACCCTCACAGGGACACACTGCCCAGCCTGGGGAGGGGGAGACCCTCACAGGGACACACTGCCCAGCACCGGGAGGGGGAGACCCTCACAGGGACACACTGCCCAGCCTGGGGAGGGGGAGGCCCTCACCAGGATGCAATGCTCAGCACCGGGAGAGGGAGACCCTCACTGGAATACTCGGCCCAGCCTCGGTAGACGCTGACCCTATCGAGGGGCAGCAGTGAGAGGCGCGGGTGGGTTACGGGACACGTGGAGGATGCACGGAGGTACCTACAGGAGAGACAGAGCGTGACAGCTTCGTTAGGCTGTGAAAAGTTTAAAGTTCCTTCAAATGAGCTCAAAAACCACCGACAGTCCTCAGTGACTTCCAAGTGCCGCAGTAGATGAAGATACTCAAAAAGCATGAGGAGCTTACCTTTCTTTAGGTGACTCGGTAGCACCCAGATTGGCGAATTCTTGCAGCCGACCCTTTTCTAAAGTGTGCAAGATCAAATATCCTAGCACTAATGTCTCTAAAAGGGTTACCAATAAGTGGTAAAAACCCTGCAAGCAGGCAGCTTCTCTAAGTCCAATTTAATTTTTTTTTCTTTCCCGATAGTATCTCAAATCAGTTCTTTTTTTGGATATACAAATGTATCCGTTTCAAAGCCAGTGCATCAACCTTGCCACAGTGCAAACTGGCCTTTCACAGCCCTCCACTGAGGTGGTCACCAATTCTCACCCAGGTGAGACTCTGGTCAAATAATCACATAACAGCCAGGCCATAATGGCAAGGCTCCTTTGTGTACCTTTTCAATGAGAATTCAATTTTCTGCTATTTATAAAGCAATTTTTATATCCAAAAGTTTTGATGTAACCACTAGTATTTTTAAGAAATCATATGTGTTTATTTATTGTTAATATTTGTTTATATGGCTACAGCTTTATGAGAAACGTGGCTGTTCTGTCTTTGCCATAATTTGTGCATCAAGGTTATAGAGACTTGTGAAAAACTGTTGTTTTGACACCCTCCATCTGCAAATAAAGCTCCTTTGACAAACATTTTTAGCTTGGCTTTCTCATATATTTGAATTTAAGCACTATCTTTTTCTAGAAAGAAAATAAAGGGGGGAATTAACTTCCCTCTTTCCCCATAACACCAGATTGAGAGAGAGCTATTAAGAGATATATAAGCATTAACTGTTTTCTACTGGGTATTTAAGGGAAACAGATGGGTGTAATTATGGTTTTATGGAGGTCTTACCTAAAATGCTTATACTTAGCTGCCACATTACAGTTTGATTCTCGGTTATAAATACATATATTAATCTTTGTAAAGGTCTGTACAGATTTTAAGCAGAAGGGGAACATACAGCTTCGTAGCTACTTCCCGGGGAAGGAAACCATATTAAAACCAGAAGGCGCAACGATACTGAACCTCCAGGACCAAGAGGACGCGAGTGCTCGTTGTTTAAAACAACTCAAATCGTGCTGAAAGCAGCAGAGGGAGCCAGCTGCCTTGCTTTGGAGGTACCAGCTCCACTGATGCCCTGCAGCCAGCCCAGCACTGCCTGCCCACCCGCCACGTGCTTTACCCCGGCGTGATGAATCTTCTGCTACCTGAGGCTGCGTCCTTGGGTCTGAAGAAAACACTGCGAAAACCTCAGCTTTGCTGTATCTTTAAAGTTTACCGAGCCATTCAGGCTGTGCCACCACCTCTGGAAGTGAACAGTACCTAAATGCTTGTGAGGAACCTGAGAAAACACCCATTTGGTTGCACAGGCTAACTGAGAGAGAAATACAAAACCCCTTATTTTCATCTCCCACCCCTTTACATCAGTGTAAGCATTTTACCTTTCCATACAAGCTGCAAAAGCAGTTTTTCTCAAATCAGTGAGGAAAGTTATACATAGATTTAACTTCTCTGACGAAACCAGCATTAACAATATTGCAATGCCACCCCCACAGTATCACCTCTGGTGTTTATTCGCCTTCAATTCCATTAAGAGAATTCTCGTTTTGTTCCCACAGGATAAGATGGTGCTAAACAAAGGAGAAAACAGCTAATATTATCACGATGCATTTTAAAGTCTGAGTTATATTTTTAATAGGTAAGGTAATAGGAACACAAAAGTTTGTGTGATTTTGGATCTCTAGTTCCAGAAACGTTTTTTTCTCCTCACTGGAATTCCAAGAAAACATGCAAAGGGCTAAAAGATACAAGTCCTCCTTCTCCCAGCTCAGAGAGCCTCTTCGTCTTTGTTTCTCACACTTCATAATGTTTAGGTTGAATTATCTCTCAGTGACCTCGGTTAAATCAATCAGTCTTCAATGCATTTGCACAGGTACTCTGGAGGGAACAATTTGATTAGCTAATCATTTAATTACAAACTGCTAAATTAATAATGCAGGAGAACTTGACTCAAAATGAGAAGGGCATTACAGTACTGACAACTGGGAAAAGGTGAGGCAACCAATGTAAATTTACTCATAAAGTGAACATATATTATTTGGAAGCAGTAAAAGCCAATAAACAAAGAATCAGACTAGTTTTGCAGGTATCTCCTCTGCTAGACAGTGGAGTAGAAGGCTCAGTTCAGTGGCTAAAAATTTACTGAGATATTTACAGTATTCCATAATTAAGACCAGTCAAAGGAGGGAACTTACATGTTCTCATTCCATTAAATATCCTTAGACAATATGAGTCATCTAGATAGCAGGTGGGTGTGCTGGAGAGACACTTTTCCCAGCTCAGGGGCTGAATGTCTCCGGGGTGTTCCCACCTCTCCAGCATGTGTCCACAGCAGGCTGCGTCTCCCCTGCCCTCAGGGATTACCAGCCCCATGGCACTGGGCTCAGGATGGCATGATGCAACACAGCACAGTGCTAGCACTCTGGGAAGAGCTTTGAACATGATGCAAGAGCTACAAACATGCAGCACGACTGTCGCCTCAAAAGGTCATTGCTGTGATCTCCTTGTCCAGCAGACTCAAGACAATCAATAATGCTGGCACTGCAGAGATTTTTGTGGTATTTAGAAGACTGAAAATAAAGGTGAAGACTTTGCTTTTTCTTGAATGGTATGGAAAATTCTTTCTGGAGAGCCTTTATGAGATTCATTCTCTGGAGAAAATCCATCCTCCCTGTAATATCCCTGAGATAACCCTGCTCAGCCAGAGATGAGGGTTATGGTAGACACATTGCCCAGGCCACAGCAGCTGCTTCCCGTGCTGTAAGGCAGTGGTGAGTTTGCAGCAGTGGACTGAGAACTGCCCCACTGCCCTTCACTGAACAGAACTTTCCTGTAGATAAGTTTTGTGTGATTCTCGAGCTGCTCCGGGACTGGAGATGCTAAACTCGAGCACCATTTTCAGTACACTATCAGAGCCAAATCACCTCATCCCTAATGAATTGTTTTAGCTGTGCATCCCAAACCTGAGTCATGTCACAATACTTTCATGTAATACTGCGCCATGATGATCCTGCAGCCAGGTTCGAGGGCTATACTCAATTTCCACCTCTGCTGCTCACTCATTCCATTAGTTTATCATGCTGTTTTTCACAGTTATAAATGGGAAATATTTATGAGTACATCACAAACAGAGATGAGAGCCAGTTTACCAATGTTTCTAAAGCCCTCAGAGACCACAGGGGAAATGGAATGGTGGCCAGTGTTTGCTTAAAGCATTGAATTTTTTAATTTTTTTTTCTCATAAACCAAAGCCCACCTGTATATGTTAATTATATACTGCACTGCAGATGCCTGAGCTATTCACAACTATGGGGAAGATACAGCACAGAGTTGGGGTAGGATGTAAGGATTAATTTTGAATTGATTTTCTCTTTATCTAAGCTCTATATTGTTTCTTTATTTATATCGTAGACTAAAATACTCTATAAGGGTTTTGTTTAATTTCTGTGATATACAGAACACTTGTGTAGTCCGCTGGTTCTATAGTGATCATCTCATTCTATTAATATTTTCAGTATTAGAGATTAAGGATGTTTTCCATTTGCTGTTCAGCTACAGCAGAGAACTGCTTAGCTCAGCCCAGTGAGCTGTAAATTCAGAAGTGTTGCACTGTGCACCACAAACTACACAATATGGTATAGGCATGGGCATAAACTATTTCCTTGACTTAAGTTTAGGTCTGTTCTAATGCTGTTGCAGGAAACATTCTAAGTGTGGTAAATAGCAAAAACATGATTAGATATAGAATGAACACACTAACTTTCAAGTTGCCGTACAATCTAGAAATAACTACATATAGTGTCCTGCCACTCCATACCCTAACTTTCCTACTACAGCACAGTTTATCTGTTTTACTTTAATTGTCTGAAGATATCACTATTCTGATGCTTTTTAATGATTGCTATATGCTGACATTTGCTGGGCCCAGTATAAAACCAGATTAAGTTCTATGAGTTTCTATGAGAATAGTTCAACATTTGAAACACTATTAGGGTGCTATGTTTGTTCACTAAGTCGGGAAATAAGTCAATACAAGACCTGGCAACTGATTAAATCTGCAACATCTACCCACAGGAGCAAATCTCACCCTTTTAGAGATACAATCCAAATTTTACCTCTGATTTGAAAATTGTACAATGTTTTTACTGTAAATTTCCCATAAGGCATCTCTCAACTTCACTGTTTGTCCCATACCTGCCCTACATCAAGAAACTCTACCTCTACTGTACAAAATGAAATAGCATCCACAGATTTTTCTAGAGCAGGATATATATCATAGAGTAATGAGCAAGTACTGAATTTATGAGATGTAAGGACCATTCCTTCTCTTATTAACTTCATCAGGAGAAAGGGCAGGCTAATAAGCAAAAATGGAAAAATATTCATTTCCTGCCCAAGTGTCAGTATATAAAAATAGATTTTTTTTGTTTTCATCTAAAGTGAGCTGGTGACTGTTAAGGAGAAACATTGTAAAAAAGTCATTCTAGTGAGGCAAGCAATTAGATGCACCAGGTAAGGGAGGAATGTTGGGATAAAGAACAGATATATCCTCTCAGCACAGACCATCTAGCAACACAGCATCTATATTATGCCTAAAACAATTAAGTGACATCTCTATCACGTATACCATAAACCTGGAATCCCCTGCTGACTTTGACAACAAACGTAATAAGCACTGTCTCAGTATCAGACTACCTCTTCCTACTGCTAGAATCGTCCTAGGCATAACAGACGAACAGTACCTTACAAATCAACATCCCCAACACAACCACAGATCAGTGTTGCTACTTCCATAAAACTGATAATCATGTCAAACACTGCCCAAAAAACAGTAAAATACTCTCTCTCACCTTCAGACACAACCCTGTTTGCTCTGGGAAAAACATTTGCATTTCTTATCTTCTTAACCTAAAAAAGACTTTTATACAGCAAAAACGTACTGTGAGATGGCATTTACATGGAATCTGTTAAAAATTACATCCTAAGCAGGAAGAAGTTATGTGAAAAGTATCTTTCAAGAACCTCTTTTCAGACACTGGGAATGAAAAGGGAGCAACTGGAGCTAGATATCTGACTACAGATTTGAACCCTGCAATTTCGCATCTCCACAGTAACCTTCCCACCGCAGTAAGCACTTTTCTCAGCAAAGCCACCCAGATACCATGTTCTTACTGTTAGATATCCTAACATAAACTTCTACAAAAGTCTACTTAATCTAAATGCTGCCAGTCTACTTAATGCTCTCACGAAAACACACATAACTATGCACTAAAATGTACTTTCACAAACATTTACTAATGGACAGGAACAGACAGTGCAGTAGCTTTTCTCGATAAACAACCACTCCATCTTTTACTTCTTGCTCCTCATCTACAAATACAGCTTCAAAAGATATGCAACCTCCTCAACCTACGACTACTGCCTATCTTTATTTTCCCCAGATTACCTTATTTGATATCTGAATAAAGTCAGAGAAATTCAACTGGTATTTAGCTTTGTAGTCTATTGCCTATATTCATTATATTTGACACTTGAAGGAATTGTTTGCCTAGAAGTTTTTCTACATTTTCCTATTTATGTAACAAAAAAGTTTACCTCTATCTACAAATTATCTCCTAATTATGTCTGAAAAGCAGCACAGTTGTAACCCTGAGAGGATTCCTTACCCCTCAAACCAGCAGGCCAGCAGATCAGAAAGCTGATGCTGTTAGTTTTATTCTATTATAAACCAAACTGAGAGGAACCAATAACGATAGAAAATCACTTGCAGTGTCAGTTTGATTTCTTGCCAGAGTATTTTTGTGCATTTTTTTGTAAATTATTCTATAATTCCTCAATTTCTAGCATTTTCAATTTTAGAATATCTCTTCTGATTCCTTCAGACACTTCAACTACAAACAATTTTTGCTACTTGTTAATATCATGTTTGGTTCTCAATAACTTACAGTAATTGAAAAACAAAAAAAAAGACAAATATCTACTTGGTATCAACAATATCTGCACAAACATAAAACTGTCTCCTGTGTTAGCATAGCAAAACAGAATGGTTATGAAAGAAGCTATCAGTAGTTATGAACAACTTCACTAATAAATGTTAAATGATATTATACTATCCACATACTAATTGAAAGCAGACATACTCAGAGCAAAAATTTCAGATTGATTTGCAAAAATGCATTTCACATATTTTATTGTTCAGCAATGCACATTACACATATAAACATGCAGTCATTCATTAATCTGTATTGTTAAACACCTGTTTGTATTAACTGTAATGCCATTCTTCTGTCACGATGCTGGATGAAGTATGTCTTTGAAATTGTTTGTAGGGGAATGAAATTCAAATTTCTTATTTAACAGACCTATTACTGAATTAATCTCTTTTCCAGCTACTTAAACATAGAAAGGATTTTCCCATTCTACATGTAACCCATTACACATAGCCCGTGATTATGTTTGCAGGACTTCTCTTTTGGGGCACATGGGCTGTTAGATTTTAGAAGAGAGACCCTTCCTTTCATAATGGCCAGTGCTGTTACCAGTTTGCAACTGGACTTTGACAGGGTAAACTCCCCAAGAATTTATGGGAGCTGGTGGTATGGTGTCAGCAACGGGAACACCATAAGCCAGCAATTTTAAGGCAACATCCAAGATGGATAAGGTTGTTCTTACGACATGCAGTGTGTTGAGAAGTTGGTGACCCACAGAATTGTACTTGCAAGTCATACATGTGAGTTCAGGTTTTTTTCTGCTTATCAACATGACATGAAGTTTATGGGACTGGTTTAAGTTACTAAGTCTTAGTGAAGCAATCCACATCAAAGTTAGCCTTAGAGTGCTTAGATCATAGAGTCCTGCCAGCACACACGCAGAGGATATCTTATATATGGTGACAAACTCATAAACTTCTATTTTTAATGAAAGCATAATATACCCTCTGTGAATTTTATTATAAATACATGTTCTCCAAAACTAATGGTAAGGTTAACAAACTTACAGCCTTTAAGAAACGTAAGGAGGTTCTTGTTGACTCTGTTCTTCCAGGAAGAGAGGAAGTTGTCAATAGCCTCTCCCATTTCTATCACTGCCCCTAGATGAAAGCTAGATAGCATATCATTTTTGCGCTATTAATGGTAACAAACAGATAGGTCTTTGGTGGAGAACTGAGAAAAAGTGACACCTGTAGCACAGATAAGGGTGATTAATTCAGTGACAAACCTGTACTCATTTCCCTGTGCCAAGACACTGTTTTGAGAACAGAAGACAGAAAGCAAACATATAGGAATTCATATATAGAAAACGTAAAGGCTGTCTCTTCATCTCACAGTTTTCCAGTCAGTTTATAATATCCAGATTTTCATTTCTTCAAAGAAAAGAAAACATTGGCTCACTACCATTAACAACAAACCGCAAGTCACACAGAGAGTAGAATATAACATTCATGTCTTATTATTTCATATATAAACCTTTACTTTAAAGTGATATCTAAAATAACATACATGGTTAGCAGACCAAATAGCCCATATAAACTATGCTAAAAATATCATCTTTATTTACAGGAACCTAATTAAAATGAACTTTAATTGCTTTTGAGATCTGCAACAACTTCCTCTCTCAGAGTTGGACCTCAGCCCAGATTAGGCGGAGTTTCAAGGAGGAAGATACCCCTCACACACATGGAGAAAGCATTGGCCATGCAAAAATGTGGCTCACCTGCTTTTGGAAGAGGTGGAAAGCAATTTGCAACCTTATCACTCTCTATTCAGGTGTGATGTCATGTTACCTATCCCACCCTTAAGACTTTACAATTTCATGCAACCTTTGTTCAAGTGAACTCTAAATTTGTTCCTGGTGATGTTCTGCCAATATATTGTGAAATTTAGCAAAAAAAACACCCCAGCTTAGCCATCCTTTCGTTCTGTTTGAGCTTCTACATATATACATTATCATCATCTTCTAGTACTGCTGGTTATCACAACTACAAGAAATAAGCAAAGAGAAAATCAGAAATATATGACATCATTTTATAGGCACTTCTATAACCATGTAATTCACTGCATAGTTAATTTACTGAATTCCAATATCTGCTTTATAGAAAAACAACGGGCTTGTGTTGTATAAAAATGCTACCTTCGAGACCCAAGAAATCCCACACTGCTTTACCAAGCATGAATTAGATTCCAGAAGAATCACGCCTTGCAAACAGAGCATCCAGCATGCACTCAGAAACAGCTCTCACAGAGCCCTAGCATTAGCACTATTAGCACTTGCTCCTTCATGATTTAATAAAAATGCTCTGCTTCAAAAGAAACAGCTAATCAGATAATCACATTATACTGTATCTCATAGGCTTTGAGCAGTCAAGCTCCCAGAAAAATCATTGAATAAGACAACAGGATTACAGCCTTAATGACTACATGTATTTATTACGAAGCATGGCCAACATTCACACTGAGGTTGCAAGATTATTACATGGTTACCTGTGATCTATAAAATAGAGATGTCACATTGAACAGATTATAAACCAGTACTGGAGTATTAGATATTATTAATATGGGGTTTTTTATTATTATTCATCATTAACTATGACCAAAACATTAGTACTTCAGCGTAAACACTGCAAAACATATACGTGATTTAACAGATTGAACATTGACGGGTTCAAACATTTTGGATCTGTTATCTATCCACAAGAACTAGAAATAAGGCATATGGTCAGCAGAATAGGAGAGTTTAAATAAACAACCCGAGCGCTTTGCTTTCCTCCCACACACCTTAACTCTGTCAGTTATGCTGCTGGATTCCTCATAGCAAATCTCATCTCTTGAGGAGGTCATACCTGAGGAAGGCTGTTAGCTGGCTGAAACATCATTCTTTTATTTTTTTTCACTTTCCTGTGTACAGAGGAAACAAACAGTGAATAGCTAAAGGGCTTGGTCTTTTTAAAAGTCTTGACAGAGTTTTCTGCTGGGAAGATGACTGTGTGGCCTGGGAGGCTTCATTTGTTCGTGATTGCACACTTATACACAGCTGACACTTTATTCCACTCAGAGCATCTTGACATAAAATTGTAGAACTGATCACATAACTGTGACAGAATCTTGACAGTTTTCCCACACAGCCCTGTCAAAACTTCCCATCAGTTGCTGTAAACAGAATTAGCAGGGTGGCCACTTAGCAAGCAAATGCTTTTGCTTTTGCAATCTTACAGCATGGCGCCGTTTCCTTTTGGGCTGAATGCACTCCTGTCCATACGACGGCCACTGAAAATCCTGGGCAGGCATTTTGCTGTTCTGACTCTCCACTTCTTCAGAATCAGAGTCGTCTTGTTGCATCAAAGGAAAATGCCTATCTGGATAAATCTCCTTCAGTTTGTCCTCAAAGAATTCATCTAGGCATCGTCCAGCCTCAGCAACCTCTGAATCTGGCTGTAAGAGAATCAATAACTATTCAGTCTTATTGCACACAGAAATCATCAAGGATCAAAATTAAATAACTAACCTACCCTTTGTCTCGCTTTGTTTCTGTCTGCTACATCTCCATTAGTCTCCTGCACACTTTCTACAGCCCATTAGTCCCTCTGCATTTTCAGTGTAAGTAAAAACCAGATGCTGCTATTAAGGAACACGTTTCTGCACCTCTAATAAAAAGAGATGTGCAGTGAACTAGAAAGAACAGCAGTCATCATTGCTTAGAAATTTCTATGCACTTGATTTTCCCTAGCTATTTTGATGGCTATGACTGGCTTCTCACAGCAAACTCAGCAACATTCCAAAGAGTTGTCCTCTAAGAAGTCTTTCCTTAATTTTAGATCCATATGTTCTCAGACACATATTTCACTTCATTTCTGTCATTAAAAAACACCCAACGTAGTTTCCAAATAATGAAACTGAATAATGCTTCTGTTTATCCCAATCCTATATCTGATTTCCAAAGAACTAATGTGACAGCTTGAAAGAGCCACCCTCTGCTTTGCATCCCCCCAGCCATGCATCCTAGAAACCTACATAATTGAACTTTGCGCAGTTCCAAAACATGAGGCGCACGTCAGTCACAAGCTCCTCAGGTGCAGCATAGTGGGATTTGTCCTTTTTCTGCAGCTTTTTTCTTATGGTTGACAAATCCATTGGCCTTTTGATGATCTGATAATAATGCCGAGCCTGCAAGAATAAAATGCAAGTATGTAACATTTTAAATTAATTTATTTGCTTTAATTAATTAATTTCTTCTCCAGTGACTTCTATCAAAGTCTGAACAAAAGTCATTAGCAGAGGAGTCCTTGCATCAGGGAAGAGATCTCTAGTCTTTTAATGCTTACACTTGTCTGCATCATCTTCCTCACCTTTTATTAAAAACACATTTGCTTGCAAGATTGAACCTGAAAATAGCACACTTAAATGTTTACACTCAGTATTTACACTCTGTAAAGTTTATCCCCAGATATAAATGTCATTGTTTAACCATAATCAATAATATATGCATCATTGACAATTGGCTAACATTTCCCCCAAGGAATTACAAAAAGAATGTGCCGAGATACTGGCAGCTGATAATGTGGGAAGTAGTCTGCCAAGAGTGACTTAAAACAAGATTCTGTGCACTCTTAAAAGTTCAACAAAAGTCTTTTTCAATGGGCATTAGCTACCAGGATATCACATTCCTTAAATCTTTTTTGGTCTAAACCTACTTGTTAGGTAATTTGTTCCCTAAGTTCATTGCAAGCTTTATTAGGTGAAATGGGTTTTTCATCGTTATTTGAACTATTCCTTCACATAAAACATTTATTTTTCCCTTCCCTGATCTGTTTCTCATTGTATTCTATTGTTACAACACTGGGAATCGCCATCTCCCTTAAAACAGACAGTTAATATTGCAAATGTTGAGTACATGGATGAAACAATAGCTTCTATATTTTCCCCTGCACACAGTCACATTTCTAGTGTTGTCCACAGAGAGGGTAAAGAGGGAGTCTGGGATTATTTCTAAAGAAGGTCTCTCTTATGGTAGTACAACATTTTCCATGTACATGGAAAGTCAAAATTTTTAATCACTGGAACCTATCATTTACCTTTAGTATTCTACCAGCATCTTAAATCGGCACCCAAAGCTGGTCACCATTTACCTGCCTCCAACCTGACACCTTCAGAGCCCTTGAGAGAGGAAAACTTCCACCCTTCCCTAGGAAGCAATACTGTTCAGAAAAAACCCTCATGAATATCTTTCAAGAACATAAAGGAGGCACTCACAAGGTGTGCCAGAGTATCCTTTGGATTCCCTCTGACCCATGCACGTGCAGTACTTACCAGGGGACTGACAGGTTCATGGAACGGGAGGCTCATACTACTGCAGAACAGGGAAAGCACCAGCTTTTCACACTTCTGTAGGAGCCAGATTTGAAATACATTTTAATTCAAAAGAAGTGAATTTCGTTCTTGTCCTCAGTTAATCAATCATGCTAGCAACAACAGAATTCTCATGTAGTCTGTGCATTTCTGATGCAAAATGGCACACTTCACCCTAACCACGGGGATGCCTTGCCTCATAGCATTTTTATAGCTTTGAAAATAAGGATAGTCAAGAAATGCAGGAAAAGAAACTTTGTAAAAAAACTTTGTATGTGCTTATCTTTCCTGGAAACCCTTCGGAATTAATCACTATTACTATTTCCTGTCTACACTCCAGATCTATTTCTTGGCTCTTGACTAAAACAACAGCAGTAACAGTGCAGAAACAGTCAAATGGGAAATGTTTCACACTGTTCATATCCATTCATACAAATGGATGCAAGTTATGTTGTTGGTAGTACTGTATGAAAATTGTTCTGGTAACCATTGTTAACTTGTAAAATACTTAAAATAGTATTCAGCTTTTTCACTAGTGCAAAAAGAATGCACTACAAAAACATCATAAGCCCTATTTGCTCACAAACAATGGAATTTTTATTCATCTCAATTCTCTAAATGAAACTTCACTGCTTAAGACACAGATCCCAACAATTTCTGTCCAGCTGTACCAAATCCAGTAGAAAAGGGGATCAGTGTAAAAAAGTTAGGTCCAGCTCTGCATGGACAAAGTATCTCAGGTCTGGAAACAGCATGGATAAATTGAGCAATGCTTGGCTGTGCTCATAGGCCTTGCCGAGGGGCCCCAGTGCTCTGAGAATCATTGCTGTTGTCTTTATGACTGATGCCCAGATTAGACCAGTGCCTTAAACTAGGCTTTGTTTGTACAAGGTCAACTCAACACCTGCATTCAGCTGTGTGGACTCAGCCTCTCTGTCCAGGTGTCAACAATACACACAGGACATCTATTTGGAAACTTGCGCCTTCCAAGTACCAAGTGGACTTTAAGAAAAGGCACTCTTTTCATTTTCATAGAGGAAACTGGTAATGGGTATGTAAAGCTTTCATCTAGGCTCAATCAACAGCCTAAACATCATCTTCAAGAGAACTAATAGTACACAGAAGACTGTATGATGATTTCATTCCAACTGAAAGTCAAAAAGGATCTACATCACAAAAATGTCATTGCACTGGCCCAAGTAGATGTCTGATGTCTGAGAAGTGCCACATCTTAAAGGAAAAAGATTCAGTGTCAGAAAGCCAGGAAAAAAATTACTCAGGGAAGCTTGCTCTGATGCTGAATGTGACTTCCCTGTTCAAAATGGAAAAGAATTCAACATCTGCCTGTTTTTCATCTTTCTGTAACATGACATTCATTTTAAAATGGAACAGAAATTTCTAGAAAGAAGAAAATTATATTACTGAATAGTAACAGTGCTTTTGTTCTATTTACTACTGTCTGTAACATTTGAGTAGCAACCAAGTCAAACCCAGCATCTTTCCAAAGAAAATGGGAAGCCTCATGCTGAGATCATATGGCCTTTTCTAAACCGTACAATATTCAGTTATTCCCACCTTCTGGTCACAGTCATCAAGGCCATATTGTGCATTATAGCTGTGGCTGTACCGGGTGTTTTCACAGTCATATTCTACCTCAGGCTTCACTGGATTACGGCAAAGGGTGCACACCCACTCTCCCCTGCAAAACAATAAACCAAAAACGTGCTGACTTTTTTCCACAACCTTGTCATATAACAAATCTCCTAAATCACAGTATTTGGAAGGTCTCATTCTTAACTCGTATTGCTGTAGCAGGCAATCTGAAGCCCATTGTACTAGATGTTCTTCAGTGGATTTGAACCCAATTAGAAGTGTAGCAATTTCAGGTTCTATTCATGGCAGTTTTACTGTCACAAAGGAAAAGAAAAAAGACAAAACTTTAAGTGTTTGAAATCATGTACCAGCAGTGTATGCAGCTGCATTGATTCAAGTGCTGCTTTTAAAAAAACATTAAGGAAAAACAGGCAACAGTTGGATCATAAACCCAGATCAATTTGATAATTGATGTTTTTATCTAAGAAATCAACATTATCAGAAAAGGTCATAATGTGTGCTAGTACATGGGTTCCCAAACCAAATAGACATAATTCTGCAAGGGCATGTGTGTCCTTTCTAGTAGATCCATTCTCAAAATTCTTTTGAAGAATTTCATGAAGGCAGTGACACAAATTCTGCAACATCAGTGTCTGAATAACTGTAGATGAACATATATTAAGGAACTGTGAATATAGAATTTTAGTTAAGGGAATTGATTTGCTTCATTAGAATTTAAGTTTGCCTAGGAAGTTTATTTTAACAGGAAAACTTGATTTTCACTTTGTTTTGAAAACTAGAGAAGTTGAAAATTTCCATTTTTTTAACAGAAAGAACAAACCACAATCTCCAAACTAGTATCTTGCAACGTATTTTTCTCAGCTGAGACAGTTATTTGGGCTCGGCACAAATGAAGTAGTAGCCTTTGGTCCCACTTATTAATGATTTATAACCAATGCCCTAACCCTTTCTAACATAAGCCCTGATAATCCTAAATTTCCCATAAAGTTGGCTAAAAAACTGAACAGAAATTCACTGTTTGCCTTTTTGTGGGGATAGTCTCTGTTTTTGCAAAGAATAGCTGATGTCTGCACCTCAGATGTTACATGAGAGTTAGGATTTTGTTTTTTCTCCACTGAGTCACAGGAAAGTCTCAGATCTGTCACCTCCTTTGTTGTACTGACCAGTTAACTGCAGAAAGGGCACACATGGCTGGAAATAATTCTTGTTCATAATTTACCTAGTTCCTAGTGTGTAAGACAATTCTTCCCTTTGCAAGAAAAGCATCAAAAAAGGCAAGTGAGAGATGCAGTATAAAGCTGACACATACATCTCTGAGGATATGTTCTGCCCCAGGGCACTGGGTAGGAACACACATTAGTGAAATGTCACACATACTCACACTGGAAAGCTGAGCAGGGCTGGAACATGGCAGGAGAGATGGAAGACCTTGGGGCAGTGATCACAGCACAACAGCTCTCCTCCATTAAGACACACAGCACAGAAATCCTCATTTTCAATTGGACTGACTTCCTGAGTAACTGGAGATTTTTTCATGCTGGAGATGCCATTGCTGAGCTTCTGATCAACAGACAGGGTATCTACAGGGGGAGATTGTGTCTGTCCTGTAGCCTGGGATGTGAGAAATTTTCTGTCCTCGGAGTTCTTCTCTTTGGACTGCAATCCTTCAGGTGGACTATCTTTATTTATCTTGAAGGAAGAAAAATCTGGGATCACACAATCATTGTTTTCATATATCAGCATAAAACAGCAGCGGTTATCTGCAGACAAAGTGATTTCTCTGCAGTGAATTCTACTGGAGAGGGCACTGGGGGGTTCAGCAGGCCCATGCTCAGCTCAGCATCTGCCACTGGCTGGCCAGGTCACCTTGGTCAAGTCATCCCCTCCACACACCACAGTGTAATAGCACTGTGAGAGCTGCACAGATTCCATACCACGGGTGATAGAAACAGGATACTCTGCAATGGTATTTGCAAATTTTACTGTAAACAGCTCAAAAAAAAAAAAAAAGAGACATAAACCCCCTAACCAAACAGAAAAACAAACAAACAAGCAAAACCACTAAAAACATAACAACAGAAACAGTGTAGGGTTTTGTTCCCACCAGAATGTCCTATTTCCTTCTGCGGAGCAAAGCTCATGCTCAAGACTCCAGTGAAGCAATTGAATACAAAACTTTTAAAAATCTATTACACTGTGATTTCTGGAATTAGTTCCTATAAGTCAAATATACATTCAAGTCAGTTTTAAGCTATTTACCCTATATTTGTAACCAGACAGGTGAGCCAAGCTGTTTGCTAGGGTACAAAAACACTACAGCTATCCAATCCCAGAGACAGCCTTCTCAGAAATGGAAGTATCAGGGGGCTACACAGCAAACTAAAAGCTGCATTGCCTATTACCTCAACATATTAAAGTATCCCAGGGTGAAACAAATCAACATACTTGTTTACTGTATAATGAATCTCAGAACTGTGGGTCCAAACCAGTAGGATAAAGGGGAGAAGGCAAG
This sequence comes from Myiozetetes cayanensis, assembly GCF_022539395.1. Taxonomy (NCBI): domain Eukaryota; kingdom Metazoa; phylum Chordata; class Aves; order Passeriformes; family Tyrannidae; genus Myiozetetes; species Myiozetetes cayanensis. The sequence continues at coordinate 51,090,815 of NW_026087853.1, forward strand.
TCAAACCTCCAGGAAATTCCACTCACCTTTATAGACATACTTGAAGACCGGGTCCCACATTCAATTACCAGGAGGAAACTGCCCTCCTGCTCGTTGTCCTGTGGCTGGAGCTTAAACACTGGCAGCTCCCCCACTTCTGATGCACATATTTTCAGACGTTCCAGTCGCACAAAGGGAATCTTCTGCTCCTTAGGGCCAGCTCTGCAGTCAAAAAGACACATGGCTGAATTCAGACACATTCCACAAAATTCTCCCCATTAATTTCAATATTTTTCATGCACTATTATTTGGGCTACCTTTCGCTTTGCAACTGTGACTCTGCTGGCTCAGTGTTGAAAATCTGGATATTTTTTAACAAGACAATTCTTTAAGAAATGAGAATTCAATCACTTTAAATTAATCACATGTGTAAATGCATTACTAACTTCTGTGTGCTAACCCTATTCCCTGCTCCACATATTTTTGTTTTAACTATCCCAATCTTTGTCATGTTTGATACTTTTTAAGTGTGATGCTTCAAGCAGGAACACAGCATATCATCAAGTTTACTTGAACATATTATCACAGCAGTAGCTGAAAACAAAATTTTATAAAATTGTTGAGATAATATTAATCTGGTTCCCATGGTATCTTTTAGTTTTAATTTAGGCTTAACAGTTTCTAATTGTTCAAGTGAGGTAGGTTTGCAAGTATTTATTCATTCTGGAAAATTACACAGAATAACAGAAACCAATAGGGTTCTGTTGAATGAATGAATTCACCACTTCTTTTTGGTTGTTGTTTTCAAGTTTAAGAGAGCAATTTACAACTTTCAGAACTATTATCTATAAGGAATCTAGTACTCTTTTTAAGTTCTCCATTATCATTAAGTATGACAAATTTTCAAAATACATGCATAAAATTTCGCGGTCGGTGATTTTGTATAAAAAAAGACTCCTCTACCTGACATTCTGATTGCTTTTCATATCCATTTCAAAATGTTCCTTTTCACAGTCATTGGAATCTGGAACAGAAGATAAGAAAACGAATAAAATATTTATAATATCACAGGCAGATTAGGGTAGAAAGTACTTCAATATTCATGTACTTCTGTCTGGTGTTTAATATGATATCATAAGTGAATTATGGAATCATTTCATCTATATGTATAGAAAATGTGTATGCTATTTTCTCTTCTGGTACAGAGCCTTTGTATTTCTTTTTTGCTTTTAACCACAGCTTCTGTACTAAATATGAGGAGCCTTTACAAAATATTTTGTCGCAATGGTTTCATTCCCAGGGAATTATATATGTACACAGCCACGTCACATTCATCCATATGCATGGAACAACATAAGTAATCCTCTTTGCTGTACAGCCTTCACTTGAGAAAAACAGACTTACTGAGGTCTGAACCCCTGAGGCTCAGGAAGTCTCTGTAGTCTCCAGCCCCATGCTACAAAGCTTCTGGCTAATTCTTGAAAACAGGAAGAAAAATTGTGTCTCCCATCTGCCACTGAGGGACAAAAGTTACACTATAATTCCTCTCTATCCGGTGTCTGTAACATAAACACATGAGCTCAAAACTATCTGTTATACAAGCACACAAGTAGCTGTAGCTCTTGACTAACACTAGACACGAGTAATAAAACAACTTCAGGGAGATGGGACAGGGTAGAGATGAACACCCCAGTGGATGTCCTCATAGACCAGTCCACTGACAAGTTTCAAAACATGCTAGGAATTGGTTTGACATAGCCAATACTAGCAGGAAACAAAACTAATATCATAGTTATCTGGAGACAAGTGAGGGTCAGGAAAACATGCCTTTTAAAAGAAAAATCCAGTTTGGGTCAATGATACCTAACCCATGGCTTGAATGCAGTGTGTCTCTAAGAGTAGTTTGTTGTTTCCAGGAAATGCAATACAAGACTGACAAGGAAAGGTGCATTTCACATCACACCCAAGGCATTATTCACTTGTGATTGTTGCTCAGGTGAAGGACATGGACAGAATTACCAAAGGGTAATTGCACACTGAGGTAGGGTCAGCTCTTGTAGCACATTGCCAAACCAGAGGATGTTCCAGTGATGCTGGGTTCCTATATTAACCAATATTTCCATCAGCAACTTGGCCCATAAAATAATATAAAATTTGTGGGAAACTAAAGGGGTTGCAAACACTCTGGAGAATATTTACAGTTAAAAATAGACCTTAGTACATCATAGAAAGAAAATCTCCTAAATCAGTAAGACTGAATTAACTGTATTATGCTTCTAAAGGATCAGATTAATGTAAACACAAAGGAAAATAACTGACTTGGGAACTGCTCTGTAGAAGGAACTAAGAGTTAATGTGGACTTCTCACTACTTGCAAGTCTACCATCTAATGCTGCTGGCTGCAAAAGAGAGGAATACCATCTTGCAGCTTATTACCAGCAGCAAGGAATGTAAAACACAAGAAGCTGATACTCTGGCTCTGCATGGCACCCCAGAGGCCTCAGCTGCAGCACTGCGTTTGGCTGTGGGCAGCACTCCTTAATTGCAGAGAACCCAAAATAGCACAGCAGGAATGATGTGGTTTTGAAAAAATCAAACTCCTGACCCATGAGGAGAGACTGAAACCATCAGAATTGTTTAGTCTAGGAAAGAGAAGGGGAGGGGAGGGTGTTTATGCAAGCCATGATAAGAAGAGAAGTGGCTGTAAGAGGGAAAATGACGAAATTATGTACAATTTTCACCACATCCCTTGTGGCTAGGATAAGAAGTATTTTGTTTTAAATTAGGCTGAAATGTTTAGGTTAGGTTTGATATTAGAAAAGGATGAGTCATTGGAGATATATACCAGAAGGAATGGGGTTTGGCAGCACAGCACCACTGAAGCCAAAAAGTCCTACTGAGAGCCACCAGCAGAGATAATGTTGCCTTTGCAACAGAATTCATCTCTCCCACTGCATATGGTGACTGTATCTCCTCAGGTCTCCCCTCAGTGCACACCATTAAACAGAGACAGCAGGATGGGAATTGCTCCCTCCAGATCCTTCCTTGTGAAGAGGGAGTAGCACTGAATTCAACACGCTGGGCTTTCCATCCTATTGCCCAACAGGGCCTGTGCTTTGTACGGAGCAAATCTGTAGCATCTGTTACAGACAGGGAGATTCAGTACACTGGGGCTGCTTTCAGGGTGTAGTGTCACACAACCCAAACTAGATATTACAAAGGTGCTCCTCTCAGAGACACTTCAGCCTGACCGAGGCACAGCTTTTTGGGGGTGCACCTGATTCTCACAACTCACACGAATAACTGTGGCATAATTGTAACACTTTGGCATAGGACAGAGAAGAGAAGACAAATACATTTCTTTGGCTCACTGAGCTAGGCCTCCTTTGTACTAATTAGAATCCTCTGAATAAAACTACAGCACAGAGATAGAAATATTAATTCATCTTTTATAGAGAAAAGCAGCCAAATGTTGGCATAAGTCACGGGATAACAGCTTGATCCTGCAATCCCTTGCTTGCATGAGTAGTCCCATTGACTTTCAGAGTTTGCAGGAATGAGGCTTTACAGTGCAGCACAACGATGATGGCAATTTGCCCATGAAAAGAGTAAAGTCAAGTCTAATTCTCCATTAAGGCTGAAGAAATAGGTCTTGGCTGAAGGGAATGTTCTACAACAGACAGAGCCAAGCAAAAGCACATACTGTGCAATGCATTAACAAAAATTTGGTATGCTACTGACGTGAAGGTCTTAGCAGAAGGCACATTACATTACATTTGGGAAGTAATTTTTTTTTTTTTTAATTGAATTTGGACCCTTCAAACCAGCTCTTCAATAGTCATAACTGCAGGTCTCATTAACAGGAGTGCTTCTAAAAGAACTAATACTCCAGGTACTTCACACAGACGCTGTTTACGTTTCTCGTTTACAGATGAAGGATGTTACAAATTCAAAGCATATCATTTCCATGTTTTTTCCTCCACCAGGTGAGATCAAACACATGTTTCCATTGGATTAAGCACTCTGATAATATTTGAAGCTTGCTAGAAAGAACATTTGCTTGCAATGCACAGTGTTAAGAAAGAAAGACCAAACGAAAAAACCAAATGAAATAATTGAAAACCTTGTACCTTCTTCACTTCTAAGTTGTCTCATTCTGGCATTCAAAGGCAGGAAAACAGTGTTGCTGAGCAGTTCAGAAGGAGAAGTGCAATGTTGAGATTTTTTGATTGAAAGATTAATAGGTTCTTCCATCACTTTTTGCATAGAAAGAGTTAATTCATTAACTACATCTTGCCCAGCAGTAGCCAAGTTGTTTTCCAGAAGACAATCTACAGTACTGAAGTCTTCATTTTCCAGCTTCAGGGGGCGGGGGGGTGAGAAAAAAATACCAAATTTTATTATTAGTTTTCTTTCCATTTTAAGAAAATAATTTTTAATCAGTCTTCCAATACCAGATAAGGAAAACTTTACTCACTGAAAAGGCTACCTTTGACTGGTTGACTAACAGTAAAGTGTGCTGTAAATTAAAGTGGATTCCCTCTCAGTAGAGGAGTTTGAGCCATTCCTACCTTGCATTTGGTGCTGCCCTGGAGTGCATCACCTGGTGAGAAGCCAGCTGGATTCCCAGGGCTCAGGTCGCTTGGAGCCCTGCCCAATGCCAGGCTGTAGCTGGGCACTGAGTCTGGTGGAGCATCACAGTCACAAAGGGCATTTGGGGATGGGCTGAGTGTTACAGCAGCTGCACCTTTCATCTGTGGATCAGCAGAGCTAGAAAGCCTTGTTGGAGGTAATTCCATTTCCAAACCGTTTGAAAAGCCCACAGTGCTTAAGGATGCTGAATGCTGGGAAAAGCAAATAGGAAAAAAACCCCAATATATTAATAAACTTTTCAGCATCAAAATGATACTTTGCTGTCTATAATAGATGAGATACTGTTTCAGCTAGACATAATCAAACAGTTGTGTTATGAGGGCTGTAAGAACCTATTGTAATCCCATACTATCCCCAAAAGTTTTAGATTTTCCACCATTGAAACTGAAAACTGAAAAGGAAGACAACTGGGTTACTCTTCTGTGATTTACAAAAAGTGTCTTCCTTAGATCAGTCCAAGGGATCCTGATTTTTAATTCCTACAATGACTGGGAAATCTAAGCGTGTAGAATCCTGTACCAAATCGAACCTTGATACAAGCACTGCTAGCTTCCATTAAGTTATTCCAGAAGAAATAAGATTCAAATCAGAAATTTTATCTTTTCATCAAAAAACTTGAAATCACTTTATTCAGAAAGAAGATTCAGAAGAAATAAGATCCAAATCTCATATAAGTAGAGGAAGCTATTGCTCCTTTTAACGATTCTGAAAACTTTATTCTACTTAGTGAGTCTGTCCCATTAAAACCAGAGGCATTTCCTCTTTAAATATTACAGTGTAAATCCAGAAACACCAATCTGCACTAATGAGGAAAGGATGTACATATCTACTTTTCAAAGAAGTCTCCATATGCATTTTCTACTGCCTCATGATTTATCACTATCAAATCCACAGAGATAGTGTTATGCAAACCAAAGCAAATCCACCCATCTAGGTGACTTCCTTAAGCTGCCCTACATCCAGGAATGTCTGACTGTATTGCAAACAGGACTCTTGCAGCATCCATATGCAGTAAATATATGCAGTTTTAAGAAGTATGTAGATCTGTGTCATTTGAATATGCTATTTTTCCTTTATTTCATCCTAGTTCATTGCTGTTTCATCCTTGATAATTGACTGAATATATCCTTTTCATTTGACTGCAATACAGTAAGTAGCATTCATTGTAATATAAATCAAGACAATAGAAATGTGATGATTGCATTTGAATTAGAGTTTCATTGTTGCACTTATTTTTCTGCTAGAGACCTGCAACTTAGAAATAAATCTGAGGCAGGACCCATTTCCTAGATTTGATTAGTATTTTTCTCCAATTGTACACCATTTTGGATTTTGATACCTTTGTCCATCTTACCCCACAGTGGTAAAGACAGCAGACTAGACTGAGCTGTCAGCTGTGCCTGTGTAAACCCCACATAATGTCAAAGTCAGTCTTGAATTCCTCTGCTTGCAATGCACATCAACTACGTGCTAAGAGGACACTGCCCACAGACACTAATTTCTACCTAAGGATGTAGTTTAGTCTCCCTTTTTGTCAATTTGCAGTAGATGCCACAGCTTTGCCTGAACAGTGACCACTTAATTCAATGAGACAAAATAGCCTGCATTTGAGACAGAGAGGTTAGCTCTTCTGCAGTGCTAGGGAAGGTTTGTGCCATTCTACCATACAGTGCTCCAGCGAGTCTCCTTTAAACAGTCCCTCCACGTAGGAGGCATCCCAAAGAGTACCAGATTTCTGCAGCTAGAGTATTGGTCATTTTCCTCCCCTTGAGTCAAATGAACTCCCCTGAATCTAAGCTGCCTGAGCTATGATAACTCTTTGGAAGCAGCTGGAACTAGTCAGAGTTTGAGCTGAAAACTAGAATACCTCAAATGAGGAAATGCCTTGGCAGAGGCACAATTTGACATATATTCTGTCTGATAGAGCATTCCTAAGAATAATGAGGTTTCAACACAAAGTTATATATGTAGGTCAGAAAGGAATCCAACTTTCATGGCCACACCTCCTAAAGAAGTCCACAAAGATCAAAAGTATTTATTTGATGTCATAGTTTGCTTTTGAGAGGTTCCTGCACATGCATTGACAAATGTGGCCTATCAAGTCTGCATTTTCCTTTTCATTCCATTCCTCTTTTTATCACAAGTCTCTTTCAGATGACAAAATAAACATGTGAATTGTTCCCATATCACTTACAAAAAAAATATAAAACAAGTAAGTAGAATTCGGGCTTGAACTGAACAGATGAACTGTAATCAGCCTTGCCTTTTCTCCTCATTTCAAAGTCCATAGTGAGCATTAATTAAATCCCTGTGAGGCAGTTAAATATTTATTTAATCAGATTCTCCAAAGCATGAAGCATCCACAAATTCCTGTCTGAGTGAAGAGGAACTACCCAACGCTGTGCTCACTGGAAATGGGCCTGCTGAGGCACACACGTGGCAGGCATGCCACCCAAAGCTCATAGCAAGTTAACTGGAGACCTTCTGGCCATTCATTTCTTCTAATCACTACACACACCTTCCTTCACTCCTTTATGAGAGCACATGCCATCATCTATTAAGTACTGAAACCTGACCCTGTGAAAACGCTGTGTGTGTAGCTTGGGTGAGGTGTCAGCCCTACTAAGGCAATGGTGGGATTACTCCTGGCTTCAGTGAGACAAGTTTACTTCCTGAGAGTGGTCGCTGGGATGACTCCTACTAAGGAAAAAAAAAAAAAACAGACACACACATAAGAATTTTCTTATAGCTAAAATTTTCAGGAAGGTGAAATTCAATTACATGATCTGGCTACATCCTTTTTAATCTTCTAGGTAGCATCAGTTTCTTCAGAGATCTTTTTTAGATTATATAAGGCAATGTAAAACCTTACTCTTGTTAAAAAGAAAAAAGAATAATGAGGCCATCAAATTGCCATCTGTCTTTCCCTTGGGGCAAAAGTTAATTTTGTGGTTATTTTAATGATGAAGCAACATTATGATCTTTCAGTGCAAAATATTAAAACTCACAGTTAAGAACAGACACATTCCATCCTGATCCATGGAGCTGCTGTCAAGTGTGAAGTGAACAATGCACTGGGAACAAGGCTCATTAATAGCCTATTAATTCACTCCCTAAAATAATCATTTCTTTTGCCATTAGCAAAAATTTCTCTTTTCCCTTGACAGTTCAGCTAGTTTTTGCAAGTGGGATGCCTTTAAAGAATTTATCTCCGTTTTATAAAAGCTCTGTTGCTTTTACATTGCACCGTTTGAACAACAACAAGCATTAATTATGCTCTTGGGCAGAGGGTGGCTTCAGCTGTAGGTTAATTTTGAACTTTTTGACATTTTAATGTACAGCCTGGCACACTGAACTACATCTGTGACATTATAAATGGAATTCTCATTGTCTCATAATTAATTTTGGTCTGATGATCCTTATAATATAATGGCAGCAGCATCACCACCCCAAAATGCCTTCTACCACAAATTTCTTAGCTCTGGTAGTGAAAGGTAAGAAGAAAGAACATGCAAAGTGCCTTCAGAGAACAAAAAATAAACATATGGTTCAGTTCAAATATTTCTTTGATCACTGTTGCATTTAAAAAGGTCCAGTGTAAACATGCAGCACTAATACAGAAGAATTCTGAGAAGCAAATACTTACCTTGAAACAGTGGGATTAGGATTTGTTAGGATTGTTTTGGCAAAGTCTCAAGGCTGTTGACATTAAGTGTCACAGATAAAGCAAGCTAAAACTAGGAACCGCCAATTCTCTTTGCTATAAGAGAAATAACACACTGCAAATGGTTGCAGAGTAATGAACGGCTGCTATTAAGTGGAGCAATCCCCCTGGCAGCTCATTATGCTGGAAGGTTAAACAAATGTACTACTCCAATCCAGTTGCTTAACTCACCGCACACAGCAGCACTGATAACACAGGCTACACATGCTTCCTATTCGTATTTTTCCAGTTTCAGAACAGAATCCAAAGGATTTCCTTTCCGTTTTTACGAGAAAAAGAATCCAAATCTTCCTTAACAGTTTGTCTGAACAAACTGGAGCTGGCTTAAAGCGGAAGGAGGAAGAGATTGTATGGAGCAAGCAGCATCATGTTTTATTTATCCTTTTTTTTCAGGTCAAAGGAAAAAGGTTTTGTAAAATTAACATTCCGGGAAATGTACCTAATTTCATGAAGCATGAACATATTTGTGCTGTAAGCATCTCAATTCTGTAAAGTAAAAAATATACTCTGTTACTCTAGAAATTTGTAGCATGCTAAATTCCAGGCTGTTATTTCCTTCATCACTAATTCCCCTACAATTAATAGTAATTAGGGCCAAAAAATAGCAACAACAAACCCACTTTGGTCCTAAGTTCAGACTTGAAGTTCTAGGGTTGGATATTAAATTATTATTACTGCAATCACTAAGTAATCACAACATGCTCTGTGCAATACTAGCAATAAATAAAACCTCTACTATGTCGATCACCCCCTACTCTTCCACAAATTTCACATGTTTTTAATGAAAAAAGAAAACAAACAAAAAAACCACAGGAGTTCAGTTAAACCATTGCCACCAGGATGGAAGAGGTGTCATTAATAAAGCTTAGGACAAATGTGTTGGGGCAAAATACCCAAGAATGCCACCAATAGCAGACCAAAGTCAGCTGTTCTCTCTGACAATCCTGTACTAACAGTGGCACTGGCACGTCAGAGAGCAGAAATTCACGTGCATCGAGTCTGAAGAGAGGCTGAGAGGTTCCACCACAAACTGTCACTATGTCAGTCTTGCATGAAATGCCACCATTGCATATAACTGGAATAAAACAGAAGCCTCTCAGAGTGCTCTGAAGAGTGCTCCTTGGATGGCATGGAATATTCTAGGATTTCCCCGTTTCAGGTGCTTTATGGTGCTTGAGACAAACTGAGCTCCTGAACTAAGAAGCTGGGACTTATTGCGAATCAAAAAGAACAACACAAAAATCAGGGTTATAGCACTATACAACATTTCCATGTGCTTACACTTTCAATACTACTTCTGGTCACCCTGTCTCAAAAAATGATTTCCAAAACCCACAAAGTATAGGGAAAATGGCCAAATACAGAAAGGACCAAAATATAGAATGGCTTTCATGAAAGAAAATCCTGACTCTAGAGAGACAAGCAATTGCTTTTCAACTTCAAAAAGAAATTTTGAGAGTAAATTCAATATAGACCTATCAAATACTGATATTATGAAGGTGGTGAATACAGAGTGATTATTCAGTAGTTTCCCTAACACGAGAACTAGATGAGCATCTGACTGACCTATCAGGAAACAGACTTAAAGTAAGCAAACAGAGGGATTCATGAAATGCAAAACTCAGTTGTTGTAGAATGCTGCAGAGATCAGCAGTATTAAACTGGACTCAAAAATTGGATTAGACAAATTCACAGAGGGCAGGACCATGAAGAGCTCCAAAACACAATTGTGTTGGTATAACCTTCAGGTCAGAAAGTCCCTAAAGTGCTGGTTTTCAGAAGATGGGATTGTTTATCATCAGATTAAATTTGTCTGTTTCTTACACCCTTTCTTAAGTATCTACTGCCGGCCAAAGCTATAAATGATCTGATGCAACTCTTCAGTAATAACTTACTAATACAGCACGTGCCATATTCAGAGATTCACTTTAAGCAGAAGGTGAATTAACAGCTCAAGGGGAGAGCTAAGGAACTCAAATGAGCTCAAAGATTGCTAAGGAACACAACCAAACCTGAGTTTGCTAAATGCTGCCCAATCTACTGACAAGTAAGCAGTGTCCCAAAGGCAGAACCACACCCAAGCTGGTTAGGTTTTTAGGATAAGTGTTCCACTGCCCAAGACCCAACTCAGCAGCTGGACAAGACAAGAAATCCTCCCTCCCAGAAGTAAAGCTCTTGCTCCAAACTACAGAAAGGGGTGCACTTACGGAGTCTGAGGAGAGATGTTCAGCTGGCCCTGCAACAACACCAAGATCTGTTCCGCAGTACCTGAGGCTCAAATTACAAATTTGTGCTATAGATGTAGAGTAGTCATGTCATTTCTTCAAATATTAGGTACAGCCTTTACACCTCTTGCTCATTACAACCAGAAATGACAATTAGGTACAGGCAAACAAAACAGAGATTGTATTCCCTTTATTACTCCTGAAAACACAATTAGGCTCAAAATACCTTATTATTCTCGCCTCTGTTCCAGACTAGATGACCTCTCCAGTCCTGTGTTCAAATTAACAGCTCAGTACCATACTATGTAAAAGCAACAAGAGGACCACATCATTGCAGAAGGTTGATAACCCCTTCCACAAAACTCTTAATCTAATTGAGTACTCATTCCTTTACACTGCAACTTAACAATTCAACAGCTTGTGTAAAATCTGTTTGCTACAGCTTGGCACAATTCCCTGGAACTGAAGTGCAGGTATCACAGAAGTTATTCTGAAATTGGTTCTGTCTTGCTGGCAATCTTACTGGAGAGGTTGTGTATTTAACAGGCGTGGAGATGGAACAACTCCACAATCCAAAACAGAGGTCCTGGCTACATCATTGAAGCATACTGACAGGGGGCCACGAAGAGAAAATTATATCCATTTTGCACATCAACAGAAAACTTTCCTTTCTAGTGTTGTGTTCTTAAAAGGTGCTAATCAAGCCCAAAATTATGCTAAGTAAGTATAATTTTGCTTAGTAAAATTATGCTAAGTAAACTAAGTAAAATATTTTAACTAAATTTTAACTAAGTAGATTATGCTAAGATTAAGCTACTTATATCAAACAATCAATGGTCTAAGTATAGAAACATTTATTCTGCACAAAAATTAATACACAGAGAAAGAATAGCTAGAAGAATAAATAGAAAGACAGAAAGGCTGACAAATATCACCATTAGTGCTCCAAAACCAGTGAAACAAATGAAAACATGCCCACCCATAACTGAAGTTATATGTTTAGAGTCTATTCTATACACATGCATACAGAGCAGGCAGGCACAGACAGGAATTGCTCTGAACTTTGAGACAGCAGTAGCCTTGGTTGACAATGCCTGTGTTCAACACCAGCTAGAAAACCCTACTTTATACAAAGCCAAAACTCTGCTGCTCAGTGAAGCCAGATTGATTTCTGGCCTGATAGATGGTGAAATGTAACACACGGGGACATTTTACAAAGGTGTGAAGTGTTTCATCCTTGTTTTTCTACTTCTGCTTATCAAGAACCAGCTTTAAATGTGAGGGAAAGAAAACAGTACTCATCAGAATAACTTGAAGAGGTTCTCCTTGCATATGATAAACATGTTTCAAAGTTAATATATAGGTATTTAATTGCATGCACAATCAAGCCCTGCCCCACTCCAAAATAAAGGAAACCACCAGGCTAAAGAAAGCTTTTATTTTATTTTTTTTTTACAGGTATTATCACTAAACAGTTAATTTAGGTGCACACTCCTTTCTTTTTAATGAAAGGATCTCAGCAGAGAATTACCTACTCCAACTAGGAATGCTGAGCTCAACTGAAGGCTGCCAGAGTTCAGCAGAACTGCAACATGAGGCCAAGAAGTCCGATACCAATTATTCTCCAAAAGACAGAACACACTTCTTCTTCAGGTAGCAAAAGGTTTATCTAGACATTTTCTCTACCATATTTTTCAAGTGCAGTGCTTCAGACTTGTCCACATTCACTTTTTCCATGTCCTCCAAGAACTTGGGAGAGAGGTGAAATGTTCTGAACACAGGCCATATGAGAGTAAATGGTCAAACACCTATGCAGAAATTTTTATCTGGAGATGACTGTGAAAAATATTAATCAGGTGAAACAGAGAGAGAATGAATAGACACAATCCCTTGTTCTTAAACAGGAACCTATGTCCCATTTAAGCCTAGATTTAATCCAATTGTCAGCAAAAGAAGTCAGACATCTTTAAGCAACATTCATGAAGATTATATCTCAAGGGTTTCCTTACTGTGCTGTTTCCTTTCATCATTTCTAATTCACTATAGCCAGAGCTGTCAGTGCATTATGTCTTCATCCCAAACAGCTCATTAGAAGAAATAAATACAAGCAAAGATGAGGTAATGTAGCTATTGAATGTCCTCATTTCTTGCAGAGGTACCAGGAAACTAGTCAAAAAAACCCAGACATCCCCATGCTTGCTGCTCAAGAGCATACATTTCTCAGCACTAGAAAAAATTCTTTTCCCTAGGAATATTCTCCTCTTGCCACCTCAATCTTCTACAGCAATAACTCAGCCCTTATTCCTTTATTACTCCTCTTTTTTTCCATCAGATTACACTTCTCTTTCTCTCTCTTGCACACCTGCTTTCTTTTTCTTCCCCTCTTTCTGACTTTTCTTGTTTAAGGTTTGGGAATAACCTTCTGTTATAGGTCCAGAAGACAAAGGACAGTTTCTTCAGCACGCATGTGGAAAAAGCCTCTGAAAGTTACTTGGGTAGCATCACCATTGACAAAAAAAATTTGAGGACATGTCTACATTACAAGTATCTGCTCGCTTTCATGGTCTTACTCAGGTCCTAAATACACATCTTCAGTTTTTACAGTCAGATCCTAAAGGAAAGGTAGCCCTATGCTAGAAAATCCACATAGCTTTCCTCAGTCCTGTGTTGCAGCCTCAGAGGTTCACATGTGAAAGTTCACAGCCAAAGAGCATCACCTCAGAACGTTGTGACACTATCAGCCTGATTCAGAAATTCCATCACATTTACAGGATTATGTTAGAAATTGCATATTTCTTTGTGGTTTTCAAATTTTATTTGCATGCTGCTTTCAGGTCCTCAATAATCATTACCTTTCCACGTCTCTACAACTCCCAGAGGGATCAACAATTCTCTGAGTGGGTATTGCATCATAAATAAATGTTAACAAAGTTTCACGCTAAAGGAAAAATAATTTCCTTTTTGAAGCTAGTAAGGAAATAAAAATACTTCCACAATATTCCACACACAAATTCCAAGCAAAAATATCCATGAAAGACTTACATGGAACACAAAATGAGTCATGCACAGAAGTAACAAACAGATTTGAGCAACCAGAATATAATGTGCTGTTTGGAGTGTTCTAAATAAACTGTACAGAGAAGTAAAAGGCAGCTTCTCTGTTTCAAATGCACAGGTGATACTCAGAGCCAGCAAGAACCTACTGATAAGGATTAGCCCTCCTGGTTTTGTTCATGCTGCATCTTCAATAGTCAGGGCCTCACAGCTGGTGGAAGGATCAAAGTCTGACTCTGTTATGTACTAAAATATTCTAGAGAAAAGAAACTATGATTTTTCTGCTTATATACAACCAAACAGAAGAAATACAATGGAATTACATCCCTTTCAGACACCACACCTTCAGGAATAATTAGTATTGTTACTTCCAGGGCAACTATTTTGAAGGGTGTTTCTCAGGCCTGATTTCATCAGCATCTCTGACTTTTTTTTTCCCCTCCAAATTAACTGCTGCTACTATGCTAATTAACAAGCCCTAATAGTTCAGTCCCTAGAGATGTGGGCTGGACAGAATTTAAGCAGTGAAGAAAAAGAGGTTCTATTTATTTACCAGCTCATGCTTAACAATCATGCCAGCTGGACCTAAACATTACCAGCTTATAAAAGACTTGCTGGTCCTGGCTATGGCCCAGTGTGCAGGCACCTTACTGGGAGATGCACACAAAGTTAGGCTGTGAATGCCTTCCAAGATTTACAAGCCATTTTGTTGCCTTCTACTGTATTTTAATTTTTTCCACCTGATTGCAAATGCCCAATTATATTCAATATTATCAAATAATGTTTTTTCTTTAAATTTTGTTTTTAAAAAAAAGTTCTTTATACCTTTCTGACTGGATGGAAAGCTGATTGCTGGAGTGTGCTTGCAGGGGAGTGACTGCTGACACTGGCTTCTTCATCTAGTGACTGTGACAAGGAGGGACTATAACTTTTGTCAAGAGGAATGACATGCTTCTGGGCATCAGGTTCTGTGGAGCTCTCAGAGACCTGCAAATCACAAGTGAGAATTTGCCTTTTCAACATCTTAGAAAGAAAAATGGTAATAAATTTGCATCAATTCACAGCATACACATTATGACAAGCCCAAAAAGACTCTAAAACAACAGAGATGTTTGAAGTAACCCTAAGTAGAGAATGAAGAAAGATTTCTCTCAAACCTTAACAAATTATTTAAAAAAAAATTTCAATAAAGATTTCTCAGACCAAAATTTAGTCATCTTCACTCTGTTCAACAATAATTCAGAATGGAATACTTTTTAAGGGCTCTAGCCTTCATGTTTCCAGTAAAAAAGAGTTGAAATGGAGAGTGAGAGTACTGCAGTCCTGCAGTTTCCTGTTTACTAGGAAGTAAGAAAGAATGATGGTGCTTTTATTCTCCCCTATGCTGCTTACCATGCCTATTTAGAGTTTCAGATCTTTGGGATCCAGATTCTTTATGCAGCATTTTACAGAATATTTTGGCCCAATCTGCATGAGGCGTAAAGCCTCTGCTGCATACATAGACAACAACAGAAAGTTCAAAGAAATACAAGAAATCTCAAAGGCATCTCCCATTTCTGAGCTTACTTTGACTAAACACAACAGGAAACAATTTTTAGAGAACTTACATGTACTTCATCCTGGCTCTGCTGCTGCACTGGGGCTGGCTGCCTTACTATGTAGTTGATTTGACCAACTATGGTCTGTTGAACGTGCTGAGGTGGCTTGGCTTTGTTCAACTGCAAGCTCGACTGTCCCTGGGCCTGCAGAAGAAGTTCCAGATCCTTTTTCATCTCTTCCAGTTCAAACTGGTGGTGCATGATGTCCAGGCTCTGTTGGATGACTTGCTTGTGGGTGCTCTCACTCTGACCCGATGGTGGCGGTGGTGGTGATGGTAGAGGCAGCTGCTGCTGCTGTGGGGGTGGCTGCAGCAAGTGGTTGGATTTCATCTTCTGGAGGTGGCCGAGTTGCACTTGCCCAGCCGGTGCCTGCAGAGGAGCCTGTGTGCGGAACGGCTGCGGATGGCTCGGGTGAACTTGCTGGGCTTCATGTGATGCAACAGCATAACCCAGGGGCGCAGTCTGCTGCAGCTGCTGGGGTGGTAAGTGCTTCCCCATCCTCCCAGACGCATTCTCCAGCTCTGACCGTGACTGCTGTTCCAGCCCGGGCGGTGTCAGCTTCACAGGCTGGGGGGCACCCCTTTGCTCTCTGTCATGTTGCTGCTGCAGGCTGTACTGCAGAGGAAAGTGCTGCTGGTGCATTTCGGGAGGTTGCCGAAAATTTTTGTGGTGGTTTATGTCTTGGTAAGAAGGCTGAGCCTTGTTTGGGTGTGGAATGCTGAGGCAGTGTGAGCAACACACGGGTGCAGAACACTGAACTGCAGGTGGAAACGGATGTGCCTGGCTATTCACAGGCTCCAGCTGTGGTGCTGATGAATGGTGCCCATGATACAAAGAGGTTTGGAACCCTTGAACGTTTCCACAGAGTAACATATCTGAGTGAGAAACATGTCCACCTTCCACTGTGAAACCTCCTGGAAAAAACAGCAAATTTACTCTCTCCTATGGTCTTTACACAATAAAAATTGTAGACAAGGAAATGACCATCATTCACATTTCAAATATAAGAGATATTAAAATATCCCTTCTAAACAGTCTGCCAACATATATTCAAGACAAATCTTTCAATATTTTTCAGTGATTTCAAATCATAGCAAACTCCCACTGATGTCAGTGGAACTCATGGTTGAATTACCCTGCAAATACTTTGAAAAATTGCCCTTAACTTATTTTACCTTAAATGATGAATATGGCTCATACTTTCATTTTTTACTGAAGGATGAGCTTATCCTCTCATCCATAAACACAGGTAAATAAGACAGCTTCCAGGGTGAAAGTGACAAAAATATGAGATTGATGTTGCATAGGTGAGACTCATAAAAGCTAGAAATAGAAGTGACCTATGAAATGATCTTGTCTATGCATTTAGCCAAGAGAAGATTACTCCTTGCAACACTTTTGATAGTGTTTTACCCCATTTTGTTTTTACTATCTTAAAATGGGAAGAGAACTGATCTTTTAGATCATTGATCACTCTACTGAACTGAATTTACTGTAAAAACCCACAGCACTTGGGAAACAAAATCACAGCATGCACATTTGCTATATAAATAACGCTGTTATTATTATGCAGTCAGTGTCCTAAAGTCATCTTTGTGCACATTAATTGTAAGTGTCTCAACACTTCTCAGGTCCCTTGGCCACTAAGATACTAAAAGAATCTGACACCTAAATGATGTCTTTTAATAGGTGAATTGATATAACTGGAGGGAAAAAAGCTCAGCTACACTAGCTTTTCTCAAGAACATGGCAAGAGTTTCAAAACTGGATGTCAAAACAAAAAAAGGAGAGCCCTTTAAGGAGAGTACTGTATTGTCTACATCTGTGTAGTGTAGCTTTGGGCACTTGCCTAATATATTTTTCTTACCCATATTGGATAGTTGTTTAGTCCAGTAGGAGGGATCCCAGGTAAATCTGATTTTCAGAGGAGGGCCTACATCTGCATTACAGTTTGTCTCTAACAAGCGCTGGATCTGAAATACAATCTGGTGACAAACCAAAGGATGACGATTTTATTCACAATCATAAGATCATAAAAAACGTATTATTTGAGAAACATGAAGTCCTTAAAACAGTTCTTACAATTACTTCAAAATAAGTATTGCTCTTACCAGTTCTTTACTGAAGAGAAATGGGATGCTGCTTTTACTGCACACGGCCCAGCTGATGAAGTTCTGAACATGTTCTACCTGTCTGCCTAAAACCACAACACCTTGCAGTTGTTGCTCCAATTTCTGCTTCCTTTCACTGGTGATTTTCTGTTAATAATGTGAATCAGTAGAAGACAGCTGTCATTCTTCAGACACCGTATTGCATACAATCACTGGCACTGCATTATGCATTATTTGCAGTAATACCGTTGTTTAGAATCTTTTTAAACCACCAATCATAAAAAGAAAGCAAATCCTACTCAGGAGATATGTCTGCATTTAGGAAGAGTAACGACTTCCCCAGGAGCAAACAATTTGCATTATTCTGGCCTTGGTTTAACAGATTAATGTAACACAAGAAAGCTCTAGAAGTTGGATCAAAATTGCACCTGGATCACTTTTTTTGCTCTTACAATACACAACAGCAGAGACTCGAGAAAGAATGTAAGAGGGGAAGCATGCACCATTTCCTCAGAACAGTCTTCCAGTCTCCATGATTTAGGGACCACAAACACAGAGCCTACATTATCAGTCTTGGAGTATTTTTCTATGAATTTGTCTAATCCCTTTTGAGCCCAGGCACAGTATATTGCTACTTGGAATTTCGCACTGATTTACCATTAATGTGAAGAACTCCCTGCCCTTGTCTGATTTGAACCTCACACTTGCCAATTCCATTCAGTGCCCCCACAATGCACTTCAACTGAGCACTGCAAGCGCATGCACAGTTCAGTTGTGGTTGTAAATAACTCAGGCAAACACTGAGATGTTGTCAAAACACATGAACACTGAATTTACTTAGTGCTTAAAAAGATAGAAATGATAACATACATTTCTCTTTTTTGTCAAGCTACTTAGCTGAGTAACCACAGCTGAACAAAACTATGTAAGTTCCAAGGCAGCCAGCCCATGCTGAGTTCCTTGTCTTTCCAGTATCTGCTAAAATGACCCAAGAATAATCAAGAACTGGAAACTCTGATCAGCAATTTTTGTGCTCAGCACATTTCAAAATAAAATCATATATATTTCAACTGGATATCCCAAAATTGAAGAGTCAAAACTGCAGGGTCTGTTGCAGAAAGTAGACAAAAGAATCATTTTTGAAACAGGGTATTAATCGTGCTGCTATTGGGTTTCTACAAGTTAAACATTAACACCAGAAGCTGGTTTGTTTTGCAGGTAGTCAAAAGGTGCACACATATTCTCTGTAAATGCATTAGAAAATGTGATTGACTCATGCAAACATTTTGCCACTTCACCCTGAATCTTTGTCAACCATTGATTCTACGTAAAATTCTGTAGGGGAAAAAAGAAATATTTGAAAATATAAGCAAAGGGGCAATAGCTCTCACAGCCTATATTCTTTCCATTGGCACTGGGATTAAATTTAATTTAGTTTAATTTCCCAAGGTATCAAGTAAACTAGCCTTACTTACTTCAAGTTGCTCAAGAAGGATATTTGTTCGTTTATCAATTTCATTCATCAGAACCATCTTGGCCATTTTTATTTGGTTTTCTACTTTTTTGTACAAGTGTTTTACTTCAAGCAACCTATGGGTAAGAGATACAGATCCCTGAATGAGCCAACTGGTATGTCATTTATTCACAGTTTGGTAGTTATTTGTTACAAGAACTGATCTAACTGTTGATGGAACTCCAATGTGAGTTGTATCATTTCCCATTAGTTCTCTCACACTTCTCTTAAACACAGAATTATGGAATCTTTTGGGTTGGAAGAAAACTTCAAAGGTCTTCTAGTTCAAACCCCTGGCAACGACCAGGGACACCTTCAACTAGATCAGCCTGCTGGAAGCCCCATCCAACCCAGCCTTGAATGTTTCCAGGAGCGAGGCATCCACTACCCCTCTGGGCGACTGGTTTTACCACCCTTATCAAAAAGCTTTTTCTCCTTCTATCAAGTCTACTTTCTTTCAGTTCAAAACCATTACCCCTTGTCCTATTACAAGAGGCCCTACTAAATAGTCTGTCCCCATCTTTCTTAGAAACCACTTCTAAGTATTGACAGGCCACAGTAAGGTCTCCATGAAGCCTTCCCTCCTCGAGGCTGAACAACCCCAGCTCTCTCAGCACATCCTCATAGGTATTCCATCCCTCTGACCATCTCTGTGGTATTTCTCTGGAACTGTTCTAAAAGCTCCACGTGTTTCTGGTGCTGAGGACTCCAGAGCTGGATGCAGTACTCCAGGTGAGATCTCACTAGCGTGGAGTAGAGGGACAGAATCACCTCCCTCGACCTGCTGGCAACGCTGCTCTTGATGCAGCCCGGGATAAAACTGCTTTTCTGGGTTGCAACGCCACATTGCCAATGAATATCCAGTTTTTCATCCACCAGTACTCCCAAGTCCTTTTTCAGGGCTGTCCTCAATCTCTTCAAGCCCCAACCTGTCTTGATACCAGGAGTTGCCCTGACCCAGGGGCAGTACATTGCACTTGCTCATGTTGAACCTCAGGAGGTTCACAGGGGCCCACTTGAGCTTGTCCAGGTCCCTCTGGATGGCATCCCATCCTCCAGGCATGTCAACTGCACCACTCAGCTTACAGTCAGCTGCAAACTTGCTGAGGGTGCACTTGATCACACTGTCTATGTCACTGATGCAGGTTGGGGCATGAAGAGATTGAGGACAGCCCTGAAAAAGGACTTGGGAGTACTGATGGATGAAAAGCTGGATATTTAGTAGACAGTACTGATCCCAATTTGGACCCCTGAGGGACACCAGTTGTCTCCAGTCTCCATCTGGACACTGAACCTCAACCACTGCTCTCTGGATGTGACATGCTTATGCTGATTGATTCATGCAAACATCATACCAAGAACAGTCTTAAGTTCTTTGTCAACAAATAACACACAGAATGCATCCAAAAAACTTTCACTTTATACTAGAGTATAAATAGTACAAATAGATTTGTACTCTTTGAAGGTGTTTGAAATGGTTTCTTAAATGCCAAAGAGAGATCCAATAGCTACTAACTGCATAACCAGTAGCTGAAATCCAGTTCAGATAATTAAATATTTTCATTTTTGTATTAGTCTTGACTGCAATTGCAGCTTGTTTTGAAGTTTCTTTAAGAAATAAGGTATTTTAAAAATTATCTTTATTCCTAATATTTTCAAATTCTAGTTCAGAAACAGATTATACAGAAAAAAAATCTTATCTCTGAAGTTAGCTGTCACATGCTTTATGAAGACTATGGAATCATGTATTACAATGCCACGACTTGTCAGCACCACTTAAACATGAATTTGATCTTTTTAATCTTCCTATTATTTCCTACCCTCCAAGAAAAAAAAATATAGCAGCTGCATTTAATTCTGTTAACCTACATTTAGTAAAAATAATATTTTGCATATCACCCACTTTCATGGGGAAAAAAAGTGCATAGCAATTACCTGTCTTCAATCTGTTTAGCTGAAACCTGAATCCCATTTTTTTTCTCTTCCACTTTAGTTATGACATTTTCCAGAATAACTCTCTGGTTTTGCAGAGCTTCGTCAAGATGTCTGAACCTGCAAAAGAAGGGGAAATTCTCACACAATGTTTTTCCACGTTCATAAATAAACAACCTATCAGTTGATGAGTTTAGGGGACCAGCTGCCTTAATACCTGTCTGGTCATGAAGCCCTGCTTCTTTTCTGCTACAGGTGCTCTCTCTGACAGCTGAACTTTATCAAACCTCATAAAGGCAGGTTCACATCACAAAATGTGTCCCTGTCCAAAAACAATGCCTTACATGGCTCACACACTTCCACAGGCAAGCAGAATGCTTGAGAATCGGTAACTCTGGTCGTGCACAGTCATGAAGTCCTTGGTAGAGACAAACATAAATACTTGAACTGTGCTCAGAATTGACTTCAACTTGTGCCTTTGAGCACAGTCATGAGAAACTCTCTGCATACATAACACCTGGGCAGACAGTGCAGCTGGGAAGGTACACACTGCTGGCAACAGGGAGTGCCTCTGGAGGGAGTGAGCCATGTGCTACACCATCCAGGCATAAGACAACTGATCTGAGTTTGCTGTGGCTTTCAAGTTCAGACCAGCCTGCAACATCAGCTGACAGGAAACGCAGATGAAAAGTCTTAGATATCAATTAGCTACAGTTTTAGCCTTGATTATGATTAAGCAATGAGTGTGTGGTACCTGTGTTCCTTATGCTCTGCCAGAAGGCAGCTGCGGCAGGTAAGGGTGTCACAGGTCTCACAAAACAGCTTGAGTGGCTCTTGAGTGTGCACTGGACAAAATAAGGGAATCTCACTTGCTTCATCTTCAGCTGCTGAGGGAAATAAATAAAACAAGGGTGTCATTGGCAAGGATTACTATTAGAGTTCAGAAAAAGAGTAACCAAACTCACAGTCTTATGGGAAGTCTTGATGATATTTTTAAAAGGTGCAGAACTGGAACCATCTGATTATATGAAGCAGGGATAGTTTATATTTTTCCTGGCCTTATACATCCTATAAACAGGATAATAAATCCTTATAACATCAGAGGGGTCAGAAAAAAAAGGCATCAAACCTAATTCATATTGTCCTCCAAACTCTCATGACTTTTAAGTATTTCTCATGATTTGGTGCACTTGCCTCACAACTTTGAGTGCACTGGTCTGGCAAACCACTCAGTGAAACTGTACTGTAAAATATAGAATAGCAAACATTACATAAACCTGCAGTCACAGCAGAAGCAAGGAAACCTTTTGCTCTTAAAAAGTCACATGAGCAATTGTTTCTCAAATTTGTGTTGGTTGCAATGTAGTTCATAAAGTTCAGCAGCTAGGGCTGATATTAGGTCCTAAAATCTGTTTTGAAAAGGAGTAATGTGATGAAGAGTAAGAATGGACAGTGGATATGCAAAGTGGAAGCATTGCTTCTGTACAATCTACTCTTGCCTCCCTTCCTGAAGGGTAGAATTGTTTTAGAAAGAAGGAACACTGTCAAGAATACCAGGGGAAAAAAAAAGAAAAAAAAAAAAAGGAAAGCAAAACTAAGGCAAAACAAGTTATCCACCACTGAAATTAGACATTCACAAATACATCTACGTTAACAGTTAAGGCCAAAGCTCTTTTCTTGGACCCAAAAAGCAGAGATTCCAGAGCCTAAATTATTAACCGGGGTAAGGACAGCCCATTATTATTACTGGTGAAAAAATATTTTTTTTCCTCAAAATGCTCAAAAACCTCAAGCTCGGGTACAGTGACAGATTTATACAGGTCAGTGTTCAAATCCCATATCCACAGAGCCATCAACATTGGGATATATACAGGGACAACAAGAAAAATCACAATTGCATCCTCAGAGTACTCCAACAAAGACACTATCCCATTATTCCTTATCAACGCATGAGAAATTAAACAATACAGTCCTTATTAGAGAACAAATATTGATAAAAACTTTAAATTATACACAAATATTTATTATTTATATATCATTATTTACTCATAGACCATCCTCTCATCCTGTAGCAAAATGGAGCCTTTCATAGAATCAAGCTTTTGAAGTGATAATATTGCAATAACAGACCCACAGTGTACAAGTTGTACTGACTCAGTCACTTCAAATTGGAAGAAGTGACAGCAAAGCCACAACAGAGAAGTAGAAAGGCTAAGAAAATCTAATGGCTGACAATGAGAATGAAAATAGGGAGAAAAATCCATGCCACACTCTAAAACAACGTATCAAATTGCCTAGTTTTTAGATTGCTCTCTACTCTAAATATTTCTAAGAAGGTTGATTTACTTCCTCCAGTTCTATTGACTTTCCTTCTGCCTTCTTAAGAATGTGCAAGAAGATAATTTGTGGCAGATTAGGCTGAGATTTTATGTAACAGCATTCCATAGTTTACATTGTTATGAATTATTTACTGCAGTATTGTGCTTTATTCTTCAGGGAAGTTTACTGGTTTATATAATTATTAAATCAAATGCTAATAGATAGCATTATTAAACGAGGAAATTAGATTAGGTTTTTTTAGCCTGTTCCAATATTTTCTTCTAGCTGTGAACTCACCTTCACAGCAATTTTTTTTCTGATTATATTGCAAATATGTACTTTTGTATTAAAACCTGCAGCTGCCAATGCAAATAATACATAACAAACAGGTTGTATAACCAATATGTAGCCAATGTGGATGTCAAAGATCATCTTTTCTGACTCCTTATAGGGTCAGATTTTACATCTTAAAAGGAAAACAAAAAAGACCACAATAACTATCTCAAGATTCATGGGCTGGAAAACCTCTCAAAGTGTTCAGCATCTACAAAGCATACAAGCTATTTTTCTGAAAACTCTAGATAAAATTAGCCATATTAAACTCTAGCTTATGAGATACTGTCTTTAAGGTCTGTGTATAACAAAGCCTAGTCACAATCTTATACAATGATTATTCCATTTTTCACTCTGCAAAGGGTTCTTTACCCTCTGGTGATTGTAATCAACCCAGAGAAATCAGTGGGTCTTTTTAGTACCATGTCAGATTTAAGAGACAGGCAGATTCCAAATGCAAGCTAAGGGTAAAATCAGTGTTATCTAATTACAACACAGACCCACATCCTCTGTCACGAGTAATCCCCTGACTCAATTGACATGTCAGTGAGAACTGCCACTGAGCTGTGGTATTCTTGACCTACTTTACTTTACACTCATCTCACAGCAACACTCTTCAGCTTAAAAATAAGTTTAATACTTAGAAATCAGGTGCTAAACAAGGGCAAAAGCCTGTTTTTTCTAGAAGCACATACCTTGACCACAACTATCCATGTCAGCTTCTTGATAAGAACCTCATTTGATGAAAAGGGAAAACTCAGTTGCCCTAAATTCTGATAATTCATCATTTGAGCCACTATTTTCTCCAGCCTATATTTTCTTTATCTCAGGTGTATCTCTTGTATAATTAACAGAAAGTTTTAAATCTCTGTTCCTCTAACCAGTTCATGTCAACTTTGGAAAAGCAATCACATCTTAGCTAATAGAGTTCTCCCTCCATTTGCATAAATCACAATGGCTCAAACTTTGGTTTTATAGGTTCATACTTAACCTTGAGAGACTGAAAGAAAAGGAGAGTATAGCAAAGAGAAAATTATTCCATTTGTGCACTAGCCTGTAAATAGCTGATATGTCAGTACCAGATCATTTACTCCTAATACAGTTTTGACAAAAGGATTGTTTCTTCTCAATTGCAAAGCACAAATTTCCATAACACAAGGAAAGAGTCTGCACTAACACCTAACGTTCTTTTGAGAAAGTTGGGACTAAGGGAGCTTCTAGTTTTGTGACTTTAAGCAGTTCAAGAATTCTGAAGAACTTTGAGCTTAAATAAGTTAACTTATTCCTAGTGTTAATACAGAGCCCTCCAGAGAAGTGCTCATTCTTCAGAGATTATTCCTCCAAGACTGCTGCTTGATCTGTCATAAAGCTTTGGCCCATGATGCCAGCATCTAGCTCTCCAGTGCTCATCAAATTCATTCCAGAGGCAGATTTCAAAATTTTGATATCTTGTGGTCACAGACACAAAATTTTCAAGGTTGGTTGTTTTTTTTTTTTTGAGAGGGGTTATTTGTTTTCAGTTTTTTCCTAACTCTCAGGAAACATCAGCATGTGTGAAAAACAGCAAGTAGCTGTTTTGACTCATCTGTGAATCACCTCTCATCATCTCTTCATGGTCATAACCAGCAGTAATTGTCTGGCACTCAAAAGAGAACTGCAATTTTTGACAGTACCTCTAGAAGTGGTTCAGCTAACAAGAATACAGTAGAGCAACTACACACCATACAAATGATAATGGCAAACTGGAGGAGGAGGTGGAGGGAGATGGGAATCACAGTACTGTCCAGTGTGTGCTATATTTCTGGTTTCATGCTTAAAAAACTTTATAGAAGTTTGGTAACACTTTTAGCTAATCAACTGGGACACAGAACACCCCCATAACTTTTCAATCCAGTTCTCAAGAAGCACATTCAAAACAATGAACTCTAACTAGCATATGCACACATCCCCACCTCCAAGCTACCAAAAGGCTATGGATTGGAATAGTTTTCTCATAAAGCTGTTTCCAAAAAGAAAATAGCCATTTCCAATACAAAGAAGCCCTCTCAGGGAATCCCCTACCATCAGTATTCATTATGTGGGCCTTTATTTAGACTCACAAAGGATGAGTCAGTAGAAAAAATGAAATCAGGCTACTTTAATATTGTTTTCCTCTTATAAAATATGGCATTTTTCTGGCCCATCCAGGTCCTGCCTCTCCCCATGCCCTTAGCATCTAAACACAAATTTGAATGACAAGTAAATTCTCAAAAATTGGATGAGTTTGGCACAGTGCTATGCACCATGGCCTCAGGAGTCACCAGGCTAAGGATACTGCCAGGCATCCAACTCAGCCATTCAGCTGTGTAGGCTGGGTCTCATTCAGCAAGCAGTGGATGGCCCAGGAAGGAAGCCAGAGGATGTGCAGTGTCACTGGAAGGGGAATTCTGTCAGAGGGCTGCATGGCAGGGGGTGATCAGATGTGTTACATTGAGCACAGATAATATGAAGAAGCAGAAAGGTTTCCCAGGGAAGCCAGGCTCCTCTAGTTCTGCCACTCAAGGAAGAAACTGTTTATCAAAATTAGTAGAAATAGGGAGGATTAGTGAGGGGGTTTTTCCTACTTTACTTCATTTCAGACCCAGGATATCTTACACTTTTCAGATGACTCAAGAAGGTCTGGCCTTTATAAAGCAAATGGCAGAAGACAGAACAGCTTAGAGGTGTAAGATCTCTTAATTGTTACAAGGGTTTACAAAGCAGGTGACTTGTTTAGAAGCACTGAATACACAGACTGAAGATGGCAACTGAATCTCAAAGCAGAGATTCATGGTTTATTTCCAGAAGACCAAAAAAACCCCAAAATCAACAGTATGAGTTCAAGTATTTGCTTTCTTTGCACTATTCTGTGGGGATATCTATGTCCTAAATAAATAAAATATATAATAATAATGCACAGATTATATTCCAAATAATTTTTTATATTAACTAGCCTATATGTGTACTAACAATCTCCTTGTTCATGGTGGGTTTTTTTTCAGCACATAGAATTTTAGGTTAGTGCTAAATTCTTTGTCATCTTATGTGTTTGCATCTTTTTCTTTACATAGCACACACAAACCCACAACTAAGTCACACATATATTTTCTTACCAGTATTTGTCAACAATGTGAGCTGGTAATCTTAGTCAAAGTGAAATGAAATTATAAACAGTTGGAGCCTCAAAACCACAGTCCTTATCTTGTCATCAACTCAAGAAGAAAAACATATTGTCCATCCAATCAGGGCATTTGAGAGGGGACTGGGGGACTTCAGTTTATATTATTCTCTAGAAAAGACCCAAAAACCATTTAAATGTAGTCTGTGCTTTTTTATTACTACCATTTCTACAGACTTTTTTTTTGTTTACACCCTATTTGGCAAAGGCATATCATGTCTCAAGTGCCTCAAACTCTGTTTGATATGGCCACCCACTACTTAAAAGAACTCCGTCTATAGCAAGTACAAAGTACAAGTTTCTACAAGAAAAATACTAAAGAAAAAAATGAAATAAAAAGTATAATTAGTGGGCTATATTTATTCCTTTTCCTGTCCTTCATCTTCCTTATGAAGAAAAATGAGAGTGCAGCACAAACTCTCTAGCACAAATAAATTCATATCTGAGCAAAGTGTAAAATTGTATCACTGTATAAAATTGAAAAATTCTCATTTTAGGTTACAAACTGCTTACATAAGTTTAGGTTAGGATACTCCACAGCAGATTTCTGGCATATGAGTAAAGTAAATAATGAGCAGTAGGAGGAGATGGTAATACTTTCTGTGGGTCATCACTGTATAGGGATAAGACATATTGGCCAGTGGGCTTCACTTGTGCTCTCTCATGGCAAAATGCACTCAGGACACATGCTTTTCCCTCCAGACTTAGAAAAGGAACATCTTGTAGTGATCACAGCCTTTTGCTGTCTGTGACTCCCTCACACACCTTGCCCACATGCACAGCAATTGCTTTATCATAGTTTTCCGAATGAAATTACCCAAAGGAGGACAGAAATACTAAAAGGGCAAGGCCTGTTGCTGTTGTAGCCTTCCTCACTCCACATACTGGAACGGCATCTGGAGAAGATCATACCTGTGAAACACAAATGTCCAACCTTTTCCTAGTACTGTGGAATGCTGATTGTGGCAATAGCCTCAAAGCTGGAGAAAAATCACATAATCTTTCATTGGCAGCTGCATCACCTTCTGAGTCACACAGCCAGGGCATGGTGTCTGTGGCACAGAGCCTGCAGCTACTCCTTTTTCAACCGAATAACTGACTGATATGAGAAGAAATGATACTTCAGAGTGTGTTCGGTACCTGTGCAGCCTTTCAGGGATACAGGCTGGAAGCGGTCTCCAGTTTCCTTGCCATGTCTGTGCTCCTCTGTGCATGAGCTGCACAGCCACTTATTGCATCTGGTACAGAGACTGTGAGCAGGTCTCTTCTCTTTACACATGGAGCAGCTCTAAGAACAAAAAGTGCAATTACATACACGGATAACAAATTAACGGTACAAACTTGTTTTTAGTAGACCATGATTCAGATTGGTAGGCTTAGTATTTTCTGTTCTCAGACTAATGCAATTCAAGTTATCTTAAGAGTCTGGCCATGGTATAAAAGGGAGCAGAAAAAAATTAGGACTTGAAGTTTTCAAATAAAATTGGTTGTCTTTTGGTGCTTTAGCACAATCAAACATAATTATGACATGGTACAAGAGTTATTCAGCAAAATTCTAGGGTCCATGTTACACATGAAGTCAGGAAAAATAATCACAATAACGTGTTTCTTCTAAACTGAAAAAGCAATGAAACTATGAAATAAGACTTGTTTGATTTAAGTTAAGGAGAGATAGGTTAAAAGTCACTCTGAAAATGAGAGGCATGCTCTGTCCATTTCTGTTAATGTTGTAGTACTTACTGATGGCTTTAACACATGAAATGAGTGTACATCTTACTTTTATATATGTATATGCATATATATATATTTACATAGAAAGATACAGATATTTTGTACCTCAGAAAAGATAGTCTAGGTTGCCCAGTAATTATGTGAAATGTTAGAAAGTCTATCAAAAAGTTTTTTAATCTAACTACCATTTCCTTTCTAATCGTAGCATTATGCAGAAGTGTTTAACCACATCATTTTAGTGTCGTGCATTAATTTCTGTTTGTTACTAATTATTTATTAAGGAACTAAAAAAAAAGTTGGCTATTTCTGCTTTCGTGTATATGAAAGTAAACTGGAGCTATGTCAGCAGAGCTACTCTAAATCTATACTGCTTTATTTAAAACTAGAGCTTACTCTATTTGCTTTAGCATTGTACAAACCACTCTGATACAGCATAACTGTAAGAAAAATACATAAAACATCCTAATGGTAAGACAATTTAGAAAACAGTATGGAGATACCATATACTATTAATGATAAACTTAGTTCCTATTCTCTAAAGAGCTGACTGGAAACGAGCTTAATTTATATCTTGATAGTGATACCATATATATAAATGGTATAAATATATAATATTATATATAAATATAATATTAAACATTATCTACAACATATGGTGAACTGGAAACGTAAGACACAGGAACGTTAGAAGAACTAAAAGCCTTATTTAACTCTTGTCTCTATTGATTCAACAGTTTAGGCAATGCCCTTTGTCATATAGGCCATGCTGCCTGGATATGTCACTAAAGGGGAAAGGAATAGAGCAACACATAAATGAAGTGGGTAATTCGACCTTTGGTACTCAGAATGAACTCAAGAGTAATTTCAAGATCAGCATAATGATAATTCTTTCAAAAAGGATTTGCACTAGGCATAAATCATCTTTTAAAACTCCCAATGTTTGTATTTTTGACTTACCACTGCCACAAATAGGTACTAATGGGCAGAATGAGCATAGGGATGCAATTTTACCATCATCAAAGCATAAAGGCTTGGCCACCAGTTAGGGGAACTGAAACATTTCCTCCAGGGTCACAATATATCTAGTGTACATGCAGATATCTCTTCAATATTGCTACTACTTAAGGCTACTGAAATAAATAATAATAGATGACAAAATTGCTTCCTAAGATGCCCTTTCTGTTGGACATCAGCTTATCTTCAATTCAGTTTTGATTGCATCCCAACTATTTGACGGGAAACATGAAGAGAAGGACATTCAGCATGCACTCAGCACGTAAACCCTGATGCAAGTTCTGGTCAATGTAATGGAAGAGTTTCTCTTTGTGGTGTCTCAGGGAATAGAAAGCCTGAAGGCAGAACAATTGCAGTTCTTGGCTGGTTGCCTTAGTTTTAAATCACAGCTTTAACATTTAGTGGAACATCTATATCCACCTAAATTCTGAGATGTGAGTGAGTGAAATTCTGATTCACTTCAGCACAAGAAGAAAAACCTTGTTCTGCTAAAATTAATTTAAATTTTACCGTTCCCTTCAGTGGGTCTGGAATTTCACAACAGGTCTCTTATCGACTAATTGTTCAAGAGTTTCTAAATATTCACAATCTTTTTCTAACAGATTAGGCAATTCTTGACAATAAGACAACAAAGCAAAATTTCAAATATGTTTAATTGTCTAGAGAGGGAACTGTCTGTGCAAGCCATTCTGCTATTTTAGCCATTTGCTTATTGACATGTTTTTCTGAAAGGTACCTGAAATAATTTAAACCAAAAAAGTCTAATAAAACTTACATAACCAAAATACAAGGCTTGGGAGCAGAGCTTGTTATATAAAAAGAAGTGTCTAGTTTAAAATGTAGGCCCATCTAGAGCCAGCTTAGGAATCAGGCCAAAAGTTGAGGGATGCTCTTCCTTCTCTGCAATAACCAAAACTGCTTAAACACAGGTTTACCTGTAACAGTTCAGCTGTCAGTCTGACTAGAATTTATATTGACACTGTTCTGTGTTAACATTACTTTTGAGCTGCAAAGTGTTTCCAGAGTTACATTATTTATGATGTGGAAATGGGCTTTTGGGCAAGAGATTCTGAATTGCGTATTTTTGAAACTCCTGCTGCTGGCATATAGCACATTCTATCATTCATGCTTCACTGCCTCACACACTGAGAGACATCTTGCTTCCAAACACTTTGTTACAAGCCCTGACAGATTCCCATTTGAACATATTAGGTAAATTAAGAGAATGATGGCAGTTCAGTTGTCTCAGCTAGATGACCTGGTGCTTCTCCTTTTGATGTCCCCAGTGGTGAAATTATGGCTTTAATTTTGGGGCTGGTAGTAGTGGTTAAAGACAGTTAGCAAGCAAGCTACATGACTCGACTGTTAATAAAAAGGAAGTAAGCCAAAAACTGTGAGGAAGGTTCACAATTTGCTCTAGGGTACTCATATCCTCCAGTGAGAAATAAGCTTCACTGAACAGCTCTTAGATCTCCGAAGGGATTACAGAAAAGAAAAACCTTCTTTTAAAGATGGTTTGAAAAAAATATTCTAATGCTTTTGAAGACATTAGATATTCTCATTTGATTTCCTTTCTACACAAATTCTCATGGAAAAATAAATGATGTGAGTCACAGTAATTAAGAAATCCCAGTATAGTAAGTGCATTTTAAACATTCAGAAATATCTTATGAATCTGCTGCTTCTTTTTGAAGAGTGTATGTGAATAGACCCCTTCTTGCTTTAGATCATGTTATGTTGTACTCTACAAGCAACTTATACGTAAGGATGTCAACACACTTTGCATTGACTTTACTTCCCCAGAACACTCCATGGATTAGGTTACACATTCTTTATTTTTCAAAAATAGAAAAAGTGAAACACAGAAATGACCAACAGGGAAGAAGTGCATCACCTCTGGAACTTTTTCCAACCATGTCACTGGGAAAGTCACTTGCTCAATTTAAATAGGTCTCAGGCCTTCATCACAGGACAGAACTGGATCTATAAATTGTTGCTGCCTCTACAGAGGTTAAGAGGAGTGGAAAGACATATCCTCTTTACATTATGGAAGTGTAAAGTCCCTGGAACTGAATATCCAATATGGCTATCCAGTTTCCTTAGGAATCAAAAGTGCAAAAGAGACAGACTGAGGCCCAGGAGCTGGTGCAGAAGGTGAAGTCCTGTATCCCTGCTTCTTGATTTCTCTTCCCTTGCCTTGGATCCCCTTTTTGTATAAAGCAGCCAGCAGGCTACAGAGTCATTTTGACAAGTTTTCACCTGTTTTAACTCCCAGCTATAGGTAGTACTATCTCATTCTGAAATCAATATTACTCATGTAAATAATAGAATAGTGTTTTGTAACATAGGGGGCAGAGATACACAGCTTTCTCTGTCGCTCCTGTCAACCCAAAGTAGTGGCAACTACAAACAGTCCTGCCTGTTAACTGGGTATTTAACAGAAGTGAAATCCATCTATGTACAGTATCAATACAAGGCCAAAGTCATAATCCTTTGTCTTCTGATTACCCTTTGAATCCATTCCCCAATGGGAAAATCCAAGTGGTGTGACTCTTCTTATCATTAAAACAGACAATCAGAAAATTATAATTGCCCACATGATCTAATGGGTAATATTGTTGTAACCATTCCGTTAACAATCTGCTGCTGTGGCCAGCAGGTCAAGGAGGTGATCCTCCCCCTCTGCTCAGCTCTAGGGAGGCCACAGGGAGTACTGTGTTCAATTCTGGTCTTCACAACTCTCAAGAGAGACAAAAAGCTACTAGAGAGGGTCCAGTGGAGGCCACAAAGATGATGAGGAATCTTGAGCATCTCTCATATGAGGGGAGACTCTGGGAACTGAGCACGAGATGGGACCTCGTTAATGCACATAAATATCTCAAAGGGCTGCCAAGAGGATGGTGCCAGACTCTTTTCAGTGGTGCTCAGTGACAGAACGGGGAGCAATGGACAAACTATAACATAAGAAATTTCATCTCAACAGGAGGAAAAACTTTCTATTGAGTGTGGCAAAGCACAGGAACAGGCTGCCCAGGGAGTGCATGAAGTCTCCCTCTCAAGACATTCAAACCCCACCTGGACATGTTCCTGTGTCACCTGCTCTGGGTGACCCTGCCTTTGTGGGGAGGTTGGACTGGGTGATCTCCAGAGGTCCCTTATAACATCGACTATTCTGTGATGTTTTTACTTTGCGTTGAGAGCAGAAAGAAGGCAATGAGGAATCCAGGAGTTTCAGTATCTTCCTAATATACTGATTATCACAGATACACTAGGATCAATATTTTTAATTGGCTATTTGAAATATAGAGAGTAAAACTGGTTCTTCAACTAAAATTTATAAAGTACAATCAAGTCAGTATGTCCATCTCTAGCAGCAAAGCAATTCCAGTGCTGCATAAGCAAAATGTTGAATCTGTTGTTCAAAACAAAATTTGCTCTGTTTTCAGTGTTCTTCTGGTACTGTTTCAACAACCCACAAGGCAACCAACTTAGTGGTTTTCACTTACCTTTGCCATAGCTGAATCACCAGGCGGAAAGTCCTTGAGGAAGAAATTCTCAACTACATCCCTTGCAAAGCAGGTCTGTTTGCACACAGGACAGGAAAGGATACCTGAATTTTTAAGAAAAGAAAACCACCACAAATAAAACAATGCAACACCAGCCATGTGAACCAGGAAGTTGTACAAACCACACTTCAGTATCGTGGTTTTTATATCACACGGGCAGTTCCAGGAAACTAAGGCATCCTTCAAGCCCTAAGTTACATGTGGCTAGATCTAGTTCCATACATAGAAAAGACAAACACAGCAACAAAATCCCTAGAAAAACACTATAGTTCAGTTGACTTATTTCAATATTTATCAGCGATACCTGTATGTCCAAATTCTCATTAATTCATTAAGGTTTACAGATTTGATTAAAAAGGACCTGCACTTTAAAATGTATTTCCTTGTTACAGATCTACTTATGCTTTCTGATATTTTCTAAGGTTCTCCTGGATCAGCCTGACATCACCAGAGGAGTATACAAGCATAAAACACACACTCCTTAATACTAGTTTCACAGTGCAGGATGCTCTCAAGTGAAGTGACAGAGGAGCAACATGCTTCTTGGAGAAGCAACAAGTCAGAATACAGGTAAAGGATAAAATAAAACAGTTGCATAAAGAAGAGTAAGAATCACAAACCATCTATCAAAACATGACCACCCCTAAAGCACAGCAAAGCAAAAACAAAAAAGCAGTATGAACAGCAAAAACTGTTCCACTTTCATCATCTACTGAACACAACTGGGATTAATCTTTGTGTCTGTCTGGGCTGAGAACCAGCAGTTCAAGGAGGTGTCCATAACTGTACACCTGCATTTTTTCACCTCTGTTATATCATTCCCTGACTTCCTGGGCTAGGACTTATATTTGGCTAGAAGCTCCAGTGCTTTGATTTTGGTGTTCTTTTTAAAAGGACAGTGCATGTTTTTGAAAACAGTCCTTCAGAGATGGTGGTGGTGTCTATTTTACCTTACCAAGTCTTTTTTTTATTCAAGATTTTCTGTTCTGTTGAGAACAGATTTTCAGTGCTATGTTCACCTTGCCAATTCACCTGTTTATGATAACTACCAGTATTTTCCATGACTAAATGGTGTAAACTCACTTAAAGCAAGATTTTAAAAGCAAGATCAACAACAATATTCTACTGAACTATGTTAAATGTGCTCTTTTCCCTTCACTAAAATTATTTTTGCATATGGAGAATGGCTTGTAGGTTAATTATAACCTTAAGTTGTTTATTACTCTTTGTATTAAATAGTTAAAGTGAGATTCACATTTTGCAGGTGCTTAGTATTACCTGTCCTTTAGAACATGGCTCCTTCAGTCCCTGGCCAGATGTACAATGCTAATTCTGAATGTCTTCCATTCTCCAGTAGCCCAGAGCTGGGCTACTGTAACTTTAACAGCAGCATTTTACATTGACACACAAACCCCAAAACATTCCTACATTACCACTTCCGACAAAAGCACTACGCAGTCAGATGTCTGATCATGTTCACTTTCATTCATAAATGTTTTGAAGAAACCTTGAGTTCTGATACATCACCTTTGAAGAGTATACCTTACTAAGAACCACTTCCACGAGCTTTAGGTCTCTTTTCTTACAAATCTTGTATAAAAGCAAAAGGACAATTGTTTCTTATTTTCCAAGGTTGCATTTACAACAGAACTGTCATTTGGGGGCCCAAGTAGCAGGCTATGGTGTACCTAAAGTAGTTTAACTGTGCAGTTCACACAGCAGTGAGCGTTCATGTAGACAAGAGAAGGGACAAGCAGTACCCACATGACTGTGCAACTCAGCTACGAGGTATCCCCAGGGAAAGGGCAACACAAGCAATTGCCGAGGCTCTGCTCATCTTCTGGGTGTGTAACCTGAATCTTGTTTAACTGTATTCTGGTCACGGGAGTTACAAAGATAATAAAAATTTATCTGATAAAAGATGCCTGTGATGGCAGAAAGCTGTAGAAGTCTTTTAAACTTTCCCTTAATATAACGAGTGCAGCTGAAAAGGTATCTTAATTACCTGCAACTTTTGTAGCTAATCATGTCTTCTTATGTTACACCCTAGGACAACACACTAGGTCACCCTGAAACCTCTCCATTCTTTCTCAAATCAGTGTGTGTGTGTCTTTTAGATATCTCTTAACAGCTCAGTTCTCTAGAGAAATGTCAAAACAACAGGAGCACTGCAGTAAGCAAGACAAGCTGTGTTACACTGACAGTGCCCTCCTACTCCTCGTAAATGGTGCATACTACAAGCACTAATGAATTCTAGTGCTAATTCCTAGGAGGTGAAACAGTTTTCAAGTTTCCCTGTGAGCACTGCACAAAGTGCCAGAGTTGTAACAGCAGCAGAAAGAAAAAGACAGATACGTTGTGACTGAAAACCTAGGAAGTAGGATACCTCCTTTCCAAGCAGGTTCTCAAATAAGGCTCATGGGACAAGCTCTAATTCTCCGTGCAGTGAATAGGAAACCATCTCCTGACTTCACAGAGAATTGCCTTAAGCCCTTTGAGACTTGGAAGTAGTTTCTTTCTCCCATAACAGCATTGCCCAAGCAGGGCCAGTTCTGGATCTGGTAAACACTGAGAGAAGACCTCTGTACTGAGGCTACAGAATACACTGCAAATTGACCAGAGGGGAAATTACCAACAGGTTACTTTCTGTAGTAAGAAATGCATGACTCGCACAGTTATTCTCTCATCTACATGCCACATGAGTGAGCACACAGTCTTACACAAAACATTTTTGGGAACAGCTGCTTGCTGGGAAACAAAAACATAGAACTTCACCATAGCAAGGACAACTTCTGTCTACACACCACATAAGATAAAAAAGTTAATATTGCAGTTACTATTTCATGTCATTCAGTTAGTGTGGAATGTTATATCAAATTATACCAATGATACTTAATATGAATGCCTATGACCTCAGGCATGTTCATGTGAACTTTAAATTCTGCTAATTTGTTACAAACCAGTGAAGTATAGAATACAGTATAATTAGAATGCATTAATTTGATAATGAGCAAGACTGTCTTTTAAGTGTTTTTAAATTACAAACATTTAGAGCAAACTTCAATACTTTTCACCCTTGGAAAGCATAAATCATGCATGGATTCTCCACAAAATCATCCTTATATATTTTGAGAAATGCAGTGGTACTAAGAAATGTGAAAAAGTCAAGATTTTGAAGGTAGATGACATTGCTGATTATGGTTTTATGATTTTATTGTTATGATTACTGCTTCTATGATTAAGTGATATCCAAAAGTGATGCCCTGAATGCCACGGCACAATTTTTTCTTCAGGTTCTATATCCAAGTTATGCTACTGAAATCAGTGCTGTTCCAGACATACACATGGAGCCAGTTGCACACACACAGATCAGAACTTTGTATTAGACTCACTACAACAGACCAGGTACAGCTTTGATTGCGTAAATGTCAAAGTGTACATTAACTATCCAAGTAACTGTAAATTACAACGATTTAAAATCTAAAACTCCCCTGAGATGAACACAACACATGTAGAGCCCTCAGTTTAATTAAAAAAAAAAAAATCAAAAAAAGAAGAGCATAACAGTTAACAGAAAAAATAATGGAGACACCATGGCAATACAGTATCAGAAGTCATCTCCTACCCATAGGAGAACTAATCAAAAGCACCTTCTTACCTGTCCTAATACTGACTTCCATATCTAAGACTTTATTAAAAGCACACAAGACAGATTTTCACCTTGCTGGAAGAGGGATTACCTGAATGTGATGGCTTCAGAGATCATACTTGTTCAGCTAATTGGGCCTATTTGATACTTTTTCTGTTCAATAAAAGCCTGTGCTCTCTGGAAGTGCCCAACCTTTTTCAATATAAATTCCCCAAAGAATCTAATGTTAGCTTGGCATAATAAATACACTGCAGAATGGTTTGCAAAGCAATTAGCCTGAAATTAAGCAAACCTCACATACGTATTTACAAATAGTCACAAGCAGCAGCTACATCAACAATTCAAGGGGAGGGCACTATGTTGTGCTTGTGTTCAAAGTGCAAATCACCAGTAAAGTACAATTTCCTAGAAGCCCCTTACCTGTGCTCTGGATAAACAGTTAGAGAGCCACCCACAAAGTCACCTGTGTCAGGGAGCAGGTGTTATTAAGAGCTGCGCACACGGTGTGCTCCCTGGAATCAGGCTGTGCTGCGATGAAGACTGAAGTCACTCACCTTTCACAGAATATCTGGGGCTGCCCTGCTTCCTTTGGCCTGGAATGCTGACAACTCAGCAGGGAAGAAAGGTGTACTGGGCCACTGCAAGGTGCAGAGTTTTTCTCCTCTTGCTTTCTTTCTTGTCCATGCCTCTCAGATTCATTCAGGCTTCTGATAACTTAGTTATATTTTTCCTGAATAAAAATCCCATAGTCAAAATGAGTACCACTATCCTACTTCCTTTCTTGCCTGTGTCTTCTCTCAGTCCTCAGAAAAACCTGGAGCAGGTGTTCAGGTGGAAAAAGAGCTTTTTCAGATCCCGACAGTAGCAGGTCTTACAATGCCATTCAGTCCCACAGTACTTTTTGCAGGCCATTCCCTAAATATTTTTCTTGCCTTCCTACCTTACCACTGCCTTCAAACAACACTGTTAATCTGTTTTAAGAACCTGTACTTGGCAGACAGCTCATTTAAATATATCATTATTACAGCACTGTGGGTGAAAGGAAGAGTAGTCAGAAGCCCTAGAGACTCACTGTTTGTACGTATGAGAATGATGCAATTTCTGGATCTAAGCAGCAATTCAACATGGAATTACAGGATTTGAACAACAGTTTACATATTAAGAGATCAGGAGCCAAATTCAGCTATGATGCAATCATGATGCCTAAAGAGAGTCCATTATTGATATCAAAACCTCTAGAAGTAGGAGAAAGCTGAGAGAGCTGTTGACATGTTCTATTTCTGCATGGAAACTAAATTGATAGGAAGGAGGTAGGAATATTTGCATAAATTATCTTTTAGAAGTTCATTGACTCCTGCTGTTTAGCACTTGAAATCATTATTTATGACATCACATTTCACTGCTACAGAGATCACCATGAATTCAGAAAGTCTAGCAAGACTCCTAACGTTGGATTTAAGCCCTGCTTCACTAGGATACACAGAATGAAAACCCTATTTTGGGATTATATGAGGGGAAAAAAACCACATATAAGCTATTTACAGTGTATTTGAGTTATTGGCTAGTACTGAACAATCACTGGAGACCACAGTGTGCTGAACAGACTCCCACAAAGTTTCATTACCTGTGGGATTTAGAAGAATAGCCTTACACCGACATCCTTCCAGGGCTCTGCCACTCCTGTAACTACCATCCATAGCAGGATAGTGCATCTGAACACCACCACAAAAGACACCAGCACTAGAAGCGACAATATCTCTGTGAGTAGTTATGCCTATGTACAGGCATCTCTGAGCCCTGAGAAACTTCTGCAGCAGATGTTTACTTTGCTGAATTGGTCTGCAACCCTTTTTCATAAGCCACACATTTATCTCCATTCTCACACTCCCATCAGCAGCAGTAACTCGACAGAGGGTTGGGCAAAAATGAGAATTCAAAGGCAGTGAGTCCAGTAGTCAGATGCAGTCACCCAGCCTGAACACTGCAACTCCACACCTGGGGTATCCAAGATCAGCTTTCAGGAGAACAACCAGCTTCTGCCATGTAGTGTTCAAGCCTTAGTTCCCCCCAGGTCAGATCTCTCACACCCCACAGCACTTTCATTTCCATTAATGAAAGTTGCCACACTGCCTTACACCCAGGGAACAGTAAGCAGACATCAAGTAGTGACCCTCAGACAGAGTGTTCCTTTGTAGAAGCACAGATAAAGAAAGAACTAGAATTTCTGAGTGCCCTCAAGTATTTACTCCACCTGTATGACAGCAATCTAATTTATAAGTGACAGAGCTATGATAATTTGCAGCAAACACCTCTGAAACTGCAAAGTGTAACCTCTCCACCACGTATGGACACCGAGCACAAAGACCTTTTGAACACGAAAAGCTGAAGACCACAGTTTTGTTTCAAGGTCTTCCAGTCTGATCAGGTTTAACAAGAAAGAACCCTCCAGCTGGCTGTCTCAGAAATAAATCAATGCAGATAATTAACTTATTATTATCATGAGAATTGATTAGCATAAAGAAACAAACAGTGGAGCTACCATACACACCACATTTATACTTGCTGTCCACATGTTGCACCTATTCCTCTGCTCTTTTTCCTCCAACAACCATCAGAATAATTATTCTCAGAGAGCATTAACTACAGCTCAAGCTGCAGGCATAATTTACACTTCCTTGGAGACCCAATTATAGTTTATAGGAAACAGCTCTGAAGACAACCTCCCACTCTACAGTTTCGTATTTATATAACTAAACCCCTCATTGTTTCACTCGCCTTTTGGATCTGGCAGCTGAACAACACAGTGCAATGGGATGACTGATTTAAATCCATTTTAAGATGACTAAATCTATACACTGTGAACAGTTTCTGTCTTTAGAATAACCTTCCTACTTCCATTTTTCAGATGTAAAACATTTACCTGGTGTTAAGTGGCTCTAATTAAAGCAAAAGGGTATTTTCCTTCAGAGTTAATAGATGCATTGCATTGCATCACTTGCCTTGCATGAGTGCACCAAAATGTATTTTGAGGGTCCTGGAGACACCACAGCTGTACCAACACCAAGGCAGCCAAACTGTCTCACTGTAAGCCTAATTACGGTTTAAAGAACTCTGGCATTTTTTATCATTATTATTTCTTTTTTTAATACAGACTAAGTACAAGCTAAGGCACTGTGTGTTGACACCTGGAGTCTCCTTGAGCCAGTATATCATACTTCTTATGCCAAAACTTCACACTGAAAATGAGCCTGGAGCCAAAAGAGTCCTAGAGCTCAAAATCCTTTCCTTGAAATAACCCCTTTGAAGACATCTCTGACCACATTAAATGTAACTATGACCAATGCCTGGCTGACATTTGGATGTGCCTCACTAACAAGTGTTCACAATTAGGGATGCATGGTTACATCCAGCTAGCACCATACAAGCTGAAGAAAATGTTTATTTTCAGGAGTAAA
This sequence comes from Myiozetetes cayanensis, assembly GCF_022539395.1. NCBI lineage: Eukaryota > Metazoa > Chordata > Aves > Passeriformes > Tyrannidae > Myiozetetes > Myiozetetes cayanensis. The sequence continues at coordinate 51,130,867 of NW_026087853.1, forward strand.
TAATAAAATACAGCAAGTGGACATCTGTCAACAGTTGAAGCCACATTTATTCTCTTTAAAAGTCTGTTTTTCTCTTAGTTTTATACAATCAGTTTGCATTTCCCATTTCTATATTAGGGAAATGGGTAACACAGGCCAAGCATTAAGGTAACAGAACCCAAGCATGGACAGTTTTTTACTTATGCAAAGAATGTGGACAGAAATTATGCACTCATTTTCCATGATTTTCGTTATCCAACCTAGAGAAGTACAAAAGGGTAAAGAACATTTTTAAAATAGAATTGCATTAAAAAAACCACACAAGTTCAATATAAAAACACGATAAAACTAAATGTAACACTTCACAAAGCAATTTACAAAGCTGGGCAACTACTAATCACATTTTACTAACATAAAGTGTAATTTAAAGGTCAGATTAATTATCCAATTCAGCCACAAACAATCTAAATAATACCAGGACTCGATATCAGTTAGCAGAAATCTCAAGGTGTTCCAGTACATCTTTCCTGATCTACCTTGTTCTCAGGGGTCTAAACTGTGATTGAGCAGTGGTTACCTATGACTTTTTTTTCCTTAAGGAAAATAAAACCAAACCAACGAATCCTTTAGGAGAGACAGTCTTGCAAAAACACGAACTGCTCACAACAGTGCACCTAAACTGGTTCACATTTTACTACTTTTGAAATTAATATTTAAAACACTGAAACAGTTTAAATAATTGAACAACTTACAGAGAGGAAGAATTTCAGAAATAGGGTAAGGAAAAGAAAAGAAAGACTGGGAACCTTAAAGTTCCCTTCATATAAGAAGCATATGCAGGAGCCAAACTCACAAAGACATCTTTCTTTTTCCACTCAAATTGCTTCCAAACTCTCAGTTCTCACACCTATACACATTCTGATATGTATGCAGTTTTTCCATGTGAGCTCTGGCTATCTCAGAGCTTCCTTTCATGAGTCACCTTAAACATACATGGGTATAAAAGTAAGTTCTAACACCAACACCCACCAAATATCAGGACTACTTACCTCCAGCTTGTCAGCAATTTCAGTACAGCAACAATAAACTAGAAAAGAGCTTTCTATTATGAGAGTACTTTACTTTCACTTGTAGTAAAGCAGCATACAGAAACCTGCAAATTCAAGTATGCTTTTTGTAGCAAATATCAGATTAACTTCACTTGGAAATACATTTAATTTTTCCTTTCTCACACTTTCTTAAAGAATCCACAGTGAGTAAGGAACACATTATTCTTACAGGCAATATTTTATGTTTACTCAGCTAAAGTGGTTTAGCACTTGCATGTAAAGTTTATTATTAGCACCTATGCACGATCATACTTAAAGATAACACTGAAAACTGAGTTGGCACTGTACTGCCCATAACTCAGCAACCAGTGCAGATAAGACAAGCAACATTTAGCATCATGTCAGCCCAAGAGCTCACAAATTTATCCTGGCTGACTTATGGTGGTAGCAGTTTCAGTCGTTGACTTAATTAAGAGACACAGATGTTTTGGTTTTGCTGCTTTCCTTGCTCATATATTAACTGAGTCTCTGCACCTGGTGTCTTACTTCATTTACCAGGTCATCACTGTTCATTATTTCTTTTCTCCGATCCTGCTCTTTCCCACAGAAATTCCCTGCCTATAAGAGAATGAGGAAGTAAACAGAGAAACTTCAAGAATACAGAAATAAATGAGTATTCATTTCATTTTACTGTAGACAAAGAATTACTGATTTGCTTGGATTCTTGATCCAGCTTGAACAAATATCTAATATTTTAACAACTCATGGGAACCTTTAGCTGTACTTTATCCAAGATCACCAAGTGGTGGAAGTTCACTTTTCCTCTTGGCAAACAGAAACTAAGAGGAGAGAGGAACAGCTTAAATGTCAAATGAGAATACATAACAAGTAATGGAGTGCTTGTTTCAACAGCATTTTTTATGGAGTAGACCCCTCAGACTTTAAGCCTACTATGACAACATTAAAAATTTTAAGGGGGCATTACTTGAAATGACTTCTTTGTTGCCTTTATCTTCTTCTCCTACCTTCATACCTTTTTCTATCTGTACCCTAAACACGAACAGCCTTTCTCCTTTGCCATTAAGTCATTCCCTTTTCCTTGAGTTTTGTGTTTTGCTAACCTTTCAACAGCAACCTCTTCAGCTGTTTCCATTTGTTCTCAAACCTGAAGTAGTCTAGATTGTGTTATCTCATCAATTCTGATTACCATCACCTCAGGGAAGGTATCTTCTCTTTCTACATGTTTCTAAAATCTGCTGTGGAAAAGATAATAAATGATACCTCTTACTCAACTAAAGTTCAAAGCCTATGAAAGTAAAACTAACCCATATGCCTTTGCTCTTCTTATAAATTAGTAATGAGTCTGGAATGCTTTCCCACAGCAACTAAGACTCATTCAGTTACAATTACTATATTCTCTCATATTAGTTTTAATCCAAAAGAAGTTACATATTTTCTTTTAACATCACTACCAAAAACTGTACTAATAACTTCAGGATTTCAAAAGGCACAGCCACAAATGCTTCTCATCCTTACGAGTTTACTCAGCTTGTTAGGGTGAGTTACAGCCTCAAGCGTGCAGGGAGAGAGAAACCACATTTACAAAGGAGATAAAAGGAACAGTTTCAGTGCACTAGAATACACATATTCTAATAGCAATTATTATGACCTCTAATAGAAACAAAGAACCGGATGTTTTGGTGGTGTTATTGGGGAGACACTGCAGTGGGGGTGAGGGAAGAACAAAGCTATCACCACCACCGGTACCATAGAAATGTCCAACATGTCAAAAAGATTGCAAAAAGATGCAGCTTGGAAACTACCTTGTAGCATTTATTCATTTATTAAGCTAAGAAAACCAAATATTCATAATGTCACACTTGGTAACTGAAACCTAGCCCATTCTGAAAAATGTTAAATGTTGCCTGACTGTCATTTCTCTTCAAAACACTGCTGTTGGATGAAAAACATAATGAAGAAGGCTTGTTCTCAATCCACTCTGCTCATACAAATCTGAACTGTCCTAATTTATCAATTTAAAGTTGTGCTGTAGAAGATTAGGCTTCAAAGTACTTCTCAGTCCACCTATTTTTATAATACTGTAATGCAAAGAGCCCAAGCCAGAGATCCTTCATACAATATTACCTTCATACAGAACTTCATACTGAGTGGGAATATAGCTGTATCCTTGAATCAAATCCGGAAGACAGTCCTTACAGAAGGAATGAAGGCAAGGCAGCATTCTCGGGTCTCTCCTACTCAGGTCCCATTTGCACACCAAACAGCTCCTCAGCAGATCCAGGGTCTCCATTTCTGTTGGCTGAAGTCTGACATCAAAAACATGAAGGTCACAAAATGGCTCATGACAAGCCCTTCACAAAACACTTGATCACTCAAGCGCAAACTAGAAGGCAACAGCGGGATGAACGATCAAACAAACAACATTTGTTTAGCCCTTGTGCAAAAAAGAAGAAGTTCCTCTCAGCTGAAAATCACATACCTGCTTTACAGAAAAGAATATCTTTGCAGATTGTTATGCAGGAAAGTGTGGTTTAAGGTTTACAAACCATGATCCCACTATCTCTCTAGTGTTTGCTACTTCTGTAAAAACTGAACTAATCTGTTCTATTGATCTACTTACAAAGCTGCTACCGGGCTGACTTGTCACACACTGTACATTTCCTGCTAGAAGCACTGAAACTGTGCAATAGAGATGACGATATTCTCTGACTATTTTTACAATTTCACTTAAATATTTTACAGTTTTCAGGTAAAGCAAATAATAACCAGAGCGCCCATCACTTCAGCAATTCATGTTAGAAAGCTGCCCTGAAAAGTGTACAGCATCTGCTGCCAATCTTCTTCATAGAAAATGCACTTCACAGTAATCAAATTTTGACTATCAAGATGACCACAGAACAGATTATAAACAAAACCTAAGCTTCCCACAAGCAGGACAGTGTTCCTCCTGCCAACCTAAGCTACCCAAGGTCAACTGAGAGTTTTGCAGCTCATGTTTTACCCTCTATTCTGAAATTATGAGAGATGTTGATCAGATACAACCTGCAAAGGGCAACTTCTGCAAGTTGCATCAGAGGAGAAAAAGCAAATAAAGTTTCCTCTGCAGTCACCCTTCTATCTGATCCAGCCTCCTGGGACCAATAGCCATGACATGGTGGCCTGCTACAAGCAGTATGTAACTGAAGCTACAATATCCAGATTTCCCCAGCACAGAAAAGAGTAGCTCTAATCTTAGAGTCATCTATTCTCTTGAAGGATTCTGTCCTGTGGGAGATTCCAGTTAGTAAGCAGCTCTGTTTCGGTTTTGGGTTTTTTTCTACAAGGCAAAAAATTTATGAGAGTCTCAGAAATTCACAACCAGAAAATTTTTAAGGGTTGCATCCTAAAGTCATTGGTAGTTAGAATATTTTAGAGAAAAAAATGGACCCTATGTTAAATTCTGCATCATACTTCATACCCAAGAACTGTTCTAGGTAGATATCCACTGACTTGACTGACAAATTACTTAGACAAATTCAAACCTACCACTAAAACTTAAGATTTCAATTTAAAAACTAGAGGTCTCTAGAAATTATCTGTGAATTGAATTGGCAATCGTACCTATGGTTTAACTAACATTATACTGGTGCTTATTACACAAAATTACTTTTTACAATGCATCTTCATCAACCATCTTTCAGAGGTAAATGCCACTAGAGCAGCACAGCCTCTCAGCTCACTCCATCTCTGTTGTTTCTTGCAAGTGCTGTTGCTAAGAAGACAAACTAGCACCCACAAAAACATGTCATTTCTGCAGTAGGAAGTTGAGGTCTTAGACTACCGCATTGTTTAGACAGAAAAACCACAGCCCAGGACCAAAGCATCCCTGCACAGAGAATCAGTGCAAACAAAGCCTGATACTGGGAAACGCTGTATCACCATAAAGGCCGAACCTGTGGCTGGAGGAGCAGACCAAGGTTACCCTACAATTTAATTCATGCTTTTTGCATATCATGAAAAACTATGTACAAGCTTTTTTGACAGGAGAGGGAAGAGAGTGATAAAAAGTGTTTAAAATTTCATGCTGAGACAGGTATGCAAATTAGTAGTCAGGCAGATGGAGGAAGAGAGGGCTGAGGTACTTAATGTCTTCTTTGCCTTGGTCTTTAATAGTAAGACTAGTTGTTCTCCGAGGACTCAGCCCCCTAAGCTGAAAGACAGGGACGGGGAGCAGAGTGAAACCTCTGTAAGCCAAGAGGAAATGGTCAACAACCTGCTACACCACTTGGACACACACAAGTCTATAGGGCTAGATGGAATCCACCCAAGTGTACTGAGGGAGCTGGTGGAAGTGCTCAATGAGACACTTTCAGTCATTTATCAGCAGTCCTGGCTAACTGGGGGGATCTCAGTTCACTGGTGGTCAGCAATTGTGACACCCAGCTACAAGAAGGGCTGGAAAGAGGATCCAGGGAACTACAGGCCTCTCAGCCTGACCCTGGTGCTGGGGAAGGCCATGGAGCAGATCATCTTAAGTACCATCTTATGACACTTGTGCAATAACCAGGGCATCAGACCCAGTCAGGATTCATTTATGAAAGGCTGGTCCTGCTTGACTGACCTGATCTCCTTCTATGACAAAATGACACACTTAGTGGATGAGAGAAAGGTTGTGGCTGTTGTCTATCTAAACTTCAGTAAAGTCTTTGACACATTTCCTCCAGCCTTCTCCTGGAGAAAATAGATGCACCTGGCTTGGATGGGTGTACTCTTGGCTGGAGTAGGAACTTGCTGGGTGTTGGGGCTCAGACAGTGGTGGTAGATGGGGTTATGACCAGATGGCAGCTGGTCACCAATGGTGTTCCCCAGGGCTCAGTATTGGGGCCAGTTCTGTTTAAGCTCTTTATCAATGATTTAGACAAGGGGATTGAGGGTACCCTCAGTCAGTTTGCAGATGATACCAAGCTGGGTGGGAGTGCTGATAAGCTGGAGGGCAGGAAGGCTCCACAGAGGGATCTGGACGAGCTGAATCAATGGGCTGAGACCCTGAGGTTCAACAAGGCCAGGTGCTGGGTCCTGTTCTTGGGTCACAACAACCCCAGGCAGAACTACAGGCTGGGGGCAGGGTGGCTGGAAAGGGGCCAAGTGGAAAAAGACCTGGAGGTGCTGTTTGACAGCAGCAGAACATGATCCAGCAGTGTACCCAGGTGGCCAAGAAGGCCAATGACATCCTGGCTTGGACCAGAAACAGAGTGGCCAGAATGACTAGGGAAGTGACTGTCCCCCTGTACTCAGCACTGCTGATGCCACACTTCAAACACATGTCCAGTTCTGGGCCCCTCACTACAAGAAAAATATTGAGGTTCTAGAACAAGTCCAGAAAAAGCCAATAGAGTTGGGGAAGGGTCTGGAGCACAAGTCTGATAAGGAGATGAGGGAGCTGGGGACGGCTCAGGGGAGACCTTATCACTTTCTACAGCTACCTGAAAGGAGGTTGTAGCAAGGTGGGGGTCGGCCTCTTCTCCCAGCAAGAGATAGCACAAGAGGATACAGCCTCAAGTTGTGCAAGGGGAGGTTTAGATGAGATATTTGGAAACATTTCTTCACTGAAAGGGTTGTCAGACATTGTAACACGCCACTCAGGGCAGTGGTGAAGTCACCATCCCTGAAAGTATTTAAAAGCTGTGTAGATGTGGCATTTAGGGACATGGTTATTGGTGGATCTGTCAGTGCTGGGTTAACAGTTGGACTCGATCTCAGATGTCTTTTCCAACCCAAATTATTCTACAGGTCTATAATTAGCAGTGACTTGGCTACAATGATGGGAAACACCAAGTCCAGCTGCAGTGACTACAAAGAAAATAAACTTCATTACATTTGGAGATGTACGGTGAGAATAACGAGGCAGGACACAGGATAGAAATAGACGAAGACCAGGAGAACGGGGGAGGCACCTGGCAGGCAGTCACAACCGGAATGGGAAACAAAGTGCTTTGCATATGTCACCCCAGAGGAGGGTAAGGAAAGGCAATGCACTGGGGCTGCCTTGGGATCAAAAAGGTCAGTCATGGCCTCGGGAAGGCAACAACCACCCCACCAAAAATTGATGGCAACCACACAGGTATCTCAGGACTGGAATTTCCAGCAAAGCATTAATGCATTTCAAACAAGAGAATTTTGTAATGGTACACTCTCATAACTTTACAATTTCTATGTTTGAGGGATGAACTCTCTACAAAAGTCTTTCAATTTCTTGTGATTATTTTTCTCCAATTTAATCAGATTTTTTTATTGCATCTTCTTCCGTCCATCAAAAGTGGACGTTGCTACAGAAGGCTCATTACAGCACTTTGAAATGTTATTAAGAGCAATTTCACTAGTTTTGTCTCTGGAGCAGGGCAGTCTGAGGGGACAGCATGCACCCTACAGCAGTGACAGACAGCCTCCTCCAGCACATCACCTCCTTCCCCAGCATGGCCCCTCTGGCAGCTACTCCTGCTTGACAGATTAAACAGCTCAGCCTCAAACCCCAGGTTTGAATTTGTCCTCCAGGCAGCTATGGCAGAAGCAGGCACAAGGCACAGGCAGCCACCAAGGAAAGAGAAGTCCTGCCTTGGCCTCAGTGTAGATGTGACAGGGAGAAGGCTCAGCTGTGCAAAACCCCAAGTCCACCCTAAATCCCAGCTGGTCTGCAGTGGGGCAGAGACCAGAGCTAGTGGGGCTGGCATGCCTCTCACAAAGAACATTTGGCATGACAAAATATTGCAAGACATAATTTTAAGACATTAAATATCAAAGAATTGAGAGTGGTATCTACTATGCATGTAAGTGAGCTGGTGTCACCTGCCTGTTGTCATGTGTGCATGGGGCACGTCAGTGCTGAGTGAACTTTTCTTCACCTCTGATCTGGTCAGGGACCAGGTGACCAACATCAGGGAGTAACAGCACTCCTTAGTTTGCTGAACCACTCCACTCACCTTTGAGGACTGGAAGTTTTTTGCTTTGGCAGGGGATGAAAAGCATTAGGAAATAGTGGTCCCAGCAGTCAATGAGAGACAGTTCACATATTCTTACCTTAGTATTTTAAAAACTGTTCATTTAAGTTACAGTTCTTCACAACGAGCAGTACCACTGGCTAAGAGGAACTGTTTTATAAAAGAAATGCATGTCAACTTTACCCTAAAAGCCTTCTAAACTTAATTACTGCCAAATACAAAGTCTGCTTTTCACAGACAGCTGTAAAGAGGATCACCAACCAGAGCAGCAAAAATACAGAATCTATTTTGCTACCCTGTAAAGACAAAAAGATGAGGTATTTGTACATACCACACACTGAACATTGCAGTCAGGCAGTTTCAAAATAAAGAGAGAAACAGTCAAACCACTGATCAAAAAGAACCAGAAATAACGAAGCAGGTAAGACTCAAGTGTGAACACTGTCTGGACACATCAGAAAAAGAAAACACAAAACAGGCTTCTGTATATCAATTCATTTTACCCATTGTTTTTATTCAAAAAATTTGAATAAAACAAAAACTTTTATGCCACAAGCACACAGGCACCACCAACTTCTTTGATCTTCTCCTCTGCTCTTCTACTGAAGAACTTTGCTTTCACAATTACAGGCTGCTTGGGCAGCTTCCCCTTGCCCAGGACTTTGTAGTAGCCCTAGAAAGATTTAAAAAAGAAGTTCAGCATTTGTAATCAGCTTGCAGGCTTCTACATTCAGATCTGGTTTTCAACACAGTTAAAACTAAAACTGTGATCACCGTGACTTCATCCAGACAACTCAGTACCTACAGAAAGATGCCCTGCATGAGTTAGTGGGGTTGCAGTTGTTCTGAGAGAAAGTACAAACTCTAAACTGAAATTTTCCTGTGATTTAGAAGCTGGATGATGTACTCAAGTATTCCATATAAAAAAACCACTCTGAAGTAAACAACCTTTCCACATTTTTCTGGCTGCACTTCCAACACTACCTACCATGAAATGACTGCCAGTCAATGCTATCTGTCAGACACCCTGGTACTTCTGAGCAGAGCAGAGGGCTCTTCTGCATGCCTGAAATGCACAGCTGAAGCTTTTTCAAGCTTTCGCAGCCATAGCTGCTCCCTAACACTGGAATTCCCTCATGTCATTCCTGCCCCTTACACTAACAGGGCAATCACGGCATGAAGTCCATTAACAAAACAGCTGCTGAAATCATTGCTGGTTAGAAGTGGCAGCCCAACTGACCAACACGGGTATCTCCATGTGACAGGTAGAACAGCCCCACCTGGCAGAGCAGTTGAGTGTTCCTGATTCGGTGGCTGGCTGGGATACAGGACATCGCAGCCAGTGAATAAGGATCAGGTGTTTATGTCCGAGAACTATAGCACACCAAGACAACCAGACGTGTGGAGATGTGACTCTAGTCTCGATATCGGAAAAGTGATGTTATGAGAATGCAACCAGTTCTGCCAGGTTTTTGCACACGCTTTCAGTAACATTTTAAACAAGAAATCTTTCACCATCTACCCAAAGGAGGGAACTCCACGGTCACAATCACACAGAGTTACGAGTGGAAGTTCCTACAGGAAAAAATGTAACACTGTAAGAGCCTCTGTAACTACTTATATGCAAAGGTACCTGTCTGAAGAAGCTCACAAGTGCTTAAGCACTGGAACTTAACTGCAGTTCACCATTTCCCCACTCGGAAAGGCAAAGCTCAGTCACACATGAAGAGATCAGAAATCACAGGGCTGACTGAACAGGAACTCACCGAGCGCACCACATCGATGACCGGGGCCAGACCAGCCTCGTTTTTGGCATAATTGAGCCTGGTCTGTTCACTGACAAGCGTCCACAGTTTATCCAGGTTGACAGTAGGACAGAACTTTTGGTTTCTCTTCAAGTGATAGTGTCTCATGCCTACTTTTCCAAAGTAACCAGGGTGACTGGGAAAGAAACACATTCTGCATTAGATCCCATTTTTAATTCATCCTGAACAAGTAGAACTACAAAATTAACACTCAAACAAGTACCTTACTTGATCAAAGCAAGTGAAATTTCACATTATATTTTTTTCATACTAGTATGTGTAATATTTAGGTGTAATAATTATTAGTAATGACATCAAGGAAAAATTACTTCCTCTTTAAGTGTTTCATCTCCCTTAAACTCACAGCTTCATCCCTCTCACTGGGGTCTGCATTTCAAGGGAACCCCAATTCCACGAACTCTGGGAAGGCTGCACGGCCTGTGGAGTTTCAGCACTCCTGTCACTAACCTGGTGACTGACTGAGACAGGAGTGGGCACAGCCAGTGAATAGATTAGTGGTTACTGTCCGAGGACTCCAGCACACCAGGACAACAGGCAGTGCCCAGATGTGACTCTATAGTCTCGGCCATGAGCAAGGACAACACCCCTCACCCTACAGGATTAAGTTTGGATTTAACATTTAGAGTTTATTGTGTGTGCATTGTTAACCATGCTGTTAACAAGCAAGTCTGATCAAATTTACCAAATGTGGCACTGAACTCTTAAAAGACACCTTGTTTAAGTGAAAAAGCCTTTGATTTTAGGATAAGTGGGGACATGAATTGACTGTAGCTAAAATGCCACACTTCCCATCAAGGGTAAAAAACACACAGGATTGCAGGGAATTTTGTTTATTCACACATAAAAGTTAGTTGGATCTACTTCAGGAACACACATGTTGCTAGTATTCATTTACTTTCACTTACTATTTATCGAAGTTAATCCTGTGATGGTGCATACCACCAGCATTACCACGTCCTCCTGGATGCTTCCTGTGTTTGCCTAAAAAGAAAAATTAACGTTTGTTACACTAATGTTACATATAATACTTGAGCTTACAGGTACGTTTAGTGTCAATTTGAACTTAAACTAATTTAATTAATTATTCTACCTTGTTGAGCAACAAGGCGTGAATGGTCAAAGAATCAGAAGGCAAACAGCACTACCCTGTAATGCTACGACATCACACGACCAGAACTGATCTCCCTGAGCACTACTGAAGTTACAAACGTGCACGACTTCTGATCGCCCCATCACTGCGGCACCGACCCCCGCACGCCGCGGCCTTCAGACCTGCTCGCTACTTCCCACAGCCCAGCGGGCCCCTGCACCCACGGCCGCCCTTTCCTGCGACCCGCGCGGCACAGCAGCCTCCCCTCAGCGCCGGGGAGCCCCGAGCCCACAGGGCCGCTCCCGCCGAGCCGCCCCTCCACTCACCCACGCGGCCGTGCCCGTGGCTGACGTGCCCTCTCAGCTTCCGGGTCTTCCTTAGCCTGGAAGGCTGCGGGAAAGCGGGAGAGAAGCTGTGAGCGCGGCGGGCAGCGAGAGGCAGCAGAACCGCCCGCCGCCCGCAGCCCCAGGGCGGGCGCGCAGCCGGGCGCCATGGAGGGCCGGCCTCCCCGCACCGCTCGGCCCCGCCGCGGGCTCGGAAACGCGCCTCCTCGCCACCCTCCAGTACTCCTCAGCCCTGTCCCTCCGCGGGAGCGACGGCCGCGGAGCCCCCCATTCCACCCTATCCCACCCTATCCCACCCCATCCCATCCCATCCCGTCCAGGCAGCAGCTCCCACCATCTTGTCGGCGTGCGCGAGGGAGAGAAAGGGCGCGGCTCTCGCGAGAGCGGGGAAAGGCGCGGGGGGCGGGCGGGCGAGGCCGAGCTCTCGCGAGACTTGGCTGAGGGGGTGGTGGCGGGGTTCGGAGGGCGGGAGCAGTGTCGGTCCCGCTGTGGGAGCTGCCGTGCCATCCGCAGCAAAGGCGGCATTTGGAGCAGAATCCTGGAGCGTTTGCAAGCTGGGTCACTTTATTAAACACCCGTAACAACGGGAGAATAAACACTCTATGCTTACACACAATTATGTGCCACACTAGAGTGCCGGTGATGGCTGAGGAGCATTCCTGTTCTTAGCTCTACTTGGCTAGAGCAGCACAGTGCTAATAACACCAAGGTTGTGTGCTCGAACCCTGTATGGGCCATTCCCCTAAGAGTTGGACTCGATGATCCTTTTGGGTCGCCTCCATCTCTTAAATATTCTATGATAAAGCTTGGATTTTTGGGGGTTTTTTAATGGATTTTGTATTGTAAGATTCTAAACAGATCTTTACCAATTTAAACACAGGTCTCAGATTTGGGTTTTTTTCAGAATTTCCTTCTCAGTTAAGTGGTGCACTTGTAATGTTCCATCTTGAGGAAACCCATTAGTTTTAGCAACTAATTTAGAAGAGAACACTCATTTTTCATTCATCCTTCCGTTTCAGACACAGACCTCCAGATAACGCAAGGATTGTTTTATATAGCCATAGTCTGAGGGTCAAGAAGATCTACAGATTTTTTGAAACGTGATCTCACCTTGTCCATTTCTATCCTCTGATTCACATTACAAAAGCAGGAGCAACATGTTGATGGATCATACAATGTTTAAAACCTTTCTCCTTTAATTTTTGAAGTGCAGATGGAGGAAAACAGCTTTGGTGTGGGAGATGGGTTTAACATTATCACAGGTTTGTACATCAGCATTCTGCAGCTTTGTCTTGCTTTTGTAGCAACTCTGCAGCATGTCCTGGTGATGTTTTATCCATCATAAGAAAAGGAGTATGTATTTCCCCCTATATTTACTAGCTGCTGTTGTTTATAAAAAGGCCAGAAGCCACCTGTACAAGTGACATTATTCCTTCTACTCCAAAGAATTACATCTAGGAGTCATTCTGGAACTTAAAGCATATTATGGAGTAAAACTAATGGAAATTATCAGTTGTGATGACATTTCCATTGAATCAAAAGCACACGATATTTTACAGACATTTCATGCCCAGCTTTCGTATACACAGGAATGTGAGGGATATAATTTAAAAAAGGAAATGACTTCACCTTTTTAGTGAATAATCCCTCGATTTTGTTCTATGAGGCTGATAGCAAACCAGAACCACTGACAGGTTCGGAATTGCGCAAGCCTCAAAGCCAGTCTTAACTACAGAAATCATGCTGCAAATGAAGAAAAACACAGCATGGCCTGTTTTCTTTAAAGGTAAGAAGCTTTACCTAATTTTCATCATCTGTCAGACTTGCAAACATATTCAAGCATTTTATATTATCTTCCTCAAACTACAGGAAAACTTACAGAACCTCAACAGTTCTGTAATCAGATCAAGGATGAATATGGTAGTTAAGCAGCGTTGACAGACGTGTAGGAGCCACAGCAAGCTGAACCATTCCTGTCCTGTCTTCACTGACATGGAGACACCACCTAAACACACTGCAATTAATGTCAAAGAAAAGCAGTCTCTCATGAAATGTAGGTGATCACCTCATCAGGAATTCAGGCAAAGGCTGCTTGCTATAAGCTGCTTGTATTCTACTCTGATCATCTACCCAAGGTAGCACAAAAGCAACCTGAAAATACTGCAGTTCAGGAGTATCTATGATACAAGGACAAAAGAATTTGCTGCTACCCCATGAAAAAATGTTTTAAGAGATGCTTCTGTTAGGATAAAATTAACAAAACAGGGATATAAAACACCTGGTCTTAGCACCAGTGAGAAGCATTGATGAAAACCCAAACTACGCGTCACGAAATAGCAAACCTACCAAAAGACAGGTTCGTAATAACCATTTTAATTACAAATTCATTTAAAAAATCACAGGAAAGTTACTGGGTTTGTACCTGCTCAACATCAGAAACTGCAGAGGTTTGTAAAGAATATAAACAAACAGGGATATTTACAGAGTTTATTAGAAACCATACATACATACATTAGGAAAGGATGTACTGTACCTACTCGCTGCAGCTTGTATGTCAAAGAGCTGAGATCTCCTCAGGTGTAGCAGTCTTAGTGCAGAATGGATTACAAAGAGTTTACTGACCAGAGTTCAAACCAAGTGGAAGTTTTGCATTGTGAACCAAGTACCTTATTATCAAGTTGCTTTGTTATTTCTTTAAAATTAATTAGAGGGGAAAAACCAACCAAACAAGCAACTGTGCCGCGTGAAAAGCGGCCCCCGTTCGTACAACCTCTCCCACGTACCCGAGCTCATTCACCCCACAGTATTCAGGCATCAGTGTCGCTCTCTCACAAACATCCCTTGAAGTCAGTGGTTCTGCTGAGACAGTCAGCTGCACATAAATCAGCTATTCATTTTTGCACCAAGCATAACTCAATTCATACTAAAGAAACAAAAAAAAGCACCTGTTATTCTCAGGAATATACAAATATTTACCACAGTTTTCTTGCTCATTACAAAATCAGTTACAAAAAGCTTACAGCACATTATGTACAAATTCTATCCAAATACATAAAGGAGCCATCACGTGGCACACTGTCAACAGCATCACTCATCACTCAGAGCTCATTCTGCTCTCCTCCTGCTCCGAACTCTGGAACGCCGCAGGTGTCTCACGCAGTGTCATAAATAGTCTTTGGGTTGGTATTTCAGCAGAAAGGAATTAGTTCTTCTTGTGAAGAAACTTCATTTTGTTCCCTGAAGAAAGCACACCGTGAGTGTCTCACAGATACTGAAAAGCCAGGGGTAATCAAAAGTGACTTAGCAGACGGGTCTAACTTCTAATGTAATTGCTGTAAGGCAACTCTTTTAATCAACACCAGCAGGGACAGCCAACTAACAGAGTGCTGAGTGGTCAGACATTTTCTTGTTCCATTATGGTTTGGTTCCCCCACCCCCAAATGAAACTGAAAGTGTTCACAAGGCTCAGAATTAAATCTGGTTTTGTCAGCTTTAACTATGTTTCCAGTGTTTTCCTTTTAATATTTCCTATCACATTGCAGCTGCCTGACTATCTGGTTTTACCCCAGGTAAGATTTTTTTAAAGTTTAAAAACCAAAACAACAACAACAACAACAAAATAACCACAAGCACGAAAATTAATTTCAGAAGCACTTCTAAATATTTCCCTCACCAAGGCCTCGCAGGAACTTGTTTACTCCACTTTGTTCCGTGTCTGGAAGCTCTTCCAAATACTGTTCAACCCTCTGCTCGAAGAGACCTGCGGCAGAGGGGAGACAGGGGCGCCGGGGTGAGCTGTGCCCGCATCCCGCAGTCCCGGGTTCCGCGGTACCCACGATGCAGCTCCCGGCCGTGCGGGTTCTGCCTCCGGCAGCCTCCGCTTACATCGACCTTCCGGTTAGCCCGGCATTATTTTAGGGATGCGTTTCCGTTTTCCCAGCGAGCGCAGGGGCGTAGGAGGTGTTGCTCGCTGCGGGAGCCCGGCAGAACGCATAAGCCGCGCCGCGGGGGAGAAACACGCCCTTACCTTTTGCCCTGCATTTCCTCAGCTCCCTGTCCTGGATGAAGCCAGTAAACATTTGGGATTCCATGAAAACTTCCAAGAAGCGACGGATGCTCTTGGAGGCCACAGATTTACGGAAAGCCTCCCTTTGGAAGGCACGCTCTCCTTTTTCATTCTGGGTTAGGAACAGGGAATAATGGCCAACTGTCTCCACAAAGAATCGGATAAAAACCTCAGACACTAATCCATTCAGGGTGTTACATTCTGCAAAATAAGGCGGCAATAAGACACCAAAATCAGCTGCTACCAGAGCTGTCAGCATTATTCCCATAGGGCCAGTACTGCATCTCTCGCTTTATTGATGCTGTGCTAACAACTGACAGGAGTTGTGCCGGAGGCTGCCTGCACACCTGGTGCACATCAGAGAGAGCAACAACTTCATAACCACAAGGGCCACTGTGCATAATTGGTGTTCCATAACCAACAGTCAATGAGAATTACAAATCCTTGGGAAAAAACTCAGAAAATTAAGCATTTTATGTGTGTTCCATCCCTGTGGATAATAATACCAAGAACTGATCAAAAAGGGCATGTTGTAGAATTTGTGTTTTCATAATTTCTGAGATGTTAAAACAGTTTTACATGTGTAATACAGATGAGTAGAAATAAATTTCAAAAACTGAATAGGGGCCTCCTTCATACCTTTTAACCACTGGCATTTAAATTCAACCTGAGCTGTTTTTATCATTGCTGGAGAGAAATACGAACCTTCAGAGGCAACTCAACCCATCTTGCACTGAAACTATTTTCTGGTGGTAGCTGTTTCTCTCTGCTGAAAATACCAACTGCCAAGACTAACTCCAAACTCAGACACATCCCTAAGCCTGTAGAATTATCTGGATTGAACTAAGGCCAAGTCAGCTGCAAACCTCTGTATGAGCAAAGATTCAGAGGGATCGATGAGAGCCCGTGTCATTTACAAGGAATTAAGATAGATTGCTGATGTGGTATTACTGTGGGTTGATGCTTTCAGTCTCATTCGCTGTGTGCTCACTATCTTTGATGTGACAAAAGGTATATGAGAACTCAAGTCCCATCTTTCTTTCTCCTGGATGGAAAGTCACAATTCTACCTATATGTCTTGTCATACAAGTCCCTGTTTCCAAATAAACTTACCGTCATCTGAATCACTATCTGAATCCTGATTTATCAGTTCATTCTTTCTCTCTAGAGCCTGCTCCAGAGCAGCTTGCAATTTTCTAGGTAATAGTGTGTCTTCATCATCCATCTGATAGAGGAAAAAAGAAAATGTTTAGGTCACGTTAATCTATGCAGAAACTACAGCAAATACTTTCAGAAGGTTTAAAACTCAGGTGAAAAAATATTTGTATCTGCTACTGTCATGGCTACATAAACAATGAAAAGCTTTTTTGTGCAAATAACATATACTTCTACACATAATTTCCTGTCACTCTTAATGAGATTAAAGTCAGAAATGATAATCCAAAGAGAAGGTAAACATACAGAATCTTGGAATCGGCTCTTTGCGTGACAAAGAGTCCAAATAATTGTGTTTAACTAAATACACATCATGTGAAGCCTTGCTACGTGTACACACAGCTGCTCTAGTTTAGGCAGCTTCTTTGCTTCTTGACAGTTGTTTTTACTATATTGTAGTATATCTCGTTTTCTGGGTTTTCCCTGTGTTGGTCTCTTCGTTTTATTTAATGCTTGTTCAGCAGAAGCAAGTCAACACAAGAATCTTAGCTGAGCAGCTGCTATTCACCAGCCAAATCGTCCAGGGAGTCATACAAGAAAGTTTACTCATCTAACCTGCAGGTTGTTGTTCTTAAAATTATTTAGCGCCACATGACTATCAGATGATTGTGATCCTTTATCTCCCTGTTTTACAAGGCTTCTGCTTTTCCCATCACAATAAATTATTCTTTACTTTCCTCTCTCACCCAGAAAACTCTCTGCAATTTTTGTGCTTCTCACCTCCCAACAGAGTGAGTTTTCTTGCTAAGGTGGAGTTGTTATCTTTGGATGTTTTCTTTCCAGTGTTAATACAGGTCTTGATCCCTTCTGACAGTCATAGCCTAAGTCCCTTTTGCATACCTGAGAGGTACTTATTTGCAGGTGAAACAGAAAATGAACACTTTTTTTTTTTTTCCTAATCACTTTCCCTTGGTACACACAATTCCTTCCAAATATCTGTGATCAAAGAGAGACCTAATCACACTATAGCAGTAAACAGCTTGCTAGACTGCATGGCAACATTTCAAGCTGTACTTTACCTGTCTGATGAATCGATCAGATCCCAGGTTAACCATCAAAGCCTAAAGAAAAGAAAATGCTGTAGTGAAATATATCTGAGGAGACAGAAAACAGTCATGACCTTTTAATAGCAAAAGACCACTAAACAGTGTCAAGCTTCAACATGAATCAAATTCCTACTGTGAAACAAGAGGTCGTATGCTTTATAAAATCGGAGTATGGAAGTTTACTACAGAGCTAAAAGTCTAATTTAGCATAGTTAGATACAACAGATATCATGCTAGGTTAATATGTAAAAAAAGCTCTTTTTTAAAATCTAAGCAAGTAATAATTTTAGTTAACATGCCATTGAAAAGTATTTCAGAAAACAGTGTCATTGGAGGCAGTAGGGCTTCTGAAGCAAGGGTGTGAAATATTCGTGATAATGAAGCAGCAAAGCTAGAGATGGAGTTGGGAAGATGTGGGAGAGCAAAGTTAGGAAAGTGGGAGGAAAATGGAGCAGAGATTTACATGGGTCAGAAGAACACAGAACCTCAGAAGTGAGCACAAGAAAATTTCTTAGAAAAATGACAGAAAACTAGTAGGAGTAAGAGAGAAGAGTGTGCCATTGGGTGTTTTTGTGGTATTTTACTGAAAGAGCTGATGAAATGCAATTCTCATTTGACTTTCAGTATAGTATTAATGAAGTCTTAGAAGTTAAATGAAAAAAAATATTGAAAGGTTTTGTTTTCTGTGTGAGCTATGGCTTCATGCACAGCTTCGATCACCATTAAGCAGTGTCATAGCAGATAGCTTCCTCTTCTTCCAGAACAATCTAGCATATTAACACCCCACTTACTTGTTAACCAGGTAAACATTCACTTTTCTCTATCAAGGTGTCAGGTACAGGAAGAGGGGCAGAATAGAGAGGAGAGTAAACCTACTACTGCATTTTACCAAGAGGCAGTTGCCCATGAGAATTAGGCAGAGAAGAAACAAAGAGGCAGGTTAAAAATTAAACATGTGAAGATTTATGTGTGAATGGCAGACCTTCTCAAGGGTGAGGCCAGCTTTACTCAGGGCAAACAATTCTGGTGCCAGCTCCTACCTCCTCTACAGGCAGGTCCTTGAGTTTGGGCAGAGAGCTGGAGAGCAGTCCCACCAGGAAGGGGGTAGGGCAGCACACGATGTCAATCATGGATGAGGGCAGAACAGGAATGAAGGTGTGCTGCCAGGAGAAGGGGTAGAGAAGGGCCACCACGGCATGTGAGCAGCTCGACAGGGTGCTGGAGAAAGAAGAACAAACAGGTTTGCAGAGGTTCTTCTTAGTTCAGAACAGCTACCACTTGCTGATAAACTCAGTGTTTTGAAATACAAGTGCCCAAGTGGCTGCCCTTCTGTCCCTTCTGACTTCAGACAGCCCCAGACCCCTTCCAGTCCCTACCACCTCTGCACTGTGCAGTGTGGTAGTTCCTCTCCTAATCACCTCTAAGAGACTTCAAACTAAAGGTAGAAAAATCAGAATCCATTTGCTTCATTATAGCAGTCAGGAGATGCTTTGATCTAGAAGACAAGGTTCAGTGTTCCCAACAACACTCAACAGCAGCCACTTTGAATTATACTTAAAATCCAAAAGCAACTTCAGATCTTGGCTGTTATAACCATGTCAGTAGTTAAAATGCATTCTAGTGATGTTCTTATGTTGAGCACTAATGCATGAATAAGGGAAAATGAGAAATAAAATAAAATTGAAAAAAAATCCTAAAGAAAAACCCTACTAAATCAAATGCAAGAAACCCCTATCAATACTTATTCCAAAGGAAATCTGGCAGAAACAACACATATCTCAAAGTTTGTATATCTTTGTGGCAACAGCATATTTTTATTATGATACATCTTAACAGGCTTTTTAACCAACTTCAGTGATATAGATATTGATCTTGATCAGCAGAATACTCTAAAATACACCTTGGTAACCACTGAACATTAAGGCTTGAAATTGTCATGGAAAATGTCTTGCACGTGTTGTCTTTCCATCTACTGAATCTGATTCCCTTTTACAGTGACATGGTTTCCAAATGTTAAAAATAATGGAATGTCATTACCAAGTTAGTTTTAGCATCAGGGAAATAAAAGACAGCCTCTCCCGATCAGAGCTTTGAGTTTGGACTGAGTTACAATGTCTGCTTCTCACAGGCTGAGATGACAGAAGTTTGGATTATTACCCAGCCTAGCTTGACTGAACTAATTTTCTCACACTGCAAACTTCTGCTGTGCTTAATGTAGCCACAAAGAACTATAAATAATAACTTCAGAGCTGTTACTGCTTAAGAATGCTGGGGATAGGTGCAGCTTTCTTCTACTGCAAGACTTGGTGGAGACTTTAGGTGGCATCAGACCTCCACCGGAATAACCTTCATGAGCATTTTTAGTTGTGGATTATTCCAAGGCCAAAAGGAACCCGTTTGTCCCTGTCTATGATTAACCTTTGAAGTTTGCTGAGTAAGAAAAGTGATAATAAGGGGACAGAGAGGCTGAAGAAGAACAAATGGTTGTCTTTTACTACAAATAATCTGTTGGCTTGTTTTTAATTGACATTTCCTTTAAGATCTAAGAATCACAGCATGGTTTTATGACATATGTTGCCTGACACAGGGTTCTTGTAAAATGATGCATTTCTCTAATTTATTTTTTTTTATATAGCAGGCAACGGTGCTATATAAAAAACCAGTGCTATATAAAAACACATTGCCTCATACTTTGGTCTCGAGCGTCTGCCGTGGCGAGCACAGCGGTGTGTTTCGGAAGAGCTGTGGAACATGGTACAGGCTCCCAGCACTTTCTCAAGATCATTTTAATGACTCTGGCATTTTCAGCTACTACAAATTCAGTCATCTTAGCTGTGCAACTAAAATAAGAGCCACGCTAAGCTAAAAGTAGGAAGACAAACATTCTTCTGATGCTCAGTTGGTATTTTTTTTCCTTTCTATAAAATGCCCTTTTGTAACTTGTTGTTTTACGCACGGTGCTGTGACGTAAATCAGCCCCTGCATCCTCTTTGCGTGCTATTCCCACGCTGGGAGAGACTTCAGGCTCCGGCCCAGGACACTGGTCTCTCTTCCAGAGCTTTCCCGGGAGCCGGCTGTGGCAAGGCAGCAGTGGAACGTGGTGCGGGGTGTCCTGCTTTGGCACCCTGCTCTGCCCTGCCAGCGCCGCCTGACAATCACACCATCGCCCTCGTCAGCACCTCAGCCTCTGCATTTTCAGACTCTGCACACACTTTTTCAAATTCAGCCTCAGAAAGTCTTTCCCCGTGAGACATCTCATCCCCGTGAAACACTCCCTCTGAACTTTCAGTCCCTAGAACCTCCTCCTGCCCGACCTCCCTCCCGGGTGCTGCTCCCGCAGAGGGCAGCGGGACTCCCACACGCTGTTACCAAACTCCCGCTTGTACAGAGTCCCCGAGTCTCTTCCGTAGCTGGAAATACTAGTATTTAGAAAGGACACACCTTTCACTGCAGTGTGAGGTTTTCACATTCTGTAAGGTAAAATTCTGAGATGGTGGATGTAAGGGACATCCCCAGCTTAAATCTCTAAAATAGGGTTCAGATTCTTTTAAAGAATGTTATTCATGAGAGGCATGTTTAGTAAACTAAAAAAGAAAACTCTACCCTGGGAAACCAAGTCCGCTCCAGTTTTTCCTTTCCAAATGTGCAACCCACACGTTATCCCACTGTTCTTGTTTATGAGAAATAAGCAGTCAGGTCAGATGATTTATTTTCTTTAAGGTGTGTGAAGCACAGAAAGTAAAGCAGCAGAATAGTCAAAGAAGATAGATTTTCTAAATATTTTAACTTTTAATACTCTAGGGCATTTTTGGTAATCCAGAGAACTGGTTTGGAGAGTGGCCTTTTTCATTTGCTCTGTGCAGTTTTACAGGAATGCTGCATAATGTTCTAGCTGTTGTTCTACTGTAAAACACTTCTTATATTACCCATATGCACAAGAAACCAACTCATTGCTTGAGCCACACACTAACAGGGAGCATAAACCTCACACTTCAGAGGGGAAGCACTGCTGGAATTGTGCACATCATCCCATTAGGCTGGCCTCATCCTAATAATTTGCACTCTGCCAAAGCAAAATTAGAGAACAATTAGTAGAAAATGACCCAATTTCAATTAATATCAAAACATGGACAATCTACTAAGAATTTTCCAAGATTTTGGTTCTCCCTTTGTCTTTTATTGACTAGATTAAAAAATCCTTCAGTGTTTGATCTTCTCCACATGAAGGTAGTAGTATGAGGTTATACAATCTTACTGAGACATTCTTAATCACAAATTTCTTTTGAAGAAATCTTTTATCATGTTGCAGGCAAAATATGGCATCGCTTCTTTCCCAAAGTTGATTTATCTTCCTCTGGGCTATTTTCTTTCCAAAATCATTTTCTCATGACAGCACACAGAAACTTTTCCTTGTTGTGGAGACACAAGCTCAGACTAAGAGCTGAGGCACAGGAATTTTAGACATAACTGTGATTCAGCTGAATTTTGGAGACTGCTTGTGAACATGGTTTAGGTACATGTCAAAAAGAAAATGATTTAACAAGAACCTTTACTGTCCTTCAGATACAGAGAATGTCTGCTAGCAATTTCTGGGTTGGCCAACTAACAAATAAGTGCAAGCCCAGACTATACTCATATCTTATCACAACATAATTAGCATGTTCTGAGAAAGACACACTGTCCACTGTTGGACAGTGAATGGACATTGCCCTGGCTGCAGGGAGTGCCACCAGTGTGGATGTTAGTGCTGGATGTGCCTCTTTCAGACGACCACGGATTGTTGCTTAATACAAGTCAGCAACTGTCTGTTGGTGTTAAAGCCATGTTCAGTTACATATATTACCACAATGGAAATATTCTGCAAATACACTTTTCTTTATAACAGTAGCCAGCAGTTATATTCCTTTCCACTTCCTCCTCCACACCTGGAATTTCTCACAGACCCAAGGAAGCCTCACACACTGAGCATCTCCCAAGTCCAGGACTAAGCCCCTAACACAGACAATCACTTCCTGACATGGCTGCCTGATCCACCTTGCTACTCACGTGTACCCAACAGTCATTTTGACACTTTCACTGAAGGAAGAGAAGGTGAGAATACCCCTTCCCTTCTTCCACACCTTTCAAGCAGGCCCAAGCCACAGGGCAGCTCTGTAAGCCCAGGAGTGGTGCCAGCTCTGTGCTGTGCCAGTGCTCTGGACCATGCACTGGACTGAGGCTGACCGTCAGAATCTCATCTCTCTGCTTCCTCAGATGGAGAAATGCAACCAAAAATGTAAATTCACAAAAAAGTGTTTCCACTGCCCTTGTTTACTTTTCCACAACCTTTTTATGTTTATCATTTCTCCCTGCTGATTAAATTATGCTACTCTGTCCACATTCGCCGAACTCTTTCATCTGTTGTGTTGACACATTCATGCTCCAGCCCATAACCACTCCAAGGACTCCCTGACACACATCCCTTCATCTGCTTGGAAAAGCTTCCTCCTACCTGAGGTTGCAGTCTGGAGGCTCTGTCTTTCCCAGGTGTAATAATACCTTGACTCACATGGGTATTACACACCCAGCATACCTTCTCATCACAGGCCCCAGCCGTGCTTTTCTGTGACAGCTCCTACCCTTGGGCCACTGATAAACTGTGTAGCAAAAACAGATGCCAGACACTTCCCTTCTACACCCTGCAATGCCTCTCCAGATCCTGGATTAACTCCAGTCTCTGGCAGAGAGAGAAGTCTGTGACAACTCTGCAAGTTAACGTAGTCTGAGAGGTTTGCAGAGGACTGTGAAGAAGTTCTCTGAAGAGCTCTGGAAAAAGGCTACAGGCCAAGGACTCAGCCCATTTCCCCTCCCAACACAAACAAGCTGTAGAGGTGGAAAGGACAAAGCAGAAAGCTTGAAAAGCATCAAAAATGGAAGTAAAAACTGTAGCTACAGTTTGGGTGGGAGATGGAGCGCATATGGCACCACTGTTGATGTGCTCTGGCAGTAATTCAGAGCAAAGCTGTGCTGTGCCAGATACAGGACACACTTAAGCTCTGAAAAAATAAAGTGGTGCATAAGAATAAATAATATCAGCACTAATTATCAGGCATATAAGACTAAGTAATAGCATCAGGGACAAGATATAAATCAAAACTTATAAGTATCAGAAGTGATACTCTCCAAACTCCAGCTGTCTGGCTGTAAGGGCTCCTGCAGCACTCCTTCAGGTCAGCCTTCAAAGCAAGCCCTTGAAGTTCCCTGGAGGAGCTTGCTGACAACAGGGACATGTTACTGCTTTCTCCCTGCTCCATAGTGTGGGTGCTCAGCCCCAGTACTCCCCTCGATGCGCAAGTGCTCTTTCCAAGGCTGTGAGCTCCCAGAGCCCCCTAGATCAGTCTTTCATTCCCAGGGCTCTGTGCTGCGAGGACACATTTTTTGTTAACCCAGAAAGCACCAACTGCTCGTGAAAAAGGGCAGAGAGGAATAAAATAAGAATTCAAGAAAGTCTTTGATACAGTGGTGCAGGACATCTCCAGCTTTCTAGCCAGTATAAAATGCCAGACATGACAGTGTTTCCTCCTGTGAAAAACTATTGCTGACTGTTTCTCTGTTACCATTTCTAGGTCATTTAAAAGGGAAAAAATTCTTCACTTCCCTCTTTTGACTCAAATCAAAGAAATTGCATGTTTTTTTCATTTTTTTAGCAAGAAAACCTACCCCATGAACACTTCAAATTAAAATCATGTGAGTGACTGTTGCTAGAGGAAAAGAGGGCACAGCAATGGAGCCATCTGACTGCATGACTACAGCTCCAAGTTCAGGAATGTGCAAGCACACATGTTTAGGAACAATAGGCATATTCAAAGGTACAGCACTGGATACAGAGAGGGTTGGAGAGGAGGTTGTGTCAGAAGACAACTGCAAGAAGTGTATGAGATAACCTCCTCACCTGGAACAACATCAAGCAATAAATGTGCTTGCAAACTAATACTGAAGCGAACCTAAAACAGAGATATTTTGAGACATGAAGCTGTGATGGGTAACATCCCTGCTGATTAGGGATTAAAGGATACCTCTGTGTGTTCATGCATAAGGCAAGTGATTCCTGGACTCCAGGAGACCTGCCTATTTGTAGGGTTGCTTGCATTTGTAAGGCACTACTTTCACATGATCTGGATTCAGAATTTAACTTGTTTTCACTGATGTTTTTAAGCTTGTGTGTTTGCCTCTGGATAACTAAATAAACAAAATAAACAAAGTAACAACAAACAAAATAACAAAATTATTATTTTGCTTCCCCATTTTAAGTAAAGTTATATAGAACCATAAAGTACTTCAGGTAGCAATAAACCTCAGGACATCAACTGATCCAACTCCCACTTGCTTGACATCAGATCAGTTTTTTTCCGAAGCTAGATAAAAATATATAGTGTTCTGATAGATCAAGCATCTTTGCTGCACGCTTTTGTGCAAGGGTGGCATCCTTTGGCAAGGACTTGAAGGCTGTCAGAAGGGTGTGCCCTGTGTGCCAAGGACTCCTGCCAGTGTTGACTAAACTCACTCTGATTCAGTTATGTTAGAAGCCATCTTAAAATAATATTTTTGTGCATACTAAAAAGGGACTATTGAGCTGCTAATTTCTTCAGAATAAATTGTTCACACTAAGCAGCACCTTCCTTTCCATTATAGCCCTGGGCTACACAGAGAAATGAAGGCTCATCTGGGAGCAGAAGGTCATCTTCATCCTGCAGGTAACCCGAAGGAAGGGAACAAAAGGAAAGGAAAGCAGGGCAGAGGTTGAATTAAGATCAAGGAGGTAAAAATAAGACCCATGAGGCAGAACTGGGAGGGGAGGAAGATAAAATGAGCCTGGTGAGCAGGTAAAAAGGAAACTGAGGGCCAAGAAAGCAGGATGCAAAATTAAGGAACAAGACAGTGACTGGCTGGGCCAAACAATGCAAGGACCAAGGAAAACAATTTAATGTGATCATGGATAAAGCTCTGTTCACACACATGGAGCCAAATTATTAGGTCCCTAGGTGAAAATTGTTCCTCCCTGTTGCTGTAGGCAGATGGAAGGACCATGAGGCTGCCTGATGCCAATTACCCATCCTTGTTCAGAGCCAGCACTGCTGAGAGGGGATACAGCTGCAGGAGGCAAGGTCAGACAGCACAGCTGAAGGTGTGTGACAGAAGCTCAAAGCCTACTCGTGGCACAGGTGGAAAACAAATATAACCAATACACTTCAGCCACTTCTGCACTTCTTCCTCCTTGCCCCACTCTGCACAGCCTGCTGATAAGCAGGCAGACACAAACCCACAGTTTCTAGCAGGAATAATTATCAAACTGAAAAGACAAGTTTCCTTCACAGTGAATATATTTATCTGTACGTGAGAGACAGAAGATTGTGACCAAAACAAACACCAGAATTTGGGCTCAGCTTATTACCATTTGACCCTAATTAATTCAAATCTAGTAAATTGTCTGGACACCGATAGAAAAATTATTTCTAATGATTACAGAGCAACAGGAATTAGTCAGTTCATGCAATTAAAATAAAGCATGAGGGGACAGGCAAATTACTGTTTTAGGCTTTGATTCAACACAGTATTTCAGCACAAGTTTCAGCCTTAATTTGCTTTCATTGTGCTGAAATACTTTGCTGAAATGAAGCCTCAAAGACCTTTTTTTCTCCCCACTTCTCCTTTAATCAGACCAGCCCTCAAGTACATGCACAAGACATGATAGCGCCTTCTAAACCACAACTTCTATGAGTGCCGTGGGAGAGGGCTGCTGCAAAATCAGCCTCTCCTCAGCAAGGCATGTTTCAACTTCAGAAATTTGAATATTTTTTTACTTTTCTAAAAGCCCTTCAGGGATTAAACAAACTATAGAGGATCCTTCAAGCCTTTATAAGGTGGTTTGGAAGTAGAAACTGCAATTTTTGAAGCTATTAAATATTTTAGTTTCATTTTAGTATATCATTAATGTATTTATTGAGTTTTAAGGATGTAATATATTTTTAAATTAAATAATTATATTTCAACCTTCTGTATTGAGAATTTTCTGTGGCAGAATCTTTCTGTAAAGGGCCCAATTCTGTGTAGGGGTACACAGGGGGAGGACTACCCTGCTGCTGCCAAGGCACTTCTCCTAACCTGAGCTTCAGGTAAATCTGTGGAAACCTTGGTAAATCTGAAGCTGCAGAAGTTTAGGATGGAGTAGTTGCATATGAGACTTAAAAGAGAGTTCTGAACGCTCTGAATTTCCTGTTACTACATCTGACCTTTCTCTAGAATAATCAATAAGGTGTTTAAAATCAAAACAGTGGGTTCATATTACATGGGAAATTATGTGACATTAGGCTGTATTAACCAGAGTAATATTTTGCATTATGATTTATTTTATAAAACAGACACTTTAAAGAAGTGAACTAAGAATCACTACCTGAGGTCTTTAGTAATTGGCAGCTAATACTGCATCTCTGATCAATACCCACCATTCTTCTTTTTCAGGAAATATAGGCAAATCTGTATGTGCAATTCTAGGGTACTTTTTCTCTTAATGTCACAGGAGACCTGCCAATAGAAAGCTCTGTTCCTAGTGTCTGAATAAAATAAGGAATTCTCTAGTGTAAGTGTGATCATGACAGATAGGAACACATATAATTCACGTGAGGATTGTGAGGTCCATTTGGGCCATCTCAAATTCAGCAGCCAGTTCTGAGCATGGCATAACTTAATCATTATACACACTACAACAAATACTGCTACAGTCAAGCTCTGGAACTGGGTAAAGAGCCCTCTAAAGCACAAACAATAGATCTCCCCTGTCTATTATGGGCTGAAACATATATTACCCAGCCTTAACACACATCAACACATATTACTAGCAGTGAGATAAGACTCACTCTTAGTCCAGAAGCAGATGAAAATCCCTCACTATGCACAGAACATTGACAAATACAAAACATTACTCAAGAATGAGCATTTCCCAGGGCAGGTGACTGATTTAACAAACCAGCAGCACTGCTGTTGCCTTCAGCCTCCAGGGTGCATCCACTCCTTCCTCACCTCCTGAGCCAGGCTTCCCCCCTCTGGCAAGCAGCAAGCTGATGCAGAAGTGAGAACCAAACCCTGCTTTTTCCAGGGGTGAAGGGCAGAGTCCAACCACAGTGGCTCCTCTAATTTGAATGCTGACACGTTTGCTGCAAGTGACCTTTGTGATATCTCAAGGAATGCAAACAAGTGATAACACTGGCAGGGAGAGGGGGGCACAGACTGAGGAGGAAATGCATATTTTCCACATCACATCAGCCTAATTATCAGTTATTGTCCTTTGCAGAATCTTTTAACTATGCTTACAAGTCTAAGAGTATAGCTACTTAACCCTCACACCACTCAAATGGCAATTTTGCCCCATAAAATGAGCTAAACCCAAACCTTCTTTTGCAAGAAACACTTCAGGTCACACTTCAGGTTTCATCTGGTGCTTTCTACAGGGCAGTATGAGAACAGCCAAGCCTGTAAAAATCAGTATGTCCCCACCTGTCTGGCAAAAGCGGTGCCGCAGTTCCTTCTCAGAGGGGCAGCAGTGACGCAGTTAATTTTGGGACATAATCCAGTGACCATTGAAGGTGAGTTACACAGAGCTCAGGCAGCAATTCCTTTGTGCTACTGATGATTCCGAGTAGGAGATTTTTTATGATAAACCAAATGTTACATCCTGGTTTTTGAAACTGTTTTCTCTGACTTTGATTCATGGGGCCATGGTTTACCAACACTGCCGTGCCAACGGGTACAGTTCGTGGAGCGGACTTGCCCAACATTTTGCGTCATCATCTCTGTTCCTTCTGCTGGTCCCTCCCTATCATATTTTACTGAATATTGAGTGGGCAACATCTTCACTGATAAGCTCTTCTCTGACCACATCCCCTTTAGCTTAAGTGTGTAACATTCTTTCCTTGTTTTGTGCTCTTACCCAACCACCTTGGGTCCATCAGCAGCCTCAATGACACTTAACACATCCCCACAGTGCTTTATGAGCACAGCAGGCAGGGTGGAGCAGAAGGGATGAGGGGTCTGTCACGACCCTTGCCTGTCCTCTCATTGCTCTCCCATGAAAGCTTGACAGAAGCACATGGACCAAAAAGCTTTTTTGTCACCATAAATGCCCCGTCACACCAGAACAGAAAAAGTCACAGAACGTCAGGACATATTTTGGTACACGGCGTAAATGCTAGGAACAAGAAACTTAAATTTTAGCTTTTTCTAAGAGGACAACGAAGAGAGCAAAGATATACCTGTGATATTCTTGGTAGCTGCTGTTGTTATGCAGGAGGGCTGCTGCAGCAATCTGTGCCCAACTGCAGTTTAGGTTCAAGGGCTTAAGGAATGAGCAGTTGTGTTACAATGCAATGGAGGGTCCAAGAGGAACAACCAGCACCCAGTAGCTGTCTGCCCTGCTGGGATGATGTGCCCTAGCTAGAGAGAGATGGGCATCATGAAAAATTATGTGCTCTCAGGGATTCCTATTGTAAAGCCACTGGATTTTTCAGTCAGTTAAAGTAATTCAGATTTTCAATGCTTGATAATTAAACAACTCATAAGGAGATATTTTCAAAGAAGAAGTAAGTGGAGATCATTCTGACTATATTTTGTTCCTTATCCAAGTATTGGAAGACACACATTTTATGCAAAATTTCCAAAAGTTATCATAACTTTCCACAAATTAGTGAATTCTTTTACTCTACTGAGAGCACTATTTTCAAAATCCAGCCCCCACCTTTCTGGAACGCCTGAGTGACAGGCAATCTGAGGGGCCACAGATAACCTGCAAAGCACAACCCTGGCTCATGGCACAGATCAAGGAGCTCAGAGCTGCAGACCAGAGACCGTGCTGTGAGGAGATCTCTCTCTCTCAGAGAATAGCTTTGAAGTGCTTAATTTAAAGAGAACATAGAACAGTTGATTAAAGGGGAATGTGGCTTTAACAAAGACATTATTTTTCTCTCCTGTAATCGTTGTGCGTAAGCAAGGCACATGAAAGCCCCTGGAGAAAGAGACATGCAAAGTGCTCTTCAGAACAAGGATTTGCCTTTTCAATCAACTGGCGTTCAACCCTACTTTCCAAGCAAAGCTCAAGCAAATGGGATTTTGGGAAAGAGTCATTGCTTTGACACATCAGCCACCTGCCCAAGCTATGTCATGAAGTTACAAGGAAAATACCCCAACATTTCCAAGTGGGAAGTTATCCTTATAGCCTACAGAGTTATCTAGTTCCTTCCTGCAGGACAGTTTCTTACCATGAATCCATAGCAGAAAGTGATTCTGGCCCAGCTGCTCCAGAGGAGTGTTAACTACCTGTTCTTTCCACACTGGGACCCTTGCTCCCACCAGTCCTTGTTAATGTTCACACCAGTGGTTTCAGATTTCCAGGCCATCATTGCACTATTGACAACAGGACAGCTGTAAAGTAGAATGAAGTATTTTTCTAGGTAGTAACCAAGTAGGAGAGGAACAATTCCATCCCCTTAAATCCTCCTCATTTAAAAGCTGAAAAGAGAGAATTTGTCTAAATCCTCTTGCAGGGAGCTAGAGGTCAAGTTGGGAAGATGTTGCAATTTACTGCCCTATTGTGCCAATAAGCAATCCAGAAGAGAATTACCAAACAGCATGGTCATCTTCTTATCCCATCCCCTTTCATGGGGAAGGGAGTGAGAATTTTGTTGTACAAATCATAAGTGGAAAAATTATGATGTTTTCCCACTATAGAGCATTGGCCAAAGCCTGGAGTGACATAAATAAATACCGCTGGAAAGGAGGGGAGGAGGAAAAGAAAAGTTATACAAGCTCTACCCTTCTTGGGATATGGCATATTAAAAACGCCATTGAAGTTTATTGTGTATTAAAAAGTCACTATTAGAATGTTTTTCTCTGGGACTGTGAAATAATAAACAAGCCAGAGACTTGGAATGTTCATTTTTTTCCTTGGTCTGTCTCTTTTCCCTGACACAGATTTTCCTATTGTCCATGTATGGCTCCTCATCACACAGTTTAGGTGACAGAGAAAGTAATCCAAGTGGTATAAAATGTAAGTATCTCTTGAGAGGATGGGGTAAAGTACAAAATTTCTTTCAAAAAATCTTGGGAGTCAGCTCTGCTAGTTACCTTAAACCACCTATTTTTCATCTCATTGAAGACCTTCAATTTTAGCATTCAGACTCTTAAGACAAGGTGCTCCAAATCTTGTAGGACTGGTCTGCATGCAAACATCCTACTCAAGAAAGATTACTCGCTAGATTTGATAGGAAAGAAAGCAGGGTATCAAGAAATTGCTGCTGCATCAGGCCAGTTAATCACTTATATTACAGAAGGTTTAAGGGATGTTTTTAAATATTTCTGTTTCTATTTATTTATGCTTCATAGTGCAAGCAGACTGAGAAAAAACAGTCTCACAAATGGAAAGTGATGGCAGGGTAGGTGACAGAGACTCAGACAGACTCCAGAGGATGCTTCTTTTATAAAAGATAAAAGGAGCTGCAAGCTGTTGTCCCTCAGGTAAAGCAGGGGTGGTCTGCAGGTTCTAAATCACTCTTTAGGGTGGCTGATCTGGCTCTTACTGGGGGAAACAGAAACTCTCTGGTTGCTTACATGAGGAATGGATGTTTTTGCTGTAAAATAAATTCTGTCTACTAGGCATGATTACATATTGGATAATTATACAAGAGCTCATTCCTTCCACTGCAGAAATTAGTGGAAGAAATTCTCCAGCTTATGTTCAGCATATCCGACCAGACAAGCACAATAATACCAACAGTATTAAGAAAGCACTTCAAGATCTTTGGATAAAAATATACCAGAAGAAAATTCAGTCATCCATACTTCTCCTGGGTTTAGACATAAGATTACACATTCCACAGGTAGAGTAGTTTGCATCTCTAAGCATCTCCTTCTTAAATGCAGAGTTGATAACTAAAGTACTGCCAAGACCCCATAGCCTGTGCTCAGAAGTGGTACAGACCAGTTAGAGACTGGCAACAGTAAGTTCTCCCTCACAAGTTTTCTGGCATGTGTTTGTTGTCAAATTTCTCTCACCTCCTTTTGTGGAGGTTTTTGCAATGGGGGAAAGTAAAGGAAATCTTTATTACTGGCCAAAGCTCATGTCTGTTTACTAAGCACACGTTCTCTCTCTACCCTAATACACGTGGGTTTACCTTTTAAACTGCCAGCTGGCAGATTTTACAAGATTTGTGATATGACAGACTATGGGAAAGGAGCATATCTAGGCAGCAGGTGGGGCTGGCCAGACCTGTCATTGCCATGATTAGCTTGTAAGAATTATATCCCACTTTTGTTAATAAAAAATGAACAATAAGGAAATAGGGAATGAGCTTGTACTTTAGTAATCTGCCAGAAGGTTTAACTGCTCTTGCTTTTCCACTTGACCTTGCTACAGGAGTGAGAAGCAATAATTTGCTACTAAAACATTGTCACTTATCTCCTATTTAAATTTGCATATTTTAACTTGAGCTGCAAGATCATGCTATGATTTCAGCTACTAGATTAAAGGATCCCTAATACTGTCTTTCTAGGTAGGCACTGAGAGATGGGAACCAGGCTACCTCTCAACTTTGCTGCTAGTTCCTTAAGCCTTCCAAAACAACAGATTCAAATATGAGGACAAGCATCAGTGGTCCTTGAACATCCTGGGTGTAACAGCCCTAAGCTGTGTCTGTCCACGAGGTTTGGGAAATGCTGTCGTTTGTTCTGAAAGCCTTTGCCCTTGAATGCAAGTACACTCGGCTCCCCTTTTGCTCCACAAAGTTAACAGAGACATGCCTGCGGGATGACTACTCCAGTATTTACATATTTATGCTCTGTCCTGTATTAGTCAACGTTTCTGTCAGCAGCCCATGACCTTTGGTCAGGTCTAGGATCCGCATGGACTTTCTACAGTTGTGTGGGAAGACAGATTCCTCCTGGCAGTCCAGAATACTCTGGGGAGGGGTAGGGAGGTTATTGTCCTTAACAGGATAAAGTCTTCACACCTCATAGCAACAGCACCTCTCGACTTCCCGGGGCAAGCACTGCAGAGGAGGGTTTCAGGAGGCAGCAGCACACCAGGTGGCAGACTGCTGGTCTGTGCTTGGCCAGGGGAGGGGTGCTGGCAGAGGGGCAGAGAAATACGGAGGGAAAACTCTTATTGATAAGACAGAGTCATCTGTGGCCCTCCCTACAGGTGGGAGACCCTGATGTGCAAAAGATTAACCTGCACTGAAATTCACTGTCATCCAGCATTGCCACAGCATCATTCCCTCAGGACTTCCTGAGCTGGCACTGCTACTTCTGAGAAACACCTGGCCCACCTTCACCTTGAGGTACATTTCCAAGTTTATCCATATGGTTTAGGAGCATAAACCACACTGCTGTCAACAGAGATTTTTTTCCCTGAGGCTCATGCTCCTGTTTCACTGAGAAGTAGCTGAAATATCTCATATAAAAAATAACATTCATAACAATGAAAAGTTATTTTGTCTTTTACAAGAGATGGGGCTCTATAGAGGCCTTTCACAGCCCCAAAAGCTCTAGAAAGGCCACTGAGAGGAATATTGTTGGATTTGGCTCCATAGCAAAAGACAAGCCTCATCACTCCCACTGACTCTGGCTGGCATTGACTGGACCCACATGTGAAATGTAAGCAAAATACCCTCAGAGTCCTTCACAATATAGTGGATTACAGCAAGAGTGTTTTTTATTTATAAAAAATGGGATTATAACAAAAGGACATTGGTATGTCCAGGGCCTTCCTTTCCCACTCACCAAACATTTAGGGGAAAAGGCAAAGAGACTGTTCTCACATGCATGGATACCTCACCTCCTCAGCAAACATGTCCACAAATTTGTTTCCCCAGCAGAAAACTAAAACAAGCAGAGAAATATTTTTCTTCCAATGTTTGCTTTCTATTTATTTTCTGTTGCTACCTTTGTGCCTTCAGCAGCGTCACTGTTCCTGAGCCCCAGGACCCACTGACTTTGCATCTGCTGCCTTTCAAACCCCAAAGGATGGCACCAGAGCAGCTCTCCCTTTGCAGCTGGAAGTCACAAGACTATTTCAGAGTTGGGATGAACAGGCAGAATGCTGGTTACATAAATAGGGGCTTCCAGCTGGGTCAGGGACTTGAACTGGGATGGGACATACCACCTCAGCTGTGTTTTCAGCAGATTTTTAAGGAATTGGAGCCTTAAGTTACCTTTTTAAGAGTTGTTGTCATTATTATTTTTATTGTTGTTGTTGTTGTTATTATTCCAAGTTTTTCTGTTGTTATCTTTATTTCTCTGTCTTCTTGACTGCTCATGGAAAGCAAAATACTGCAGGTGACTGGCAGATTCAAATTCAGTTTTGAAGGTAAGCAAAAAGCTGCAGGGTTTTATTCACCCAGTTTCAAGCAGAAAAAATGTATTATCAACTTACTGGTGAAACCTCCCCCCCAAATCTAACTGCACATATCTAACCAGGGCAACCTCACAGTCTTGTCATTCAACACTTCACTGTTGCTTTCTCATTGCTAGACAACTTTCTTTTGTTGAAAAGTGACAACCTCTTCTGCACAAAGATCAAGGACTATAAATTTTCACATTCTGGGCGCTATAAGAACCATAAATATCAATTTCTCAAATGAATCTCACTTCACTAGGCGTGACTTTCACAAACTTGTATAATGTGTGAACTCATTTATCACTCGGAGACCTGTTAAACAGCCAGCCACAAAATCCCATTGCATTGTTTGAAGCCTAAACCTCAACATCATTAATTTCTAAGCTAGTTTCTGGGTACATACAGAATTCAAATCCTTGTAAAATCTTTTTAATTTCCTGCTCTTGTTCTCTGGGCACACAGAGTGGACTGGTAAGATATTTTACTTTTTTTTCTTTTTCCACATTACTGGTAAACTCCTTCAGCTTCAGCCATAAACAAAATTCATGTCAGATAAGGCAAAGGTTCCAAGAGAGACAGTTATTAGCTCAAAGCCAGAGTGTTTCATTTTAGACTTCATCCCCATTTAAACCACGAAAACCTCAGTAAGTATTGAATTTAAATCCACAGTCACTTTCTCCAGGCCCTTGTCAAAGGACTCATTTTTAGTTTCTGTTTTACAGTACCTCCTAGATCCCCGTGCTGAGAGGGACCACACTGCATAAAGCAGAGCTGTATGAACACACAGAGTAAGAAGAAGTCTCAGTCCTGGAGTGTTTCTGATCCCAGGCAGACCAGACAAAAGGTAAGAAAGAGGTGCTATGTTTACAGCATGTGCCACTCAGCAGGTCTCTGGCTCCAGAAAGATAGCTCGGGATTCACAAGTCTTAATCCAGGACCTTATCAAACACATCAGATTTTGTCATCTTCTTACTAAACAAAACAAAGTATATGTATATAGTAAAGGGTACATGTGGATATAACAAAGTATATGGATTTAAACCTTTTTGTAAGAAAAGTTGCGTCCTTACAGGAGCAACCACAAAACTTCATAAGCCTCTTGTATCCATCTGAATCCTCTCCTTTCTCAAAGTACGTGCTAATGGCCTCTGATGACTTGCTCTCACACAGAAACATCAGCTCACCAGAGAACAGTTTTTGCAGGAGAGCACAAAGTTTGGATATGTGTTTACTGAAAGGGATCTTTACAGATTTCTGGTTGCTGTTGGTCCTGTTGACCTATTTCCCTGTGCCCAAAGGGTGAGCAGCACGTAACTGCACAGGCAAGCCTGAGCTGCTAACTCCCAGCCAGGGCTGCAGTGTGTATGAAACCCTGGCTGCCAGATGGAGTCCTGGGTCACCGTGAGCCCTCAGAACTCGCAACATGACTGCTTTCCATGCCAAGCTGCCTTAAGCCTGTCTAGGTAAGTTTAATTGTTGCTTCTCTTCTCTGCACGGTGCCCAGAAGCATGACATGATATTGGCTAAGGCAGCTGTCCCAAAGGAGCACTCCAGGCTGGGAATGGCTGCTGTCTGCCTCGGCCCTTGTGGCTGAGGGTGTCTCCTGCAGCAAGCCATCCCCTCAGTACTGTGCCCGTGGCCCACAGAACAGGGCTTGTGGTACTTTGCCAAACTGGGACAATAATACAAAGGAGCAACTGGGAGCTCCAAAGCAGAGCAACAGCAGAGGCCTCACTTCTGCAGTACCATGTCTGTGATTTTCCACCCAAATCATCGTGCCATTTGAAGGAATGCAGACCTGTGTCATTTGGAGTTACAGACTTGTGGGTGCCATTAATTCTGCTCAGTGAATGGTAAAATAGAAAGAGACAAAATGTTGTAAGTAAGCATGCTGTAGAAAGAGCCAAAAGGAACACACCAACAGCATTTTCAAAAGCCACCTGCCGCAGTATTCATTGTGTGACTCACATGTCTACTAAAGTACTGCAGAAACCCTGGACTAGTTACACAATTCGCACCAGGAGTTAATGTAAAATTAAGTCATCCCAAATGGTCATTCAAACTAAGTAACTACGGGTTACTGACAAGGGAAGGGATGAAATAAAATGTTCCTGTTGTTCTAGACAACAAAAAAGACTGCTAAGGAAGTAACTTTATAACCTGAGAAGGGTCTGCAGCTTTAAGAAATTTTCCCCTAAAGGTTGTAAAGCTTTTACTATGCAAAGTATTTTTGCTATTATATACACTGGCGGCCACTAAGTGCAGCTATTATTTCTGGCGGTCATTCAGAGAAGGTCAGGACTGATAAAGTGTTTAACAGAGTTTGTTTGGGTAGATCCATCTGTGTTTTTAACCACCCATACAGTCTTTTGTGTCCTTTTAAAAGATGCTGCATGTTCCGGAGACTAATAAATTACAGTCTTTATTTTTATTTGCCATCTTTTATTATTTATCATGCCACAGCAAAGAATGTCTTATTTACAGCGGCCATGCTTTTCTTATATAGATACCTGGACACAGCCATCTGAAAAATAGGATGTTTCTTTGCTGTGGAGCAAGGGTGCAGCCTACACAGAGCTCCCACTTCCTTAGGAAAAGCCATGTAGGGCTGTGACCTGTTGCTCTCACTCCTTACATCTTGGGATGAGTTCATGCCTCAGAGAAACCCAGAGGGTAGATTGCAATCAAAGGGCAGGGAAGCAAGAGCTATGTTGAAAGGCTGTAGCAAGCATCCCAAGATGGAGCTTCAAAAGGGAAATGTTTTCAGGACATGTGAGCAGCAGGAAAAATATCCTAGCTAGCTGGGATGGACTGTGATAGCATTTTAATACTGGATGGGTTTGGCAGTGCAGGATTTGAAACCTAACCCCATTAAAAACTCTCTGTAGTGCATGGAGTAAACCAGGGGAACTCTCAGCACCCCAGTTCCCTGCCTGGTTGCACTGCATGGCTGCAAGGTGATAATCTCTGCTACTGTTTATGAGTACTCCGTGTCCAAAACCTGAAATGAAATATTGCCAGAACGCCATTGATTCAAAATGCTGTGCAAACATTTGTTGACTATGGAACAGGTAAGAATAGGTATTTTACAGATGGGAAAGTAAGACACAGAAAAAACAGCTTGCAGCTAGTGATCACTAGTGAATGTGTGCCCCACACGTGTGACACAAATAACTTCCATTGGTGTAAAAAGACATTTAAATTCCACGGTGAGAGGATCCTCACATCTAACAACCATTCTGTACAGTTCATAAAGCTGCTTGTATCCAGAGATAGCACTGTCCTGAACTGTCCTGGTTCGGGTCCCTCTGCCACTTACCTGAGCTTATCTGCTACAAAAATCACACGCCGCTCCAGCAGGAGAGAAGCAAAGATGCGGATGATCTGACGAACACTGAGGCACTTGAAAAGGCACTCAAAGTCCACGTGTTCCAGACGTGAGTCCATGGGCCTCCGCAGCTCAATGACCTGAACACATCCAACAAACCCCAGTCAGCATCACTGGCCAGGGCTCACAGTGCCAGGGATGCCCAGCACCCCAGCCTGGGCCTCCAGCACTGCTCCAGGCTTTCCTTTCTCCTTTTGAGGGAACACAGGGAATGAACCCCAACCCCTTTGGCAAACTGAGGTTGGAGGCAAAGCACTCCACAGAAATGGCATATTGCACAATTCACTATCAGGTCATTCTTCCCAGAATACAGCTGTGTGCATTGCTGTCATTTCTGAGGGAAGCACACTACTCCCTTGTAAACAGCGTGAGAGACGTAAAGCTTGGCTCAGTCAACTGTATGAAACAAGTAACAATTGGAAACACTGAAGCCGGAAGCTTAAAGGGTTAAAACAGTCCTAAAGACAATGTAAATTTGGTTCTAAGCTTGGCTAGCAATTCATGTTAACATCTAGATAGGAGCCAGGGACTGAACTAAAAGGCCAGGCAGAACTGAAACCACATTTACTAAATTTCCACTCTTCCATGATGCATAATTAACTAGATAACATTTTAAACCTTTTTATTTACTTATATATCTTTCCATATAAAGATATGTACATATATATATACTTAACTGGGGAGTCAGGACAAGGCCTTAGATGGTGACTTGTGACATCCCTTTAAAGTCTAATTTTCATACTTCATCCATGACCTCAGGCCCTCTCCTTCCTTTTCTCAAATGTCTTTTGCTTGATTCCTTTATTATATCTTCCTTTTACTCTGCAATTGACATGCTCAGATGTGGAACTTGAAGGCAGAGGACAGAAAAAAGAAGAGGGAAAAATAACATGAAGAGAGTAACAGAAGGAGAAAAATATGAAACGCGAGAGAGCAAGTGATGGACTATTGAGGAATTCGAGGAAAGAGAAGGGAAAGAGAAAAAGTTGTCCAACTTGAAGCTGTGTTGAAATCTCTGAAGGCATATTAACAGGAACATATATACATCTCCTTCTTCCCAGATGTCCAAAAATCACCACCACTCTATTGTTTTAGACCCCTTTTTATGTTTTCATGCACATGATACTATGATACTATTTTCCACAAGCATGCCTTATCAGGTTTAAATTGGAGTAGGCCTTACAAAATTCCTGAAAACCAGTGTTTGTGTACAGATTTGATTTTTTTTAAGTCTGAAATACAGAACCATTATGATGCCAGAGTACTGGACACCCATCACTGAGCTGCTGCCCCAAAAAGCAGTAAATAACAAATTGCAGAGTGATGGTGTACCAGGAAGGCCTCCTTGGGAAATGCTGCCTGCCTACTTCTTCTTCATAACCAGTAAAGGTGCCCACTTCCTTTCCTTAACCTTGGGATTGCAAGCTCAAATCAAGTTTGTGTGCCAAATCACGAAGAGCTGATTTTACTGAAAAACTTCCAACATGAAAATGTTGCTGCGGGGTAGGATGCAATGCAAGTTACAGCAACTTTTACAAATACCATGGATGTTTTCTGCTGCCTGGCAAAGTCTTCTGCTTCACTCTGCTCATCACAAAGAAATATACTGTCTACTTCCCAATTAATCATCATCTTTGTTTAGGCAAGAGGAGCCACAATGGAAGGACAAGATTCTGTTCCTAATTAAGCCAGTGCATTCCATTTAAATAACGAGTTTGTACTAGCATAACAGAGAGCAAAGCTCAGCCAGAAGAGAGTTGTTTGTTTGCTTGTAATTATCTCAATGTTTTTCTCTGGGAGAGTTCAGGAGCTTGAGCAGAGGATAGAGAAGTTGCAGATCCATGGTTCCCAGATATATTCACATCAAAAATGCATTATCAGATCTTTCCACTGTTACTCCAATCACCCTTTCAGCTGCTGCCTCTCCAGAAGAAAATGTTTGTAACTTTAACATGCCTTGAAAGTCACTTACACAAGGAACCTTTCACATTTCATACCACACAGCATTACAGGCCCGATCCACTGAAGTCAGTGGCATTACATTTAGAAAAAATATGATTTAATGTAAAAATAGTAAAAGCACTGCAAAACTTACCCTAAGGAGAGCAAAATAACCCTTAAATGGGATTTTTTTTTTTAAACTGCTTTCACTAACTGGGATAAATTCTATTCCTATCTTCACTAATGTATCCCCTCTATATGCTTGCCCATCTGAGTGGAGCTACTGTACGCTTGCATAAGGGCATGCAAAGAGCAAAAATTTGACACAGTTAATGGCTGGCAAGCCTCAAGTTACAAAAACTTTTCATCAATATTGGCATTTTGCAGTAAGGCATATGTTGTATAATGGTAGGCTTCTAGCTGCTCGAATCAGTAATAAAAAGAAGTTATATCTATTATATGTATGTGCACACTTGCACAAAAAAACTTCTATATGACACACTTTTCTTTAAGGGACAGTTAAAGGATATTTACTACCAAAAAGTGCCATTTAAATGCTGCTGGTCACTCCTACCAAGGCCAGGACCAGCAGTAATG
Organism: Myiozetetes cayanensis; assembly: GCF_022539395.1. Classification (NCBI taxonomy): domain Eukaryota; kingdom Metazoa; phylum Chordata; class Aves; order Passeriformes; family Tyrannidae; genus Myiozetetes; species Myiozetetes cayanensis. The sequence continues at coordinate 51,170,823 of NW_026087853.1, forward strand.
AGTCTTGAAATAGCAACCAGCTGCTGAACTACTCACACTTGCCCGTTATCACTGTGATAAAGCCCAGCAATGCCATAGTCTGTGAACTACACTAGGCCAGGCCATACTGGGACATTTGTGTTGTGGTTTTTTTCTTAAACCCAACCTACTAATAAACATGAAATAATAAATAACAATAAATTGGCTTATAATCATGAATGGGAACTAGCATTAGCATACCAACACTGGTGTAGTTCCTGCACTGCTCAATTTGAGGGTGTGCCCCCTCTTATCCCTGCAGTGTCTGTATTGTCTCCTCCTGTTTTTCTTTTGCTGTTTAATACTGGAATGGTAAGGGGGAAGACTTTTAATGTTTGCAGTTGCTTTTTACCTCGTTTCCAGCTCCAGGCAGAAAAGTTTTGACTTTGATTGTCTTTCCAGGTGCAGGAAAAGGCGATTCCATCAGACTTCTCATAAATGGATAAACCAGGGCAGCAGATATTCCCCTTCTCCTTTCAACCTCATCCAGGATCTAATTCATTAGTAAGACATAAGAGAAAGAAACAGAACATGTCAGCACCACATACACTTTCGAAGCATCTCTTAACCCACATGCACCTAAACGTGGTACATTCAAGTTTAATTCTCCTCTGCCATGCATTTCTTCACTACTATCAAGGCCCCAGAATTGGATCATACACTAAAAATGATGCATTTTCTGGTTATAAACCAGAGCCTGTTTATGAATGGAGTTAACACAGAGGCAAGGAAGAATGAATGAATCTGGAAAGGAAAAAGAAGACTCGGCATGACAAAAGGGAACTATATTGTTGGGATTTTGCCTGAACAACAGGGTGAACTGAAGGAGAGAAAGACAAAGACAAATCCCATGATCACAGGCAAGGTCAACGTTGTGTCTCAGTGGTACATCTTGACATTTGTATTAAGGAAAAACACTTTCTTCTACCCTGGGTGCCCATTCCGTTTCAACTGAGATGGCAGGAAAAAGCCAGAGCAGCAAGAAAAGCAATGCTGGCACACTGTGATAGAGGTCTACCAGGAAAGAGCTCCTGAAAGGGTGCCAGCAGTGGCTGTCCTGTCACAGTCTGGGCTGAGCTGGAGAGCCACAAGCAGCCTCATGAAGCCTGCCCAGCTGTTCACACTGGGTGCCTGCATTATGGTCACTTGCTGTTTGACACAGTGCAGAGCAGGCAAGCCAGTTCTGAAACAAGCAGATGGAACTTCTTAGAGAGAAAACTGTTATTTTCTTTCTCTCTTTGGTCACATGGGCCAACATAAATTAGATCACTGCTAAGTTTTCCCACATTAGGCAGACCATATAGATGATAAACCTAAAGAAGACGAGAAAGCAAGTTTCAAAGCAGTTAGTGGTTTGACCTGAAATGGTGATCTTTTAACCACCACTCAAGAGCAAAAGGCCATACAAGAGTTAGGGGGTCTGAGCCAGGCATTTTCTTTTGTTTCTCTTGGAAATTATTTTCACAGAAACAGACCATTAAAAGATACTTAAGCACAAGCTGGTGACTTGCAGTGATAGCTGGTGACACTAAATGCCAACACAGGCATTAGCTAGTGCATAGTTTCCCCTTCCTCCTTGCAACATAGTAAAGGCCCCTATATACATAACTTGCATTCAAGTCCACGGAAGTGGCAGATAACCATAAATGAGGATATGAATTTCATTCTTGATGTGATTTGCAACATAACTATCCTCACCAGACAAAACCAGATGCCCAAATGGGATGCAGTAATGAACCAGGGCTGTGTCCCAGGTTCCTTGGTGCTCCTGCACCCTGTCAGCACACAGCTGTAGTGTGCCCAGTATCCATCTCCTTTCCTGCAGTCACTGTTTGATGTTTTAGTAGCTGGAGTTGGAGGTCATGTGTGTGTCATATGCCTGCCCCAACAACCTTCACAACAGGAAGAGAAGTATTTAAACCAAATAAAAGTTGAACAGAGATCTCAAGAGAGAAAACGGTTCAAACTATTTGTTGAAACCATGACCAAATGAACTGGCTGGAGGTTAAGATATCTGTGGTTCTCAAGTCTGTCTCAGCAATAGGTATTAGCAATAGGTATACAAGAGTGAGTGAGCATAAAAGGAAGACGTGGATGATGAAAATAATGCAGGGTTATCAGAAATAGGATGATAAACATTTTAAAACAGAGGAGTGCTTTTGCTTTTCTGGTAAATAATATCCAAGATTTAACAATCTGTGGTCTTTCATCACTCACATTTTACTGTAAAGACAACTATTCCATGTTTTAACTAATTCAGAAAAATGCACCATTGAGACTTTTTCCCTCTCTTTCACAGGATTTTTCATCTAAGGACAACAAAGGTTCCTCTTAACTGGCTGAAAAAAGAGACTGTCTCACTTTTCAAGAACTTGTGTCTCCATCCACACCACATCTGTCTTCAAAATCAATAGGGATACTAAGGCTCAAGCACTTCCTCCAACCTTTTCCAAATGTGGTTCTTGGAGCATGTGTTAGGGAGCTGTGCTAAACCCAGCCCAGGGCTGGAGTCAGCCCCGTGTGCCCAACATCCTGTTCCCACCCTGGCACGGTGCCACTGGGAGGTGAGCAGCCCTCTGCAGGACAGCGCTGCTGTGACCAGACCCCAGTGTGGATGGGACCTTTCTGTGGCCCAGCCCCTCCACGAACCCAGGAGCTGAAAAACAGCACAGATGTGTTACAGGACCCAAGATGGAACTGAGTGTGAGCTTTTCTTCCTGCACACATCAAGAACTCAAGGCTCACTGGGCTTGCCTGACACAGTGCCTGGGAACAGCCCCTGCTGAGGCCCCTGGAGTTACACACTCACCCATCAGCCTTGAGGTCACTTTGGCTGAATGACCAGACACTTTTTCCCAAGTTACAGACTGAACTGGAAAATCAATTTTACAATTTTTGTGCAATGACGTTCCTTGTCTGACCTTATACCTCAGCTACAGTGATACTTGGTTGTAAGGAAAATACTTAAATTTTCTCCTCTTTTTTTTTTTCCCTCTCCCAAGTTTTCCTTTGAAAAAATAGCTCACTGTCAAAATTAGATAAAAACATAATAGCAAACAAAGAGCCTCAGGAGATCTGTCCATACCACGAGTCTGGTGAGCTGTGTGATCCTCCCAGAACAATGCATTCTGTTTCACTCACAGATATCTGTGTTTAGATACATATTATGTCTAAGAGACACTGTTAGAAACCCTTTATTTCAGAGCTTTATGAAAGATGTGAGAAGCAGAATTGCATTTAACTAGTGCAACCCAATTTTGTTCTTCACACAAGGTTTGTGTTAAACAAAGTTTTATCTAGAAAAGATTGAAACCTGCTTTGAAGATAATATTTGTATAAATATTAGATTGTATGAACAATATAAATGCTATGATTTTTATTAACTTCAATGATTTACATGTTCTTTTCAACTTTATTCCTATATGAATGAACAAGAAAAATCTGTGTAAGGTGTTTGAGATTTCCCATATCTGAAGTGAAAACGTCTGGCGAACTAAAACCTTATCAATTAAAATTTGGCCAATTAAAAGATTATCCATGCTTTCCTAGCCTCCTAGAATTAAAAAAAAAGTGTCAATAGGGTTAAACATATAGAATTCACATATCAAATAATCTTTTTTTCTTAACCTCATCATTCCATGGGGTATTGGAGTAAAAGTGGTACTGGCCCATCTTTCAAACTATAGATGCCAAGAATTACAGCTCGACACAGAACGGTTGTAGAAAACAATGGAAAAAACTTCAGGCAGCCAGATCATACAGACACCCAGATGTTTTTTGAATCAAATTCTGCCTCAGTCACAGAAGTAATAAGACTTTTCGATGAACCCAACAATAGGGATGAACTATCCAAAATAGCAACCGTAAAATAGTTATCTCCCATCAAAGGAAGAAATTCTTCCTGTCTGGTTCATCACTGTGGATGTGTCTCAGTAAACAATCAAATGAAAAAGCAATATTAAAAATGTATCTTCTTACCTTGGAAAATAAGTCAAAACACCCCAGCCGGCTGATGACGCAATAAACCTCAGGTAGGCGTGGGCCTTTTCCACTCGGCTGACAACAGCAAAAGGGAGATAGAAATTATATATCAGTTTGGAGTCGTAAGGAAATACACTTCTCTCTCTGATCACCCACTTGGCCATCATGTGATGTCTTTCACTATCTGTTTCTCCAACAAATAGCTGCTCTTGGAAAAGCATCATATTTCTTACATAAGATAGGAAGCTAAAAAGTGTAAATAGTGCTTATCCTCTTTGGAAATCACAGCACACTGGAGCTGTATTCCAATATCACTCCAGCTTGCAGCCATAAAAGCACATTGAGCTAGGACTGTAACTCATGCCTCTGCTATCTCTGTCCTCTGCTGCTGCTGCAGCATGAGGAGTGGGGCCACCCTGGGGCCGTGTGCTGGGAGAGGAGATCTACAATGCTAAGGGAGGTTATGATGGCTTCAGTTCCCCACTCACTCCATGGTGTTCAGAGAGAGCTCAACACATAGAAAGCAAGCCCACAGACCTAAACAAAGGCAAGCTGCATGAGTAAATCGTTAACTTCCTCCGATTAACTCATGATAAACATGAAACTCAAATAACAGTGGCAAGTATGAATCAATGATGCACATCCCCCCAGCCCCCTCCCAAAAAACCACTGTAAAGATCATCGTCTATAATCATCCTAGAAAAGATAGTTCCTAGAAAAGCAAATGGTACTTCCTAAGCATACTGGGCTCTGCTACCCTGCCTATACCACTGCAGGGCAGGCCCACCAGCACTGTGTGTGAAAGAAGGATATAACCACTGGCTGGATTCAGCTGGATTCAGCTTATTTACTGGAAAAGAATAGAATTAGGCCAATGCTGAGCACTTTGGAAAAAACACTGTCACTGCAAGGTCCTCAGGGCAGAGAGCTGGTCTGCCTGTGTACAGTGTGTGCTGGTAACAGTGACATCCATGCATTGCAGCTTTCCACTGCATTTTTAAGAAGCTGTGAGGTAGCATTCCAGTACTGTGTAGTTGCAACTGATTTTCATCGGATCAGCAGTCACACACTTCCTGGGGGCTGTTATTTCAACAAGGCAGCTTGTCGACTTCATCTGAAGTCACAAGCAATCCCAAGATATAATGCAAAGAAGTCCTGGTGCTGCCTCCTCCAGGAGCTACATCCATCACAGCACAGAACAGCCAGCAGGTACAGTGGCAAACCCCAGAACTACAGCAGCAAAAAGCTGAAAGAGGGGTCTGAGACAATAGGCGAGGAGGCTGCCTACATCCTCAGGTCTTTTGTCTGTGCTGCATGGAGTGAAAAGTGACTGTAAAAGAACCACTTGGCACCACTCAGCCTCTTTGTGCAGCTGTACATTATTGATGTGCAGCAGTGACAGAACCTTCTCCATCAGTAAGGACTCCATGATAAAGGAGCTCAGTCACTGTTTCCATCAGCTTCTGCCCACTTGTACATTTAGCCAAAGTGGCTGATGATCTGCTCTGTATCAACACAAAGATCTGGTGTATATTTCTCTTTGAATCATCATTAGACTCTGCTGATACAGTGATTAACTTCCCTGCAGTGTGTTTGACATTCACATGCCACAGAGATGACAATCGAGAGAAACTGAGGGGTAGCTGTGCTTTTTAAATCTGAATATTGCAATCTAGACTTGGACAGTCAGCAGGTGCCTGCCTGTTATAATAAAGACCACAAAAAAATACCAAAGCTAAGTGAATACAGATGAGTCTATTTCTGGATCCGAACCTGCTCACTAGACGTCACATCTCTGGAAAAGCAGAGTCCTTTTTTGTCCATATTAGGTATAAAATCCTTTCTAAAGGCACTGAGTGATTATATCAAGCATGTGGGATTTTGGTTAAAATCATTGTGTCAAATCTGCAGGAATGCCGAAGCCATGCCAGGAGCCTTGGATAACTCCCAACCAAGAGCTGTCTCACTGAGTGCCAGTAAAAACAGCACATTCCTGGGTCATCTATAAGACCAGAAACAATAACTGCTTAGTGCTTACTCCAAGATTCTTCTTCATGAAATATCATTGCTTTCAAATGTCTTAAAGGCTACATGCCTGTGAGAGCTGGGATTGTTCCCTCCTTGCACTCATCATGTAGGACATCCTTTTCTGTTATTTCAGAGGCTTTTTCCTGCAAACAGCACAGCCTGGCAGATGCATACACATCATCTGTAAGAGGCAGCAAGCAAAAGCCTCAGGCAGAGCCATTCTGAGGGGTAGGATTTCTCAAATTTATGACGCCCTTCACATAACCTCCCCTCTCAGCCATTAGTTTACACCTCAAAGATAGATCTAAAACACCTGCTCATTGTACTTTAGTTTGCTTCTGTTCCAGAAAAAAAATCCACATTGTATGGGACGTGTCACTCCTGCCTGGGCTCATCTCTCCTCACTAGGGGAGAGTCAGGCACAGGGTCTGGTCAGCAGTCCTAGTTTAAACTCCTCTCTTCCCAAAAAAGAGCTCTCCCAAGTTGCAGGGTGTGCTTTACAAGGCTCTACATGGCCTTGGAGCCATGTCCTCCATCCAAGGATCACTCTTGCACACAAAGAATTGGTCCAGTTCAGGAAAGTGATATGGTAAAGTAGCACAGCTGAGAGGCACTGGAGCGACTCTGCCTTGATGCATTGCACTCCTCCTGAAAGAAGAGGGATGTAAGGGATGATGTTTTGGTCTGGATTTGTTTTCAATTTGTTTTCATGGAATCCAGGATATTTTCAGCCCTAGATCAGTATCACAAATGAAAACGCTAATGCGTTTTGTTGATAACAAGACAGTTTCCCAAAAGGATGAACATAAACTGACAAGAACTTGGCTATGAGATGGAGAAACTGAAATCTACATCTGGGCTGATCTGTGGGTGGCTCAGCACAATCCTTTTTATAGTGAGTTTAATCTGAAATGTAGTGACAGAAGCCCACTCCGAAACCTGCTTTGGCAGGAGAAACAAGAGACTTTTGCTCCAAAAGCTAAGGCTGCCATTTTAATCTTTCAAATCACACCTCCCTGTCTGCATGCTTGAAATCTGGGGGGGGCCTCCAGAGATTATCCCAGTCTGGCATAGCACTGATTGTTGCTCGCACACTGCACATGCTTGCTATCAAAGCAAGGCAGGTTGTCCCTCCAGTGGGCACACCAACAGCCCTTCAGACACATAATTTAGGGGGCTGGGGTTCATACGATACTGAGGAGGTCATGGAGTGTCAGGAAAGCTTCTGGTTTCACAGCCCTAGAAATAACTGGGAAAGGCTAGCATGTTGACATCAGAGAAACCAAAGCAGCAGGGACCAAACACAACATTTTCCCTCCTGCACTTCTCCCAGCTTCTTCCATCTCCTGAAGATTAAATGCGTGGAGAGAAAAAGCAGCAAAACTGGAACTACCAAATGGCAAGAAAGAGGAAGATGCACCACGACCCTACCTGCCATCTCTAAGAAGCAGGAGTGCAGCATCAACCTGAAACTCCAGGACTGTGCTCCTTTCCCCCCAGAATGGGACAGGACATCTTGTCCAAGATCTTCTAAAAAATTCCTCAGAGAGCATTATTTGGAAAACCAGAGGAAGCAGTAAGAGCTGCCCCAAGGCCAGGTGAAAAAGGCCCATCAAAAATGCACTGCAGCAGCTGAGCTGTCTGAAGGAAGCAGGCTTTGCAAAGCACATGTGCTAGGCAGTATATCCAGAAACAAAGATGTGCCTTAACGGTGTCAGGAATCAGAACAATTAAAAAATATTGGGAGTCCAAAATGAATAGTCAGTCACAAGCCAGTTTCTATGGCAGCTCTTGATTCCGTGTTAGGGACAAGCCAAATTCAGACCATGAGAAAACTGTGGGTGTTTTAAATACCAAAAGGTCCTCGTAAAGTCTTCTTGTTATTTGGGAAAGATGAACTGTGAATGCCAGAGCACCCAATGTGCACAGGGCTGTCAAAGGGGAGGGCAGGATGGAGGGAAGAAGGCAAGGAGAAGAATAAGTTTTCCACTGAGCTTTTTTCAGCCCCATAAATATCTTGCATCCAACAAAAGTTTTCACAGCTTCCCTTCTCCTGAGGCTGACAGGAGAACAAACTCCCTTTTGCTGACCCCCAGCAAATGCAGCAAGAACTAGTCCCACCTAACAGCTGGTTTTCATGTTTCAAGGTACACACGTCACATTAAGGCATCTGCTCCTCCACTGACTCCTGGGGCTGGCTTGTCTTAGCCTACAAAAGTAGTGGAGAAGCAAATTTTACGTGAGAGGGAGGAGAGGGGTAGGATGAAACAGCCCCTGCAAGGGTATCCAAATCACCTTTGCTGCTGATGTGCATTCACTAGAAAAGCTGTTGCACAATTGCCTTGGAGGTATCAAAACATAACTGGAAAACTTCATGCTATCTATGGAAGTGCAGATTGTCTGCTGTAGTACAATAGGTTACATTCCATCCTAATCCTGTTCCAAAATGAAACAACATAAATACATTCAAAGGGGATACTGTAGAGGATTTGTAGTACAAACAAAACATAATTGTCACTGTATCCCTTGGGGTAGTTTTGGCAGCTTTTTAGCACACACACCCCAAAACCAAAATAAAAAATAAGAAAAAAAAGGTCTGAAAGAATTTGAAATCTGAAAGTAAAAAAGAAAAAGTGGAGCAGTTTGTTCACATTGCGAGATGCCAAAGGAGAACAAGGCCGATAAGACACAATTGTTTCCTGAAGAAAGGAATCTGCACACCAGCCTCTGCAGAAGACACAGATAGCCACCCTCACAGGATCAGGCTGGCTGGCCCAGCCAACCATGGAGCCTGCTAATGAGGCTGCCAAGTGCTCCAGAAGGTGTGAGACACCTCTCACTGGGTGTTACAAGAGCCTTCCCCAGGACAGCAGGGGAACATTTTCTGAGGAATTAGCCTCACAGCAGTTGGCTTGGCTTGAAGTGGAACAGCTTATAAGAATTTTAGGGTTTTCTTATGGTTCTATATTACTCAGTGTGGCCCCACCTTTCTCTTACATAATGTCTGCTAAAAACTGCATGTAGTTCCCAAATTATGGTTGTTGCATTTGACAGAACTTGCAGGTCAGGAATGGGACTAATTGAAGGAGATGCTGTGGCACATCAGAGCCACCCTGATATGATCTTCCAAAAACTGCTCAGGAAACTGGAAAAAATATGCCTCTGGCATATAAAGAGTGCCCATGGGATTTACCTGCTCCTTGTTGCCTGTACAAACTCTATTTGCATATATAAAATAAGAAAGTATGCACATGCCTGCAAACAGAGGAGGAATACATTGGTGAGGCTGTTTCATCACGTCACGCTTCATTGTTACACTTTGTGAGCGCAGCTGGGCCCTACGGAGAAGGCGCTTCAGGTAACAACCCCAATTCCCACCGTTTCTCCCAGCAGGACAGAAAGAGGTTGCAGAAGCCAAATAACAGTAGATCTCTGCTACTTTTGCAATAGGGCATTGTTATCACTCCTTTCTTTCCTCTGCTGCATAGGGTGTACCTGTGAGATGGGACATGTCTGCTTTGATATGCCAGGTTTAGAAAGATATATCAAGACAGTACTTATTTTCCCTTTTTCTAACATTTTTTTTTTTTTTGGCTATTTGGTTGATTGATTTTTGCCATAGCCAGTGGAGAATAAAAGCAATCTCCAATGCTGTCTCAAAATACCATTTTGTTGCTTGTATTTCCTGCTATGCTAACCTATCTTTTGCACCAGCTGAAAGTCAGTGTTCTACTTGTATGTTGTCTTTAATGTAGGGTGAATTTCACTGAGCCTTAAGTGAATTAAGAAAGCCTATGTTAATGTGTCATTGACAAACTGATTCAACATTCCTGTGTATAAATCTATTTTATTGTGGCTGATTATTTCAGTCTCAACCTAGTCCAGGATCAACTATTTTGCATTTCACAAATGTAAGCTCTGTGCACGGTTACAAATTTGCTAATATTCTCAGAAAGATAAAAGTCTTAAACCTCCTTCACCTGGGAGACTGAAAACATTCTATATATCTAGCCAAAATTTTCTGAGGTTTTGTTGGGTTTTTTTCCAAATATACCTTATTATCCTCTTTATGACAGCTCACAAAAACGTCATTGAATTGCACTGCTGCCCTGTATCTTGTTACGCTTATTTACACCAGCAAGGATAATTTCTAGGTGCTTCCCTTGTTTATCCCTGAGTCTCCCCCTGACCAACCCTTGATTTACTGCAACAAAAGCCTTCAGAGATCTTTCCTGCCCACATATAAACCTTGTTGTGGCCCACTCTGACATTGTGTTATACGGAGTAAGTAAGTCTCTGTGACGCTACCTACGGCAAATACCTCCCCCAGAACTGATAAACAAGTTTCCTGTTATGTTAGTTTAAATGAAACTTCTTACAAATAGAGGAACCACACACAGCAATACCTCCCAGACAGAGCATCTGCTGTCTGCATGACAAGGATCTTTGCCATGGGCAGAGAGCAGGATAAGAGAAGGGTCAGGAACAGGCAGCATTGCAGGATGGAGGGTTATTTCTAGTGACAGCAAGTTACTCTGTCGACTAGAAGCCACTGAAAGCTACTGGAGGCAGGTGTTCCCTGCCTGAAAAGGTGGGAAATTGTGCCAGAAACAGAAGGGAGGGCAAAGTGCCAGTGTTCCTTTCTCTTAGATATGGTGGACCTATTTACAAAGCTGCTGTAGACATTCTTTATGCATTTTCATTTACACAGAGTAAGCCAAAGACTCCTGCAGCATCCAATATCCATATAAGCTTTCCAGCCAAGTGTAGGCAACTGTCATGTGAACAGTACAGGAGCCATGGCTCCCCACCAGTCACTCACAAACAGCTCAAAACCTGTCCAGGAGGTGATGAGCACAGGCCAGCACAGAAACAACCAACTGCTTTATGCCTTGCTGCCATCCAGTCAGGTCTACAGAATAGACACCAAAAATCTCTGTTTGCACTGTGCTTCAACAGCCTTAACACACTTTGCAAGCCTTTTTGCCAGTTCTTCCCCTGACACATACACACTGCCATGTTCTCAGTTCATCAATTATCCAGTGATATTCATGGTGATGGGTAGGCTGAGTCAGGTCCCCACCTCACCAGCTGACCACCCCTGGTCACAAGGACTGAAAAGGAGCCTCAGAAACTAGACTTCCCACTGCTGGCACCAGCTTTGGTTTCATGGTCCTGAGCAAAGTGTGATGGGAGTATGCTGTCCACCACTGCTGTCCTCCTACTCACCAGGGTGGGTTATTTACCTGTGTCACAGACCTGCTGCAGATTAGTTAGGCAGTGCTGGCAGAGTCCTTTGGAGACGTGAGCAGCTGCCCAGGAGATAAACACTACTCACAAATATTTAGAAATACCAGGCTTGCCTTTGTTTGCAGTGTTGTAGTATTTCTGATTCTGCTTGAAAGTACATAATAAAAAGAATTTATAAAGTAAGTGCTTACAGAAGAAACTTTCCACATTCTTAGGAATTTCCTACCAGCCTGGGGATCTATTTGATCAAAACAGCCACTACAAATTCTTACTTTACTTGAGCTCCTCACATTTCCAGATATCAGAGTGAGAAAAACCTGTTTTTTTCTAAAACCACAAGAGACATCCTCAAAGTTCACAGTACAGTTTTGAGATACTGTTTAACAGAATTCTGCATTTTGAGGTGAAGGTGATGTACTTACCAACAGCCTCCTGCAATAGCCAAACCGTCGGCTCCCATCTTCCCCAGTCAGCATGAAAGAGAAGGTCTCACTAGAAGAAAGGAAATTGCCCAGATCTTACTGTCAGAACTGCAGCATAGCTGTGATTGCCATGAGGTAGATCACTCAGAAAGGGATAATGTCTTATCTAGTGAGAGATTCTACCCACTGTAGGGTTTTTCTCTCTGCCCTTCATTAGGACACACTCTGTGGGAAAATCTCCCTCAGCAGCAGAGCAAAAGGGCTGAGAATAACCCAGGTGTCTTATTAGCAGAAGAGATGGATGCTGAATTCAGGGACATGGCATCTCTTTTTACTGCAGAAGGAACACAAGAATCAGATTTTGAGGGCAGTATCAAAATGCTTCTTTACATTTAGATAAATCCTGTCTTTGGACTGAACTTTGCTCTTTAAGGGAGAACCCTAGCTATTCTCTAAGAGTAGAGAACTCATTTTCTAATTCAGAAACAACATAGATTTCCAAAATTCAGCTCATTTTATATCTATGTCTAGGATAAGTAGCATTTGTGACAGCACAGTGAAACAACAGTTTAAGGCTATAATTACAGAACAGGTAAAGGGATGGGTCTGTGAATTTGTGCCTGGGCTGAGGCACATTCCTGACTGCTTTGCAAATTTTAAATGGCATTGTATAGAACAATTCTTTGTGCTGGAATGCCAGGGTTTATATAATTATAGCTGTATATGGGAGAGATATCTTGTTTCACAAACATGGTCTCGTGAAAGGGAACAGCAGCAGAAGAGGAGACATGATGTATAGGCAGGGCTGTGGGCTTCCCATGCCAGTGTCACCCACACAGTTGTCTGCTTCTCCTTCTCAGTGTTTTCAATAACTCATTGTGCAGGTGCTTCCATGTACTGAATAATGCAGCCAAGGAACACAGAATACCACAGGATTATGTTGCATGTGCCATACATCTGCCTATAAGAAGTTCCATATATATTCTTGGCTACAATAATTTCTGCAGGTAAATGCTACTTCCTTGTCATCATGAAAAGTCCCTCTAGACACACTCTGAACAGATCTCACTCCATTTACGTGCTACTCAGACCATGCACCTTAACAAGTCACGTCATATTCTAGCAGAATATGGGGAGACCCCACCTGGAGTACTGCATCCAGATCTGGAATCCTCAGTGCAGTAAAGACAGGGACCTGTCAAAGCAGGTCCAGAGGAGTAACACAAGAAGTTCTCAAAGCAATGGAATAGCTACAAGGACAGGCTGAGAGACTGGGGTTGTTTATCGTGGAGAAGGCTCTGGGGAGACCTTATTGTGGCCTTTCAACACTTAAAAGGAGTTTCAAAGAAAGATGGGAACAGACCCATAGGCCCTGTAGTGATAGGACAAGGGGTAATGGTTTTACACTAAAGGCAGGGAGATTCAGACTAGATAAAAGGAAGAAATGTTTTACAATGAGTGTGGTAAAACACTGGAATAGCCCAGTCCAGAGTGGCTGTTAGACACCCTATCCCTGGAAACGTTCAAGGTCAAGCTGGACGGGTCTCTGACCAGCCTGATCTAGTAGAAGATGTCCCTAGTCGTGGCAGAAAGATTGGACTAGATGACTCTTAGAGGCCCCTTCCAATCCAAATCATTCCATTTCTATACTTTCAGTCTATCCTGTTACTTCTACATCTTTGCATCAACAGGTTCTGACATACCGATGGGGTGGGGGGGGAATAATACATTTTTGAGATTATTTTTGAATGAAAAAGAAAAGACAAGCCTGACTCTCCCTTCCCTTTCCCTTCTCTTGCAGTCATTCCTATCGACTGGAAGGGCTCCTCTCCTGGTGCAGAGCTCAGCTCCAAAAAAAGTTCTTAGACAGCAATGTTTTGGTACAAATGAAGAGTGTCCTGCAAATCTAAACAAGCACTCTGAGGTAAAAAATGGCTGGGACAGGTGGTGGGCAGGGCCCTGTCGTTTTTTAGATTAATTTTAAATACTTCCATTTATGCTTTTGAATTTAGCACTCAGAGGAACCTTTGAGCCTCTTCCTCTCAGCCACACAGGCCTGCGAGGCAGGCAGAACAGGGAAGAAGAAAGAGCACAGAACTTCAAAAGAAAGGAGAATTAAATACAGCTGCTTGATCATGAAGTGGCCAGGGCTCAAACTGCTGCTTCCTTAATTGGGCATCGCAGAGGCTGTGGCGGCTCCAGATGCTCTCCGTCAGCGCCGCGCGGCAGAGGAGCACCGGGATGGGTACCTGTTGTACTCGGAGACGGGGAGCCAGTCCTTGGCATCAGGGAAGCAGAACTGAGGGATGGCCTTGAGACGCTCCTCTGCTTCACGCATCTGCTTGGTCGGTCTTTCCAGCTGCGGGGAGAAAAGTGAGGCTCAGTCAGTCCCCGCAGTCCTGGCTGCACAGCACCGCTCAGGGGGCAGGGCTACCGATGAGCTCTGAGAGCAAGGGCACAACAGATTGTTCTTTATTTGTGCTTGGCAGAGTGAGGCATGGCTCCAGGACAGGTTTATAGATGCTAGTACAAAAGAAATAACCACTGCTGGGTTTTTGTTTTCTTTTTTTTAATTGCCTGAAACTCCCTTGTTGCACAATGGCCACTTAAAGCATAGCCTTAACTCACATACCTTTCTGCTGCAAGAGCACAAGAGAAATTCCAGAGATCAGAAAAAAAATCTTTCCACTGACTTCAGCAAGTTTTGGAATGAATCCTAATATAGCCAGAATGACTTAAAAGCGAAATATTTAGAAACTGAATTTAAACAGAGTCTTTAAAGCATCTACCATTGGACCAAACTCTCCAGCCCTGGAAAAGATAAATCTGAAAACAGGGAAAGCTTTCAGTTACCTTCTCTATGCCCGTCACTCTGTAACAGATTGCTTTGGAATAATTCTGAAAGCTCCATTTGAAAATTAGATTTGTATTCATTTTTCCACTTATTCACTTTACTGATCTTAGAATGTACTGTATGTAAGAATTTTTCTTTTACCTTGGGAAACTGATATGTCACTTCTGGGAGGTAAGTGTTTTTAGAGGGCTTCTTTTTCAGTGACACTACCACAAAATACTCAAATAACTCCCGTTCCTGCCATTCAATCAGCTCCAGTTCCAGGGTTCGATAACTTGGAGCCCTCTTCAGCATTGACTGGATGTGCACAAGACGCTGGGTATGAGCTGGCATTAAAAAAAAAAAAAAAAAAAAAGGAATTAAAAAAGAGACAGGTCATTACCTGAGACTGTAATGTATGTGTGTAAGCCAAAGCCATTCACAAAGGCCTTTCAATTTGCCAGTGTTATTCCAAGCATGTTCTCCTTTCAAAAGCAAACCTTCTCGTTAGCAAACCTTCTGTACTCTCCCTCACTAATTGCACCCATAAATCAAAACTCTCTCCAAGTACTCAAGTGATGCAACACTAAGTCACTGAAATAATTTGCAGTTCATAACTGTAAACCTGCCAAAGGTCTGTTTTCCCTTCACACATAAGACTAGATTATAAACCCTTGTGTGGGTGTGCAAATGCACTGGGGCCTCCAGGGTTTCACATCTCAGGCCTGATTTGGATCTGGTTTACATTGGTGAAAAAGAGTTCTGTGCCCTGCCTCTATGTAGCACAGCTTTTTTGTTACGAACCAGGGTATCTCCAGGGAAAGGGGACAAGAAGAAAAGGAAAGATGTGCCAATTGCCTCCCATGGATTTCTTTGCTAGTGCCAATTCAATTGAGGGACAATCTTAGATTTATGGTCACGCCCAGACCTCCAAGATATGCCTTTGTCAAGTGACTTGTCACTAGACACCTAAAATAGATTAGTCAGTAACATCATTACCAGTTCTGGTTGACCAAAAAGTGAAAACAGCTCAGTAAAATCAGTTTCCTGCATTCTCTGCCCCACCTCTTCACACCATGATCTTTGTGCAATGACAAACAAACTTTAGCAGCACATGCCAATCCCTTAAGGCTATCTTCACTGTCTTTGCCCACAGTTTGCAAAAGGCAGACTGTCCCTCGTGGAAGGAAAATAAGATGTCATAAGCACTTGATCACATCCATAATAAATTACCAGAAAGAAAGGGAAACCTCTTGATGACCAGTTGTCCTATAACTGGTTCAACACAAAAATGAAGAATTATTTTGATAAAGCACTTGGTGTGACTGCACAACCAGGGAAGCTAAATCTCAAGGAATAACCTGCCTGGTCCTGCCCTGAGACAGAGACAGCCCTACTATGCCAGCTGGCACTTCATATCTGTGAGAGGTGAAACCAAAGAGCCCACCCCACCAGATGGGGACCCAGTGAATCCTGTCATGCCACACATGACAACTGTGTCTTTGGCTGAGGATGCCCTGACAGCATCAGTGTAAATATAAGATCACTCAGAAACAGTTGGTTAGTGAGACACCAGACTGAAGATCCTCTGTTGCACAACAATGGGGCAAAAGCCTGCCAGTTTCCAGTGAAATCAGAATATCCTCCCAATAACACAAGAGAGGTGAGACCCTGCCTATCTTCCTCCATGGACCATGAGAACAATCAACCCGTATGTTTTTTGACACAAAGAGAACTGAAAATGCTTTGGGGCTGGTAGAGGTAGACAAAGGAGCAATGAAACTTTTTCCACACAACCCTAAAATGTTGCATGCAGCCTATTTTGGGTGTTCTTACCACTACTTATCTGGAACAAATCTATTTCCCTAAGAAAATGTTTTCGAGAAAGTTTTGCTGCATGAACAGTGAGTAGGTAACATCTGCAGCAGATAAACATGAATGCTTGCCCCTTATCTTATAACAACAGATCCACACTCTTGGGGTTTTTCCCCCCCTCATTTACTAACAACATTATGGGGTTTTAGTAATGAAATCTGTTGTTGCTGCCTTCAACTTTTTATAGGTCTCTTTCTGTATCAGGACTCTTGAAAAGCAAGGAGTCTTGAAAAGCAACTTACTGGCCTAGTTCAGGCAGAGTTTGTGCAGGTGCTGTGCACTGATAAAGGAATTTCTGCAATTTGGAGACTGCAGACTTATAAAAGAGTGTAAGAACCACTATGCTGGATCAGACCCAGATTCCTGCCTCCAGTGGCAGCTCACAGCAAACACTAAAAGCAGCATATGAACAACAAGAAAGCATCTTTAACCAATCTCATCCCTCTAAGTCTACACCCAGTAGTCAGTCTGGAATAGATCAGAATCTGTGAAGTGGCTAACAAAGCAAACCTATCAAAGGTCCTGTTCTTCATCATATGACACAGTTGCCAAATCCTTGTTAGATCCTCACAGCTCATTTTGTCCTTGCTTTCCACGTTTATGCTCCTGTGTTGGAACTTTTGTGAGCTCTGCAGTAATGGACTTAGCATAGCTCAGGAAAGAAAATACAGACCGTGGGGAGAAACAATGTGCAGTATCAGAAGAATGTACATTGGTAAGGTCAGTGACAGGGTCTGACCAGAAGTTATTGAAGGCTGATCCCTTACCTTTAAACCTGTCATCTGAGTCACTCTCACTCTCGCTGTTCTCATCTGCAGAGGACACACAGGGATCAGTTAATGCAAAACCAAAGCAAACAAACTCAGTTTACTGTGGTAAAACCAGGAAAAATCCTATTTCACATCTCTGAGCCTTGTGATCCATGCATGCACTTCTCCTCAGTCTTAAAATATCTTGAAATAAACAGTTTGAATGACTCCTTAGACTGTGTTTTCCTTGGATTCAATTCCAATTTTTCTTGAAAATAAGAGCTTCATTTTGATGAAAGTGCAAAATTCATTCTGCCTTACAGCAACTGTTTGCACTGAACTCCCATCTATGCTAAGCTGCAGAAGTGAATATTCCATTTAGAAAATGGATCTTAACCCTTTCACTTCTGTTTTCAGATTTTAATTTTTTTGGGAAAAAAAAAAATTTGTGGAGCACTTGAGAAGCCAAATTAAGCCTTGTGAGCTTTGTCTGTCTGGGCGACATCTTCAATCACCAGAACTCAACAAACTGAGTTAGAGTTAACAGGCAAAAGCAGACATATGACAAGATGTATTTCTGAGGGGTACTTATATTAAAGCTCTATTGCACTCTTACTACAAACGTGGCCTGAATTTGTTATTGGCTCCTGTTTTTCCAGAAGCAGTCTGAAGCACACTGTGAGTGCCAGGAAGAAGCGTGAAAGAATTACAAGGTCAAACCTGTGAATTTTGGACAAAACTCATAGATACAAGTGACTTGAAAAGTGAACTACAGAAGCTTGATAAGTCTAGCTGATCGTGGGATTAATAGGAGAGGCAATACTGAGAATCTCATTTATTTTTAGCTCATCCTCGTTTTCTCCTCTTTCAGAGAGAAAGTTATTGTTGTTCATGGAAGAAAGTTCCAAAGAGAGTAGAGTCCAGGGAGAAAAGAAGAGAATCTGTTAATCCTGTAACATTCCAATGGATTCACTGAACCATAACTTGCATCATACCTCGTAGGGATGCTGTCTCGATGTTGGACATAGAAAGTTTCTTCAGTCTTTTTTTTCCTCTTTTTGCACTGTAGATGGAATTGATTCTTTGGACAAGCTGCAAAATAAGAAAATGAGGAATCAGTAAGACTAAACACTTCTCTGACAGGAGACACTTAATTAAGCTATCCAAACAAACAATTTAACCATGGATGATACGGCAGCTGAACCCCCAAAGCCTTTACTATTTCAAAGTGCATTTTTTATTTCTCTTATTTTGAATCCCGTTTGCATGAATAAGTTATTTTCAATCTCACTTCTTTACCTATGGGTATATCTTTAAAAACAATTAAATAACTCAGAAACCTAAATCCCATTTTCCAAAATCCCATACCGATTTGCAATAAAAGCAATGAGCCTGAGGATTCAAAGGTAACTATCATCCTCTACCACCTCATTCCTCTAAGTTATTGTTTCTCTCTTCACTTGCATCTTCTAAATAATAGTAATCCATTAGCCTTATCCAGCTTTGCCACCTCTCATGGACCTGAAGATCATATTCAGATTTTGAATGCAAGTGTAAGGTGTACCAGAACCTCTCTGAACTGAGATTTTCATATGTTCAAATAAGCACAAGGAGTTGGGTCTAACTTTTTAAAGCTTTTTCAGGTACAGAGTGAACCAGCTGCTTTAAAGACACATGGTATTAACTGAGGATCTGGCCCATATGGACTTCTCCTCCTTCCCCTTTCCAACTCACCCAGTACTTATCTCACTTCAGAGATGTTGTACCTACTGTCCCCAATCTTATCCTTATCTACAAGAATATTTTGAAGTTAGTTGCTAGTCCTGTCTTTAGCTGGATTTATCCACCACTAGCCAGAATTTTAAGTCCTGGTAATCATTGTGACTTCCCTCAGGAGGGCTAATGCAGATCATAACTGTCTGCCAAAAAAAAAATCTGAGATGATGGAAAATATTAATGAGATAACTTGTGCTTAATGCCTTCAACAAGAGGTTGGGATTACTAAGAATTCATAATTAAACAGACTATTATGACTTCTGGGGAGTCATAATTATGTCATAATATGCAATTAATCTTCATAATGTCTTGTGAGTCAGAAATAGTATATTTTATTTCATAGCAGTTTTATTCATAGAACTACAATACATTTTGCAAAACCTATTTCACCTCAGCTTGCAGAGAGAGAGAAACTCAGTGAGAGATAAACTAATTTGCCATAGACACAGCAGAAGGCTTGTAACAGAGCACAGACTGGAACAAAACTTCACACAGCCCCTCCAATAGATGAAGAGGGTCTGGCCCAGAACATTTTGAAGTGTTATAAGCCTCACTTGTTCTCCCACTTGAAGCAGTATCCGGGACTTTGCCTCTAGGTGCTGACTGAGCCATGTGCAACCCACCAGCAAAGCTCAGCTGAACTTCTCTGCTCGCAGCCATGTGCCTGGCTCTGCCCACTGGGAATCCTGGCAGAGCCAGCAGGATAAATCCTTGCACAGCTCCTGCACGTGCACCAGCCCAGAAACTCCTGCAGGAAACCACTACGCAAGGCATCAGGAACCAGGACCGGGGGACCTTGCTGGGATTTTTCACTCCCCTTGCTGTGCTGCTTGGCACTTTGTCTGCTTGAGCTACTTCACCAAGGGTAAAATGCTTGCACTATGATGAGGAAAGCCCAGATGTTTGAAGGACTTGGGTATTGCTTCATGAAGCGTCACTGGGGGTGGTACAGAACATGAGTCTGAAATTTTCCCTCTAATAACTAACATTTTCTCAGTAAAAAACCCTGATATTCTCCAGCAACATGCGGGAGTTACAGTATATAAAAAATAGAAATCATCACAAGGGTTATGATAAAACTGTGAACATTCATATGCTGAAAACATAATTTCACATAAGGAGAATACCTGCCTCATCAATAAAAAAAAAGAAAGGTATAAAACTAAAAGCCAAACTGTCAAAGTTTTACTCAAAAACAAGTAGTAAGCTACTCTCTAAGTTACTATGTAACTTCCTCCATAGATGTATGCTCATTTGTGCAGTAAAACAATATATACCAAGAAAATGATATAGCTAATATTAAGTTATATATAAATATAGTTAATATTAAGGATGTAATTTCCTCTTTAAACAGAATTTCTGACTAATTGACAGAAACATGAAAATGTCCCTGTATTCACGGTATTTATAGCCACGTGCTTTAAAATATTCTCTCTAATAAGAACAGGAAAGAGTTGTATACAGAGTAAAACTCAACTTTGTTCACAAACCAAAATTAAGTACATTAGCAGTTCTCCCCCTCTCTGTTGCTATTGTACAAGAAAAGGTTTGTTGAGTTTTTTGGTTGTCATCTAGTGGCTTGGGATTTTTTTTCACATTACATTTTGAGTTGGAAATCTCCTTGAAAAACAAAAAATTAAGTTTTACTTCAAATCCGTGAAGGCAAAATGGTTATCAGGATGGGATAGGTTGTGAGTAAATGAAGGGAAACATATTAGGCCAATAATAGTTATTTTCCTGAGACCAGGAAACAAATTATAGGGAAATAAACCACTTCAGATGCTGTTGCATGTTATAACTAATAATTTCTTGGCCATCACCCATTCAAAATCATAAAGCTATGTACACAACAATGCTCTGGTCCACAGAGCTTAAAGAAGAGTGTGGAAAGCAGAATTGCCTTAAAATCAACTAAAAGGAGTATGGCTTGGCTCCTGAGAATTACTGTTCCTGTTTTGATCTAAATGCTCCTTTAGGATACAAAGAGTTTTTAGTGATGGCTAAAGGCTGGATAGAAATTTGGGAGCTCTTGCAGACAGGTGACCTGTCCTCAGCATAAGCCTGATCACGCTGCCAATACCTTTGGGATCCTCCTGGCCCGCCGTGTAGACAGCAGCTCGCTTGCAGTGCTCAGGCTGTCCTCATTGAGGCTGGAAGGGGAGGAGGGGATGCCAAGCTGAGCCAGCAGCAGCATGTCATCGTGGCTGTGCCGCTTGGGCAGCCGTGGCAAGCGGTGGCTCTTCCTTTCTGACCAGTTGGCGACGCGCAGAGACTGACTGCTGGGCTTCGAGGGCAGCTGCAGGAACAAGAACAGCTTGAGCTCATCCCCTCCTCAGCAACACAGAGCAGAGGCAGCTCTCTGTGAGAGAGTGGTGGCTACACGAGGACATCCCGCCAGGTGAGCCACTGCTCTGCGGGACATGTGTGAAGGGAGGGTTTAAGATCATGATGAAGGGTCAGGGGTCAATATCTAAGACTTTAAAGTTCAAAGAAAGCAACGGTACTTTTGGGTCTGGTGCATTTCCCTGAACTCACATCACATCAACTCTATGAGCCTTAAAAATCTGACTTAAAGACTTGTCTGACGTCAAAACACTGACCCAGTTGGCCTGGCCCATCTCTTTCAATTGCAGGAGTGGAGGTCAAGAGCAATTATCCAATTCAGTGCAATATTAATTCAATGTAATAGCAATTAAAAATAGCAAATTCAGAATACTTTTTCCTACAAAAAAAAAAGGCAAAAAAATCAAGCTTGAAGTATTTTCATGGTGTTAAGGAGTTTTAAAATCTGCCAACATGCAGAGGTGCTGTTACACCTTTGTCCTGCATTCCCAAAAAATTCCCTTTAAAACACAAAACTGTTATCACTGCAGGGGGAGGGGAAAATTTCACTGACAGGATTAAGCACCAAGTAACATCTGTCTTTAAAAACTAGGTTTCTTTTGAAGCAGTCCTTCAAGCAGCTCTGCTCAGCATTCAGGAAGCTTAATCAGTAGGCTGGCCAGGCTGGGTCCCCGCCTTCTCCTCCCAAACACAAACACTGTAAAGAAGTTTTACCAGCACCTCCAGGAAAAAGTACTGTTATGTAAAATGTCTGTCAATTGGCATTTGCTAATATTCTATCAGCACTATTATAAGTTATAAACCTGCAGTAATAAATGTCGCATTTTTTCTGCTTGGAGGGCTTACTGATTACAGTGCCATGCTATCTGGGATTAAGCGCAGGTGTTTCTGTGTGTATGGGTTTTGCATCACAAATACAAGGTCATTATAAAACATTGCTTTTGCATCTGATGACTTCAAAAACTGAAAATAACAAATGGGAAAGGAGAAGACTCAGTGGGATTCAAAATCAGTGTTTCTGAGGTCCCTGCTGACCACAGATTAGCACACCAGGAAAATCTACAGCAGTCTATACTTTAATGAAAGGAATTCTTTTTGGAGATGATTACTGGAAGCCTGATGACCTTCTGATCTCTTTCCTCTTGTTTATCATCATCCATGACTGAAAAGTCATGTTGCTAAGCCAGCTATGTTGCTATAATGGAAAAACTGGGTGATAAATTGTTGCCAAAACTACCATTCTTCAGGAAATTCAGCCTTTTCTATTTCTGGTCATTGGAGAATTACCCAGGCCCATAGCTGACCCGCTCATAGTGCCTCTCCACTTTAAATATCAGCACAATGACAGTGCAATTATGGCAGGACTGACTCCTGGCAGGGAACTCCCAGCAGCATTTCCAAAATAAGCTGCCAGAATAAAGACAGCCCTGTTGCAAAGATACCAGAGAGTACTTATTTACCAAACAACTTTACAGAAGCTGTTTAAATCTGTACGTTCTTTGGTCACCCTGTGTTAAACAGAGAACACTGGACAGTATCTCGCTACGGTCCTATATGGTTCCTACCCTAAGGATACACCGTCCTAGATTCTCTAGATGCTGCACAGTTCACAAAAAAACAGATTTGCTTTGGAAAATTTGCCACAAAATAGAAAGTCTGCAGAGTTCCTCATCTTTCATCTTTTGCTGTAAACATAACTTATACAGCCTTGTTAAATGCAGACATTCAGGTTTTTCTGATTATTTTATTTTTCATTTATTTATTGGGGGGACATAGTTGGCATTCTCCATTTTACAATAAAACATAACCACAGTATGTACTTCTCAAGAGCAAAGTCACAAGAAGCCTCAAATAACAATAAAACCGGCAAAATTAGCAGCTGACTTTTCCCCTCCTGCTTAAAATCACAGCAGCAAATGCAGAGGCAATTCACTAAGAGGTGCAGCCATACAAATAATTTAGGTCCAGATTTAACTCACAAACAACCGGTGGAAGGATTCTGATTAAAACCCTGAGGCCACAGCCAGCACAAAGGGCCACCAGCTCCTGCAGCCCTGGGAAGCTGAGCTACAGCTGCCAAGAGCGTTCCCAGCACTGACTCATGCGTTCGGCCTCGCTCTTTATCATCCAGCACGGCTGCTCTTCCTCCTATGCCACGACTGATTTCCTTGCAAAAGCTTTAAATAAGCTTCAAGCACAGAAAGACAGGCTGTTACCTGGGGAGGTGATGTGTATTTCCTGTTCTGCGGCGTCCACATCCTGTGCAAAGAATCTAGGGAATTCTCAGAGAGCTGATGGGATTTTCGGCCCGCGTGACGGCCTTTCAGCTCCACATCCTCGTACGGGTTTTCCTTGGGTGACTCGCCTTCACATTTGGGTTGGTTTTTTTTTAAGGAAAGAAAAACAGACAGGAATGTAAAATTAGAAAAAAAATAAAAAAAAAATAAAATCATGTGAACCAAGTGAAAGGCTTTTAGAAAAAGCTCCTCAGCTTTCAGCATGACTCATCCCTCTAGCTGCAGCTGGAAGTATTTGGAAGAGAACTTGGCTATGTGGTTGACAAGTTTCTTTGGATTTTTTTCACTGCCTTTTTTTTTTTTTTTTTTAAATAAAATACAAAGATTTCACAAGACGTGGTTCTGAGCATCTGCAGCTGTGGAAAATTTATTGAAATATAAAAGCTAAGGCACTTAACTACTTTAAAGTGTATCAGTAGATTTTATGAATCTGTAACAGCCACTCACAGGGTGAAATGAAGACCAATAAATAACCGTTCTCAACATACCACTCTTACAAACAATAAGACAGCCCTTATTTGATGCTACCTTCATTTTTCTCTTCTCCTGAGGGAAGGCAAAGAAAGAATAAACATTTTGGCTCAGCAGTGCCAAGAGAGAAGATTGAAAACATAAAAGGGTAAGAATTTCTGTCCCAACCATACTGCATCCTCAAAGTGTTCTTTAAAACATATCATGTCTTCCAATTAGGCAGCTATTTGTTTCAAGTTATGTAAAATTCCAGTATCCCAGAAGGAAACTCATCCTGCTAGTAATGGATAGAGGCTTGAACAGTTAATCACTAAATATGACATAAATGAAAAATACATGAAAAAGCAGACTGCAATCTTTGAATTTTTGGCATTTGAAAGTCAGAAACAAAATTTACAGTCCAGATTTAAGTGAAATCCAATATCCCCCAATTTCTCACAACTTCTGAACTTAGGAAACCTCTCACTGAATGAAGCAGCATGAAGATGAATGAGTGCCATCAACAAAATTAACATTTTGTATCCATTTTTTCAGACAGTTGATAATCAGCAACTGATTTAAAACTTCAGGTTTATCAAAGGGTCCTTCCAGTTTTCCAACCATCTTAAACAGAAACTCATCTCTGAAAAGAGTGATCTACTCAAATTCAAGGCTTGAATTTACAAAAAATTGAAACATGCAGGAAGTTCAAAGCTTATAAACCAACTTGCTTTTAGTTTTATATCTAAAGATGACTCTAAACCCCATGTTTTTAATACAATGTTACAATGCAAGCTAATTATTATAACAAACTCAGATTTTACTACATACTATGTCGATTAAGAATTAAGGACAGAAAGCTGTAGCATGGTTTATTATTCACACTGTTACAGAAAATATTCACAGCATTTAAAGGGTTGACAGCTGAGTCATAGGTGTTTTCATTGAGAGCAAGGCCTGGGTTAACACTCAGTCCATGTGACTACCAGCTATTTTGTTCTAGACAGAATTTCTTTATTTTACAAAAGAAAATAAAGGCAGTTTGTTCTTTCTACTTAATTGTTGAGCCTGGAAACATGAGACTGCTTGATTCATCAATTATCGCTGCAGGAACTTTTGCTGAACAAGTTCACATATCACAATAGAAGTGAAAATACAGTTCTGCTTCAGTAATGCATCATACTAAGATTTCTAGTCAAATATAAGCACAAGAGTGGATGTTTTAGCTCTTTTTTCAATAGAAATCTGAATCACTGCTGCTCTTGAAGAATGTCTGAAGTGGCAATCACAGCTTACTATTTCATCCAGAGGAAATCTGATTCCAGAGGCTGCACTGTCATTGTACATATGGAAAGAACACCTTCGGTGCATAGGGTATATGAAGGAAGACCTTTTAATAATTGAATGAACAGGATAAATCTTAACAAACAAATATTCCTAAAAAAAAAAAGTGTAAAGTTACAAGTGTCTTGGGATGCCTGTGGAATGGATTGATTCCTTCTGTGGGAAGAAAAATAGATATTGCACAGTAATTCTGTTATTTGTAAACTCTAGAGCTCTAGATGTGATAATCATAACAATGACAAATAGTCAAATTTGCAAAATGCTGTTACTTACTCACAGCTAATTGGGCTGTACTAGTATAATAAAATTTCTTGTAAGCCCAAGTCAAGTATAGGTCAAGCAAGCATTTTGGAATGGATTAACAGATTTCAAAACACCCAGCTACATGAGACAGTGCTCAAACATGCACTTCCATGTGAAAACAAATGTTATTGTATTCATCTGCAGAGTATCCAAACTTCTGAGAAACGAGCCCATCAGTGAAAAGACAACTTTTTTACAATGTAAAGCATTTGTAAGTTCTAGGGGGATTCTCTTTCCTAGACACAATGTAAAACAGAATTGCTTGAACCCAGTTAAATTCAACATAACTAATGTTGACCTGAAATACGAAGTATAGAAATGGGCCCAGAGAAGTCTTGGATGAGAGAAGAGGGAGGAGCAAGGCACCGTGAGCAGAGGCTGCTTTTCTGAGTCAGATTCTCTACCAAGAGAAAGTTTGGGCCAAATTCCTCTTAAATGTAATGTGAAGGTCAGAGGAGACACCACAGGGATTTTAACCCTTTCCCCTTGAACAGCGAGAGCTTCTTCAGCAACTGGTTTGCTGTTCAAGAAGTCTTGTTTCTATTCTTTTTCTCATTTTGCTTAAAAACCAAATTATTTCAGGGTGTTTGTGAATTTTTTTCACTTTGAATTAAAGCCTTGAGACCAAATACATCTCACTGTTATATTTTGCCTTTTTTTTAATGAATAAACTCCTTCCACATTAAATCAGTGATAATGAAATAACCCAGTCAATCAGAAACAACCTGGTTTTGCTGATTTGACATTTGAATGAATTATTTGTTTCAAGCAGTGAACTAGAAGAGACAGTTTATTTGTCTGTGTCTTCTGCTTTGATCTCTGCAATTCTCCTCAACACAACCACTTCTCTAGCCCCAAAGCCCAGGCAGGGAATGTTTGCAAGCTGCAGTTCTTTGGCATTCATTTGGACTTGCTGCAAAAGGAAAACATATTTACAATGAAAGAGCAAGGGAACGTCTTTGTTTCTGCCATATGGATGTCTCTATTGGAAGCCAAAAGGAGAAACATTATGCAGTAGAGAGGCCAGGCTATTCTTAACGAGGCTGATCCTACAGCCACACATGACAACAGCAGATTATCACTGACTTCAAAGAAAGCAGAATCAGATCCCCAGAATGCATATGGTCACTAACAGTAAGTCTTCGGCAAATACTGTCTCTAAACAACATCCCTGCTGCCAGATCAGTTCCCTTTATAAGCATTTTTTTTTTTAAGTTTCCCATTCTCTTGAATTCTATATACCAAACTGCTGAGTTAACATGGGGCATTTATCTACACGACATTTATCTTCAGAAGATCTCACAATTTAATGAGTGGTACACAGTGGAAAGAAAAGAAAGGGGAAAAAAAAAAATAAAACAACCAGTGATATTTTTAAAAGTCCTGAGGAATGCAGTGCCTTGAGCTTAAGCATCAATGAGTTTTCTCCAGAGGCTGCAGTTCCTCACTCTGTCAGCCCCACTGAGTCCTGAGGCAGCACACAATGTTCCTCTGCTCAGCCTCTCACACGTGGCAAATGGGAAGCAGAGGCAGGCTCAACAAGCCAGTCTCATGCTGAGAAAGGAGTGAAAAGTAAAGCTGAGGGGGGGAAAAAAAGCAGCAGGCAGACACTTCTCTATAAATGGCAGAAAGCAGGGAAATGCATAATTTCTTTCGAGATGGGAGAAACAATTATCAGAGGAATTAAGTGATTCACTAAGGGCTGATTATAACTCCAGCCTTTTGCACTGCCAGGAAGCAAAAAGCAGCAAACAGCAGGTATACAGTAAGGGAAAGGGCTCGTCAACTTGTGTTAGCTCGGGTGCCTAAACTGGGAGCCAATGTTCATAGAGGAGATACTGAATCCAGAGGGTGATGCTGAGTGCCCAAGCTAAGAGCCTATCACCTTTCCTCCTGGCTACATAGGAAGCCCTGGCCCCTGAGTTTCACAGCTCAGAGTTATCACCTCACAAATGACAAAATGTGTATTTCCTGCATAACAGAGCATGTGCAGAAAATATAAGGCAATTAATGTATTTTACATTATAATAGAGTGGGAGATGAAAGCTTCAGCTGACATCCAAGGAGAAAATTGGGAGAAAGCATAACATACTGCTCCCTAGGCAAGGGGTTGGAAATAGTGGCAATAAATGGGTGGGAAAAGAGGCCCAGATAAGTAGAATTAGGACTGAATAACAAACAAGTAGAAACACCCAAGTAAGCAATCTGTAAGAACCTCTTATGCTTGGGGCAACTTTTTACGTTGTTTCTGCAACAACAGACACAAGGTGTCACAACCACTCCTTTCAACACATAATCCCTCTGATGACACCTAAAGATCCTTGAACTATCTTTTCTGACCTCTGTCCATGACCTCTGTTCAGTTGTGCATAAAATCCAACTCATTTGGTCCTCACAAGCTCTTGCAGAGCATTAACATAAAATACCACTGGGCAAGGAAGAAGCAAGCAGAGAGAAGAATGGTTGGGGAATTTGCTTTTGGTGTCATTGAAGAGGAAGGAATGGGAGCGAACCTCTGAGTTCAAGCACTGCATGAAAGAACAGCACTGAACTGTGCAGACTTACAGCTCTCCGGCATATCTGGGCACTAAGTCCAAGGAACTGCCCAGTGGCGAGAATCCACGTGTGCCCATTGCAATGTGTGTGCACTGATCATTCGTTTTAGTCATAAGCACAGATTTGCACCACCAGTGCTGGAGGGAAACTTGAACCGCTGGGATGTTTATGAGCATGTTCAGATCAAATGGATGAAAACCACAAAATCTCCACACTCTCATAAGTATCTGAGCTTAGCTCTTTAGTACATAGATAAGCTCTTTCAACACCAGGGAAGCTGCAACTGTGCATCTCAGCTGAGGAATTTACCCCAGGAATCTTCAGAAAGAGGAACTATATCAATATCAAATTACAGCTAAAACATGTTATAGCTGCTTTGAGAAGCTATTGCTGAACAAGTGCTAAATTACAAGCCATTACCAGCTTATAGTACTATCATCACCCAGTGTATCAGCTCAGTACCATGACCTCAGAAAAGTAGTAGGGCATCTGTAATGTGCAGAGTGACAAGTCTAAAATGCAATTGACCTTTTGAGTCCATGGATTTTGTAGGCAACAACCTGTGCTTTCTGAACTTCTCCAGTTCTGCTTTGCCTTGCAATAAGCTGAACAAACACTGCAGATAATTTCAGTCCCTAGCTATCTCTGCAGGGACTGTGAGAGCTTAGAGCTGTAATCACAGTGAAGCATAGGGGAAAAGAATTAGCATGGCTGATAAATGAATAAGAAATTTCACCCTCATAATTCGCCCATTTACCACTCATTCCAAGGTCATGTGCACAAAACCATCTGATGAGCAACTGTTAGCACAGTTCAGCATCAGAACGCCCAAACTGCCTGCACTTCAGAGGCCTAACCCTGCTGACTTCAGCAGCCTCTGAATTTTAAGTAGGATTTGCCAGAGCAGTCTCATGGTTATTTTGCTCTGTTTTACTAGCCTGCAGCATTGACTAGAAAACCAGGCAATACAGCTGACAGAGACTCTCACAAGACGCTGTAGTGGATGGTATAGCAATGAGACAGACTCCACAGAGAAAAACTGAGATCTAAACAGAGCATAAGATGATTATTAAGAATAACTGGAATCCATGTATCCCAATGTAACAACAAAGCAGCAGGCTGATTGTCAACAGGATGAGCTAAAGTATTTGGCTTTTCTTTGACAGGCCCCTATGGATACTGTTTGATTTAATGTTCTCTGGCTGCCATTATCCTACAGTGTCTATTATTAAATTTGCTGCTATTATACTTCCCAAAATCTTACATGCTTTTTAGACTGCGACAGGCAGACTGTGGTGCAGAAGGAGACAGGAACATACAATTCCATGATAACTGCCTGTACCATCATTTTGCATCAATCCTAGCTCTGTCTTTGACTGACTATGTTGGAATGGGTCTGGCTGAAAACCCAGATGTTTTCAGAGAAGCACAGCACTGCTGGCATAGATGCAATCTCTCCAAGTTTGCTTCAGCTTCACAGCAGCCCGGCAATTTCAGTTCCTCCTCGATTTGTACAATCACTTTGTTGTGAGATGATAATATGACAGACTGTAATGTGCTTCAAAAACATGACAGGCAATAATGTGGTGCGTAAAGGTGGGATTTTACTTGAAAGAACAGCTCTCTGTCTTTCTAACCTTTACCCATATTTACTGGAAGAACTTTGCAAATATTCTAATTTGAAAGCAGTGTCAAGCTAGAAGATGTTCCAACTGGACTTCAGTCATCATTTCTGCAGTTCTTCTCACACAGAGTGGATTCAGTAAAACAGCTAAGTCATCCCTTTTTGTTACATGACATGCACTATGTCAAATTTACACAAGAATTCAAAACAACTAAGTGGTTTAGGAGAGACAAGGTGCCTTACCACAAGAGATAAAGGGAGTGACATGCTGTTCTGGACTCCACAGGGAAGGTTAAGCCACTGACATTCCCTCCACATTCAGGACCTTGCTTGTAGGTCCACACCTGCCTATTTTAACTGCTCAGGTACCCACCTGCATTAGGCTGCCTGACACTCCACTTAATAATGCTGATTTAAGATATATTGCTCTATCTCTTATGAGCCCAGGCACACAGGAAATCACTCAGAGATCCAGACTGCTCTGCTCTCTGAAAAGATTGTATTTGCCCATGTACAATACCAACCTGACCCTCCAATTTCAAGGAGAAATAACTACACCAAAAGAAGGACGTTCTGCTTTGTGAGTACCTGAAATCTGTACAGAAGATGTATATGATTTTATGATGAAGATGTGATTTTACTCAAAACTAAACCAAGCCAAAAACCAACCAAGCAAGCAAACAAAAACCCTTCCAAACATTTCTAGGTCTACTACCAACCTGACAGGTTTGAGATTTTATAATGATTTATTTTTCTCTCAACCCTCTGACTGTGAAGAAGGCCCATGCAATCCCAGAAATAATTGTCCTGTTTTAGTGCAGAAGTAAACAAGAAGCTGATTCTCCCAAACTGAAGTGATACTCAAACTGACAGATGTAAACAGCTAAACAATTGTCTAGCACTACACTGTTTCACTTTTCTGTCACCTTTGGTGTCAATTGTAACAAGATTCAATTATTATATACCCCTATAGAAGCACAGTGGTTAAGTTGCTCTTGTCAGTCTACCTTGTCTTAAGGTGCAAAATAATATCTGTCTAGAGAAGTGTCCAGCTGTTGAAAGGGCTCAGAGTCTCCTAACTATGACACTGAACAGGTCTGGAGAGCAAACAGGCGCATAAGAACCCCTTCCCACGGGGCCAGCGGCTCCCAGGACAGTGAATTGCAGGACATTCCCGACAGGAACCCACCAGCAAGATTCCATTCAGAAACTCATCCTGCTTTTAGAGATTCCAAAGCAATATTTGAGGTATTGCTTTACTTTCTAGATGGCTTCAGCTCCAGCTGCCAAAGCAGACACGGTAGCTGTCAGCAGATGCTTCTCCTTCAGGGAGAAACGAGGAGAAGATGGCAAGGTTTCAAGCTGGTCTCTACTGCTACAGGCAATATAAAAACACCAGATCCAAAGGTCTGAGTTCTTTTAGCATTCAACTGTTGAAGCCCAGCTTTAAGATAAAAACATTTCAGCTTTTAACTTTGCATAATAACCATGGCATTGCCCAGAAGAAAGATTTTTTTCATAGGAGTCTGTGCCAGTTGCCTGAACCATACACTTTTGACTATCCTTCTCTTGTCCGTGTTATCTCTGTCTCTTTAACAGCCAATCCATCTGCCCAAGTTCACATTCCAGCTGCTCAAGTCTCCTTGAAAAAAGCATTTCCTCAGACAGTAGGTATTTGATGGACTCCACCCTTTGCAGTATATCCTGCAGTGTCAGTTGAAAACACACCTGCATTTAATGAACAATAAATGTAGACTGTATCAACTGCAAGGTTAAAGGAGACTCACACAGCCCAGTGGTCTACACATCACTGGGACCTGCCACCGAGCAGCTCTAGCAAGTTTTGGCACTGACATCTATCGTGCCTTTGGCACACCACCTAAAGAGCACTCAAGAGAGCTCCTGGGACTCTAAAAGAGGTTAATATATTAGCACTGTCTTTCATGTTAGTTAACAGAGTTCTAAGAACTTTTTTTGACCGTTGCAATTTAGTGAGCAGGCACCAGTCCTGCATGTGAGCCAGTCAGAATGGAAACTTACTGGGGCAAGGCCTCTCTGCAGTAATAGATGTGTCGTAAATAAACTCATTGTTTCATAAACTATTCTTCTCATTGCACCAGTGAGCAACTATATTCATCAGAAGACAAATAGTCTCATATTCACAGACCTGGGCTACGTGCTGAAGAGTCTACCTATGACTTCAAAAACAGCAGAGAGGCAAAAAGCCTTTTAAGACACATATCTTTAGGGAGGAAAAGCATTTTAATTGCTTCTATTCTTCCACGTGAAAAAAATGTGTTAAATGAGGGCCAGGCAGCTATAAGAGGAAATGGCTCTTTCTTGGACAGGGCAAATGGAGTTATGCAACATTAAATTAAACATTCTCAATCTATGATGAAACACACAGAGCCCAGTTGAGCAGTGGGTTTCCTACACACCTCTGTAGCATCCTCTTGGAGGAAATCTTCACCTGTTCTACTGTGTACAGCACTCTCAGGAGCTGGAGTAAGAAGTTTTGCCCTTTTCAAGGACTTCTTCCACTAACATTTAATTTCTAAATTGAGTGCAATTTCACTCACAAACTATAATTTACCTAGTTTTACTACATTTTCTCAAATTAAACTCAATATTATGATTTCACTTTATTAATTCAACTTTTTTTGGTAACAATCATAACAAGTGCTTTCTTCTAGATGTCAGGTGAAAAATACCTCAGAGACACAAGACCCTAAAAACCAGTATTAAACATCTCAACTGCATTTAGGGGAACAGACTGGAAAACTGAAACCATATGGTACAGATGACAGGAAATACTGTTGTCCACAAACACAGCAGAAGCAACTATCTCAGACATCCCTTAATACTGTGATAGTTTTTTGAATTCACACAAAGCCAAGCATGGTTTCCCCAACCAGATTCATAAACCCACATCAATTTTGGTCTGATTAAAGGCTCATTCAAAACCACAAGAAGCAAAACAATGTTAAGTTTACTATGACTGCCACATTCCTGTGAGTGCTAGTACAGAAGATGAATGAAGTCCACATGGTTCCTTGTACATGGAATACAGCTCTGATTTATATGAGGAATGTGCATCCCTTTATACATCTGCTGCTTGATTAATGCAGAAGGGATCATTATGTTCCAATCCAATACCTGTCTTGAAGGTAACATGCAGGTGTTTCATCTATTAAAGTCTACAAAAATATTACAAAATTAAAGAAAATGTCCAGTTCATGATGTCACTGGATTTCAAAGCACAATCATTTTTGCTTTTAATATACCTTAAAATTCCTTTTTTAATTTTTTTTTTTTTTTTTTTTTAAAAGTCAGCTCTCACAATAAGATACTCTAGCCACAGCAGTTCCTTGCTGTCCTGGTCATTAAAGGATAAAACAGTGCAAGGGCATCAGGACAAAGAAAAAGGTTTATTTTACATATGCATCACTTGAGGAGGGCATGTATTAAGCAAAAAAACAGTGAATCCAGTCCTAGCAATTATGTGCTTAGGAGCTGCACTAGTCTGAGTTAGAGCACTCAGTACCCCACACACAGTAACTTTTAGGTATCTAACACGAAACACGCTTTTCAGAAGATGTCCTCTGATAGATAATTCACAACTTATGCACAGCTCTCCTCTGCTTTGCAATCAGGGAGAGATGTCCCGCTGAGGGGCACCAGGTGAGGGGACACACTGACAGACAGGAGAGCTGGGCTTCTGTGCCATGTGACATCAGCAAAGTGAGGAATGGCTTAGTAGAAACTTTTCAGGAAGTTTAGAAAAGACGAATCCAGTCCCACAAGGGTCAGAATGACCTTGCAACAGTGCATGCCAGAGTAAGGAAGGCCAACCATACCTTGGTCTGTATTAGCAAGACTGTGGCTAGCAAGTCATGGAAAGTGGTAATTCCCCTCTATTTGGCCCTTGCAACGCCACACCTGGAGTATTCACAGCACCAGAGAGACATCAACAAACTGGAAATAGGCTAGAGCAAGGCTACTAAGATGGCTGGGAGCTGGAGTGCACAATATAAACAAGAAGAGGCTGAGAGAACTGGGATTGATTAACCTAGAAAAGTCTGTGGGATAACCCAACCCACTACCTAGAAGGGGAAGTGGAAAAGGTGGCACCAGGCACTGCTCAGAGGTGAAAGGATGAAGGACAACAGTCACAAATGGCAACAAGAAGAACTTGGACTGGAAATGGATAGAAAGAAAAATCTATTCACAGTGACATCAAGAAAAAGTTCTCCACAGTGGAGACTAAGCAGTGGAGCAGGCTGCACAGAGAGACAGTGAAACCATCCTGCTATGGTATTTCGAAAACTCAACCAGATGTAGCCCTAAGAAACCTGACCTAATATTGAAACTACCCTTGCTCTGAGCAGAGATTGGACCAGCTGACTCCAAAGTCCCTTCAAACCTGAATTTTATGATTCTATCTCACAGTGCTTAGAAAATTACTTAAGACTCACAACTTTCTTTTCTTGTAATTTAGAATTGACTTGCATTACAAATTTTAACTCTAAGAGGAAATTACACACTTTATTAAGTTTATTACTACAGCAACAATGTTTTAACCATCTACAAGCTTTTAGGGAGACAGGAGATTCAACAAGGTAGAGAAAAAAGACCCACCACTGCCTCTAGAGCAACTTTGCAAACAACACCCAAAGTATAGTGGCAAGTCCTTTGTAGCTTTGAAGCAGACATAGATCTATAAAACAAACTCACTCTTACAGGCACCTGGTTTGCATGAGTACAGAAGTGCTACTTAGAGACTGGGGTCTAGCACTACTGGTATAAATTGCAGATGTGATACACAAAACTACGATAGTTTCTTTAAAGCTGGAGATCAAACCACTTTGGCTTGTCTTTAATCAAGCTTGACAGTTTATAAGAATTATACTGATTTTGTATTCCCCCTGCACTGCCTGTATTGAATGAAGTGCTTGGAAAGAGGTTGTTAAAAAGCAGTACAAAACAATGAAGTTCTGTGTTTGTCCACAGATCTGAAATTTTGCATTCTCTTCCCACTGCCCTGCCAAAATGCCCAAATTATAGTCTGAAGGCAGCTGGTTTATAGTTCCCATGAGCTGGAAGAGCCCATTATGATTTTGCTTTACCGAACCCAAGATTTCTTCTCTTTTGAAGAAAGCTTCTTACCAGTCCTGCACATTTTATTTTGATATTTAACAAACCAGAGCAAGGAAAAGAAGCATTACCACCTAACATCGGGCAGCACATTGACAAATTCCGAGAAAATATGAGCACTGTAACTAACACACAATACATTTTCAAGTATGAATTGTGTGGTCTGTCATGGAAAAGGCTGATGTTCACATAAAGATACTCTTCACAGAGGAAAACTTCTCAGTATCTACAAAAGCTCTCATTTTTACTAACAAATACTGAGCAAGAGCATTTTCTTCTGTTCTGAAAGCATTTTTTTTTTTTTGAATGGCATAGATGAAGAGTACAGCTGAAAATGGAAAGAATAAATTCCTGTTTTCACTGAGGCTGACAAGCCAGAGAGAGAATTTGGGTATGACAAAGAGCCCCAGGCTGCAATTTGTGGCCACTGCTCTTTGCTGTATCAACTGATATGACCAAGAAGAGTTTTGTTCTATTATCTTTATTTGCCTTTCAGGCATTTTTCAGCACTACTAGAGTGACTTTACCAGACTAAACAAGCCCAGCTTGTCAGTGTCTCTTCAGAGGACATGTGCTTCAGGGTCCATGACTATCTTGGTTCCCCTCCAGTTTTCAGTATATAAAGATTCATTGTCCAAAGTAAAATGAAGTTCCCTTTCTATCTGCTGTAATAATATAACACTGAAAGAGTTAAAAACAATGCAGATATTCATCACTTGTGTGGAAAATCTGTGCTCTGAAGGGCTGCCCAATTTTCAGTAATTGTAACAACTTTTTTTTGATGTTAAAAGAATGTACGCATAGGCCATACATTTCCTTCTAAGACCGAAAGAAACATGTTTTTCTTATGAAGCTTAATCAAAACAGTGCTTTTTTTGTTGTGCACTTCTGATGGTTGTATAGCTAAAGGAAATTAATTCCTCTTTAACCAGCAACTGGGACTTAGGGAAGATCAGGAACAGTGCTACAAAAAACTGCTTTGGGGCAGTCCACACCAGAGTCCTGAAAAGCTCAGGGTGACCACACAAGGCCTCTGGGGTTAATCTTGCTATTGGATAGCTCTGTAAACACCGTCTCAAGTTCAGTTCTTTGCATTTTTACACCACTCAAGGCTTCAAGCCAAGGTCGTGATAAAAAGAGTGATTTGGTTCTTGAAAAGCATTGGCAAAAAGCTGACCAAACAGTCTGTTTCCAATAGTACCCAATAAAGTCCAGAAGAATCAAGACTTCCTACATGCAGACATTACTACTTCCTACATTTGCACTGAAGGATCAAACCCTTTTACCCTCCATTAATCTCTCTTTACTGACAGCACCGAATGCTCCTGCACATTGCACGTGTTCAACAATACGTGGCCTGCCCACCACCACTTAACATCCCGCTGTGAGCCCGGGTACTGCAGCAGCTTCTTACCTACAATGTCTTCATAGGCATTTTCTTCTAAAGTGCTCTTGGATCCAAATTTATGCTGGCTCTCAGTCCCATTTTCAGTCGGGGAGGGAGGGTATAGGGATTGCAGACTTGAGGCATCCTCAAACTCAAAGGATTTTCTGAAGTTGAAAACAATAAGTAATTAGTAACTAGAATGCAAAATTATTTGAACATTTGGATGGGTGTTTGCTAAGAAAGACATATAAAATGAACTACAACAACAAAAATCACATGTCATGTTTTAAGAACTATCTTTTAGAGGATCCTAAGTCCTGTGTTCACAGCAGTCTCTAGTATAGCCACCTGTGACACTTTTAGGAGATTGGAAGTATTCCTATCCCCATTATGCAGACAGTGAGAAAATACCAAGAAAGTATTTTTGATATTTTTGAGAATTTACAAGGTTAGCAGCACAGTCCTGAGGTTAGAAATAGCTTTGCTCTTGCCAAGCTCCCCAGAAGCATGTGGCCCTCTCTCCTCAAGAAAGGCATATCTCTGAAAAGCTTTCCTGCACTAGTTGTTCTAGGAGATACAGCACTCACCACTCACATCTTGAGTGGTAACATTAGGCACCACTCACATCTTGAACCTTCAGATGTGTTCCTGCACAGAGGTCAGTGTACAGATGCCAGAGGCAGACTCGTGTGGAAGTCACCCCTTTCTCTTGCACACCCTGTGTCAAACACTATCACCAAAGGGCAAAGCACTGAGGAAATCAGTGCTCTCTGGAGTGGGTGAGCAATCTGGGCTGATGGCTGAGGGCCTGAAGGCTTGGCCTTTCTGGCAGGAAGGTGAGGACCAGCTGGGTCAGATGAACCCTACAATTTGTCTCCCACCTGGGTACTTGAAGGAGGGGCGATTCACCACCTCCCACCTACACCTGCCCCAATGCTGCAGAGCAGTTCTAGAGGAAGAAGAGCGGGAGTCCTTCCCCGTCTCTAGTTTACACAGCACTTGTTCCCTCAGGCAATATCTATGCTGAAGCTGGGAGATCCCTGAATCACAGTGCCAGCTGTACAGGGGCTGGCATTCATTGGACTGATTTACTGCTGAGGATGAAATGGTAATAAAAACGGGCTCAGGTCAGAGCATAAATCCTGTGGTGCTGTAAGGCTTGTAGAGACTGTGCTAATGCCCATACTTCACTCACTGAGACCCAAACTAGATTAACAATAAATTGTTCTGCCATCAACCCCTGTTCTTCTTGCCAGCTGGAGTTACAGCACACCCATATGGCAGTGAGTCTCATGGGACATACTTTGGTCTGTGAATTGGCTCGAGTATCCCTGTAGGTAACAAAATGACTAACATGCAGACACAGCATTTGACAAGAGTGTTTCCTATTTGTCTACTGGAGCAGTATTACAGGTCTGGATCACGCTTAGGAGCCTCCTCTCTCTCCTTTCCCTAATCTTCAGAATATCCAGGTCCAAGTTATGCACATCAGGATCACAGCAGAAACAATCTGTGCATTCCAGATCCAAACACCTGCTCCTCCACACCTACTCTCAGCTATAAAGGAAGCTTATACACTTAAGACATACCTGTGTATCAAAGGAGACTTTCTAAAGTAGTTAAATATCCAACTCCTATAAGATTTCAAGGCAACACTATGATGTGGTGACACTGTGTAGGATCACAGGAATGGTTTTGTGGACTGACACTCAGCTGTGGTCCATGTATCCCAAGCCTATCCTGTGACACTCCTCTCCTGCACTGTGTGTGTGCTAGAGGATCTACAACTGCTAGGGAACATCCAGCTCACATCAAACTGAAATAATGAACCTACTGTGGGCACCAGATCCTCTGAATACAGACTGTCCCCATGCTAGGAGGCAAACATAAGAGACCTTCCCCCATTTTACTAGAATGACAAATAAATCAGTGTTTTCAATCAAAACATTAGAAGAATAAATACCCACAGTCCATTCCCATGACATTCCAGTGAGTGCAAACCATGTGTGTGTTCAATCTGAAACACAGAGCTACAAGCTGTAGACACAATGAATTATGTCTGTTGTCAAAAAGAGAACAGCTTAGATAGAGAGTTTTCAGTAATTACTATTAACTAAATACTGTCATTCCTAGATGAATGGTATGATCTTAAGTTCTTTGTAAATCCTGACAGTTCTCCTTTCTGTAACTAAAGGAAGATGATAAACTTAAGATTTTATAACAGATTTCCACCCAGCCTTAAAGACAGCCAGCAAACCTGAGATTTTTAGGAGATTGATTTAAACTCATGAGTAATCAGAGTTGAGTCCAGAGAAATCACTAAACTACTGTAAAGCTGTTACAAATAAATATACACCTACCCTGTAAAATGTCAAACTGATTTGCAAGAATCATCAGGTTCACATGATAACATTGTAAATCCTACAACTTGTACTCTACTAATCACAATTTAGATTAATAAATAATGCTTTTCTTTTGGGTTTGAATCTCCTAACCCTACAGGCCTGAAGCTCCTTTGCTGAACTGTGCTGTTGTCTAACTCTGCTACAACAGGAGACTGAACCTGGAGAACAGCAGGTATCTCTTCTTGAAAGAAGTTTCAAAACTTCATCTCAAAGATCATTGTCATAAAATACTGTGATTCTTAGATGATTGCCCCTTAATTTACCAATAAAGGCTATTGGTTATACTAGAACATTTCAAAGTCAGTTGTTTATCTTCTGTACATTGCAAATGCTGTGCTGAACAAAACGAGGTAAGCTTTGCTTCACAAATTCTTGTTAAAAACTAGATTTACTTCCTCTGAAATCACTGCCAGAACTCAAAGATAAGCACTGCTAATCAGAGCTTCGCTTTCCACATTCCCCCCCTCCCCCATCTTTCTCAGAGAAACAACTCGTCTCAGCAGCGCTGTTCAATCCATTTCAAAAGCAGGTGTGCCTTAAAAGAAAAGGGCAGAATCCAAAGGTTCTACTTTTCCTCCCTCAGCATACTTCAGGTCAGGTTGTGCTGATGTAAACCTTTAATTAATTGAGTCAACACCAAGCACCAGATACTGAACTGATAATGTGCATCTGAGAAGCTGTTTAGCAGTTACTTACAAAACTAAATATCAAGGGGAATTGTGTGTGTCACACACATGCATGGATATGTGAACTTGTTAAAAATTATGTGTTTCGAATGCTTAGCAACAACTATGCCTATAATTTTCTAAGCAGTGAGCAGGATGAGTTTTATGATGCCTAAAACTCAGGAAAATCATGTAATTAAAACAATCTAAGCTCCACAGATTGCTGAGGAAATAGCCATACACTCTGCCCGTCATTAACTCAGGAAGGGCATAAGAGTCTTTCTGTGCCACAACAGTTTTCTCAGCATTAATCCTCTACAGCTGTTGATAGTAACTTAGGATACCATCCCTAAGCACTGAAATAAATAAAATCACCAGCATTGCATAAAACTGTCACAACCACTGTAGTAATGAGCTTTGGAAATAGAAAACCTGTGCAGGTGTGTTTTGGAGTGAACAGGAAGAAAAGACTATGATGAATCAGCTAGGGTCCCACAACAAGACAATAATGAAATTATGGTCCATTAAAAATCACAATCAAGAGCATCTGTGCCAAAATGAACTTAGATAACCTTTAGCACATGTGACCTAGAGCCTTTTTTAGGGATCCAGGAATGTAAGCTGTAGAAAACTGTAGGCATATAAAGGTATTGTACCAGTGCATCCCATCAGTGCAATACAGCAGAAAAAAAAACACTAGTCTTGCACACAACTCCTAGTTTTTCTTATGTCAAAAGCACTGCATTAGAGGAGAATTTACAATATTGTTACTGCAAAACCACAGCACACTTATTTATTAATTTATTTGGAGAACCGAGCACAAGACATTTCCTTGACTTTTACCTATTCTGGGATTTTCTGTGAAAGCGCGACTCTTTCTTCTGCCTTCTGGTCACGGGAGGTGCAGGAGTGGACGGGAGGGGAGGAGGAGCAGAAGGTGTAGGAGACGGAGGTAGGCCATTGCTTGGTTTATTTTTGTGGGTTTTGTCAGCTTCATATTCAAAGGTGCGTTTGGGCTTGGGGACAGGATTCACCGCGCTGTTGCCCGGGCTTTCGAGGAGCAGTTTAGGGCTGGCTGAGTTTGCAGTAACCCCCTGTTTTGTTTTACTGCTTTTCTCAGCCTCAGGGGGTGTTTCTGGTTCACTCCCCAAAATAACACTCCCTCCTTTGCTATCACTTAGGGTTTCACTCAGTCCCTCCACAGTCTTTTTCTTCCCTTTGTCAATACTGTAGCAGCTACTTGGTAACTGCGGGAGGCCTCTGCCCGACTGCTCCTTCAGAGCCTGCTCAATCTTCTGTATTCTGTTGAGCACAGCAGAGGACTCTTTCCTCCCATGGCCCTTAAGGAAAGTGGCAGAAGGAGGCTCGCTCCTGCTTGGTCTCTTTTCAAACCGATGGCAGGAATCCCTGTCCAGCAGTTCCTCCTCCTCTGTTTCCGGGTAAGAACACTCGGAAAACGTTCGGCTCATTCTTCTGAGCCCTTTGAAATCAAATGTCTTGTCGCTGCAGGGAGAGGTCAGCACACTGGGGCAGCTCTCACTGCCTGACCTCTCCCCAGCATCCCTCTTGTCCACACACACACTCGTCCTGGGGGACAGCTCCCGGCGGCATTCCCATTCTGTGATCTTCTGCCTGATGTCCAGCGCCTGGGAGCGGATGCTCACCCTGCTAATGGAGAGGGTCCTCGAGTTGGTGGCAGTGCCCAAGGACAGAGTGCTCCGGGCAAGTGGATGGCTCCCTATTGCTTCCCCATCTTGAGCCTCACTTGGACTCTCCTTTTGGTCAACCTTGGACACGGAGGGCCTTTTATCCAAAGCACCCACGCTGACGGCTTTGAGAGGGTGGCTCAAGGAGTCTGTGTCCGATGGGCTTGTGGAGGTGCTTTGGCGCGTAGACGTGCGGCTGTTCCAGTCCTTGAGGCACTGCCTGGAGCTGGAGACTTTGGTGAGCTGAGTAGAGCGCGAAGAGTCCTCACTATCACTGAGGGGGTAGGCAGGGCTTCTTCGGGGGGACAAAAGAGGTGGCGGAGTGGCTGACTGACACCTAGAAGCAGAAAGAAATAAAAAATCAAGTCCTTGTCCCCTTGTCTAGTTCTCCTTGGGGGAACTAGATTAGTTTCCAGATTTCTCCTGGCTGCAGGTCTTCATGTTGCAAGACTACCCCAAAGCACCACTGAGACACCAATGACCATTCAGCCACAGAGTCGAGGGCTGAGATTCAGCAGATTCTCACAGCAAACTACTGCCTTGAAGGCATCTACCACCTCCAGCTGAAGAGCTCCCTGACCTCACAGATTAAGGAGTCCCTCTTGCCCCACTGCAACAAAACTGGGAAAGACTGGCCAACAAGGAGAAGAGTTTACTCCCTGGCTGAGGTGAGCAAACCAATTTGAAAATATGTCAGTTTTTAATTCAGAATATCTGAAGCAAAGTAGCGATCATGGTGTTCAGACGCTGCAGTACTTTATCCTCAGGATTTCAAATCCCTGATATATATATAGTAAACTAAATAAAACAGCAAAAGACCTACTTTGTCTTTGGTCTGATGCTGTGGCCAACAGATTAAATTTTCCTTATCAAACAAAAGTAATTTCTTGTCAAACGAATATTACAGACTGAGAAAACATATTAATCTGCCCACTCTATCTGTTGAAGAATATGAACTGTATAAAAGATCTCAGTGTTACCCTGAAAAAAACCCTTGGAACAAATTCTTACCATGGTTTGCAAAATCAGCTATTATTGCTGGGGTTTTGCACACTGTTGCAAAGATTTTTGAGAACAAAAAGACAAAAGGAAATTAAACAAAACATTAATCAGTTGGCTCATCAGAGATGAGCCCGCAGTAAGAAAATTAAGCCAAAACTGTGTCAAAAAAGGGGGTTTGCTGCATTGCCAAAAACCATACACACAAAACATAGCAGAAATAATCACAACTCCTCTAACATTTTGCCCTAGCAACCTTTCTGTTCCAAACAGCACAGAAAGAAAAAGAAAGACCCATAAATAATGTCTTGCATATGCAATTAAGTTTATGTTTTGTGAAGACTGTGGACAACAAGCTGGTTTTTTATAAACTGTCCTGTACACACAAGATCCAAATCAAAGAGCTGTTTGACCAAAAGTAATCATAGGAACAAATGTCTCCACTATAGCAAAGG
Organism: Myiozetetes cayanensis; assembly: GCF_022539395.1. Lineage (NCBI taxonomy): Eukaryota > Metazoa > Chordata > Aves > Passeriformes > Tyrannidae > Myiozetetes > Myiozetetes cayanensis. Next base: position 51,213,443 of record NW_026087853.1, read on the forward strand.
GACAAGAGGTTCAGAAGATCCCTGCTGCTATATTGTTTTCTTCCCAACAACCAGCCAATACCTACAGGCAGAGGAGCCAAGTTCTGTGCGTTAATCCAAAAATCCAGAGCACTGGGGTGACTTCTGAAAAATTTACTTTGACATAGGAGATATTTTCTTCTCCTTCAAATACAACCCCAAAGCAAATTATTTGATTTCACCTCAGTTTCTTACAGTGGATACTTCACAAGCAAAGCTCAGAAGCATCACAAAAGAAAAAAGTTCTGGTCAGAAAAAGACCATGATAAAATTGTAACAAAAGGGAATTTTTTCTTTTTTTCGGAGGCCTGTGACAAGAAAGTGTATTTGAAACAGAAGCTGCACCACTTGACAACTTCTGTTTCTTCATTGTTTCGAAAAATAAACATGCCTATAGGAAAAGAGAGATCTCAATTCAAAGACAATGGCAAATACTCCTACATCAACTACTTAAAACTTCCTCATTTCAGGAAAGAAAGGATGCATGTCAGAATATGCTCTTTTCATCCTGGAAGTTGAATTTCCTGCTATCCTATACAGCTGCAGGCAGGTGTCTTAAGGGATCTCAGAAGATCAAAAGCAGGTGACAGATGATAAGTGGTTTTGGCTGGCTGTTGCAGCACAGAGTTTGTAGTGGATTACCTGGAATTACCTTGGCCGACATACCTTTACAGTGCCTGAAGATGAAACCTAAATCAGCCTTTGCCGGCTTGGTGGGGCACCCTGAATCTTCATTGTTTCTGTCTGTCTCATCTCAGTCTCTTCAGTTTAACACCACAAACCCAAACTTTTATATTATTCTTAACACTCCTTTAGCTTTAGGTCATGTTCTCTTATTCTTTTATGTCATGCAGGCCTGCCCCAGAGCTGCACTCAGGGTTCTCTCAAGGAAAAAGGTATCACCCAGTGGAAGTGTATTTTACATCTAAAGGCTACAGCCTCCACTGCAACCTTAGAAGCCATTTGTTGTCTCAATCCACTGCCAGGATTCAGCTAGGGGATAGGGACAGAAGAGGCCATGCAAAATGCTTTAGCAACTTATTTATTAGAGTCTAATCTGTATTGACAATAGCAAGAATAAAATACAAAATTACAGGAGTAAAGTCAGTAAAATGGGATAGCAGAGGTAAAGGACACGCTGACAAACATAGAATCATAGAAACTCGCTTTTGACTTACTGTATAGAAAACATCATAGCCATAGTCCTTTATCTCATTACAATCTAACAAATATCTTCTCAGTTGTTTCCACTGTAAGGAAAAGGGTTGGTGACTCATCAAGAGAGGAGGAAAAGGGGAAAATCATGATTTGCATAACCTGCAGAAGTTGCAAAACATTTCTTCTTAAGAGATATGAGCCATTCTTTTAAACTCCAAATCCCCAGTAAGGTAACTGCAATTAAGGCTTTATCATGAAACCCCCAAATTCAGTTACAAAATTCCCACTCACTTCCACTGTGCAAGACTGGGGCTGCAGAGCCACAGGCCTTCTGGAGGTGTATGCTGTCAAGTACTTGAGATACCACAGTCAAGAAAAGGGTTCTGTTTTACATGGCATTACACTGTAAATTTAAGTAATCCAGAGAGAATCTATAGGACTAATTCAACAACAAAGTGGAACAAAGCTTTGTCCCAATGGTTTCAGCACGCACTCTCTAAAGCACACTGGCAAGTAACAGAATTAAAGAACAAAAGAAGTCCAAAAGCTGATCAGTGGATAATAAAATGGTTGTGACCCAAGAGACCTACTTACATTAGAAGAATATTCTTTTGAAGGGACAATAGTTTCACAGACTTTAAAAGCAATATTACTGGACAGGAGATGAATAATTAATCAACTTGCAAACTTGTATACAAATAGTAAAGCAAAATGTTTTTATTGAAGTTTTCTACAAACACAATGATACAGTGCAGCACTTACAAAGCAGATCTTACATAAATTTTCCAAATATTGTGTATAAACAGCACAAAAAAAGATTATGGAATCAATTTTAGCTTTCTTAACAAGTTCACTGGACAACACCTTCATTCTTGGCAATGTTTTTTGGTTGTTTTTTTTTTTTGAGAATATCAGCATTTCACAAAAGACACTGTAATAAGTTGCTCTGATTCCCTGTCTAAGGGCACTCTTCCAACATGCAGCCTTAGGTGTGCAGCTCTAAAACCACTGCCAGGTCAGCATTGCATTGCAGTCTCAAAGACAATCACCTGCCAAGCAGCCCTCAATGTCCTCTAAACAGGTCACAGACCCTGAAACTACCTTCCTGCTGGGACTTGTTGCTGCACAGTAAGGAGAGCAGACAGAATCCAAGAGGTGATTTCCAGCTCTCTGGGCCACGTTCAGCTTTGCTGATGTGACTTGTTCCCTGAGAAATCAGCAGAATTAGAGTACGAGAAAACTGATACTATCAGTCATGCTCTGTAGGATTTTGAACTGTAGACACAACTGATCTTTATATTCTGATTCAATCTCTTCTCTCCAGGTTCCCTTTTTCCCCACCCAGACATAGAAAAAACTTTTAATTTACAAAAACTGACATTCTCCAGGCCTGCTCTCAAATACAGATATGATTTTCACGGACCAATGTAGTCATTTTGTTTTCTCTAATAAAGGCTACTGTCAAGAGGCATCTCTTTTTACCAGTTCCCATAAACACATGTTGATAACAGTGGAGCTGTATCTCAGCTGAACCAAGAGAGCAGAGGCACTTGTTTTGAGATAATTTGCAACCTACTCATCACAAAACAGAAGATGAAAAAGAATTAATTCCTGCCTTCTTTGTGAGGGCTCTGGAAAGGCTGACTTGTACTAAAAATCTGTGGGGATAGAGAAGAGCTGGTTCTTGGTGCCATAAATGCCTGAGTCCTCACTCTATATCTGACCCAAAAGTCAGAAAGTCTCCAATTTTGGACAATCTTCTACCTGCAAAACGTGGGTGTATAGAAGAGGGAGAATTTAATTCCTGGAAGCCACTCTGAAAATGGGCAATATAAAAGTATTAGCAAGATCAGGGGGCCTGGCCTTTTGGTCCAGTTGAGCAGAAGCACAGCTCCTTCCTGCTTCCATGGCCAAACATCAACTCCAGAAAAGAGGAGAAATGAGTGCAGACAATTCTCACAACTAGATGACATATGTTTCAAAATCAGGAGACAACCAGAATGATGGGTAAAGAGCTGGGTTTATACGTCTTTTGGAAATCAGAGTACAGGTGGATAATAAGAATATACATTTATTGAGGAGTTTTGCATTCATGGCCAACACACTTTTTACACACTAATAATAATCTTAAGTTGTATTTCAGACCAGGCTTAAGGGTGACTGGTGGGTGGTTAAATGACTTGCCTTGAAAGAGTTACGGGACTCCTAACTCCTCACTGCCCTGCTCTGACCTCTGACCTAAGCAGCTGAGACTCTGCACTGCTGTTTTATCTTTCCTGAAGTGTCAGTAGTGACCCTACAGATCATCCTCTCCTGGGGAAAGACAAGCTGGAAGAAACTGCTCAGCAATCTTTCAGTTTTGCAAATCCCTTCTGCTTTGCTTAAACCAACATGTACAGAATAATGACACCGTTTTTGGCTCTCTCATCCAGGGAATTTCCCACTTCAACATGCTCATGCATGGGAGCCAATTTACTGAAAAAAAAGAGCAAGGAACGTGCTGACAAAAAAGGTAGTGGGTCTTTCCAGGCTCCTGTTGATGAGATCCCATCATTCCACAGTGATACTGAAGTGTGGTGACCTCACACAAAGACACAGCACTGGTTTTATTCCTCAGGACTTTCTCCCTACTTTGCTAGAAAAAACAGTGATTTCTTAGTATTTTATTTAGCGTTTTCTTATCCCTGGTTCTTCTCAGGGCATTGTGCCATTTCATCAGGACAACCTAACCTGTTTCAGGGTAACGATAACGTCAGAATCAGCTGTGACCATTGACATGTTAGTTTGGGTATTAGTAGATTTGGCCTGCCACACAAGACTAGAGCCTTCTTGTTGCTCTAACCAAAATCTAAAGAGATCTGAGACAAAAGCAACAGAAATTTCACCTTGCAAGAGCACCAAAATTCGTGTTTAATGCAGACTCTAAAGCTGCCCTGATTCCAGGTAATTGAGTGTGTAACTTCAGAATTCTCTGGAAATTTGTAAGAGAGAATTCTAACACATGTTCAGCTACCAACTTTCAAATTATTTCATACAATGTTACAAATTAGTAATATTTTATAATTAATGATGATTTTAATTTCTTAAAGAACCTCTCTTAAGCAAAAGATTACCCAAAAATGATCATCTGAAGCACTAATTCAGATTTTTATTGGTAACACTCTATAGGAAAGAATGGTAAAGCCCAGTGCTTTCTGGCATCTTGTTAGTCTTTTTGGCTTCTGAGCAAACAAGATGGTTGTGTTCAGACTTCAGGATGAAAAACTGAAATTGTTTTTGTAACTGGATGTTGAAAAACCCCTAAAGCCTGGAGATTTTATTGCGAGTCAGGTGAGCTTATTTACATCCTGATCTTCAATCAGTATACACCTCCAAATAGTTGAAGGGCAAGTGAATTACGAAACTTGGAGAACAAGATGTAACTTATTGGATTCTTGAATTTTCAAAAGGGTTTTTTCTCCCATGCAAGCCTAATTTCTCACCACAATAAAAAGCTGTACTTGCATTTTTGTACTCAAACTAAAAATGGATCATATTCTTCCCAACTTCTACCCATAATTCAAAAGGCCAAAACAAAAATGAGGATGGACATTTCTTGAACCAAACAAAATCATACCCACCCAAAAGCAGAGCTTTGTGCTGTCAGACTGCAAGAGAGTGGTTGGTCAGCCCAGAAAGATCCCTCGAGTAAGGAGCAATTCCTACTTCATGCCAGCCACTGTGAGTACAAATACTGGAATTTATCCTTCCCAGAGCAAGGCACAGGGAAAGGGAATCACACTCTGCTCACCTGCAACCAAGGGCACCATATGCATTTTGATGCACTGCTTCTGAGAACAGATGTAATGGCTCACTATGGTATCCATTTAAATCCAACTCCCATTTGATTCAACATAATAGGCAGAGGAGACAAACAGAAACTCAAACTAGAACCAGTGTTTATGTCCCATCACTTCTGTGACCCAGGCAAAAGAATCATTTTTAGAAAGGTTCAGTACCAGCAGCTCCTTGTAACTAGTACATTTTCACACCGCCCTAGAGGGAACTGCTGCCAGGAAATCACCCAGCAAACAAACAGAGAAGCCTCTTCTGCCTCTGTCAGAGATGACTGGGAAAGCTCCCACTAAGAACCAATATTTTTGCATGACCAAAAACTGAAAACACTACTGCAGGACAGCAGTCTCAGAGTGATGCCTTTTCAGGTGCAAAAAAGGCAGAGTAGTTCAAAGCAGATCAAGAAACCTTTAAGCACTTGACTGAGCAATGATGAAGGACACTTCTCAAAAAATTCCCTCTTCCTCTCTCTGTACGAGAACTAGGAACAAATTTCCTCTATGCTTTCCTCCAAAGAACTATGAGAAGTCCTCTTTTTTGCTCTCAAGCACTAGCCATCAGTGGTTTGGTTGCACTTCAAGATGAGTTATGGAACAAACCATTGGACAGAGCAGCAAAGGTTCAGCATTATTTGCTTGTGACAATGTGCCATTTCCTCACCCCAGCTACATTCTCACCAGAGGGAACAGACGGGCAATAACAGTGGCTGCTGCAAATCTGCAAAGCAAAGGGACCCCCTGCACTACTGATGTTAAATCCACTTTTGTTTGGCAGTAAGCCTTTCTACTACAGTATATTCTGTGCTCTCATAGCACATAGCATTTTAATTTTCTACATAACTCAAGTAGCTAATTACAGATTATATTTAATTATCTTAATCTAAGTAAGAGCTTATGGTGAGTAAAGGAGGTGAACTTTTCACACTGAAGTGCTGGGCACACGCTAGAAAGGTGGTTTTCGAGCTAATTCAACTTGGAAATGAAGCAAGTAGTACAACTTGTCGTATCTTGCCTCTGACTTGGGAAGGAAAGTGATGTAAGTGGTAACAGAACAAACCCCATTCCTCCAGACGCTTTATGATTTTTGAGCTCTCACCAGGAGTATGGCTCAAAATCCCCAAAAATCTGCATTCCAGATAACCTCCTCCCATTATTGTTGACTTTGGGATTGTGACAAAAACAAGACAGAAACTTTCTAAACTGAAAAGTGGATTTGCAATAGAAGGCTGTTTGAAATAAGCTCACTCTCATGAACATGTGGAGTGATGGAAAAGTCCCAGCACTTAGAAAGAATGAGGCAATAAAATCAAAGTGGACAACAAATCACAGAATGTTTAAAGATAGAACAAAAATAGAAAGACCAATTATTTTCTGTTTGTACTTCTGAATTTCTTCCCCTCAAATGATTTTGATACTTTCCATTTAAATAAAAACTGAAACCATATCAGAGCTACAAGGACTGTGAATTAAAAAAAACATCAAGTTCTATGTGCAGTTTTTAAAAGCTCCACTTTTTGTGCTCCCAGGAAGTACCGAGTTCATGGTAACATTTGTGGGACACGTTTGTGGGGGTGCTGTGATGAATTCCTGCCATTAACACCTATCTGGGGCTCTGGGTCTTTGCAGGGAGTTCATGAAGAGATGTACACACAATCACAGCTGACTGCAGCTAAACTGTGCTTTTATGGCTCAGAAGCAAAAGGTCTGATTCACATCAGTGAAATGTAGGAATCATTCTGCCAAAGTAAATTCTGTGAAGTGGCATCTATGCTCCAAAACTGTACACAAAAAAAAAGGGCAAAGAAATCAAAGCTGATGAGTCAGATCCTAAATACTTGACTTAGACTGGATCTGTAAAGCAAAGACAGCAAGATAAATCTGACAATGACAAATGACTGTAAAATAAAATGCGATCAATCAGCGTGCACTCAGTACACGCCTTTGCCAAGAAGTTTCTAAGGGTGAAGAAGATAACAGGAAATTGTGACATTATCTAGGCTGAGAGGGTTAGATTGCCTGCCACCCTAGATTTATGGCACTCTTCTGCTCTGTTACAAGGCAAATGCAGGATGGTTTTTAAACAATTTTCATATCACATTTAAGCCTTTTTCACCCTCCCTGTCCAGACACAAATGATTACCCAAGGCAAAGATCAACGAGCCTGTGCTGTACCTTCTATCACAGTGATAAGAAGATGACTGGGAAAAAAAAATAAAATCAAAAAGCAAGAACTGAAGAATCAGAGTAAGCCATCCTCTCTTTTCCACCAAAGTACAGTGCATGGGTTTATAGGAACATCTCTCAGTTTCTCCCTAAAAATACAATTCTAAGTTAAAAAATGGATGTCTCTCCTACAGTTAGTCTTTTCCCATAACCTGTAGATATTTTCACTGTTATAGCTCCACTATGACTTATTTTTATTATGTTCTGGAATCGGCTCAGCACGTTTTAGTCTCACCTGATTTCTTAAGGTCTTGGGAGTTCCATTGGAGAGGGAGTGGTAACACAGCAAGTGATGGCATTTTCTTAAACCAGGCAGAATGCACAAACCCTTGTTTGTCTATTTAAGAACTGCCAGTCCTTGAAACTTGTTCTTTAGCAGCATGTCTGAACGTGCTGACTATTCAAAACCCCGGTGCACATAGAAGTTCTCAGCTTTACTTCTTCAAAGCACGGGTGATTTTTCAACATGCTTGTTTATCTGCCCTAGAATATCAGAGCAATAAACTCTGTGGAACTAATTCTGCCAAAGCTTTCCAAGTGTTCTGTGTTTACATGCACACAATTTGGGATGGGTTAAAAATTATTTTTGTGAATTGTGATGCTTAGTTTTTAAGATATCTGAGGGCATTCTGCATTTGGCAACCCTGAAGCCTGGAATTCTGGTTTGGAAAAGTTGTTGTAAAATAGGCTCGTTCCTTTTCTGCTCTGACAAGTCAGAAAACCTTACAAGGTCACTGTATGCTTTACTGAAACACTCTACACCCAAAAAGAAAATAACTGAACTGGAAGTAAAAAAGTCCTAAGTCCTGTCTGCACACTAATACAGGATACAACCAAATCTGCTTTCCCTGCTTCACATATAAACCGACCTCTAGGTCACACAAAACCTCACCAGATAGACCCAAGAATAAATATCTAAGAGGGACAGAAAAAGAATAGAAATTCAGGACTGCATCCCATCTTTAACAAACATTTTTAACCTCATCCACTCAGAGAAGTTGCTTTCAGAACAAAGTTCTTTGTTTGCCTTTCCTACCAGTATCCACATTTTCCTTCCAGACCCATCAGCTTAGCTCTGGTTCTCACTGTGCTGCAGTGAGGTCTTCCTGTAAAGATTTCTTTTTTTCCAGTGTTCTGGTTTTGTAAAGTAGTTTATTTAACACAGTGAGAAAGCATCCTAGAAGTGCAGGTTATAAAACTGAACGCAATTATTCAGCAACTTGCTCTGAAACAGGCATTCTTAATTTCTGTCATCATTTCAACTACCAGTATCACAATCCAGGATGTGTGAGGCCTGAAACGTCTGGAGAAAATAGAGTATGTCACACAGGACAACACCAAAGTGATTGAAAAGATCTGAGAATGTCTGTGCTGCTCCTGGAGTTACTGCACCACATAGGAAACAAAAGCAAAACAAAAAATAAATTTTAAAATCCCAGCAGAATAGAAGCTCCTACGTTATCTCTGTAAGTCCAGAACAACCTCAACATCAGCCCTGTTTGGATACAGCTGATCAGATCCAACCCTGTCTTACTGCCATGCAATTGAAGCTCATGCCTTGTGAAGGTAGGACATGGGTAATATGGACTATCTGAGGAAGGGGAAGAGAAAGACTAATTCTGATTTCAAGTTTTCTCTACAGAGTGCTCAGGCCTCTGAGGGGTCTCATCTCTGACCAGAAGGTGGCTGCCATCCTGTTGTCAGGACAACTACAGCAACTCAGTTTAACTTTCTGCAAACTTCTCCTCCATAAGCAAAAAGCTGAAGCAATGGCATAATATCAGCACACCACGCTAAGAAAGCTTATCTGTTCCCTGAAGGACACCTTCTGTACACGTTTCTAAAACATGGGTGAAGCAGTCGTCAGACTTTTCGTTTGTTACTGTATTACTCTTACAGTGATATGACTAGAGAAATGTGCCCTTGTTCTTCATCTTGAACTTCATTTTGTAAGTTTTACCCTCTCTCCTTTGTCCCTTAGAAGAGTGAATTTCCACCTGCCTAGGCCTCCAAAGACCTCTCTGCCTCAAATTTGGACTATTTTTCCAACATAAGCAAGGATATTACCATCGTCTCTGAACATTCCAGTCACTTAGTCATGCAATTGCACCCCAACAGTTGTCTGTCTCTCACCCGTACACTGACATTCATTACAACCTTTGAAGATGGTCAAAACAGTTTCCTACCAAAAGCCACACTTCTTTTTTTCTTTTGTAAGAAGCACTAATAATATCTCTCACAACACATGACTTTCATGTAAACAACTGAAAGAAAAAAACCCAAAAACAATAAATGCAGGATTTTTTTTCAGCACCTGAAAAAGCACAAAAGAGAAGAAACCGTTGCTAAGTGAAAGATGACTCATAAAGGTGCCAAAGCAAGGCAGAGAGAAGGAAACACATGGACACTCTCTGCTTTCTCAAATACTGCAAATACATGTTCAGGTGATATGTAATACTGCATATGTTCAGAAGAAATAGCTAGTACAGACTTGCAGCACAGCTTCTGTATCAGGGTAGATTGAGAGTGCAAACAGCATTTCAGCTGCCTGCCATGACTTATACTGACCTATAAGTGAGCTGATATCCCTCGTACCATCATGTACAAACCAGGCAAACCTGTACCACAGACCACAGCTGCACTGCCTGACATGCACAGATACACTCCATGTTTTATGGACTCAGTGGTGAGAGGAGCAAAGGAACATAACTACAGATGAAATAACATAAAATACAAAGATTAAGAGTCTACCCCATACATGTTAATTGAGTATGCAACTTGTCTCATCTTTGGAGGCTGTATCCTGTATTCTGGAGGAAAGATTTCAGAGTTTACACCCCCAGCCTCTCTTATTATCATAATTTTCTTTAGAGGCTCTGACCTTATGGAATGCAAAATAAATTCCAGCTATGATAACAAATATGGCCCTTGGTACACTTTCCACTGTGCATAGATGTGGCTGGATGCCAGGTGCCCACCAAAGCTGCTCTGTCACTCCCCTTCCTGAGCTGGACAGCAGAGAGAAACACAGCAAAAAGCTCATGGGTTGAGATACGGACAGGAAGCGATTCTTCACCAATTATAGTAACGTCATTGGGGGAAAAGAGGTAAGCAACAAATTAACAGTCAAATATGAGTAGGATAATGAGAAATAAAACCTTAAAAACACCTTCCCCTCTACCCCTCCCTACTTTCTGGGCTCAACTTTACTCCCGATTTTCTCTACCTCTTTTCCGTCAGCAGCACTGGGTCATCAGGAATTGGGACTGTAGTCCGTTCATTGCACACTGTTTCTGCTGCTCCTTCCTCCTCAAGGGGAGGACTCCTCTCACTGCTCTTCTCGTCCGGCATGGAGTCTCTCCCACAGGAGATAGTTACACTCTTCTCCTGCTCCAGCATGGGTTCTCTCCCATGGGAAAGAGTTACACTCTTCCCCTTCTCTGGCATGGGGTCTTGGGAGACAGTTATACTCTTCCCTTGGTCTGGCATGGGGTCTCTCCCCCGGGAGACAACTCTCCACAAACTTCTCCAAGGTGGTTCCTTCCCAAGGCTGCAGTTCTTCATTAACTGCTCCAGTGTGGGTCCCTTCCAAAGGGTGCAGTTCTTCAGGAACAGCCTGCTCCAGCCTGTGTTCTCCCCAAGATCCCAGGTCCTGACAGCAAACCGGCTCCAGAGTGGGCTCTTCTCTCCACAAGTCCACAGGTCTTTCCAGGACCCTGCTCCAGCATGGGCTTCCCACGGGGTCACAGCCTCCTTTGGGCACCCACCTGCTCTGGCATGGGGTCCTCCATGGGCTGCAGGTGGATGTCTGCATCCCCATGGACCTCCATGTCCTCCTGCAAGGACAGAGCCTGCTTCCCTACAGGCTGCAGGGGAATCTCTGCTCTGGCTCATGCAGCACCTCCTCCCCCTCCTTCTGCACTGACCTTGGTGTCTACAGGGCTGTATCTCTCACATATTCTCACTCTTCTCTTCTCTGGCTGCATTTGCTCCTGCGCAGTAAATGTTTCCCCTCTTAAACACATCATCCCAGAGGTGCTGCCACCACCACTGATGGGCTCGGCCTTGCCCAGCAGCGGGTCTGTCTTGGAGCCATCTGGCACTGGCTCTGTAGGATACAGGGGGAAGCTTCCAGCAGCTTGTCACAGAAGCCACCCCTGTAGCCAAAACCTTGCCAGTGCAATGGATTTGCACAGATTAAGAAGAAATTACATACTTCGCTTGAATTTATGAGGGAATTTTTTTTCATTCCCTCTTATTCACTTTCTTTAAATATCTCTGCATCAGGGTTTGATTTTCTTCTGGCTTATGTCAGCACAAATCAAGACTTACTGAAGAGAAGTTACTAAAGATGTAAACTGATGCAAAACTTACTGCAGGAAGATTTAAGGCATTGACCTGGTACAAATGTACACTTACAGAGAACAAAGTTTCAGTCTAAAAGCATTTGCACTGAAAATTAAATTATGCTACTATATCTGACTGGTTACTATATGCTTCATTCTACTTCATTTATCTAAATAAGCCAGGAAAATGAGGGAATGTGTTAGGCATATCCACTACTGAGCATGGTGTGAAAAAATTGGCTTAACAAAAGTTGTTGGTTTTTTTTTTTCATTGAAGGCAGCTTTAAAAAACTCTTTGATCTAGTTATTCCCCAATCTGTTGGCATACACAAACTGAAAAAGAAAAATGGAAAAAAAAAAAAAAAAAAAAGGAAGAAAAAAGAAAGACAGACAGTAAAAGGAAAAAAAGCCAAAGCTGTGACTTGCAATGCTTGTTGCTATCACGCTTATTTACCTAAGAGTCCAGACAAGGCCAAATTTAACTTGTCCAAGGGCTACATCTGGCCCTAATTCAGTTTCACTGAATATTAACAAAAGAACAATCAGCCAGTACTTGAGCACTGCCCACACCAATATTCAGAAACATGATCTAAAGGAAACTTTCCAAAAGATTCAGACATTGGCTTCTCTCTGCTTTTTGCTGCCCATAACCATCATTGGGAGTAGAGTTAGGTCAGGCAAAGACACTCCCCATGACGTTCTTCACCGTGATCAAGGGTAACATAAACGTGTCCATTACTCATCCAGCTGAAATGAGCCTCCCAGGCCAGATTTCATCGCCACACCTACAAGAGCTGTGGGATCTCAAGCCTAAATTTGGAATAAGGATATCATCTGAGGGATTTATATATCCTTCATAAACATTTCATTCTCACAAGACCTTGGCTTCTTGTAAAACTGTGGATTTAGTTTTACACTCTTCTGTTGACCTATTAGGTTTTATAAGGAGCTGGCCAAAACATTTTTACTTTTCACTTTTTACTTTTTATGAGAGAATTTGTATGTATTATAACCCTAACAATGAAAATGCTTTGCTACTACTGGCATGCAACAGGAATGTTGCACAGTAACAAGAAACTGCAAGTTTTACTTAGTTTAGGGCAACTAAATTTTAACTTAGAGCAACAAAAAGCAAGTAGATATTTCTCCTGTCACCCATCCTTTCCTTCCAGGACAGAGCCAAAAATAAGCTTTATGTCACTACAAGGAGCTACATAGAGAGCATCAGGCAAAGCAGCAAGAAAATGAAAATGCTGTGGCACAGGTGAGGCAATACCAACATCTGTGTATACAGCAGCAAGAAAAAACAACTAGTGACATTTATAAGCTCATCAGCTGTGACAGTATTTGCTCTCCAAAGACTACAATACTGTCAACAAACTCCTTACAGTAATCCATGGGTTCTCAAATTGTGAGTATTTGGATCAACAAATTGAAGCCCAGATTCTAACTCTAAGTTACATCCCTCAGAACCTCACAGAGTTTTACCCACAATACTGCTTTTTTCGTAAAAAGCACTAACCTGTGACTTCTGCTATTTATTCAGTGGAAAAAAAAAGTACAAACTGTCTCATAACCCAGAAAGCACATTGAAAAAAACAAACAAACAAATAAACAAAAAATCACTAAAAAAACCTGAAACCAGGCATCAAAACCTAACACAACACACAAAAATGTGCCAGCAGCACTGCATGTAATAATGTGTTTCCATCTCAGCAGTTAGCCAGCAATTAGAAAAGTATAGTCATATTCAGCCTAGGTATAAACAACTGTGGCCTCTCTCTAATGGACTAACACTTTCTACACAATAAAACCAAATTCAGCCTAGTATATCCAAAGTATACATCCCTAGTATGCCAGAACAAATTGTCATAAACACTTTCATCCAGAGGAATATCTCAGAGCAATGGCAGAATGCATGGGCATGATTACTGCTGCAAACCTTAAAAATCACCTTTAAGAATTAAAGGGGAAAAAATGGAATCTCATCAAACTAGACAGGAAACAGGCATTTAGCCATGCAGAGAGATTAGCTTCTGTTTGAGAGCAAGAGGGGATAGCAGGAGGAGGGGAAGAGAAGGGCTGTAAAAGTGAGTTTTAGTCCACAGAGTTGCTTGTCCTATGCCAGAGCTGCATACTCTGGCAATTAAAGCTAGTCCTATAGCCACCTTTAGCAAGCAGAAGGCTGGTGTTGAGTTCCTGCCTAGGAGCAGAAAGTCCATCTCCTGCAAAACTGGTTATGGGAAATGACAAACCTCTGACAAGTGCACAACTACCCATCACTGTGGTCGCTTCAGCCTACCCAGACTTACTGAGAAGCTCTTCCCTCCTGGAAAGGTGCAGAATGGAGATGCAAGCATTCTTCCCTCAGCTCCACATGCCTTGATAGAGCCTCTGCCTGCTTCCCTTGTCAAGCAGCAAATGACACAGTCTGAGTGTGTTTGTCAAACCTCTGTCCCTTTGTATGCTTAAAGGGAGGAAACTGGCATTAATGTTTAACAAAGCTAACAGTAGCAAAGCCTTTCTCTGCAATCTCACATGCTGGCTTTGAAGGCACCGGTGCGTGAGAAATCTGGCAAGAAGTTTGTTCCTGGTAGCCCACAGCCTGGGAAAAATAACTTTTCTTGGGTTTTTGTTTTGAAGCTGCAGGGAGAAAGTTTACAATAAATTCCTGAACCTCCAAACTGAGGCGATACAGCTGCCTGTTGTTAAAGAAATCATAAAAGCTGTATCAGATGCACAGACAGAGTGAGCAAGCCTGCCAGGTTCAGTATGCATCCTGAAGTCCACATGGGTGACAGTGCTGTTTGACAGGAAAGGGAGAAGTTAAAAATCCACATTAAAATGCTTTCAGGTCTCTGCCAACAGTTCCAAATGGACACAGGCTACCTGCCATCTCCCCTGTTTGCCTATGTTGACATAATTCCCAAATCAGCAGCAAATCAAGGGGGCAGAGGTTTCATGTGAGAGCAGTCTGGTTACTGGGCATTTGCTCAGTTGTCTGGACTGGCAAGTCCTCTTGTGGCCTCAGCTGCCACGCAGCCGCACCGCTGCTGGCCGGGGTGAGCTCCTGCACAGTCCTGCTGCACAGAGCAAACAAGGAGTCAGCTGGAGATACCTACACTGTGATAACAGGAGGATTAACCAACGCTCCCCTTACCTGACTGTCACCAACACTGCCCCAGCCCAGCCCACGGGAGTCCCCTGCACCTGCCTGCCAGCATGGGCTGGAAAAAGACCTCGTGAGGTTTTGCTAGCAGAATGTGGAGCACAAAGCATTTCTCTCTTACTGCCACCTCAATGAATTGTGTTTTCATAGTTCAAATAGTTCTGTTGTTACCTGGAAAAAGCTTACATCTGAGAAATGGTGATGCAAGGTGAGCTTTATCCTATGAATTCAAAATGAAAAATACCATTTCCATCTATTAGTTGCTGTTAAGTGTTTGTCACAAAGGTGTAGTTGCTGTACAGCCACAGTATTGTAGATGACCTATGCTCAAGAAGTCACCTTGATTTGCAGACCTATCACTTTCTTTCTATAGCTAAGGAGAGAAGAAAACAAATTAATACTTGTCATTTACTCCAGCATTTTTCTAGAGCTCCCTCATAACAAAATACTAACATACATTTGCATTAAAGCTCATCATTAATATGATAAGCATTGAATATTTCCTTTATAAAAATATTGCTTTCACAAAGAGCTTCAGGAGCAACATATGGGCACTCTGGACAAAATTCCCATATCTGGATAATGAGAAACTTGCAAGATATTTAGGCTCCCAAAAAAACCAATCAGGCAGTCACATGAACTGACATTCCCACTTACTACAATAGGATTTTATGGATTGACTCAATAAATCAATTGATATTTTTTCAAGTGCTATTTGACTGTTGGGAACATCATATCTTTTACAATTGTTATATTTAACTGTGCATTCAGCACTGAAGTTATCCTACCAGATGCCTGCACATTGGTGCCTGCTGTTCAACAGCTCCAGGGAGCCACATTCCCCTGTGGCACACTGCCAGTTCTATATGCAGGAGCTGGCCAAAATGGAAATAACCTCGGAGTGCATGATGTGAATCGTGACAAGAGTTTTGAAAAAGTCTCCCAGGAACTATTGGCATTTTTGCATGTATATATTTTAATAATATGGATGGCACCTGTGTATTTCCATTAGCTCCTATTTTCCTGCTTGCAGAAAAAAAATCTTACAAGTTTCTTTTGTTTTTAAAGGCCATTTGCTGTTAATGTTAGTTCCTCAATGGAAAATGTAAGGATGACACTCAGTGTGGAGACTGAATCAAGCACTGAGCTAATTCCCAGTTTCAAGACACAATAGCACCTGGTAAATAGTAATTATGTTGTTTAAAGGATGAAGCCTGTGAGGATGCTATGTTGATGCACTTCTTGTTTTGTTTTTCCAAGCATATGTGTTGCTTTTCCAGTTAGGGGAGAAATATACAATATCTGTCTCATTACGTTCAGATCTTCCTTTCAAACTCACTCCTTACAAATTTTGCTATCTCTTCTTTTAATGTTCTGTTCTGCCCAAGTGGAAAATATCTTTTTAGGATAACTGTGCAGCAAACTGGTAAGACAACACAGACTCTTTCATTTCTCAACCACTGATTCAAATCTGGACTGATTAGGCCACAGAACGGAAATTGTTCTCCCATAGTGATGGCTTCTCAACAGCTCAAGTGTAAAGAGATGAGTGTGCCAGACAGCTCCTTAATGGACAGACATTCACAGAACAAGGAATATCATTAGCAGTGCTCATGACTTGCATCTTTGTTGGTCTTTTCGATGAGACTGACAGCATCTCTTCCTGGTCCAGAAGGCAACAGAGTTTCATTACAAAGAACAACTTCCTCCAGAAAAAAATGAACTATTGGCATTATAATGTAAAAATATTATGCACTGGACTACTGTGCTATGTTCCCTGAGGACATCTGTCTCACATTTTATCACCACCCAAAAAACAAATTCATACAAGACTCATCTCTGATAGTGCACTATGAAGTCTCCTGTAAGTGTTTTATCATTTATCTATCTTTCTCATTGTTTTTATTCATTACATTTTAGTGCAGTAAAAGAACTAGAAAGGTATCAGAAATGTTTCCAAAGCCATGCTGTTGTAATTGGTTTCTGCAAAAATATATAAGTTTAGTTCAGGTCTTAATACCACTGAGTACACTAGTGTAAATATGGTGATTAAACAAACGAAGATTGCTGTGTTAGTCTAAGAAGCCTTTGTACTGTAAGAGTTGCAGTTTCCAGTGGTTTTGGCAAATATAAACCTTAATAGAAGGGAAAAGGTAATTTTAATGATAAGGCATGATTTGCAGTATATGAAAGCGTAAAGCATTCAAAGTGTCGTGAGAATTATAATACAATGGGAAGTTCATCAAAGTAAGTTCCTGTAGACTCCAAGCAATAATAAATCCAACTTGATCCGAAACTGTGTGAAGCAAAATTCAATCAAAATTTTAGGATTTATTGGGGTTTTTTTCTTAAAAACCTGTACAAATGGGAGGGATATAGTAATAAACTTCCCTCTAAGAAAAAGTGATTTTTTTGACTGACAAGTGCATATAAAGTAATAATTCTTCCTGAGTGGACTTCTAAAATTGGAGTGAAACAAACCAGCAGCAATAGAAATGGAATAGCAAAATTCCCTGCCTCTCCACCAACTCTCTGGGGAAGCCAAAAGGATGTATCCAAAAGTGGGTCTATTTGTTCAGTTCTCTAGATCTTATTAGAAGCTAGTACGTCACCTTACAAACCATTCCTCTCTCACATCTCTAGACCACTGTACTAAGAAGAATATTTCTGCAACCCTGCCTAAGTGATTTCCAGGGATTTCAGCATGCCCTCTGACCCACCACCTCGAGGTTGCTGCTGAGCAGTGCGAGGGAGGGGAATGTTCTGCCTCGAAACCAGCCCACACCACTGGTGCCACTTACAGAGATAAAGGACAGCAGTAAAGTCAAAGCCTATGTTCAAACTCTTCCCAGTTTCAGGGTCATTTGAACCAGCGTTTTGATTTGTTCCCACTGCAGATGTTTCTGTTCCTGATGACAATAGGTGCCCTCCCAACTCCTGTGGCCCGGTTCAGAGTTGAGTTGCCAGAGCTCTATGTCCCAAATGCACCTTCAGCCTTGCAGGGTAAATAACAGCTCTCATTCCCTCCTGAACCAAATGTAACTTTGCACTGCTGGGAACTGACCTGCTAAAAATTTTTCAGCTGCATGGTTCAAGCTGTTTCTGCTGGCCTCTTGGAGCTCTAACAAAGTCCCCCAGGGCTCCTCTGGCTAGGAAAACTGGGAGATGTTTTAGCCCACCTGATGGGGCAATTGAAGCTTTTATGTTAAAATATGTGAAATGAAGACTTGGCTTCCTGCTTTATGCATACATAGCTCACTCTCCACTCCTCCCTTGTCAGAATCCATTGGGAAAAAAAAAAAAACAAACAACAAAAAACCAACAAAACTTGCACACCCAAATATGCACAAAACAGAAACCACAAACTTATCAAACTCCCTACAAATCTGCCAAAAGTTGCAAACAACCAGCAACCAGTTTTCTGTTTCTGTTTTCTACATCTACACCTGCATGTCTCCTCCAGAGAAAGATTGTCATTGAGATACATCACTCTAGTGTTGTTTGATGAGCATTTCAGCACACAGTTGAGACAGCAGCAAACACACCAGCATTTCTTCCCATAGCACATCAGTATAACACAAACTGAATTGGCACCCAAACGACCCACTAAACTTTCTGTTAAGTACAGCTGGGAACGTCACCCACAAATAAAATTTAATGCAAGTGTGATGAATAGCACAGCTCTCCACAGTTATCTATTACCAGTGTTTTAAGGAGACTCCTTTAATCCATGCAACTATCTGTAGAGCTGAGGCAAAGAGCACCTTTCACCTTTAATTAAATGCAGCTTTTCACCTGTGATTGAAATGCAGATATCCACAAGGGAAAGAAGCAGCTTTTCTATCAATCACAGCAGTACTGTCCACATACTAAGCAAATAAAGAGTAAGAGATGAGAGAATAATTTATCATAATTGTTATAAGACAATGGCAATCACACATAGAAAATTAGTGGGAAAATTGTACACATTAGAGTTTCAAATAAGATCAAAACATCATTGTTTTAGAGCAACACAGAGAGCTGAAGATGCATCCTTTGATTTCCAAGTTATTGCATTCTTCATGGTGCTTTCCTTTCAGAAAACTCAGAGCAGGTAATAAATCCCATAGTTTTTTAATTTCTATTCATATGAAATGCATAAATACAATTAAGTACATTTTGTTTATCTTACTATTAATATTTTTCTGACAGCAGAATCAGGGCTCCACGATGGTGGATGCAGAGTCATCTCCCTCCCCACGCTCTGTCACAGGAATGGGGAAGGAGTTGTTCAGTGTCTGTCTGCCTTAGCTGCCCCTGGAGTCATCCACCCTGGATGTGAACACAGCTCTTCTGCATAACTCACAAGATAATTCACTGTCAGTGCAGGCAAACTGCACCACGTGTGGATGAATTACCTGACAACAAATATGGACAGTGCCTACAGTTTAACACAGAGGTGAGGAACACTGGTTTAGTTTGGGTTTTTTTCTTATATTAGGAGTTATAATAGCAAAGGATTGAATTTATAAAAATTAATTTAAAGTCATATTGTTACATATCTGGTAACACAAGCAGAAGACACTATTAGTGCATACATGAATGGATGTCTCTAAATGAGAGACAAGTACTGCACAGGCATTGCCTCTGTGAATATTTCTCCATATAGAGATGGGTTTTCCTCAAGACATGAGATCCTCTTTGAAATGAAAAATTTACTGTGGAAAGGGAAGAGAGCAGAGCACTCTCAGAACAAGCCAGCAGAGCAAACAGCTGCCACCCACACTCCAGCACTGACAGCAGAGCACTGCTTAACCCCAACACCGGACACATCTGCACATTCTTTTATTGAAGAATTCTGGAGGTGTCAATTCCTGAGGCAAAGTATTTTTAGGTCTCTGCCCAGGCCACAGCCACGTAATTCTTTCAAAGGAAGCAAAGTATTTCAGTTGGATTTATTACTGTGAACCAAGAATTAATTTAATCTTAAAATAAATAAATAAATACACGGGCTGTAAAACTCAATGAGTTTGGCCTGACTAGGACTGATTTTGGAAGAGATCACACATCTCAGAGTTTTAAGGCTGAAACACAGGCACAAAACCTTCCTTTAACTAAGATTTCTCTAAAAGTTTTCCTAGTTTCTAAGATCCTTCTCAGATTGTTTCTGCCTTCAGACGCAGATCCAGATCTGGCCTCTGGTTTACCTAGCAGCAAGTGAATGTATCAACCTGAGGAGCCTTCCCTATCAACTTTCAATTTTAATTTTATCTCTGAATAACAACAGCAAGTAATTCCCCCACTTGTAACAAAGCTGGACACAACACTTTATTTGATCTATAAAGAACTGTAAACAATTAATCTGAAACGCTCCTAGGGTATCTCTACAGTCGTATTAACCCAGATCTGATTTATGTGGTACATCTCTACTGTCTTCACTGGAGGCAAGCTAGCTCTGCCAACTAAAATTCTGTCCTGTTAACCCAAATTCTGAAGAAGGAAGAAGTTCCGAGCCACAAGGCCAGTGCAAACATAGCTCAGCGCATGTCAGGCTAATGAGGCTGACAAATTGTTGGTGACAGCAGGAATGTCCTCACACAGTGCTGGGAGATAAAAACTAGAGCCCATATTTAGAGGTTTGTGGGTACCCAGCTCAGTTCTTCCCAAGCAAGGAGAAAGATGCAACATATGATATCAGATTCCAGTTTTAACCAAGTAAGAGTATATTTGGGTTAAAGATGCAATTAAAAGTATTTAGAAAGAAGTTTTATGACAGTTATTAGGATAGACACTTCACAACCTGCAACTTTGTGCTCACAGCAATTTGCAGATGTAATCCTTAGTTAGCACAAATTTCTGGTGTCTTGCTATATCACCCACTGACATCAGCACCCTCAGTTTACTGTGCCATTTAAATCATGACTGCTCAGCTGGAGAACATCCTCCACCAACATCCTCCAGTGGGGACACCACCTTTCCTGTGCAGATTGGGCAGAAAGACAACAGCCCACATCACAAAATCCAGTCTGCACTGAAACTCATATGATTCTGGTGACACAGTTTTCCTCAGACACACAGCCTCTGAGAGTAGTTTTCCTCAGACATCGTCCTTTTCCACAGTTGGAACGGAGATGGGTTTCTGCTTTGGCTATCTTCCCAAATCGAGTCCAGAGACTTTAAACTACAAAGGTGTTCCAGCTCCTGATGGCAGTCCCCCTATCTATACTACTGAAGTCACCACGCTAGTACAACACTTAGTTGCAGAGAACCTAATTTTTGTTCACTGCAAGCGATATACAAATGTGTTTAAGCTTTCAAAAGCTCTCCCCTATTCTCCATGGTGGGACTCATACACAAGGCACAGCCTGAACCACAGAAAATATTAGAGGCAAAGAGAAATTCTGTCACTTACAAACGCACTGGGAGAAGCCAGAAATCTGAAATTATTTATGCCTCATTCAATACTCTCAGACAAAAAACTGTAAATTAATGGGCTTCATGTACTTCCAGTAGTATACTGCAACAGGTAAGAAGTGTATAAAAGGCCTTGAGATCCAGAGTTAAGAGATGGCATATTAGCCAGAGGTAAAGACATTAGGAGTGATTTACACAAGTTCCATAGCCACACTTACTCTAAACATTTTTTAGCTCTGGTCCTCATTGCATCTTGCATCTCAAAATAAGCTGCAATCTTAAAATGTAATGAGATATTAATATATAATTATTTTGTTTAGGATTTTTTTTCTCCTTGTCTCTGTTATACTCTATAGACTACAAGTTTGAAACCCGTATTTTATCAAGTAGAGCATCACCTCATAGACATAACTATAGGCCTGGTTTAATACAATATAGTGTAAAGGTGATTTTTAAGTCAGAGGTGGTAGTGCCATTTCTACAGTTACCTTTGTATGCACTGGAGCAAACACTAGATTAGGACAAATACCTTGTGAATGAATTCATTAATTAAAATTAAGTTTCTGCATAAAACTCAAAGAACCCAGACAAATATTAAATCATTTGCGAAGGGAAAACAAGCCACGTTGCAGGGAGAGAGAGCTACACCCACTGCTATGCCTTTCTTTGACTTCTGTTCTCTTAGTGTTTCCTCAGAGTTACACTGATCCTCTTAACTATGGTGCAATCAAACCAAATAGTCATTTAATACAAAAAGGTCATGAACTAGCTGCAAGCATGCTCCAGGCTCCTTTGTCTCCCGTTGAAGAGTTAAGAAGTTTTCACAGAGCTGCTTGCTGCCAGAACTGCTCAGAAGTCTCTTTCAGCTTCACATAAGGTGCTTTGCTATCCTTCTGTTCCTTGGCGTTCACCTCTGTGACTCACAAGGAAGGATTAAAGTTGTGCCTTTGAAGTTCATCAAAAGCCAGAAAGTCTCATTTTGTAAGAATAACTATCCTTTTGCAATTTCTCCAATTTTGCTTCCTGTTACTATTGACTATTCCAAAAAACATCAGAATGTCCCCACTGGCTTGGACCCAAAAAGCATTCCTGGTCCCAGCTCAGTCACTGATCATGATGGTTAGCAGGTGCCTGGAGAGGAGAACAAGAACAAGATGAGCATGCAGTGCAACTTAACCAGCTTAACAGTCTGGTGACTCACAGATTTTGTTTCTGTGACTAAAAGCCTTTGGAAGATTTTTCTTATAAGAATTTGTCCAATTGCAACATTCCATAGCAATAGGTTTCATAGTTTAAAAACATGCTGCAGAGAAGTGCCTTCTTTTCAACTGATTTTCAACCTGTTGTCTTCTAATTTTATTTGATTTGTGTCACTTCTTAAACAGAAAGAGATTTTTTTTTCCCTATTTATCCTCACTGTTCCATATATCATTTCAGAGACTTCTGTTACCTCCTCTTCCACTCCAATCCTTTCCTTTCTAGGATGAAGAGTCATGATCAATCTACTCTTGCCTTCTACTGAAAATGTTCCCTACCTTCAATACCCTTGTCATCATTCTACAGTTTTCCTATTCAGGACACAGTCAGGTTTGTCTCACCTAAAACACACAAAAATCTGTTTGTAACAAGTGGTGAATGAGCCTCCAGTAGCTTCAGAAAGAATACATTAGTGTGGATTTATTTATTAAAATCACTTCACTTTCTTCAAATCCAAGGATTTTCCCCTCCTGTGCTTATGGCAGAAACCCATGAATCCCACAGCCAGTTTCTCAGGAAAGAGTCACAGTTACCCTCCCAAATAATGTCCTCACTCTGCTCTGTCTCTCCCTCATTTCCTAAACTGCCATTCACACAAATCTGGTGGAAAAATGGCTCTTGTGGCTCATGTGAATCCACGCCCTGGTGAGGAACAATAGAATCTTAGTTACTGCAAGAACCTTGATGCTTGCTGTTTACTTGCAGGCACCTTCTTTTTGAAGACTTTTATTATTAAAATTTAAATCTGTGATCCACAGAGATCTGATTCACAGCCAAAGTAATCAAAAAGACTTATACAGACTTTACTGACCTTTGTTTCGGATCCATAAAGAATCACAAAAGTTTGAACCAGTTGGTGACACTAAATCACTGAATCACACCTCCATGTCTTAGAATCTTAGAATCACTGAGGTTGGAAAAGACCTTTGAGATCAAGTCCAAGCAAACAGTCTTGAAACAATAAACCTCACCAAAACTAGGACTGACAAGAAAATAACACTAAAAATATGCCTTAGCCACCAGGAGATTAATACACCTATGCTGCAGCAATATCAGCACTAAATGAAACTCTTCTACCACAAACTATAAAATACATTTGCAGATTTCCAAATGTCCAGCCAAATCCCATACAAAGCAGAGTGACTGTTCAGTTTAAGTGAATGTTTGAACATGTTTGCAATAAATCCTGCAAGCCTTGAACTTTTATTATGCCAGTGCTTATTCCAGTACTGATTTACAGTCTGACTAAAACGAAGAATCCTCATGATTGACTCAAATAGCATCCTCTTACAGGGTTTCTCAAAGACAGGTGAAGAAGATTGCATAAGGCAAAATAATGGAGGGAGAAATGGTGCTTGACCACCTACTCATCTCCCCACTTGTGCAAGTGCAACTCAAAGATCTTCCTTAGCTTCAGGCTCATACTTGTACTTACAAAATCTTTTCCTGACAAATTCTAATCAAAACAGATGATGATGATGATGATAAGGAAAGATAGTTTATTTGACAGTTACTATCCAGTAACTTAGTATCCCACAGTAGTTTCTAAGCTATTCAGAATGAAAAAGATTTTAAAACTAAACATTTGGTCCAAAATTTTGCTGAAGTCTAGACCCAAGTTGCCAGCACCAATCTGTATGCACTGATGGAAGGATGATAAGCAGCTTGAGAATGCCAGATATCATTAGAGATCTGGGTTTAGTATCTACATATGAATAGTTCTCTAGAAATTTCTCTAGCTGCTCTGGGCCCTCTTTATATTATGTTTTTACTGTTTTGTACTAAGAGATGGCAAACACACAAACTAACAAACTGGGATGTGTACAAGGATATCGAGTCCATCTCTGCTGAGCTTTAACACAGTGTAATATTGTCTAATAAAAACCACTAGAATGGATGCCAGTTATCTCTATCTTGATTTGACTGCACATTTTAAAAAAGAAAAGGAGAACAACACCAGCAAGAAGAAAGGCAGATCAACCTAATGACAGATTTAGACACGGGAAGGATGTGATGATGCCACGAAGGAGGTCACTGGCACAGACAGGATTAGGGTCAGGGTTCTAACTTAAGGCTCCTGATTGCTAACTCATTGCTACTTTGGAGACTGGCCTATCCCTTGGTAATCAGGATGTACCCACTTCATCCAACTCAGGAAAATTGTCTGGGATTATTGTAATTCAATTATATGTGTAGATAAGTGGGAAGAAGATGTGGTAAAGAGCTGGAAGAGAGCAATAAGTTATTAGATACAAAAGGTAATGCAGAGGCAGCCATGGAAAGGTCTAAAACTGAGAAAAAAAACCCAGAGTGTCTAAATGAAAAACAGATGTGTCATCAAAAAGAAGTTCTCCTTAAAATAAAAACAGAAAAGAAATAAACTGCTAAATATATATTTTTTGTTACTTTCATCCTGAAAAATCTCAGAATGTAATTTATATTTTCTTTTTCCTATTGTTTGTGCTTGGAAAAGTTCAGAATACAAAGACAGGTATGACAAACCAAGCCATCATTCAACATCACTTTAGAGCTGACTTGCAGCTCCCCTCTAGGATCAAAACCAACTCTCCTTAATTTCTCTGTCTGAACTTTTCCATCTATGCCAGCTATTCTGGCAGCTGCAATACAGGGACTTTTTGCCTCTGACATTTCATTTGCAAGTGGACAAAACTGAACAGTAATTCTGTGATCTCCTCACCTGTATCCCAGTGTTTACTAGTGTATTTGAAACAGTAGAGTTCTCCCAGTGTAATCCTTCTGTGCACATACTGTACTTCCGTCAGCTAGGAACAACCATGGTGCAGCTTATCAGGTGTGGATCTACCTTTCAAATTACTTTAATGCTACAGAAAAGACAAATAAGCAAAGAAACAGAGATGTGCCCTGTACTTTACATTCAGCCCTTTCCCACTCACTGCCTGATCTGCAACAGGAGACAGTCTGACCCCAGTCTGCAACAGCAGATACAGCAGAGAAAATGTGACAGAAACCAAGACAAAACAAACTGGAGGTTGTCATGCAGTCACATGGCTGAGAAATTTAGCCCAAGTCTCCTGAAGCCTGCACAGCACCTTCCACACAGGTCCTTCCTTGTAATCACCTTCCTTATAACCAGATGGAAAGCAGCAACAGCCCAACAGAAATACACCAGCAGCAGCCCTTTACTCATACTTCAGTTCCTCCTGCCCCTACAAAAAACTTCTCCCAGCCAAGAGATGTGTCAGAATAGAAGCTTACCTTTGAACAGGGATTTTGTTTCCAACACAAACAAACCTTTCTCAGAATCTACAGATCTTGCAGTTCACCACTTACCTATCCAGAGTGTCCTGGGGCACTTTACTCCCTCCAGCTCTGCTGTTGACACTGGCATTCTTGTTGGCAGTCATGGTCATTTCTGCTTTCTAGAAATGTGGATATCTGTAAGAAGAAAAAAATTAAGCTTCAACAAGCCCAATTCACAATTAACTGCTAGGACTACTATGCTGTATAAAGGCAGAACTCGAGGTTGCTTTTCATTCCATAAAATGCAGTCAGTCTGGTTATGATCCTGATAAACTAAATCCTACCTCTCTACTGCTGCTCTTTCACATCCACAGCCAAATTTGTTAGAGCCCAGGGCTAAAAAGGGAAATATCTTATGGGAATTAGGTGTGTGCATCAGATTTTGACCTGTCTAATGAACAGAGCTTGATACCGAGTTCACAAAATATCACAAGTTTGGTGTGGTCCTTCCATCCATCAGTGTATGTGGAGAGCCCAGCAATGACTGATGTTTTGATGACACAAAAGCTATTCCAAGGAATGAAGGAAGCTTTCTCAATTTTAAAATGCAGTTCTATTATGGAAATATTTTCTAATAGTGAAATTTATTCAATAGTGGATTTGTTGAATATAATTTTCAAATCTGCTTATGGCGTGAAAGTATCACAAATGGTTTTCTCTGCTGCACTCAAGATTCTTTAAGTAAAACTGTATTAGGACACTTTTAAAACCTCAGGTAATATAATGAAACTTTAGCAATGCCTAGCTATTTTTTTAGTAATACAGTAATCCCAAAAGTTGTGAATTTAATTTCAGCCCTGTATATTCAGTTAAGTGCCCAAAAGATGGGTCTTACTTCTTGACGTTGCTGCACTTTGGTAAAGAAGCAGCCCAGTACCGTGATTTATTTTGCTTTCATCCCATTATCTTAAATGGGAATGTCATGCTATGACTGAAGGGACAATATGATGATATGGATACAGGACAATGTGTAATCCCAAGGATGTAGAAGTGATATTCCCTAACATCATGCTCCTCTGTTGACTATATCCCATGTTTCTCTGGCACAGAGCACAGCTCTTAGTGGCCATTTCCTCTGTCACTGTAATCTCTTGAGAAATATTCTGCAAAATGAGGGAGGAAGGTATTTTCATGTCATGATAACATTTCTAAAATGCCAACAGAGTCCCCTGAGAAAGAAATAGAACAGTACTCTTATTCCGTCTGATGTTAAAGGAGTCATTTATCCAGGATTCTGTAGCTCTGCTGGCACCACTCTGGGTGGTTTCTGAGATGCTGCTTAGTTTATAAACTATCTACCATGGTTTACAGCACTGCCACCCAGGGTCTGACCAGAGCTACCATTTTTTACGACCATTAATGGCATAGCTAATGTAAAAATAAGGAGTGTTACGAAACTTCTTGTTTACTGAAACCCACAGTAAGTCCAGATTGCTTGAGAAGCCGCTGTAATGTGATGCTGAAAAGCAAGCTGGGAACTGACAACACACAAAAATCCCTGTACTAACAAAGCCATCGCAGTGAAGGGACATTCTCTAAACCACTTCATTCCAAACAAATACAGTCAGAAAATCTCCTGCAGATTGCAGCTCCAGAGGCAATCATGCTGACCACAGACTCCAGGTCTACTTGTCCTTCTCCAGTGTCTTGTATCAATTTTCACAGATTAACCAGAGATTTTCTTCCCCATTTGGTAACACTTTTTTCCTACGCTGAAGCTCCCCCAAATTCCTCCAGTGTCTCATTGTTATTGTTAGTGTTACATTATCAAGATAACAGGACTGTTACAGAACTGCTTGTTCCGGCTGGAAAAGGGATTGCTTGGGACAAGAAAGGAAGCCTGCTGATGCTGGCCAAGCTTTCTAGGACTGTACATTCCACAGGGAGCAGGCAGTTTTTCAATGTTTTCCACTCGCTTTCCACTTCAATACTTTTACGGCATTAAATCTGTCTAAATCACATATTCAAAAATAATACAAGAAAAATTAGGGACCTAAACGTGGCATAAGGAAAATAATAACTGCTAGCATGTATGCTTTACATTAATTTTCCAAGATTTCCTTTTCTGTGCAAGACAAAATTGAGCCCAAGAAACCCTCAAAAAATGGGATACTGACCAACATATCGAAAAAAAAAAAAAAAAAAAAATTTGATAAATATCATTGTGGTCAATACTTAAATTATTATTTAAACCTCACATTTCAAAGCTACCTTACTTGTCAAATAGGTCACACTGATTTGTTTTCAGCAAAAGAGGAATTGAGTTCTAGAAGAATTTCACAAGATATTTCAAATTTAGTGAGATAAGCATATTTCTTCCCATGCAGTTGAGACTCCAGTATTTATGGTGATACCAGATGACTTTTGCACGTAATTTTTCTTTAATGCTTATTTTAGATTAATATTTTACTGCAGGTGATGCTGTATCATCCC
Source organism: Myiozetetes cayanensis (assembly GCF_022539395.1). Classification (NCBI taxonomy): domain Eukaryota; kingdom Metazoa; phylum Chordata; class Aves; order Passeriformes; family Tyrannidae; genus Myiozetetes; species Myiozetetes cayanensis. The sequence goes on from NW_026087853.1 coordinate 51,241,555, forward strand.
AGCATATGCAGGGAAAATGCAAACAACCTAAACATGGCAGAAAAGTATTTAATCAACTATTTACAGAGGTGTCTGGAAGGAAGGGCTTATACTACCACCACCCCCTAAAAAAAATTCAATACACCCCCCACTTTCCCCCCCCCAAAAGCAAAACAAAACAAATGGAGACAAAGGAAACCTAGACTAAATTTTATGGTCATGTGGCAAGTTACTGTAGAGTCTTCAAATGAGTGTGACAGCCCTGGAAGATCATTGAACCATTGTATGGTAAGAATCACATCCCTTGAGCTTGGGTGAGAGCATTCTTCAATACAGTGTTTGCAAATTATTCTTCACGGAGCAATGAAAACCAAAATCTCTCAAGTATTGTGACATACTGTTAAAACATATCCAAAAATAGTCATGTCACACAGATTCCTCCACATTGCCTAGTAAACCATCTAACTACATTTACAAATACAACAGAACTCTTCATTTTTAGACAAAGTTTAAAGAATTCCTCTGACATCCTTGTGTAGCCATAGTCTGTAATCTTTGCTCCAGACATGGTCTCACTAATTTCACTGGGACAGCTCTCAAACTGGCAATTTAATGAGCCTAGATGGTAAAATCTGGGCATTTTTCATTATTACATCAGTTTTACCTAAAACCTCCACAAACCATTTATCAGGATCAAAAGGTGAAGGTGACAGACAAACACAAAAATATGTGTGATGACAACATGGGATCTACTGCTCGTGCCAGTCAGGGTTCAGCATCCTGACTGAAAATGGCTGCTGCAATGCAGATATTTCCTCACAGATTTTTGTCATTGCAGGAAGCCCAATGACAGAGTAATCCTTATCACAATCTGCCCTGCTCCTAACAGTATCCTTATATTTTTAAAATTGAAGTGTGACCCGGAGTTCTTTTATGGACAGATGAGGCACTGATAGCCATCACACTTTGGGCTAAGGAACCTTAAGGTAACACTGAATCGCTAATTCCATTAACAAATGTTAGCAGAGAAGGGGTAAATCCTATACTCCTCCCCACTGCAGTTTAAAATAATCCTTACATTCCTAAAGCATCCCAGCACTTTGGAAGCACCCATTCTTAGTCCCGCTACAGTGCAAGTGAATGGGAGTGAGGCTTGGAGCAAGCCCCTGAAAAGTCAAAGCAACGAAGAGTGCTTTATTCACTCTTTACATACTCCTAAGGTCTCAAGAAAACCTTCTGCTTTCTAATACACACTCTGTCCATCAGTTAACACTTTCCAATAACTGATTCCCTCCTCTCCTTCTGTGGAAGCTGGATAACACTGAACCTGGTTATTCATGTCTAGGCCCAGGCGTCTCAAGCAGTGTCTATACAAAGTGTCTCAGGTCAACATGTTTTAGAGAAAACTTTTTCATAATTTGAATCACAACATCTTCCATTCTGTTAATGTAACAGGAGCAGAAAGGGACTTTTCAATTGCAATTTATTCAGTTCAACAGACATCCCTGGTTTTTGTTTGTTTGTTGGGGTCTTGTTTTGTTGTTTTTAGTACTTTGCTCAACATACCTTCCTATCCACAGGGCCCTGGAGACAGGAAGGCATAACAGGGAAGAAATAGAGGCTTTTAAAACAAAATCATGCTTTGAAAAAGTACTTTAGAATAAATACAAGCTCTCAGAAATATATTAATAATAATTGATTTGGTCTACTTATTTTTCTCTTAAGAGTAGCTGCAACAGAACATCTCTAGGCATTGAGAAGTCAGCTTAGCACGTTAATATGCTTTTCTGAGTGCTTTAGGTGGCAGAAAACCACATTTCAAGAGGTGTTGTATAGCTAAGCTGTTGTTTAGGAGTCACAGCTTGCTTTGTGGCAATTTGCCTACTCCCTTCCAGTAACACAGATAATTATGTCCTCCCAGAACAACGTCAGTTCTGATGAACTGGAAAGTCCAATAAAATTTTGTAAGATTCCTGCCTTGAGAGGGCGTCTGTAGAGACTCCAAAGAACACTGTTACAAGAACTACTTGCCTTCATCAGGCATACCTGCTCTGTAAGTTGTGCTGCTGTAAGGTTAGCCACCCAATACCATCCAAACCAAAACAAAGAGCTAAAGGAGCTGCTCAGCAAGGACTTGGAGTGAAGATTCTCAGAAAGTATAAATTCAACTATTTCATCCTAAGTTTAGTCTTCGCAGCATGCAGACTGTGATGACACCAACACACTTCTTAAAACACGAGAACTGACTGCCTTCAGAGTGAGTCCTCAATGCTGGAAAAACAGACCTTGTGCCATCAGCAGTGTGCACCTGCCTGAGTCACATTACACTGCAGCATAGTCTGTAAGTGAGAAAACAAGATCAAGCCATTCACACAGCTACATATACCCGAGGCCCTGACTGAGAAAAAGTGACTAAGACTGCGTACAGTTCTGGGTCACTCACTTCAAAAAGGGTATTGATGTGCTGGAGTGTGTCCAGAGAACGGCAGCGGACCTGGGGAAGGATCTGGAGCACAAGTCTGATGATGAGCAGTGGCTGAGGGAGCTGGGGATGTTTAGTCTGGAGAAGATCAGAGGGACCTCATTGCTCTCTACAACTATCTTGAAAGAAGGGTATAGCGAGGTGGGGGTTGGTCTCTTCTGTCACAACTCAAGTGAAAGGACAGGAGAAAATGGACTTAATCTGAACCTTCCATGACCCAAATTAAGTGTTAAAAAAAAATTTCACTGAAAGGGTGGTTAGGCATTGGAATAAGTTGCCCAGGAAGGTGTAGAGTCACCATCTCTGGAAGTGTTCAAGAGATGTCTGGATGTGGCACTTGGGGATATGGTTTAGGGGTGATTATGGTTGACAGTTGGACTAGATAACCTTGAATGTCTCTTCCAACCTTGATGCTGTTTGTGAATAATAGAAGCAAAGGAAGAGCTTGTTTCCAATCCACAGCTTGCTTCCAATCAAGTCAATGGGCAGTCTCTCTGCTCTGCAGTCTTCCCAATCAGATGATGAGTTTACTTAGAGCACAAACTTCCTAGTATAACCAACAGGGAGTGGTGGACTTGGTTGTCATTGACCCTTGCAATGCCAACCCACCCTCTCAGCAGTTCAGTCATCACTGAACTGAACAGGTACCACCAGGAAACTGATGTTTCAGCACTTATTGGAGGGGAAAGAAGTTACCTCCCCTCAGCACAGGCTGGCAGTCCCGGGTGGCAGCAGAACCAGGCAGGTGAAAAGCAGGCACACTGCCCAGAGCAGGGACAGTTCTCTATTCCCCCTCAACCTTCCTTTCCTGTTTTTGTGCCTCCTAAAATGCTTTTCCCTTTTCTGATACTCTTGCACTAGCCTGAGTTGTGCCTTCCTCATTTGTCTCGCTCACCCTTCTTTACCATCCTATTACTTCATTTATCTTCTGTGGAGCTTGTTTTTTTTCCCCTTGAATTGAAAATGGACAATACCCGGTGGAAAGAACAGACCTCACTTGAAACACACTACAGTTTAAAGGTATAAATTCATCACTAAGCTCCTGTGTTACCCTTAGCACTGCCGGGGTAATCACAGCTTCCAAATGAAAGGGAAACAACATGAAAATCAAAGAGACCAGTACTACTCTGCATTTGCATTCATCTTTTATGAAGGGATTTTCACAAATACTGGGTGTGACCATGATTCTCAGCTTATGGAGGTCACTGGATTTGAAAAACTTCTAAATGTAATTACAGGAACTCTCTGGCACTTGGGGTGTTTGCTTTACCTTACTTGCTTCAGTATTAAAAAGGACCAATAAGGTTTTGTTTGTGCTTTGCTCTCTTACATTACTAGAATTGTGTCTCAGCTGAAAGAAGCTGGACAGAATCCAGCTTTTGGACTGAATCCTTCTTTCTTTCTGCATACAGGATAGACAGATTGATTTGTGCCACATCTAGTACAGAAACCACCAGCCATTTTCACCTGGGTAGTACCCCATACAAGGCTTCCTTCCAATCGAGATAAATTACAGCTATTGCTGTACCAGCAGGGAAGTAACTTCATTGTGACTTCTACCAACTCATTTGTGCTAATGAGTGCTTAAAGAGCTCTCACTGAATACAGCAAGTACACATCCATTGACAAATCAAACTGCATTAAACTGAAGGCTCCTTTGAAAGGGACTGATCCCCAGGGAAGCAAGGAGGAGACATTAACAGAAAACACACATCTGTTATTGAATCAGAAGTCACTATTTCCCTGTATAGGTTGAAGAAAAGGTATGGTTTTTAAAAAACACATTGACTATTTGAAGTTTAATTATCTTGATTTGAGACATCACAGTAGAAAGAGTTTATAACGCCACACATTCTCACCCCATGACTTACACAGCCATCTCTTTCAGGGAGCCCATTCATCTGAAAACCAACCATCTGAGCTTTCTCCTTTGCCTAAAGCTGATTTTCAGTCGTTCATTTAGATTATTCTGGACTGTCAGGAAAACACGCCTCAAAAATTGTTTCAAAACACGTTACTTAAAACTGAATTTGTGTGCTTTCCCTTTAAGACAGAAATCTTTCTGATTGTGGACAGCACTCTTAAGTGTTATATGTTCCTATAGTGTATAAAATACTATTTTAGACTTGCAAACACACAAGTTACTTTTGCTTTTAATTTTTTGAGAGCAAAGAGAGAAAAAAAATGAGAAAAACATTCATCAAGACATCTTCTGTCTGACATGAATGCAGCAGAAACTCACATATTTAATGTAAGAAAAACTCCTAGATTTCATACAGTGGAAGTTGGGTTTAGATGCAAAGCATCTACATTACTCTCACATGGCTTCAGCAAGAAAAAAATATGTAGTGCACCTCAGGTCTGGATCACTTTACTACAAAAAGGTGTCTTCTGGTTTCCCTCTGCTGCACTTCAGTGTCAGTCACAATCTGCTAAGTCCTCTCAACAAACCCTATAATAAACTGATTTGTTGAAAGCCCTTAGTAATCGCATTTTGCAATGCAGACTTAGAACAAAATAATCAGAGGTCTCTATATTTTTCCATCTGCAATATAAACATTTCCACAATGACCAGATATCGCTATGAAAACAGCCTACTTGGAAACCGTGCTCAACATATATCACAATTCCTTGCTATTATTCTTCCTTTGTTCCTTCTCTTCATCCTCAGGATTTTTGCATAAAATCACCCATTTAGGTCTCTGGAGCTCACCTGCTCCTGTTGGTTACTCCTCATTGAAGTCACAGTCCTCTAGTAGGAACACCAACATCATTTGCACAATAATGAGCTGTTCCTTGTGACACAAAAACCAAATTATAAATTTGCTAAGGAAGAGAGTAGGTTAAACTAATCTAGTTTCCAGTTTATGAAGACAGATTCTTTTCCACTAATATTTTTTGTGTCACAAACTGTATGATAAATGAGAAAATAGAATGTCTTTTGGTATCTCCCATAGGACGTCACCAGTCCCTAAAAACATTCCAATGCAATTCAAAGCACAGTTCATGGGACACACTGCCTGGGAGTGCACACTGTGGGGTGGACAAACCAAGATGAGAGTCTTAGTAAGTCTTAAAAGGAACCTCCCTATTGAGCTGACATTGATGACTGAACCTTCCTCACCCAAGGCTGACTGACAAAGCCTGCTGGACAACTGAGAAACACCCTGACTTTGCAGCTGCTGGAGGTTTTGATTCATTAGAGCAAAAAACACAGGTCACAGCTATAATACAGAGCAAGAAACTATGTCCAGTGATGTGAGCACACCTCCCTTCCTGCCTGCCAGGCACACGTGGCTCCACTCAGAACACCGCTAAAGTGCAAACTGCAGAGCTATCAGCAGTTATATGTCTTGTGTAATGTTTTAATAAGACATGATGGGAGGAAGGGGAATCTTCATGCAGCTGCATAGAGACTTGAGAGACAGAGATATTCAGACTTCATTTTGCCATACATTTCTTATGAGTCACTGAGTTATGCCAGTTGAGCTATTCCTGACTACTGCTGTGTATGGACATCTTTTCTAGAAGCAAGTTGTGCTGTCCAGAAACATCTGAGGTACACTCTGCTATACAGAGGGTGGCTTAACAAGATCTCTATTATCTTGCACTTTAAACATGATTTAACTTTTCAGGGTAGACTAATGACCTTCATTTTCATTCACTGATTTGTACTCTATAAAGCAGAAACATGTCAGAGCTTGTCTGTATGCAGAGAATTGACAGCATTTTAAATATTCCACACAAAGTCTCCATACAGATGTTCTTTACACTGTACATTTAGGGTGGGAACTTGCCAAGGGCATGCTTAGAAGTTAGAATATAGTTCATGGATTATCTAAGAGCAGGCAGTGAGCTATAAATTAATAATTTGGTTTCCCATTGCCTATACAAACAGACCCTCGAGCTTCTTCTCCCATGCCCCAAGTGACAGCAGTGAAGTTGACACCAACAGAGCTTGAAAACTCTCAAAATAGCCTTTCATTTTTCAACTGCAATTGAGACAGTATGAAAAACAAATTCTACAGCAGCAGTAGATCACCTTTGAATACCAGTGCCTCAGTAAGGTCAAGAACTGATACTTGGTGGCACTATGAATCTCCCAGTTAGATCACTATGTCCTGGTAATTGTGTTACTGCTCTGCGTGTCCCAGAAGGAGGTCCCATCCATGATACCCAATCTGCAGTGCTATTGCTGCTAGTGAAGCAATTATTAATTTGCATGGACTGTCTCAATATGATGATATAAAAGCATCCTGGGAGGATGAGGTATGGGCTGGAGGCCTCACAGATGTAAGTAGAAAATATTGGCCGAAGCTGTCTTGGCTTGCACCAAGATATGAGAACAACTTTGGGTCTGTCTCCTTAGATCTTGGCAGTTACCCAGAGAATCTGTAGAAAGGCACAGAAAAGATTTTAATTCCCCTCTATCCAAAGTACATCCAGAAGTGACCCTGGACACAGGCATTAACAGTAACAAATGGGATGGCAATTAAGTCCTTTGTTTGTATTAGGGATTTGTGCAAGAACCTTTCAGGAGAGGTATCTGTTTACATTTGGAAATTATGTTCTTGCACTTAAAGCAACATCTGCAGGATGCAGGAACTCTGAGCTGTGTTTGAGCTCTGACATGGATTTCTTTAGCAGTCTTAGGAAACCTGATTAGAGGTGAGATCCTCAAATTCAGTGCCAGAGAGTAAAGCACATCGCCCACATTCTGGCATTTGGTTGAAAGGCCCATATTCCCAAAGGTGTTCCTATTTTTCCTACTCCAGAAGTCTATGGCTTGATATGTCTAAATATCACTGCTCTTCTCAGGGTAGTGGTATGGACCAGGAGTAACTTTATAATTTACCTCACACATGAACAGTGAGGTGCTGTTGTTTACCAACATAGTTCTCCACAAATATGGTGGATCCCAAACATGGGGCTTTCACCAGCGATAAACCCATCAGCAACAGAGACAACAAGCCATTGCTCACCAGCTCCTGCAGTCACCAAAACCACCCTCTTCTGCCTCCCATGGTTGCCTTCCTAAAAACTGGCCTCTCCTGGGACAGTGAGCACCTGTCTCATGCTCAGTGGTTTCCTGATTCAGATTCCCCTCTTGTCTATGAACATCTTGGCTGCTGCCTCCCTCTCCTTAAAACTCTACATGTTCCAAGCCAAAACAAACAAACCCAAGCCCCCTGTGCTTCTTGGATGATAAATTACAGTGTGAGCAGCCTGACTGAGAGGGTGCAGTCCATGCCCTGCCTGCCTAAGTTCCACCTCCCACCTCAGAAAAGTAAACACAGCTATGGGTGAGAAGCGTGGATCCAGCAAACGAGTGAACCCCAAGTTTCCTCTTAACTGTGCCACTGAAACAGAGGATGCATGCTAAAGAAGGAACAGAAAGGAAGGGTGAGGTTCAGACAAATATTAGGTGAGTTGAAGACCGATAGAACAAAGGTGAGATGAAGGATAACTAACATAATATGAGAAAAACACAGGTGGCAGACTAGACAGTGAAGAGATTTTTTTAGAAAGATAAAAAGGCAATAAGAAACCACAAGTGGGAAGAAAAACATACTCCCATTCTTCCCCTCCATGTTAGGAATACACTCTGTGTCCCCCAGAGAAAGTAGTCCATCTTTCATCATGCTCAGGGGTGTTTTCATTCCATGGCCAAAATCTTGCTTTAAATTTTCCCAAAGATACTTGAAGGAAAAAGGATCTGCAATACTGTGGGAACCTGACATGAGACTTCACCAAAAGAGACAGAAATTCCTGCAGTCCTGCAAAGCAGGTGCAAATCCACAAGAGCCAGGACTGCCCAAACTCTGTGTAGTTACTTATCTGCTACACAAGCCCAAACTAAGTTTTTGAATTTACATGAGGAGAAGCCTCATTCCCCATGTTCCCCAGGCACATACAGCCCTGCAGTGACTGCAGGAGACAAGCAGTTCCCAGACTCCTGCAGTTTCTTTTCAGAATTCTTTTGGGGTAGGAGAATGGAGGGTGGTGAAGAGAGGAGTGGAGAAAGGACTGAGAGAATATTTGCAGCTATACCAGAATGACAATAACAAACTAAGCACAGCAAACTACTTCTTATTCCCTTTGTTAACAAAAATTATAGTAGCTATAGTAACAGAAAGAGGGGCAGGGAGCAAAAAAGACTGAAACTTCTTTAAATCCCCTAAGAACACAGTTTTCTAATATGGAAAAAAATCAAGATTTATTGCACCAGCAGCTCCAACAAGGCAGGGCTGTGGTAGTGCACAATGGTTTCAATTAAAGGCACCAATCATTAACCAGTACAGCTGGACTTAGTAGTTGGCAGGCAGCATCATCTCTTCCAGTGAGCCACAATTTCTTCAGGGACTGAACTAGCTTCTCGAGTTGTGTGACATGTCCTTCAGTCCCATTTTACCTCATATTCTCTGTCAAGCCCTGTGACAGAGAGACAAATGTCACTGCTCAGCACAGAAAACTCCTGTGCTCAAGTCTTTGTGCACACATCCCTTGCCAGCCATCTCCACGGACGCTGCCCATGGCACTGCACACTCAGCAAGTACCTCAGAAAGAAAAGCATTTCAGTTCCCTGCTGCCTGTGTGTATTTTCCTTCTCAAATACACACACTTGCAGGCTCAAAGAGAGGAGGAATGTCTGGCACTTCTGTGGTGACCATCTGGCAGAAGCACCGCTCCATTTTCTGGCAACTTGACCAGAGTCTTAGAACAATTATTTCAGTTCCTGATTCAAGCACTGGAGACAGGAGATCAAGTTACATTTCTGTCCAGCCATCAACACTAATTCAGTTTTCACTAAGTCAGCCTTGCTGGAATTTCACTCTTCCACACTAAAACAAAACACACACAAAAAAAAAAAAAAAAAAAAGGAAAATGTGAATCTACACTGAAAAGCCATTAGAAGAAACATAAGGAATTTCAAGAGTTTCCCTTCACAAACACAAAAAACACCAATAAGATCCAATAGAGAAGGAGCTGTTTCTTCCTAGAAAGGATATTTTTATAAGATAAAATGACAAACTGAATCTATTGCAGATGAAATGGTACCATGGTCCTCTGTGATACCCACTGGGTTTATAACTACCCTGTAAATAAGCTTTCTTCCCTTACTATGACAAGCTGATTGTGAATTTGAAGAGAGCGTCTTCCCAGCCATGGCTCAGGCACAGGTGTACGCAGCCGTCGGAAGAGGCACTTTTCCCAAGAAAAGAGTTCAGTTCCCACAGCACTGACCTTTGTCATCTGCATGAAAGGAAAGTTTCAACAAGCTACCCCAAGCAAAAGTGTTATAAATCACCTTTCATCAGGCCTCCAACCACTAGTCAGCGAAATAACTGGAAATACTTAAACCTGTTTTAACATTCCTTGTAGGAGGAGGCAGCAGAACACCTTCCTGCCCACCCACACGAGCTGATTGCGGCCACCAAACCACTACAGACTGTGGCTCCTGCCAATGAAGAGTCTCTGTTGAGGCTTCCTGGAATAAGAGCCATTCCCAGAACAGCTAGGAAAACAAGGTAGCAGCCACAAAAACACCAGCTCTGTTCCCATGTACGCTGCATTCAGAGAAGCAGAAGGGAGCGAGGGGTTTTTGACAGAGGCAAAAACAAATCCACAAACAAACCGTGAAAGATATTTTAAACCTATTCAGGCTGTGAGATGGTATTTGATGATTTGAAAAAGCTTCTCTTCCCTTTTATGAAAGTGATTTACATGCTGCTGCATACATGACATGTTGGAGACCTCTCAAGAGACCAGCCGCTGTTCCAAAGAACTTACACTTCTATGATAGGAATTTTACAAATGAAGGCACTAACTATCTTCCCAGATGCAGGCTTGAATAGAACCACTGTACTGGTGAGTTCTGCTGAGGGAACAATCTTTCTTCGCAGTCTTCAGGGCAGGAGTAAACCTGACTCAGAGCAGTGTTACAGATTGAACTGCTTCGTTTCCTGGCTGGAGAGGACCAAGACCCCCCCAGAGCTGTCAGACCAGCATTGAGGCCCTCGTGATCCTGTGCCCTTCCATTCAGCTGGAGGTGTCCAGGAATAACAAGGGAGCCCCACCACCAAGACCCCATCACATGGCCTGATGCACCCTGCTCCCATGGGTGATCCGGGCTTCCCAAATCTCGCTTCTCTGCTCGCACTGCAAGTCTTAACATCTGTAATGCTGGAGAGGGCACAGGAGAACACAGCCTCAAGAAAAAAAGCATGATACCATGCCCCTCCATCCAGCTGGATGTGTCCAGGAATAACAAGTAGCCAGAGCATGCAGGAACAGGGTCCTTTTTCTTGTTTCCAGATTGGTTGCAGTGCCGTAATGTGCTCCCACTTATGTTGAACAATATTAAAACATGTAACATGAACTTGAAATATTGTGAAAAAAAATATGTGTGAAATGATTAATTTTATCCAGATAGTATTTGGAGCGTCACTCCGGCACCAGCATTTCTACCCAAAGTTTTAGCACTGGTGTTCCTACTTTAACTCAATTCAAAACTGTATGTAAAATATAATTTAACAGCAATTTGGTTTTGCAATGATCTCATTGAAAAGGCATATCCAGAATTGCCCTTGCAACACAGAAATGGCCACAAGATAACCCTGAGGGACACAGATTAACAGATATAATTTCAGTCCCTTCTCCATTACAGGGAATGTTTTGGCCTCTTGCCAAGAAGAGCATTCCACACACAGTAGGGTAAATTTGGTATAGCACCCATATGGAAATATCTTCTTCACAACAAGGCCAGGGTGTAAAATCTATTATCTGAACACACATGCTCTCTCATTCCACAAGTGCATGAGCCTACAGCAAAGTTTGAGTCAAACTTTCCCCATCTCATGGGAGTCCATATTTGAGCAAACTTTCGAATGGCAATGTCATCTGCCCTGGCACTGAAGCTGGCAATCATCTTTCTTTTCTTCTTTCTTATGGATTTAAGTTGAGGTCCAGTTTGGATCTACTCCCTACACAAAAATATTTTTATTGTCTCTTAAAATGTGATTATCATGTAAGAGTAACTCTGCATCACCCTGACCTTCAGAATTAGACCTGTCTACTCACAACAAAAATGTCAAAGCAGTTTGTTATGATCAATTATAACATATAGTTCACTTAGTGAAAGGGCAAACTGGAATTCTACTCTGCTTTCATACAGTTTATGCTCATGTGGTTAGTCAGCTAAACTCTAGTTTCCAACACATCTTTGCTACTGTTCATAGAGGATGATACCAGAACTGAAACTACATCTCCCACGTCTCTCCTGCCTCCTTCACTGTTCTCCTTCAGTTGAGTTGTAAGCACACCCACCTTTCCAATACCAGTAAGCAGAGAATTGAAAATGTGCATCTACAAATAGACAAACTATTACAGATAGGTAGGTGCAGTTATGCACAACTATGTATGTGCAATCCTGCACACACAATTCAACAATAAACTTCACAAACAACACTAGTCTTTCAGTAAGTAAATTAAGTAGAATAAAGTACACACAGAGAGTATAAACAATTCTTTCCTACTAAAAATTCCATCATCGTAAAACAAATACAGCCTTTGAGGCTTATAAAGTATATTACGCAAAAACTCTTCAGTGTCAGCTTCATGTGAATGTATTTTTTTCCCCTGGGCTTGATTAACAAACAAATCTAAACATTCAGGACAGATATTAAACAGTTTTGTCCGGAATGAAGTCTGCATTGCCAAATTCCACATGGTTTCCACTTGATACCACAAACTTGGCCACAGTTCATTCAAAATTCAGTCCTTGTCCTCCAAAAGGTAGATAAATACCTGGGAAACTTTTCATGATGCCAGGAAGGTGATTTGTATTACAGACAGATACAATTGTACCCATGCCTAGCAGACAGTGGGCAAAAGCTGACTAACAGTACATTTCACCTTTCTAGAACAAAATAAATGCCTTTTGCAACTCCAAAAGGGTAATGATTTATGTGATTATGAATCCAAATATTTTTCTGACTATCTACTCATCTGATGATTTGGGATGGAGGTATTTTATCTGATAATTTTCCTTTAAATTTGTAGGTGTTATAAATGCCCCAGGATACAGAGGTTCCTTCAGAGCATGAATACCTGAAGTTTCCTGATGGAATAACTGCCTCTCTCTTCTAATGAGCCTAATATCTGAGCTCCTCCAGAAAAACCTGCTCCTGTTCAGCCTGAAGAAGAATGCATGCTGAGACATCCGCATACAACAGGTTTTATTTATCCTGTTTTAGATGCAAGAGTCATGCTAAGGATCCTCCTTCTGATCGTAGATACTCTAAAGAGGTGACAAAAATGAAATTCACTTTAGCTGATTCCTCACAGCAGCTATATTACAGGTGAAGCTCTAAAGAAAATGCATGTGTGAAGATGGTTTGGAGTTTGAGAGCTTTTTTCCAAACTGCAGTTTAATTTTATGGCAATTTCAAGGTATTATCTCTGCTATTTCAGACAGCTGCATTTTCTTAACCTTTTGACCAGTCTTTCCATTAAAAAGCCAGTACATCTGGAACTTCTGTAGTGATAAATTCACCTCATACTGTAGCTGTACCACCGAAATAACAAGCAACAGCTCCATTCAATTCTCACAGAAGCAAGTTTTGGTATTTCCAGTTCTAATGAGAAAGTTGGAGCCACAACACAAAAAATGAGAACTCTGGTAATGCAACCACACCCCACTCATTTTCTGCTCTGTGCCCCATGTCCCCACCCACAGATACACAGCAGAGGAATACCAGCTGTTGAAGCTTTGCAGATGGCAAGTCAAATACCGTGCCATTTTGGACTTTCTCCTCAAAGGATAATTCCACATGGCTTCTTTTATAGAGTCAGGATTTCTTTTCTTGGGAGGATGGATGTTTGGGCATGGAAAATATCTGTGAGCATGAACAATGGGCAAATAGCATTTATAAACTGAAATAAAGTCTTTCAATTTGTGGAAACAGCTGGAGGGAGGAAAAAAATCTTATGAATAACATAGTTGAAACCGAACAGACTGTTGACAGTGAGTTCTTTCAGATGCTAACTATGGCTACACTCTTAGATGACAGTACAACACTTAAATCTGCAACTAAAGAAGATTCAATGCACAATGATGCATTCATTTTCAGTGCTATGTGAGAGGTACACTACGTCTGTGCCAACGTAGAGATGCTCCCCAGAAGGAAAGAGATGGTCCCCCAAAGGAGACACACACTATTTGGAAGTCACTGAGCTGCTGACACAAACAGTACAGTCTCCATGTGGGACTACACCAAGGAAGCTTTGCAAAGCACCAACAGGACCTTCTGCACAGGAATTACAGCCTGGGCTGAACAACCCAAAGGCGAATACAGCAACTTGGCATCAAGGGAATGCACAAGGGCTCACGTCTGCCAACAGGTGAAACAGAGCCAGACTCCTACTTGTTCCAACCTCTCACTGATCCCCCTTTTATCTCCTCCCCACTCACATGATTTGGTGCATAGCATCCATTCTTCTCTCACTTCTACCAGACACCACTGCTCCAGGCAACTTCCAAACACTGCCTTCACATGATTCTCAGCAACACACAACAGAAGTCTCATTTTGATGCCCAGCAATGGTTTGAGCACTCAGGAGTTGAAGTACCATTGAAAGTCAATATCATGTAACTGTGTGAGTCATTGAGATGCTTTTGAAAAGGTGAATCACCCTCAACACAGCCCATATAAACTGGAGGTTATTTCCTTTAAGCAGGCAATTCATTCAACACAAAAGCATTCAGTTCAGCAGTCAGTCCAAGGGATACCTGCACAGGCACCTTCAAGGGAGCATCTGCTGAGCCTCATGTTTCTCAAAAGGTATTTTTCACTCCTGCCTCATAAAATGAGGTTTTCAGGTAGCAAGAAGGAATCATGTTTCTTATAAGAAACAAGAGGGAGACTTCAAGTGTATGTCATTCAGTACAGCACATTTTAAGTGTAACATCTTTTCAGAGTAACTTCACAAGGGAACGCCCAATGAAAACAGACAGAAAACAGAAGGTAAAATTCCACACAAGGAAACACCTTAAGAATATTTTTAAATGTATTACAGAAATCTTTCAAAGCCCTGTCAACAAGGTACTTTACCCATGCTAAGGAGAAGCAGATATATTTTAATAAACATTTTTCTTTTTCTGTTGGAAGAAATAAAAGCTATTTGCCAGCTTAATCTTCTCCTTCGAAGCTTCCCTACTTCAGCCAAGCCCCATTATTCATTATGCTGTTAGACAAGATGGCTTTGATGTCAATAGAGCATACCAAAGATTTAAGACTGTAAGCTGTGTGAAAAATTCAGTGGCAAGTTCAAGGTAAACCCAACTAAAAAGTTTTTACTTAGTTCTAATTTAGTCAAAAGTTTTACTTGTTTCACATAAATCCAAGAAGTTTATCAGCTTCTGATTGCTATTTTATCTAGCACTATCTAAAGTGATACTCATCTAGCAGATAGTGCAAAACCTCTATCTTGTTACTACTATTGCCTGACTTGTCCTGTCACCTGGAAACTCAACCCCTAAAGAGAAACAAAGACCACATTAGAAATACTCTTCTCTATAAATGGGCTGTACAGAAGGCACCTTACTTCTGTAGTTAAGTTTAAGATCACAGGTTCATGTTTCAGAAATCAACAGCTACAGGGAAAAAGATGGTCAAAGGGCATAATTAGAAGTATAGAGAAATAACTGTCCTGGGAGCTGGGAACTCCTTGAGTTTTAATTTACAGATTGTGCCTACTGACAAAGCTGTTAGCCCAAAACCTCAGTGAAATCAGCTTATTCAAAAATCAAGCATTTTAGCCTGTTTGCACAGTTACTCAAAATTAGAAGGAACATTTATATTATTTTTTTTCCTGTGAAAAATAGTGCTTTGGAAGTAGGAAAGGTACACTGTTTCAACACCTACTTGACAGTAAGGTTCTCACAAAATATAGGTTTTGTGCCAATATTCCCGAAGAACTTTTATTCCTGGAATCAACAGAGTTTTGTCTGAATCATTATGTGCCTCTGTTGCTTCCACAAGGAATCAAAGGGAGTTCAGGTATCTGGACTTAAGGCCACCGTATTTTAGTCTGAATCTTGTTTCCAAGACTCACTTTAAATAGCACCAGTGAGTTCTACAAGCTGGGAAAAAGCAAAAACAAAAACCAATCAACCAAACAAAAACACACCCAAGGAACTGAGAAGAGGAAAAGAAATGTTGAATTTGAATGAAGGGTTCTCCAAAGGCCCTGTTCAGACTGGCCAAGCAATTTGAGTTGTCTTCTTAGCCAACAAGTGGTGATTCAGTATACGCTCTCGTTCAGGGCTGTGGGGAGATGGATGAAAGGTTCTAAACAGGTGTGTGAAGGCAGGGGAGGTGAGGCAGGGTCTTCCTAAAGGTGTGTTATGAGTGAAGATAGGTATGCCTGCTTTGTACAGTCACAGCAGACAGACAGGCAACTGATCAGGCTTAGACTCCAAAAGACATGACAGACAACTTTGAAGTGACGATCTAAAACAAGCTCCTACTTTCTGTACAAACTGCTGATAGTGTGTCAGTGCCTTTAGTCTCAGTTTCTTCCCACCATCCTTCTCCCTAAAGCACCCAGTAACCCCTTAGAACTTGCTTAGAACTTCACCTTAAGGGGTGAAAACTAAAGTTCGCTTTGGGCACCATAAACAACAAAGAAACCCACACCTCCTATCAGACAGTGAATGGATCCCTTAAGAACTAGTTTCAGCAGAAACTCTGATTAAAAATTGTTCTGGAAAATATTCAAGTTATGATTTAGGGACAGAAAAGCATAAAAAAATGTTAATGGTTCCATTAAGAAACAAAAAAAAATAGAAACATACAGACAAATAACTTTTTAAACTAATGCTATGGCAACAAAAAACAATTTAAAACATCACTTAAAAGAGAGGGTAGGAATCTGGGTCAAATCCATTTATTAAGAGAACATTCTTGAGAATGGTTCATAAGTGTGTTGGTACTACTAATTTATCTCAATTGTGTTACAACTTTCAAAGCATCAGTAAAAGACTTGCAACATCCGTTCCCCACTTTGTTGCCTGCACACATTCTTACCAGTGAGGGCTGTTAAAAGAAGCTGAACTAAAACTGAAAACAGGAAAATTCATCAGTTGAAGGGAAGGGTGTTTCTTCTACATAGAAAATAAGGGACCTGAAGGATCTGCCAGTGCAGCACTCTTGGCTCCCTTTCCACTTCAGATAATCTCTAGTTCTTGTGATGACATTGTTTTCAATTTAAATTGGTCTTTGCTTGTCTTCAGCCCACCCAGATAGTTGTCTTCTGTAGGTGATGACACTGCTATGCCATTTCATTTTTTTCAGTCTGGAAAATCACCTGTGTGAATGTGAAAAATCGGCTGTGTAGAAGCAGCAAATTTAACTGCATACTCCATTTAATGAACATTTTAATGGAGATGGTGGATGAAACTAGTCTCAAGATACTCATGTGACAGTTCATTAATAACAGCCTCCCTGTAACATAGTATTTTTCTCTCAACATTATTCTTACAAGTCACTTCCCAGTTGCTCTACTGATTCCAGATTTCTCTCACTTAGTCCCCACTGTGGCTCTGCTAAGAAGCAGAAGTCCAAATAGGACAAACCTGCTATCACAGGGAGCTACCAGATTAGTCAGCACAATCTGCCTTTTAAACTCAAAGACTCCACACGTACTTTCCCTCCAAGTTGGTTTATCATGATCAGCATCACTGGACGTGAATTTTCCTCTTCTGCAACACAGAAGTATATTTGCAATTTCCAAGCACATCATAAAAGTCACAGGATCACAGAAAAATTGGCATTGGAGAAGACCTCTGAAAACCATCTAGTCCAAATCCTGTGCTAAAGCAGTTCCACCTAGAGCAGGTTGCACAGGATCTCTTCCAGGTGGGTTATGAATATTTCCAGAGGTTTTTTGCTGGAGTTGTTTTCATACGCCTCTTATGCCTCTAATATTTCTTCTTGCCTCCATGGCTAATCCTACCCACCAGGTCAACAATATCTCAGAATCCTAGAATGGTTTGGGGTTTGGAAGGGACCTCAAAGATCATGTAGTTCCAACCGCTCTGCCAGGGACAGGGACACCTCCCACAAGACCAGATTGCTCAGAGCCCTATCTAACCTGGCCTTGAACACTTTCAGGGGTGGGGCATATTCCTTGTCCTCTTCCATTCCCTTGGGAATGAAAACTGGAGCATAATTTAGTTTCTGCATGTCTGTACAGTCACTGATCACTAAACCCTTCTTCTCCTGCTAACTATCCCACCTACCCCATACCTCTGTCCTGCTTCTGCTGTCATAAATTTTAGGGAAAATGAAAATACTTTGTTTTGTTTTAATACCCTTAGTAGAGTCTAAATCCAACTTCACTTCTAGCAGTCCTCACTTGGTATTGATGCTTCTTCACCTCAAAAAATGCACCTTTATTTCCCTGTGAGTTTTTCCTCTCCTTTTGTTTCAGACGTTTCCTATTTCTTCCTTGTGGCTGCTCCTGGGACTCCCTTCCTGAGACACCGATTCAATGGCAGGTCTGGAGCCCATAATTACAGGATATTCCAGACCTCCTTCATATTTAGGTACCTGTACAATTCAGCCCAGTTGATGTTACTAATTACCTGCTATAGCCCTTTCACAATTTTCTCCTCGAAATAAGAACCCTTGTTATAGAGGCATTTGTAACTCTTCCCATTTATTTTAAAAATAAGAGTAAATGATGTTTTATAAGACTACATGAGCATCCTATTTGAACAAAGCTCCTATATCTCCTTATTAATTAGTAAAACCAAAGCAAGACTTAAACTGTCCTGTAAGTTGAGAGATGAAGAAATTCCTAGACATCAGTAAACACGTAGGGCCTGTATTATTGTCAGTACTTTCCTCCTATTTTGCTGCAAAGGTGATCCATGGACTGAATTTAGCAGCCTTTTCTGAAGGATCTTTCTCAACAATATTATAATTTGTGCTCATAATTTTAGTATTAACTGAAGATCAGAGGTAATTTCTGTTTCCAGCTGCCTGGACTAAATGCAGACTGACTCAGCTGATTTCAGTATCAGTAGATTGTCTCAGCTGGTGAGACAGAATGAAACAATTCATTCCTAAGCTTTTGCTGGGATGAGCAACAACATCCCTTTCAGAACAACAGGGAAACAGGAAGTTCTCCGCAGAGGCGATGCCAGCGTTCTTCTTGAGAGCCTGAGATACAAACAGGCATTTACCTCTGCTTGCCCCATACACACACACACACACACACTGTTAACACACTGGACAAAATGAGCTGCTTGTATTGTCCCCACCCTTCCACTTCTCTTAGGTGCAACACAGCTGCTTTTAAAAATCTTGGCAACATGTCAGCTTACACACTCTTACTGAGAAAATATTTTTTACTAGCTCAAAGAAGAAATATCTGACATTCTTATGCTTTAAAACTACAACCTAGCAAAACCAGTGAGAGTGAAGGTGGCAGAAATATATCCTTATAACAGAACCTACCTTTTTTCAGCCATCTTTAAATATCCCAGTAAGAAAGAATAAATTAAAAAAAAAAATTAAGTTTCCAGTTAACAGATGTAAAATCACACCTCAGACTTTTCCCTAAGCTTTTCTTTTTGCGTCTCATTTTTGTTTCTGTCAACATTATAACATAAACCATCTGAGAAGTTTGAAACTAAACAGTTTTAAGCAGTGGGTGAAACCACAATATGTTAACTGACAGGAGGTTTTGGCTCCTTCTTCATCTTCAAGTATCAATTTCTCAGCTGCTGTTTCTTGCAGCAGGGACTAGAACATTTACAGACTTCAGCCCAAGACTCCAAATTTCCTAATGCATAATGCTTAAGCATGTTTTCTTTTAATTTTGTTGTTTCTTTGATAACTACACCATTATTGTCTTTCAGTTTGTCCATCCAAATATAACCAATGCTAACTCACATTTACTGCAGCTAGTGCCCTTCATCTAACACCTGCTTGTATCAGATGACAGCAAGTGACACACAATTTGCTGTGATGTCACCTGACAGAAAACCCTGTCTGACAGGTGTCAGAGCTGAGATGACAACCATAAAACAAGACACAGATAGGAGAATTAAAGTAAAGCAGAAACACCAATGTGATACCTCTGATACCTCTGAGCATTAGCCAGCTCTTCTTCAGCCAAATATAAAGCTATTTTCAATGTGTAAACTACAGACAAATTACTAAGCTCTTTCTTTCAAAAAACAAAGTATTTTTCCTATGCCATGTAGTCCACAGCCATCTCATCGAACAATCTGAAGAGTGGAAGAAGGAAAGCTTATAAAATATGTATCCTTGTCTGTGTTGGAAATAGCACAATTCCAAACCAGAGATGAATGCTGAAATACAATCCAGGGGCTGTGCTTCCATTCATAAACTGTTCCATTTGAACACAGGGTCTGGAATGAATTTTATCCTCGTGTTCAACAAGAGAGCCACAATTTATTATAGTGCTGCACTTTTCAGTTTCAAAATCATATCCCTAATATTTTTCCCTGTCAGGTCCAGTGGAGATTAGGAGACTTTTCAACCAGGATCGTCCATAAAGGGAAGACACAGCAGAATCCAACTGCCCAAAGACACGAAGAAACAAGTCCAGTTATGTACCACATGGCTAAAAGAAAAGGAAACCTACTGCAAACACACAGCTTCAACTGTTTAAGCTGGAAAGGCATCAGAAAGGTCCTTCTGTTAGTAACAGCATAACTGGGGTCTCAAATGTACTCACTTCAGCTCTGTATTTAAGTTACCACTTAAAGACTGTCTGTGCAGCAGGCCAGCCCTATTACTCCAGTGTAAGATCAGGGTAATGCTCCCTGACAACTCAAACCCCAAAATAAATAACCAGGGTTTCCCAGTCATTGCATCTTCCACAGCTGAGATATGCCACAAAGATACAGGGTTATTTACACCAGTTAAATTTTCAGAGCTGTCTTGGGAACCTTCCTAGGTTCTCTAGGGAATCTCACTACTTCCTAATGTTCAAATCAGAAGGAAATTGGAATTTACCAACACTGGTCAGTACGACCAATTTCAATCTACAGGCTCACTGCTTTTGAAGACAATTTAAAATGAACACTGCTTCGACTAGAGCTGCCGTAAGAATAACTTTTTTAACTAAACTCTGAATAGCTTTGTTTGTGACTGCAATAAGAAATATTTTTAACACAGCAGCTATAGCTCCATGAGAAGCTTCACCATCTATTTTGGAAGGCAATACGCCAAGAGAACTGTGGTGCATTTTCATTCATCTCTTGGCTACTGCTTCTTGCAAAGTTTCTGTCCCAAGGCAGACTAAGACTAAGTTCTGTGAATCACTGAATGAGATCTATCATTCAATTAGTTTTAAGGCCTTTCTATTCCTTATTTCTTCACAACCTCACGCACCTCTTGCCCTACAGGGTATTTGTCCTCATGCCTTTCCCACAACTGGATGTGCAGGCCATTTCTTCCCCACCCGTAACAGCTTCAGATTAAGAAGAAAACTGAAGACAATATCCTGCCCAATACTCTTTTTATCTGGGGAGAGAGAAAGAATAAATATCTGTATAGTCACCTACTCATAGAAACAGTTTTCTGAGACCTGATCTGCTGCTTTGTGTTCATCACAGATTTATTGCCCCTAATCTAGGGGCAAGTTAACTCCCTCACAAAGATATCTGTCACATTTACCTGAATGCACAAGATTATTAATATAGCCTAAGATATGAAACTGCAAATGTGTGATCCACCTAGCTATGTGTAAGTAGGGGAAACCTAAAATTTAACTGTAGAACATGAACTGCTTCAAAAAGTGTATTAGTTGGAAGGTTTCAATAATGAGAAAAAGAGATCTCTCAACTGTTGTTCTGAACAATCCTCAGTTTGTACGGTACAAACACTTCTTCCTTACCCTTTTGCTTTCTTCATTTTTTTTCCATCTCTTACTGGTTTCTTCTTACTTCTCTCCCGTTTCACAACTGAAAGGATACTGCTCAAAACTCTACAACTCTCAAATGGATCCATTTTGCCCTGGCTGAGCCAGTTCCTGCAAGCTCAGGACAACTTGATTTCGATTTCTCTTTCATCTAAAAATGTGATTTTTTCACATTTCTTGAGGTAATGAAATGGCTATAAAGTGGACAACCAGAAAACAAACTTTTGTATCTGAAAAAAAGTAAATACAATTCCTGTTTGACCAATAACTTTAGAAACAGTTTAAAAATAGAGTGTTTTAGCCCACAGCAGAACACAATACGCATTCAGGAATATGTTGCAAAGATGCTAACTGGATTTGAGTTCTACTGCCATAGCACTCAGGACTTCAACATTTCTGGAAGTCAGCGGGACCTCAGGACTCTTGAGAACACTGTCCTCTGACCTAAAAGCACAATTAAAGATTTCCAGGTATCTGACTGTTCAATGGAACTGTGTCTTTAAAAGGTACTCATGAATTTGAAGAATGATTTTCTCTCCAAACCA
The DNA here is from genome assembly GCF_022539395.1 of Myiozetetes cayanensis. NCBI lineage: Eukaryota > Metazoa > Chordata > Aves > Passeriformes > Tyrannidae > Myiozetetes > Myiozetetes cayanensis. Next base: position 51,263,524 of record NW_026087853.1, read on the forward strand.
GGTCATCTCATTTAGGCTGTTCTCTGGCCACTGTAGAATATGTTACTGCAGGGACTAAGAGACCTGGCATTATTAATTTTTCACCTTACTCCTTATGAGTCCCATGATTTTTGTTTTGCCTGCTACTGCATAAATTCAAAAAAAAACCAAAAAAAACACCCCAACCTGTCTCAGAGCAATGATGTCTGCTTTCTCCCTGTATGACTGCACACAAAAGAAATAACAATGAATGGTATAATACAGATTTACTGCAAATTCCTAACTGTCTGTTCATCTTAGTCATTAAGATCATAACTCCAGGTCACGGTGATCCCTCAATTCCCAAGGAAGATGACTCACTTTCTTTTACTGGAATACTGTCTGGGGTTCAAACTCATTTTTCTGGGGGAAGATTTTCAAGACAGATTTAAAAATGCAAACTAGGGTGCAGATAGCTAAGAAATGAAGCGCTTTTTCACAGTTCTAAGAAGCTGGCTTTCCTCTTCCCCTCCTGCACTGCCTACAGGAATGTGCTGGCTGGAGAAAAACAACAGAAATGCAAACTTCCCACTGAGAGACAGGATGGAGAGATTTTGTAAGTACTACATTTTTACCCACGGATTTGTGACAGGACGGGGAGAGAGTAATGAACAAATGGATACACGTTGACTCATTCACCATCCTTTTTAACCAGAATTAATGGCTCTTGAAAATAAAAGTGTATATCTTTTGAAGCGTTACAGCTAGAAAAAGGCAGTATTCTACTCAATTCAACAATGATGCTTATCAGGCCTGACTTTTAGTAACCCAGTAATTATTACACCCCCTACCTCACAAACCTAGCTACAGCTTAGGACTCACCATGCTGAGCACTACACTAACAAAAACCAAAATGTTAGTCTCACTTGAGCAGTTTCTCTTCAAACACTGTGGCAACTTGAGTTTGCTGTGGCATTACGCACACAACTCTTACCCCATCACTACAAAGGTGCAATGGAAGAGGTGCCTTGCTGGGACTGCTTGTTGCCAGGAGAGGAAGAAAACTTCACGGTAAAATTCATGAGTCAACTAATACTTCGTTTTGCTGTAGTTTTGACACAGACTATAGAACACCATTGGTAGTGATGCACACCACTGCTACCAGCTGCCCTCCAGCTCATAGCAGAGGTTCCCCCTTGCAAGGCTCTCTGTGGCTGGGTCTATCCTTGCTCTAGTGACTGGTTGCCCCAGGAAGTCTGACTGAAGTTCTAGGGACAGTCAGGCTACCCACAAAGTCCACACAGGATGACATTTTTGTCGACACCTTTTGACTGGCTGTCCTCAAATGTTGCCTTTTCTACTTTCAATGCTAAAGACATGGTAGAATTTCAGTCTTGCAGAGTAATACTTCATTCATTAAGCAACATCTTCCCCTTCCTAAGTCTTTTCCCTCTTTCTCAAATTAGAGATTTGATTTCATTAAAAACATAAAACAGAAGGTATTGCCTCTCAAAATAGCCTGCTGTGCTGAGGTACTTGGCATTCTTTAAGGACAAAGACATTTCCATCCCTTGTCTATTATTCTACTGAACTTGGTGTGTCACAAAGTTCATAGAAGCACCTAATAGTTTGTGTTGGAAGGGACCTTTTAACCCATTTAGTTCTGCCATGGGCAGGGACACCTTTTCTCTAAGTCCCATCCAACTCGGCTTTGAACACTTGCAGGGATGGGGCATTGACGACTTCTCTGGGCAGCACGGTGCATTGTCTCACCACCCTCACAGGAAACAATATCTTCCTAATACCCTATCTAAACCTAGACTAGGTCTCTCAAAGCAAGTTCCATTCACATGTTTTACTTGGTAGCTTTGTCTGAAACTTCCAAAAACGCTTGAAAAACCATTGACTTAGTTTATAGCAGTAACTGCACAAATATTAGATTTACTACTCATTGTTTTGAAATAAATATATTTGCCTACTTGTCTTTCAGTCAAAGTCATCACCTTTGAGTTTGGAATGATACAATTCTCAGAGATAATACTGGAAATCTCATGACTCAGTACTGCCTGTACTGCTCAGTACCAGCTTGCTGCCGTCACATGAGGTGGTCAGTCTCAAATCACATGGTCTTGAACCAAGGAGGTTTGCCTTTAGTGTCTTGCAAACCTCTCTTGGGTTTCTCAGGATCTCCCAAATAACTGTTTCTACCATGAAATAAAATGTTCCTGGTAACAGTTTTACTAGTTGAAGTCTGCTGACACAGATGACCAAGGTGAGCAGTCATTCCCAGGTACATATATTGCACATGCACACACAGAGCTACCAGTCACTGCACAGGAGTGGTGTGAAGTACCAGGATTGAACTCATAACCTTCTGATACAGAGCCCCAGGGTCTGCCACTTCAGTTAAAAAAAACTCCAGTACCTGCCAATATTAGCAAAGCTGCATCCTGTTTGCAATTCCCCATGGAGATGGACTGAATGCTTGTAAGCAGTTCTGATTCTATTCAGGAAAGGGCAATCATGTTGTACTTCAAAAAGCTCTGGAACCCTCCTCCTTTTTATTACTTATGTCATATTATCTTATTTATACAACTACTGTTTCCCTTCTTTTATGATCCCCACATAAGAGAGGCAAACACTTATATTACAGATCCTTCTTGGTTTCAAGATTTGATATGTTCATGATAGAAAGAGAGTTCTGCTCATCATTTCAGCCTTTTTTTCCTTGTTTTATGTGTGTGATTTGGCACACAACCTATTAATAGATAACCTACAGATAAACAGTTGCAGACTGCAGCATCTTGCAGTGTTCACTGAGGGAGAAATGAGTTGAATATAAATAAAATGCTCATGCATTTTTTAAACAACCACAAGAGAACAAATCTGACTGCTTACCCTAAGGGTTCAACCTTGGCCAACATACCCATCTGAATCGCCAAAAGTCTTCTGAAAAAGAGCCAGTGTGATCCAAGGGTGCCCAAGTCTGCCCTGTAGAACAACACTGGTGCTTCTGCTTCAACCCCCAAAACTTCAATATGATCTTCAGCAGAACAATTAATAAAACTTCTTAACAAATGGAAAATCTATCAATTCAGCACTGCTTCAGCCCCATATAGGAAGTACTACAAATTACAGAGAAATGCAGCTAGGCATAGCTGGCTGCTTCACATGCAAAGAGCAGAATCAGACAGTAACAAAGAGCAGGAAGGATAATTTTTCTCTCCTTATCCATATGCTTTCCTGACTAGGGCCCATGGGGGATTTGCTGATAAAACACAGCTTTGTCACATCTGTCAGAGCTGAGGATGTCATGGAAACATAACTGATGGGACAAACGTTAATGAGCCAGTGTCACAAGGGCAATCTGTCCCGGCCAACAGTCACTGCTCCTCTTCAGCAGTGGGCAGCAGTGAAACAGCCCAGCAGATCCTCAGTGCCACTCGCTCCCAAAAGTGCCCTGGACTTCTTTGTTTTGGGAACACCGTGCATCCATCACACTGAAAAAGTATTTTACAGGATTCCCAGTCTACAATGGTGGGTCACTTGGTTCTTTTGCTATCAAATCTGATCATAAGCAAAGTTTGAAATGATAAATGTTGAAATGACAAGCTGAGCCAGAAGCCCGGGTTTTGACTTTGCTCCTCTTCTGCCACCTTGCAGAAAGCCAACCTCTCATCCAGAAGAATAATTACCTTTTAACAAGCTTTCCTTACCTCTTCCATAGATAAACAGCTGGCTTTTCTTTCTGCACTGTGCTTCCAACTGTTTCCTAGCATTTCCCTTTTCCATCCAGACTCAGGAGCAGCTGACTGTTCCCTCACTGTAAGTAACAGGTTTCTCCTTTTCTCATGACAAATAATTTTTTAATAGTAAATGTTTTAATACTTCCAGAAGAAAGCATATCATTTGGCACCAATACAGGTAGCAAGAACTCCTCCTTCTTAGGAGCCAGTAGCAGTCCACATTGGAGTCTGTCCTGTCACTGTGTCCCTGGGACCCGTGTGATGCCAGATCTCTGAGGACAGTAAGCCCATGTGCACTGCTACTGTAGGCAAGGTCATTTATCACACCAGCAATACAGTTACCAAAATGACATTACACACCTGATACAAGTCAGCAAGAGGCTGATGCACAAGAGGACCTCACCTAAAGCAGCCTGGTTTTGCATATGGAAATATTATTGAGCTGGAGAAGGAGGAATGTGGCCATTTGTTCAGGACATCACACAGCTTGACCAGAGCAGCCATTGGCTGACTCCTGAAATCTCTCGATAAAAATTACCCACTTTGCAATCAGTCTGCTCTATCCAGAACATGACCTGCATAGATTTTCCAGAAAAATCATGAAAGCCTTTAGCACAACTCCACTGCCTTCATCTACCTGAGCATCTTGCCACACTTTTAGAACAGGTAGCACACCCATTATCAGAGCCATCAGTGGCATAGGAACTATGCTGGGAACTGCTGACAAGGTGCTGCAACTGAGGACCTCAGGCTGCCTCTTGGATGCCCTGTCCTTCCAGGAAGCATTCTGTGATATTGCAGTACACAGCTCTGAGTCACATTTAGATTTGTTTCTACTGTCCATGCACATGAGCCAGAAGTAAAGAAATCACAGCAGGGACCTTAGCTCTTGACGTGTTTCAGCAGAAACCTGGATAATGTTTCCATAGGAGAGGAAAGCAGATCTTAATGCCCATGTCAAATTTGACAGTACATTACACTATCTACTGAGACTGGCACAGAAGAGAGTATAACCTGTTTTCTGTACAGTCAGCTTGTAAAACGGGCCTCTCACCACACACAAAGAGCTCCAGACATGTGGGCATGAAGTGAGTGCTTCTAAATGCAATAGGGTTCAACCTCTGCCTTCATCTATCTTTACATTAAACAAATCTCATTTCCAGGGAGATTTAGGGTTGGGCTCAGCTACTGGATAGAAAGTGAAATAGCCTCACCCCCAATGCTACCCTTTTCCCCTGTCTCCATAGACACGAATGTGAGGAAGAGGAAAGCAGAGGCAGCACATGGCAACAGGCATGGTCTGCAAGGATTTCAACTCTGCATATCCTCTCTGCCTTGACAGCAGCTCTGACCTGACTCAAGGGAATGGCATTCCTTCCAGGCTGATCTTCCAATCACCCTCAAGGACATGAGCTCTGCACCAAAAACCATGCAATCTCCTCCCAGCCCAGGGTGACCAGGGCCAATTTAGCCTTCTCGCTTTGTGCCTCTCTTCACTCTCACCTTTTGTGACTCCCACCACACCAAAGGCTCTCAGGAGGGGGCAGGGGGAACAGTCCCATGAAAGCTCCTGACATTACAGCACCATGGTAGAGGTTTGTTGCTGTAGGAAAGAGAGGACCTCAATGGATCACCTTATGCAGCTCCAGGGACAGAACTGGCTCTCCTGCACTGAAGTCTCAGATCAGGGAGAAAGAACTGTAATTGTGCCTCAGCTGCCCAGGCTGGGTCTTGCTTGATTAGAGGTAGCCCACACAGGCAGTGTCCTCCACAGGAAACAAAAGGGTGACCAGATAGCTGCATGCACAGGTCCCAGGGTGATGCTGCTCAACTTGCAACCCACTATCATGTGCTGCTGCAAATAAAAAGAGCACTGAAAAACAGTGTTTGCTCTTAGGTCTTCATACATTCCCCAAAGCTGCTCTGCCCAAGCACAAGTGCAGCAGGGTCAGTACAACAGTGGAACCCAGTCTGATACACAGCAGAGCAGCTCTGAGCCAGAGCATCAGCTGATTACACAAAGCATATCCGTTGTCCAAAAGTGGTTTTATTTTCACTCTTCCTTCTGAAATCAACTTGACTCTTCTCCAGAAACCAACACCAGAATGAGTCACTTTAAATAATCTTTTAGGTAGTTTTCTTAAGACTGGTTTGCAATATGTCCCCTTCCCTGTGACAACATGCCAGGAAACCCCCAGGGAGCTCTCCCAGAAACTGCTAGAGAATGAATGCAAAACAGGCTGAGCTGTTCAGCTTCTCTCCTCCCCTGCACGGGTTTGAACATGCTCAACAGCAGGGTGGTATGAAGACTGTTTTGTCCCCTAAAAATCTTTTGGATAAACAGGCTTGTGCTCTACATCAGAGATTTCTCTTTGTAACTTCAATCAATATTTTCTTGGCTTGCCATTCTTGACAACTCAGTCATAAAACAGCTCTCTCTGGAATACGCCATTCAAATTAATCAGCTGTCAGCTATTCTCCATTTAAAGCTAATAATAGAAGGTTTGCCTGAGCCTGTGAGAGACTGAAACATGGAAATGTGAATTGTGCAGTTGCAAAATGTTTCCCTGCTGCTGCAGCTCTCAAATTGCCTTTTGCTCTCTACCAAGAAGGCATGAAACAGCATTGCAGGGAGCAGGTTTTGTACTGTCAAAATTGTCCAACTGTCCTCAGCGTGCCCATAACGTGGTAAATGCTTAGTGATGCCTTTTAACTTTCAAGCATGCTTTAAAGACAGGAGGGATGTTCTGCTCATAAACCAACAGGCTCAGCTAGACCAGGAGCACGGATAATTTGATGGCTTGTTTCCTTTGGATGCCAGCTGCACAGAGGGTGCCAAATTGTGTTCTTGTCATTGGCAGAAGTTTTAGCTTGCAATTCATCATCTTGTCGTCAGACTGCAACAGGATGGAGAAGAAAACTTCCAGGGGGGAGCACTGCCTGGCAGGATGGGGAAACAGGACTCCTTTGAACAGTCCCTTGTCTACAGCAGTTTGGCTTCAAGTGGGCACAGAGGATTAATACAACATGAGGCTTGAACTCAGAATAAGAGCTGGCACTGGAGGAAAGTCAACGGTGCAACACTCCTCTAACTGCTTAGGGGACTCTGCCATTGTCACGTGAAACTGAGGAACAGCTGGGGGGCTCCGTTCAAAAAGCTCTCAGGTTGGAAGCAGGTTTGCAAAGCCTGATGAAGGAACGAGAGTAGCACCTGCCTCTTCCAGGTCTGCTACAGCAACTACCAACAGGGGACTTTGCCTCTACCATCAGCAGGTTCATTTTCAGCCTGAAAATTACTTTTAAATGCCTCTCAGCCTTTTAATAGAAAGAAGTAGTTTAAATCCCAGACCAGAAGCCTTAATTATAATGGATTTGTGTGAAAGTTGCCAGATCTCTCCCTGCTCTGTGATCAGGGCTGTGCCAAGAGTCTGCTTTGTGTCACACCAGGAACTGTGTTCAGTTCAGCAAAGTAACTGGGTCAAAGATGCACAGGCAGAAGAGAGATTACTGATTAGCACTCATGACAGCCTCCACTGCAGAGCACAGTGACAGTGCAATCATGGGGAGGTTCTTGCTGTAATTAAAGGTAGTCAGACCCATATCCAGTGTAAGCTTCTCAGAACAAACCTTTGTGTGTCACATTTTGCACCTTGGGAAGTCACTCAGTTAACGTGACCAGAAAACAACACATGAGAGGAGAACTCATGGTTCATATTGCTGGAACTGAAACTAGCTTATAGAAAAATCAGGAGAGATTTGAGCATCCTCATGAGCAGCTCTTCTAAACATGCAGCACTGCTGTTTTCAATCAGTTAATTCCACCTACGGTGAGCATAAGGTTACAGACAAAGAATACTGATCTCATGTTCAAGAATTTCATGATACATCTGTCCACAGCTGTAACACCAGGTGCTCTGAAGATCACCCAGACTTCAAAGAAAACAGCAGAAATGGAGAAAACTACAGGGTTTTTCCAGTCTCACACATACTTTCCCAAAGAAAAAAAAAATAGAAAGGACTGGAGTTATTTAGAGAAGGGAGTAAGAGCAGAAACAAGTATGGAATGATACACAGTCAGTCCTCGATAGCCTCAGCTCTTTCACAAAGCAGTGTATTTCCACATAGGAAATGTGTCAGGGTAGCAATTAACCTGGAATTCACTACAGACAACACTATGGATAGAGGGAGTACAAGGAGTTATACAGAAGAGGATCTTATGCAAGATAAAACAAGCAATTAAAAACATTATGCTTCAGAATATAAAAATTAGACAGTCAAGGAGAGAGAACAAAAAAGATTTCTGCTGTGTCCCTTCACTTTTCTTCTAAGTAAAACGAGACAGAGATCAACTAATCCCATCAAAAACTACATTGATCTCTGTAAACCTCAGAGCCACTGACTAACCACAAGATCAATGTGGACATACAGCCACTGGCAGAAACATGGTGGACACACGGAACTAAAAAGATTTATGTCAGGACAACACAGAGCAACTGCCTTTGAGATACAGAAATGAATGCACTTAAAAAGCGACAACCACAGCAGGACTGCAAATGCTGAGCTAAAGACCTGTCCAGAGATGCTGCTTTGAGCACAGAGGTGCTACACTTGCACAGAGACCTGCAAGAACACCACCTGCATCAGCAGGTATACCAGCTTCTGGAACTGTTTCCTCCCCTAATGGATGAAAAAACTAATGTGCCAATGCCTGGGTGCTGCTGGTTACATTTACACCCAACCATAGGAGGTCAGCTATGAGGTATCTCGTTATATTTTTAGTTACAAATATATTTCTGATTGTTTTAAAAATGTCCTACTAGTAAAGTATGTAAAAGTAAAGTGGCGTATAGTGTATAACATATGAAAACTTCATTTGGAACCATTCAGAATGCTAGAACACATGGAAATTACCTTAAAGGACTATGGGAATGATGCCTTGTATCACTTTTCAAAGTAACATGCAAACGCTACAGCACAGACCATTAAGAGAAATGCCACTCATCCTGAAACTCTGGGAGAGAGTTCACCAGGCTTCCCACTGCATCACACCCCACGACAGATAAACACCAAACCCCCACTGCTGCCTTCGGAATGCCCAGTGTGCAACACCTTGCAGAGATCTCTCGGGATTCCCAAGATGATCATCTGTAAAACGTAAGCACTTAAAAGCAGTGGTTCTGATGTTGAAAATCATTAGATTTGTCTGTCTCAGAAATTTCAGGCACTAATAACATTTTCCTGCAAATGAGCCTTAAACTTGGGTAATCATCACAGTGCTCCTTCATAATCAGAGGGATGGTTCAAATGTAACACACCAGCTCCACAGATATTTCATTTCTAGTCAAGAATGGCACAAGGATTTCTTATTAAACTGCTCCCAATTCCACAAAGAGATGAAAAACTATTTTTTTCCAAACCAGGTGACTGATACTCGCTAGCAGCAATATTTTATTTATAGAATCAAGTTGGTCAAATCTGGAAGGCAAGAGGGGGATGCAAAGGGTTAGACACTGCTGATCAGCCCTCAGTTTGCAGATGACAGCTGCCAGTGCAGCTCCAGGACAGCCTGCTTCTCCCACATGAGTGCCCTATGGCACATCACAGCTCTAACAGCATTTTCTCCCTAAAATCTTCCTGGGACACTCCCCCTGAAGCACAGCCATTACTGGCCTTTAAAAAAAAGAACAATTTGCAGACAGAGACACACACACACACGCCCGTAGACAACAGCCATCTGTGAGGAGGGGAGGTGGGATAGAAGGATCCAATTTCCATTCACGGCACTTTCCCTTCTAGGAGGATATTCGGAGGACGGGGAAATCAGCATCACCATTATCTCCAGCGTGTGTTAACAGCCACGCTGAAGCCAGTCAGCAGCGCCTGGCATTGTTTGGAGGAACACAAAAGACCTTCTGTTTGGAAAGTTCAAGAAAGAAAATGGAGAGCCTGTGGCCTGGTCCTGCAGTCAAAAGACTGAAATAGAGGCTGGGAAGTTCTCAGGCAGAGGCTGATCCCAAGCCCTTTGAAGTTGACAGGGAAAACTCCCATGGACTCCAGCAAGCTTTGGATCATGCCTGAAACGCACAGGAGGGAACAAAGCAGAGTAAAAGTAGAAATGAGCATCTGCTAGAGGGGGATTTAAACAGCACAGAGGTGACCGAGCGTGTTCATCATGGTTGCGGATACAGGGTATTTTTGCGGTGCTTGAGAAAGTAGGATTATATGAAAGTTTCAAGTCTTTTCATTAAGGTATAGCAGTTGTACATTCATCATGAGGTATTCTTCTGCATAAAATCCTACACGTGCTATCCTAACACTGGGTGTTTAATACAGCACTTAGTAAAAGTCTCTGAGAAAAGGGGGGAGGAAGAGTCGCTTTCAAATTGCTGAAGTTATGAGGTTTTTGCTTTCTTTCCCCGCTGTCCTCTCCCAAAAAGGCTGGTTTAAAGCTATGAAATGCACAGTCTAGGACTGAAAACCTTATTAAGAACAAGGCTGCCAGCATCATCTATTCACAAGCAGCAGTTTGAGAAAGAGCCCAACCCAGAAGAAACTCTTCAGTAGCACATTCTCTAAACAATTGTTAAAGGATCCCAAGTGCGTCAGGGCTCTAAATCCTCTGCTTAAGTGTAGGGTAATTAATTTTCTCATTAAAGATGAATATAGGAACATTCAAGATGAAAGAAATGTCTTCGGGTTTCTGTAACACTTCCATAATCATTTTCTTGCATATAGGAGAAATTGTTGCAGTGGTTTTAAGGACTGATGCTGTCTAGGTCCTAAATGATCTTTTCTGAAAGCTAATTAGTTCTAAACTTTTTTTCTTTTCAAAACACTTCTTGTAGCCTTTGCACAAGATTCAATCAAGACGCAAAGTAAATCCCTTCCCCCCCACACGCCCCCCAAACAAAAAATGCAGGATGTTTCCTCTTTCCCTGGCTAATAGAATCCAACTGTTGCCGCATGACATCATTCCCCAGAGCTAGGGAATCCAAGCTCACTCCGACACTCGGCTGGGAGTAAACACCACAGAGAAAAAAAAGAAATGGAAAGAAAACCCACCAAACATCAAACTTTACAAATGGGACGACACAACATTAAAAAGGCAATTTTTGTTACCTGAAATTTGGAGCATTTCCCTTTCCACTCCATTCTCAGATTTGTATTCCCCAGAAAAAACTCTGTCTTATTATCTGAGGCAATCAGAAAACCGGTGGTTTAGCGTCTAATACCTGCTGTGCTTCCCATAACTCCTTCATATGACCTTTCGCAGCACTGATTCCAGCTAAAATGATTGCAGAGAACACAGACTGGCCAGGCCAGTTGTCATGGAGATCTCTCTCTCCCCCTTTTCATAAGCGCGCGCATACACACACACACAGATTTAAACAATTCTGGGAGGCATCCACAAAACAGCATGCCTTTTCATCAGCTAAGTTTTTGAAACATTCCACCCCTCCTCCAACCCCTCCCTAGAGTCAACCCAGGAAGCTGATCTTTGGTCATGAATCGATTGTTGAAATTAGAGATATCACCTTTTAAAACAAGAGAAAATGACCACAGAACTCGTACATTTTTCCCCTCAGGAAGGAAAACAGAGATATTTTGTCACTAAAGCTTTGAACCAGAAGTAAATCTATTGCATTCAAACCTGCAGGCTATTCATCTTTGCCCCCCTTGTTATGAATTTGATATCTGAAAGCACCAAGGCCTTTGTCGAAATACAATCATGCAGATTACAAGAAATGCTGCTGACATGGCCTGACTGCTTACCTTGCTGTTCTCCCAGTACCAAGCCAGTTACTTAATTAGCACAGGTATTCATCACGGTCATGCAGGACTTCCTGTATTCTTTCATGTTTCTGCAATTAGAAAAATGGGCAGGTCAGGAACATGCAACTCAAACAAACAAACAGAAATTTAAAAAAAAAAACAAAAAACAAAAAAAACAGCTAAACAAGAACACAGAGATACATCTGGAATTTTTCTCATACTGACTATAAGTTTAAGTCAGCCTTACCCAAAGCTCGCTATCTCCCAGTTAAAGCAGAAACCCATTTCAATGACGTTTGTGAATACAAGAACTGATTAGTTTACCATATTCACTGGCACCATGGTTGCAAAACAAAACTTACTCCAAACATAAATAAAGACATACAACATTTTTTCCCTGGCAAAAAAAAAAAATCTAAATGAATCCCCACCAACGTCACATAAGAAAGTCTGAACTGATAAATCAAGAGAACAGAAAATACTTTTTAAAAAAGAAAGAACATTTAGCAAGAAAATTCAGTAAAAAACTATTTGGACGCAGGAGAAGAGCACTGTGCCCAAAGTTTTGTACACATTGAGAAATACCTTGGAGACTTACTCTTTAGAGGATTTAACTGGAGTCAGTCATTCAAAGTTTTAAAACTTCATAAAAGATACTGAAGGGACTGCATGACTGGGTTCTGCAACGAGCAGTACAAGCAACAGTCCCTCTAGTGGACAGAAAATTGCAAAGCTGCCTATGCCATGCTAAACGAGAAATCAGTTTCTTTTTCTCTGTCAACCACTTCGTTGTGCTGCTACCTTCCACCCCTGCATTTAAAACTTAAAATTACCATATGAAATCCTTTATATCTTACTTAGGGAGCTGAACACAAGAAAATGTACATTACATGATCAACATGACTAGCTTTATACACGAGGAAATTAAAGAGTTCCAACATATTACTCTTCTGGTTGTGTTTTTAATATGATAGCAAAAGTGAGCTTAAAAAAAGAGATGTAGACAGTGAGATAGCCAAGATGTCTTATGGGAACATAAGACTCTCCATAGCCATTGTTAGATATAAAATACACTGCAGCTTATTATTTACTGTACTTCAGAGAACTCTACATTTTGTGAGTGACAGGGCTCCCAGCAGATTGTACACTTAAACCACCTCTCTTTCTAACAAAAACATCAGACAAAAGCATTTACACGAGGTACATTTTACACTGTTACCAAAACTATGTGCAGACTATTCACAGGTAGATAAATAAACAAAATAGCCAGCAAGAATCCAGAAGATGCTAAAATTGCAGTAAAGAATTCCTAGATATGAAAGCTCCAAATTTGCAATTTCATACTAAGTTCCCTTAAGAATGAATCGGTGAAGCCCAGCAGAGCCATGAGAGCCAAATATGAAAAATTATGACATGTTTTTGTCCTGAAAAGTTCCCTTTGGTGTTTGACTGAGGTAAAGTCATCACATGCTGCAAGAGGGCACAGTTTCAGCAGTGTGACTGAGGAAAGGGGATGCTGCTAGCTCCTCCTGAGAAAGTAATGTTTTAAACTACGTCACTGAGAGGGAGCGTTCGAAGACATGGAGGCGATAAAAAACCCAACCTAGGAACTGATCAATGGATAAGTAAAATGGCTGATAGGTCTCAGATTTCCTATAGATCCCATTACTGGTAGCATGGGAGTACATACCAACCATCTGCATCACATCCCACTCCAGCGTTTATCACAAGGCTCTGTGGCACTTCATTAGGGACCACATCTGCATATATGGCAAGCATCTGGGGAAGCATGTAAGCTAGCACTTATAAATAATTGCAAATACTCAGTGCATTAAATATACACTCAGTTACAGTGTAAATTTCTAAGCAAAGCAAAGTTATTAAAATATATTATGCATACACAAATATGTAGGAACAAAGCACAGTAGCAAAACTATGACCGGAGCTTTGGTCTAGGACAGGTGACTACCACAGAAGCACAGACAAGCACATTTCTATTCTAAGCCTCATGAATATACTGCTAATCTGTTCCTTCCCAAAAGGTGACGTATTTTGCTCCAATTGACCCCAGCAAAGCAAGAACCATTCCCACGCTTTTCTCTTTTCTCACTGGGCTCTTATTTGAGCACATGAATACCTCAGAACACAACTTAGGATCCGGACAGAGTTTGGGGTCATAAACAGAGGACAAGGTGAACAGCTGACATTACATTAATTACAGTGTCACGGCTTCATTGGGATCAAAAGGCATCAGAGCACATACCCTCATCCCCTGCAGGAGACAGACAATCCATTACTCACACACAGCTGATGTTTAGTTTCTTATTTCCGATACACTTCCCATTTCTGTCTGGTTGAACACACTCCTTCCTATGCTCCATGGCCACAGGCACAGGATGCAGCAGCCACGTGACACACACAGGAGAGGGCATGCACTGAGCAGGATTACTGCACAGGGAGAGCCCTCACCGGGGCACACCTGGCGTCCCTGCCCTGGAGACTGGAAAAGGAAACATGAACTGCTCTCCCCACAAGCTGCATGACCTGAGATTCTTTACTGAATCCTTTCCAAGCCAAGTAGCCATCATCAGCAACAGGAGAGGAAAAAAGTCAGACTTGTTCCTAAATGACTCGTGAAATTGTATCGCTTTCAGTAGGTGAAAATACAACATCAACTTTGGGATTCGAAAAGACAAAACCGGAGACGAGCTACAGACTAAGCTGCCCACAACAGCAGGACAAATCTCTGGTAGGTGTAAACAGAAATTAGTCACTACACCAACTTCAGTAACATTTTTCTTTGCCTTTTCAAAATAAAACTAAATTCCACATAAAAATACTTTTGTAGAATTACTTAGGATTTTTCTCCTTCTCAAATAACTTTCTCCCCTCTCACAATGAAGATGACCACCTTATTTCTCTTCCTCGCATGTTATCTCTACACATTTACTTACAGTCTTTTCAGTGACCTCAACTCATATGTTTTTGTTTCAAATTCAGTAATTTAAGACACAACAACAAACAGTGACATTTAAGTACCCTGTCCCACTGTATTTTTAACCCAACAGTACTGCAAGTGCCTGCAGCTCCTACTGACCTCACTGGGAGTGGGAGCTTGGGAGCAGCACTTCCTCATCACCAGGCAGTGACTTGCATAGGTATGGAAATAAGGGAAAAGGCCCCAGTCAGCTCATAATATAAAGCACACTACAAGAACTGTGTTCTCTGCTCTTCTTTTAGAGACTCAGCACTCAGTACTTTTGCATAGGGCATTCTGTGACTACCAGGTGGGACAAGACAATGACATGCAGGACAGCAGCCAGCATACCTTCTGAATCAATCCCACAGCACTACTGAGTTCTTTGAATTAACAATACACAGCACTGGCCTTTGTGGTTAACACTCCAACACGACGGTATAAGAGCACAGCAGTAAAGTGAGTAGCACAAGATAACACCTCTGACCCCCAAAGCACTTTTTACTGAAGTGATTAAACCTTCCACTGACTTCAGTGGCATGTTAACTTCAGTTTTGCCTCACTGCATGTTTTGCTAGGATTGGGGTATCAAAGCAAGCAGCACAAAAGTATATTGTAGCCTTGCAAACAATAGCAAAGGAGCTGACCCAGCATATGATCTCCCCAGTTACAATGGGACTGCACAGGTTGCAGGTCTAAGATCAGTTATTTGTGGACTTGTTTTATTCCCCAATTTCAGCATCAGATCCATTACCCACAGTATACCACAACCCTCTTCTAACAGGAGAATTAAAAGTTTCCATGACTCTTTAATAGCCCAGCGAGGATCATGTTTGTAGCACAGTATTCATTTCACTACATCGAGGGGTAAAAAAAAAACCAGTGTGTGTGTATATACACAGTATATATACAGTATGCATATAGGAAATGACTAATCATAGCTGTGCACTCTTTGAGGTGCTGCCAATCCCTTTATGGCCCTATATCCCGTTTCAGTTTGATCTCATTCTGCAAATGAAAGCCTGCCACACTTGTGTCTGACCCTGACGTTGCAACCCAGGGCAAGACAGCAATTTGTAAAAGTTTCAAGTGATTTAGTAAAACTAAGAGGGTATCTGTACCTGGGGGGTCATGACAAGGAGCTGACACTTATTCAACTCCTGTGCAAACACTCATTCTAAAATAAAGTGGCTTAATTTTGTAGCTGTTATTGGTTTAGGCCCTGATTCAGCAAAGCACTTAGACATTGACTTCAAAAGAACTTAAAAATACACCAAACATGTGCTACAATATTTTACCAAAGTGGTGGTTTAGTAGTGTTGTGTATTTCAGAAAAGAGAGATGGAATCTGGCAATTAAAGATTTAAGATATTGTTTGATCACACTGGGACACAATCCCCATGCTAAACCTACTAATAAGGATGAAAATTTGCTGAGTAATAAGTTGAATAAAGGAATAAAAGTTGAATAATTCCTTAATGAAACAACTTTGAACATGAACAGTGTTGAATATGGTTCTCAAACCATGCAAATGCCTGGTTTGAGAATTATCCATACCTACAGTCTGATTCATGACAGGAGACACATATTACAGCTCACCCTGCTAGAAAAGCAGTGCAAAGCCAAGCAAGCCATATAAACTGGCTCTGGGCCCAGGCAGCCAATTCAGCCAGCCCTCAACAGCCCAGTGCTGCAAACCATGTCAGATGGCTCCAGGCCAAGGCACAAGCCAAGCCAGAGGGATAACCAAAAGGTGGGAACCTCATGTAAATAAGTCCTTCTGCTCCTTAACTCTCTAGACCAAGCCCTGTCTGCAACCCATCTGCACTCCAGTCAACACCCTTCCTTGCATGGCTGTGTTGCATCCCAGGCATGCCAAAACAGGAATCTGTAGGACCAAAACTGACGGAGGGGAGAAGCCCCCAGGGAGAGACTATTTGTCCTGTCTCTACAAAAAGAAGAAAATTTTGCCCTTTATAGGTGTTAGTCTCTTCCTATACCTTTTTTTTTTTTACTGCCTTTATCCTCATCAAGCATGGATGTCCCAAGAAGAGGGGGCAAATGAGACAAGCAGGCTTCCTCTGTGAACTAGCAGTATCAGGAGAGATGTCAATGAGTTGCTTGAAATTCCCCAGGATTTCTGATTTGACCTTACATGAATGCAAGACATCTCAACTGGTCTTAGTTCACTACTGTTTCTTTTAAGCAAAAGCCAAAGGACAAGTTTCTGTTGCCCCCATTCACAGCACACATCCTGCAACACAAGATGCTGCACATGGGACTAGAAGGCAATTTAAAAAACAGATCCCCTCATGCCTGGAATTGCACTGAAGCAGGACACACAGGAATACAACTCTGGGAGGACTAAATCTTGTGTGAAGCTGAGCAAGGGTTGCAAAGCTTTGACTTAATGAGAACAGAGGGCCAGAATCCTTCTCAGAGCACATAAATCATGGGAATACAGATCCTTTAAGCCAAATCCCCACCTGAAGGGGAACTTCTCAAATCATTGTCAAAGTAGCCCTTCCTGTACTTGCATCCAGGTGACAGGACAAGGAAGATGCTGTTGGGAACCATCTCTATTTTTACATTGGCTACACAAAGCTAATAAAGGGAAGAGGATCTTCTAGCAAAGCAATGAACACAAGGACAGATACATTCAATCATGCAGGGCTGGTTTCTGGAGTAGAATATGCTGGTTGCGTTTTCTGCATTTTTCCCCCCCAAAAAAAATTCCTTTCCAGAGCAAAAGAGCTCTTGAACTCAAAATGGAAAATGTGGGTTTAAGGCCATTCATCCAGTATGATATCACTATCACCTTGTTTACATGAGGGAAAAAAAGTCACAACCAATAGCATTGTACACTCTTTGAACTTCTAAATAGATAAATAAATAGACAAATAATGACAACATGTTTTGTGATTCCTTTTGATCATCAGCTATGAAAGTTCACAGGAAGTTTATGCAACCCCCTCTGGATAGATCTTATCTTCCAAATATTATGAGCCAAGAGGCTCCAAGAAGAAAAGTGTCAGCCTGATGTTCCTTTGGACAAAAAGCAATGACTTATCCGTGAGCTAACTTCTCCAGTTGGCTTCCTTTATTTTAATCAAGAGTTGAAGCTATAAGCTGGCCTGGAGACCCTGTGAAGTTCTGCTATCATACGGGGGGGATGCCTGTGAGCCCCACTTGGCATCCCTGGAGAGGATGGATAGTGCAACACTGTCCCAGCACTACTCCCATCACCTACACCCTATTGAAATCAAAGCCAGTGGCAGTGTGTGTTTTTTCAGGCATATAGCAAGTTTGTCTTTCCTACTGTCACAAACATCACAGCAGGCAGATTTTTCAAGCTGCAGACAATAAAGCTGTTTTCTTCTCTATTTTGGATAGAGTAGATAAACAAAATACTGGTTCGAATAGGTAGAGCTCCTTTCATTCACGGCTCTTGGGGTGCTTTACAAAGCCCAGAAAATGTCACTCCTGTGTGGCTACTTGGAAAAGAGGAGTTAAGTGGCTTTGTGTGTAAGTCTGCACACTGGCCCTTCAGAAACAGTGTGTGACCAACTGTGTTCTGAGCACCAGGCTCTGCTGTCTCCCCCGAGGTCATAGCTAGAACTTAGAAGGCAATTGGGGTCAGCTGAACTCCAAGAGATATCAGAACTTGTTTTTTTCTGGAAAACAAATTGGGCATGGGAAACAGCTGAAATGAAGCTTTTCTTCTAGTTGGTTTCCAGTGCCGCAGAGGAAATCAAAGTCAGTGACAGTGGAGTGACTCGGATGAGCTTGTGCAAAACAAAATAAATCCAAAACCAGACCATGCAGACAGTTCAAAAACATTGTGAACTCTGTGTTTGTTTCTCAGTACCTGATTTAGCAATGGAGTGTGGTACAGAGATGTCCAAATGAGCCACAACCATCCTAGCTCCAGAACTGGAAGCAGCACAGCCCCAACAGCACAAAACAGTGCTTGAACTAGTGCAGCTGTGTTTTTGGGGAAGGGGGTTATGCCTCCACACAGTGCCCCAGTGGGTGCAGGGCGGTGCAGACCTCCTGGAGTCAGCTCCAGGGCTTTCTGTGCAAAGCTCCATTGTGTGGCACAGACATCCCCCAAGCAACACGCTGCAGACCACAGAGGAAGACAGTCCCAGCGCTGGGAATTCAGCTCCCAGAGCCCAAGCTCCAGATGAATGCCTTAAAAGCAAGGTCATTCTTCCTCCTTCACTTCTGTGCATTCTCCCTAACAGAGCTGGGGGATGTCTCTCAAAACAGCTCCACATCCAGGGAAGAACTGTCCCAACATCCACATCTAAGCTGTTGGAGAATCACCTGTCTACCTGTCTCCTCTTCATCACTAAGAGCATAGACTATTATTTAAGAAAAAAGAAGTACACATTTGGCTTTATTCTTATCAAAACAGTTAACTCAGAGATAAGCTTTTACCTCTCACCATGAAGATGCATAATTTCTTCTTTTAATTAAATTACTTCCCATTTTAGAGACAAAAGGAAAGCAAGAATCAGCTCTTTTTTTTTTTTTTTTTTTTTTTTTTTTTTAGCATCAAACTGAAAAGGGCGGAACTTGGGAAAGTACCAGTGCTTTTTTTCCAAGTCTGGGAAAACTATACAGCTTCCATAGGCCAAGACACTGTTAGAGATATTTTTCCTTTAAAACACTGGATAAGGTCCACGTAGCCACATCATGTTCCCCATTGCTATGTACATTGTTTTAAGGGGATGGACAACTCAGCTCCCTCCCTGGAACCACTGCTGCTTGCTGTTTGTACTGTGAAAGTGGTGAAATCCCACAGCACAGGCTGAGTGTCAGCTATTCAGCATGCAAAGACCACACACCAGACAGTTTGCAAAAGACCTCGCTGCCAGTGGAGAAGTGCTGGCAAAAGCCCTGCTAAAAGCCTGGATTTCTTGCTTACCTGGCCTGCGACAGCACAAGCACTGAACGCTACACCATCTCCAACTGAACCCTGCAGCTGGACCAGACTTCCAATGGAATTGGACATTCCCAATTAATCACACAGAGTTATGCCAAGATTTAAATATGTAAGTTATGGCTGTTACCCTTGCAGCTGGGTGTGTGTGTTCACTGCAAGCACAAGTTAGTGCCTACAGTGCTGGAAGCAGCTTATGGAAAGTCTGAACTGGAAGATGCAAATCATTAGGAGCATGCACCACAATTTGCTTTGGGGAAAATTCCCCATTCAAGAATAGACATGCTTGATTACGTCTCCAGTTTTCTGATTTCCTGACGTGTGAAAGTCCCATCAGTAAACATGAGAGCTCTGTGCTTACTGAAAGCATAAAGCAACGCTCTGAGTTTGCCAGAAAGAGCTGAAAGGGCTCTTTTGACATATGCATGCCGTTGAAAACCTCTACTCTTCCTCCTGTGCTGCGTGGAGGGACCTAACAAGGGGTCAGAAGAGTCAAAAGCTGTTCTTGATTTTGACACCATCCAGGTATTATGACCTTGGATGCCTCTTTTTGCCTAGCAACACGAGACCTGTTTGGTTTTCTGAAGCACTGAGTAATCAGAAGTAAACAGTATTGGAATGATACAGTAAGTTGTAATACCACCATGAACTTCAAACAATATGTGTCTTTGATCACGTTATACAATTCTGTACATTAAACAACCTCTAAAACTGTTTCCAGTTTCTTAGCCTGCTTCTCATCTATGCATTTTTTATATTCCCTCCAGCCTGAAAAAGAACAAACATGAACAGGGTTTCTTCATCACCCTTACCTCTGAAATAAGAATTTTTCCTCACAATTCACAGTCCCAGAGAACAACAAATGCAAATATAGTCCTGAGCCACTGAAAGAATTAGAACCTGATTTTTTCCTACCTCTTTATAACAGAATCAGAATTCTGCACAATTTTTCTTAGAATTTCTGTATCTGGTCACACTCTAAAATAATAGATAGTTACGCTGCAAGACTAAAAAAACAACCAAACAAAACGAACCAAACAGAAAACCCCACATCACCAAAAGAAACCCATTTTGTAGGTCATTTTTAAAATCCCCTCCATCCAGCTGCATTCAAAATAAGCTGCACTGCACCTGTCTTGCAAAAGTCTCAATGGTTAAAAATTCCATACAGCTTGTGTCTTATCACTAGTTTTGTGTCTGGTTTGCCTAGGTGCGACCTGGAGCAAATCTCAGCAATTCTCTAAAATGGTTCCCAAGTACAATTCACATGGCTTGTGAAAGAACTGTAAAATTGCAGCCCCAGTTCCTAGATGTCCAAGACACTCACAGAAAGCCAGCAGAGCAGCACACTGTAGAAGGCATTTGTAGAACACAGTGCCACTTGACATCCATTTGGAATGGCACCTCAATACTTTAGAAAATACAACAGGTAACTGAAGCAACTTTCTGCTGCCTGTATCCTTATCTCTAAGGAGCTGATAATAACTGAATCTATTAGAAATACTCTAAGAGTAAATTAAGAATTTAAGTTGGTCCCAGACTGCTGGAAGGAAAGCCTTACTATATTAAGAAAAAAGACCAGTTATATCTCTTTTAATTTAACTGGATTCCCACTACTAAGCCCTTTTAGGAGGCTGTATTAATATAATCCACAGAAACAGTTTCACTCTACAATTTTAAAATCACTGGCCGGGTTAGAGAAATGGAAAAGAAACGTCATGCACTGTCATGCACTCACAGAGAATAAGAGTCAACTGCTTGGAGGCTGTCTTCTGGATGGAAGAGCAAGTCCATTAACAGGAGAAGGTGATATAAAACCCATGTGCAGCACAGAGCACCTCTGAAAGCCAAAACAACAACAGGCAATAGAGGTGGAGAGTGGAGCAGACCGCTATGACTCACAGGCTATAAGTCTAGTCAGTGAAAAATCTGGCAGAAGTGTGCTGTTTGACTATGTCTGTACATTCCCAAGAGATTTATAGCTGCTTATTAAATCATCTGTTCCTCTTAAAACTAAAGAAACTGTGTATGTTTCACTGGATTTTACATCTGCTAGAAAGACCCAATAACCATCAGTACAGAGTAATTTTTTTTTTCTATTGAGTGAGTCATTCAAAAGATTTTAAGACATTACTTGAGAGAGGAAGTAAAACCTACACAAGTGGTGGGCTGCAGTGTGATCTAAAACCTGCTGCAGGATGGGTCTCCCTCACTGGCATCTCTGGTGTGCCTGGCTAATCTTCAAAACCAGATGGGTCCTTTCAGTGACAAATAGTTTCTGCAGAGGAAAGGAAAGGAAACAAATACTTTCTAGAGGAAAGTTCTGTCGAGGAAATAGTCATGTCTTCAAGAAAATGAACATTGTGGCTTGAGACAAGGTTTGTGGAGCAGGTTCATGGCATGTGGTGACACAAGCACAGGACCCATCAAAACGTGAGGAGCTAGCAGCATTACTATCTTACAGACAGAAGTTGTTAAGTTCAGGAGTTGGAGGAAAAACCACTAGCCCTGTAGTCTCATCCCAAAATCCAAGGGAAGAGGAAAAGGAACTGTGCACAGTCCTACTCCAGCAACAAACACTGCTGCTTGAGTAGTTCACAGAAGAGCAGGAGAGAAGGCTGGGTAGGGTTTTCCTTTCAATCCTAGTTACCTAACCAAGCTATTTTGTCATCTCAGAACGCTCCTTGGAGCATCCCCACCCCTACCCTTCCCACCCATTGTCTGTTGAAAAAAACCTGAACAAACAAAGAACTTTGCTTCTCCCATCGCCTTTCCCCTCCCCTCCTCTCAGTCTTACTTTTTTGTTCTTTTTTTTTCACCCTTGGGCTCATCCACAGAATAGCTCTCCGAGATAGGCATCTCACAAAGATGGTGTATAAAGATGTTCTTAAATAGAAGCCATTTGCTGAGGCATACATGGGGCTGAACGTCCTGAATTCCCAGAAGGTAGGAAAGTTTTAAACGCTTCAAATTAAACCCCTCAAAAATAAACAAAACCCATGCACATTTGCCAAACCTCTGAGAATGCAGAAATACTGTATCCATAGCTACTTCAGTGATAAGACTGAATTAGAGATGTTCTTTAAAAACACTGAAAATGTCCTTCTGAGTCAGCCCAGCAGTGCCTCCAGCTCAACACTCCTGCCTTCAGAGGCAGTGAAAGGCAGTGATAGTCAGGGCAAACTCAGGAACCGAGCAGCTTTCTGGCCATTTTTCTTTGTCCGTGAGCCGCTGCGAGCTGTGGGTGAGCTGAGCTGAAAAGCAGCAAGATTTGCAAAATGTTGCCTACAGTTGCTTTTGTTACTGTTGCTTTACCACTACAATCCTATTAAGTCTGTAAAGCGAAATGGGACAGAAAGCCATGTGTCAACTGTTGCTCTTAGCTGAAAAGTCAGCAACTTGGGAGTTTGAGACCACAGGAATAAAATCGAGACCCACACCAGCTCACGCACACGGAACGCCCAAAGCCTGCAAGCGAGGGAGCCGAGCACCACCATGCCCACGGGTGCAACTGTGGCAGATTTGCCAGCACGCACGGGATGGGGGCACAAGAAGGGATGGGTTGCTGAGCACGCTCCTCTTTCATGTTTTTGAATTGCTGCCTTATAAAAGTCAGTTTTCTAAAAAACATGACAAGATAATGGTGGGTCCTGCTGAATCGGCACAGCTATGCTGTGCCAAACTGATTCCTGCAGTAAATCATGTGCACTCTCAAAAACACAAAGGCAGGGCTGTAGAGCTCTGCAAACTCATTATTTATTTTTGCAAAAAAATAACAAAGTGTCTGTCAGACTTGGGTTTTTTCTCTTTATTGTCTCTGTATTGAACTGTCTTCACTTTAGCAAGCTGAATCAATACAGAGGGAACAAACAAGCATCGTGAATTTTATCTCCCAGCAATCTGTTCAAAAACCTAAGTCAGCATACTTACACTGCATAGATTACATTCAATCTTCTACTACTGCACAGACCCAACCATCACCAGCTTCCTACCCCATCACAGTAACCATCTTACTGATATGTCATCAATATGCTGAGACTGATTTTCCTCCTAAAAAACACCGTAAAACAACATGGCAGAGGAAAGAAAATTAATTCATTATGGCCATATCCATACCCAGCACAGTGACAGCACATCTCAGCCCCTTTAGAGTGAGGCATCGTGACCAAGGCATGTCATCCCTGCAGAAGGCTGCCCCAGCAGGCTTTGGACTAGTCACATGTTACAAGTCTCGGGATGGTGGTGTGGAAAATCAAGAGCATTAGTCAGTCCTCAAATCTTTTGATTTGTCTCTCTTGCTCTGTGTCCCCTCTGCACCCCCATCACCCACACACAGCAACACCACATCTCACAGCCAGTGAACTCAGAGCAACTCATGGCCCAATTCAGCCCAGATCAACCGCACCACGTCAGTGGATGTCACACACCTCCCCAGTGATCCAGCCAGGTAACAAGCTTTTTCTTCCCATTGCAAAAGGAGAAGTGATCGTTATATTCCACAGGCACACGAAGCACACAAATATTGCTGCCCACTCTCACCAGAGCAAACACCTTATGAGAGTTTCTTGTGAGAACTACAGCAGCCTCCTAGGCCAGCATGGAACCTGAGTCAGCCCTTAGTCAAGCTGCTGAAGTCAGTGCTCAGCTTTCAAGCACATGCTCAAGTATTTGGCTGAGCTGAGACCATTTTCAAGTGTGGGATGCAGAATCCCACTCAGTGATTGCTTCAGTGAGAGACTACAAAAGTATTCTTGATGTATAATAATGCAGTAACTTATGCGGATGCATTCTCCCTTAACCAGAACCTTGGACTCATCTGTTCTTCACAAGCAATTGTTTCTTAAGGAGTGTTGCTGTGTCCCTCATCTGCAATCACTGACAGAACAGCTGCTAACCACAATAGGAAATGGTTTACACCAATTGAAAGTATTTCTGAAACCCCACCAATTCTGCTCTACTAGGAAAAAAAAAAGTTTAAAAAAAATTTTTAAAAAACCACTAACCAAAATCACAAGTAACAATAAGAAAACCCAAGAGAATTTGATAGTCTCTATTCTGTGTCTTTGTTGAGAAGTTAAAGATCTTTGTTTTCTCTTTCAGGCCATCCTGTTATTCACACAATGAATTACAGACCTAACCAATTCCATAACTGGTTATTCCCCAAACTCCTGGTTTAATTTTAGGTCAAAAGAAGATTATTCACATGTGAAACATGGACCCTTCTCTGGCAAAGTAAAGCCATTCTTACTCCCGACAATGCTATATTTAGCTTATTTTAACTGTCCTGATCTGCTGCCTCTTTTCCTCAAAATTACTGAGTAATAGATGTCAGAAGAAAGAGATTCTACAAACCTCAATCAGGAAGAAAGGTCACCCAGAGGCAAGCTCAGAGCCAGGAGCCAGGCACTGCCAATCCTGTTCTCACCAGCTTGTGCTGCCCGGCCAACAGGGGCACATCACGTCACTGCAGGTGCAGCCTGTTGCCTGCCAGCAGCATGGGGAGATTGATGCCTGCTAAACCCTAAGTTCCATTTGAACACGGTACCACTGCCCTACCCAAAGCTACATGAAAATCTCAGTGCCTCAGTGCGGGTTTGTAACGCTTGTTTACCTAATTCAAGGGTTACCATAAAGATGCAGTTTATCAATAACCAGATTGTTACTGTTTGTAGGTGACTGATGTTCCTCTGATGCCCATAAAGCTGTAACTACTACCTACAGACTGAGACCATCGAGGAAACAAGCAGTACCCTGTAAAAGTTATATGAAACAAAGCAATCACTTATTAGGCAATATAAGTTTAACCTTGCAACCTTAGTGTAATCCAAGGAAAACTGTTCTAGCAGTCTAGAGGCACAGCACCTTCCAAATAGAGGCTGCTTCCTTAAGTGGGCAATATCTACTCTTGAAGGTATAGTTCATTTAGCCAAAGTTTAATAAGCATTTTAACCTGCTAATTGGGTGATGAAATAAATGATAAGAAACTCTGTGTACAGACACCTGAAGGCAAATGGTTGTTCCTGTCTAGAATGTGAACACAAAAATGCAAACACCATACCAGCCACTGGGCTCCAAAGCTGACCAAGAGCACACAGCTCTTTAAATATATACAGGACCCTGGTAATCTGCCCAGTTTTAGAGCTGTAACAATCCAGTCAAATAACAGGACACCCAAAAACCACACAGCTCAGTGATTAGCTACATCCACTCAGTTTGGTTCTTATTGATGCAAAGACCTTCCTCCTGCACGCCTCGCTGTCTGAATCAACAGGCAAGTTCCTATGAAACCTCAAGCTCTGGAAAGGTTTTTGGAGCAAGAGAGTTGGGGGAGACTGGATCAATGCTTTCTTTTTAATAGTTCAATGCATTCAGTCTGTTCGTCATTCTACCAAATAAAACTGGATAGGTAGTGAAAGACGCCAAGGGCCAATCGAACCTCCAAGGGTCTGAAAATGAAACCTCAAAATGCTTTGTTTCCAATTAAAAACCTTGGAAGCAAATTAGACTAGCCTCATCTGTGTAGCTGGCAGGAAGATAAAAAGTCTCAATGCACAATCACATCTGATTTCCTGCAAAGCTCTGCTTTGAAAAGCAGGTGTTGCAGGAGGAGAGTGCCTGGGTAGCAAACAGCCCTGCCCATCTTCACTGCAATCTTCAGTGCAGTTACTGTAATGGGAGCAAAGTGGAGAACATGGACATAAAGCTGTCTTATCCTGATGCAGGAGAAAGCTTTTAGCTTATGAGTTAGCATATCTTTTTAAACAGAAGTAGCTAGAGAAGATCTCTGAAAAATTATTTCTTCCTCTTCTTCCCCTCCCTGCTTTCTAGAGAAAGTACTCTTTAGACGAGTTCCATACAGTATTTGCAACCCTCCTGCTTGGAAAATTTTGTCTATTATTAAAATCAAATGCAAAACAAACAACAACAAAAAACAATCCATTTTTGATCAGTTTCCTTGTCCTGCCAAGGCCTTCCAGCTTCCATTCTCAGGGATTTACCAAAATATTTATTTACACAGAGCTGGAATTCTGGAGTACTGGATTCTCTTCTGGCAAGACCTTTGGCCATGCTTAGAGGTGGTAGCAATGTTAAATATGTGTCCAATGACATCAGGAGGAAAGTAACTGTGCTAGAAATAATCTCTAGGATAATGGAAGATAGAACTTCACCCTGAGCCAAAGTGCCTGTTCCTTTCCATTTAGTGAACACTGAACTCTGACCACTCCAGGTAGATGCAGTTTTCTCCTGTCATGCCTGTCAGCTCACTGGGAGAAGGGCTGAGTCACAGACTCATCTCCTGCTCTCCCTCTGACACCACACAGTAAGTGGACAGTGAAAATAAAATGAAATCCATATTACTGTGTTTAAGTACTTCAATGCCTTGAGACACGTCCCTAAGATGCTCTGAGAAGGCCAAAACATATCACAAAATTTTAGGTATGAATACAGTTTGAATTCCTTCTATTAGTTTTACAGATTTCAAGCCTTTTGGGACTCAAGTTTTCATGCTTTCCCATGGCTATAAAAGCCAGAGAGGGTCAAGATTTCTAATAGTCATTTAACTCCAGGATCCTTGGCCTTTAAAGAAAGAATTAAAAGGCCAAAGTAATGTTTTTAAAAAAAGTCTTACATAAAAATTGGTAGAGTTGACAAGAGCAAGAAAGGTTATGGATCTTTCTTCTTTTGCATTTATCACCCACTGCCTCCCACACAAACACATTGAGTAAGAGTACACTGTGACAACACTTTTAGATCTCTCTTTAAAAATTCCTTAGTCACTATAACTGTATACAGAGCAAACAAGAAATTCTTCACTTGCCAGCAAAACACAGCAGCATCTGGACCATAACATGACAGCCCCTACAGGATGTGTAAAGATGAAGGGAGAAAACAACCTGTCTGGAACTTGAATACAGAAGGCCAGACCAGCATACCTTGACCCCGTGACTGCAGTGCTACCTTTAATGACACAAATGAGAGACATTTGATAACCATGTGGTTTTCCAATTATTGCTTTCTTTCTCTATGTGAAGCTGACAACTACTTCTTGCAGGATACAGCCACTGTGTTGGGGGTGTGACACAGCTGTATAGTACCCCTGGGGAGACAGATTCAGGATGTGACAAGACCTACCACATCCTACCTACCAAAGGTCAACTCTTCCCTGCCACACACATCCTCTGTTTGAGGAATTCATACCTCAAAAATGGCACTTCTGGAGATGAAAAACGAGAACAACTTCAATGGGATCCACCAAACTGGAGCACGAGGTTTTCACACCATCAAAGGTTTCTGGTATTTTCTTGGAGCAAATATCACCATATTCATCTGCACATCAGGCTTATCTCAGCAGGCCGTGGTGTTTGAGAACACAGTCTCCTCATTCACTAGCTCCACTTAATCCACTCCATAGTGATTCCTGCAATTATTGTTTCCACATGAATCATTATGTGCTGCTTACATTTCAGCTTCACTCCCCAAAAGTATGTGTTGACTGTGAAAACATGCTACCACAGGCCTTCCTTACAGATTAAACTGCAAGCAAGCAAGCTGCAGGACTTTTGACAAAAGAAATATGCAGGAACCCCAGACGCAGCAACTTCATCTGCCAGGAACGCGTGTGTACAGCTCAAACCTGGGGGGACCAGGGTGAGTCTGATGTTCCCTTCTCTGGGGAGGCCCCATGCTGTGGATGGCTGCTGTGTGGAACTATATTGTTAAGGCACAGATCAGCCTATGAGTATTTCTCTCTGGGTGTACAGCTCCCTTTGAACTCTGTCATAATTGCACCAGCCTTGTGCACACATGTTCATCGCCCAGTCTGTGGGTGGGAGACGCATCTGGCGCCAGCTCTACACAAACCTTGTACAACTTAATTCTCAAGACCACTGAAGTCAACGTGGGCCTTTCATGGGCTTCACCAAGCTTGGGACCAGACTCACAATCCTTCATTTTACAGGACATCAGAACTGCACTAATATTTTAAGGCAAGCACTGAGTCACCAGCCTACGGCTGCATGACCAGGAGAGTGACCTGCTCAGCCAGCTTTTTCCACAAGCCCTCAAGGCAGACAGACCTCATTCACTGTACTCACTCCATTCATTTTCTTCTCACTGACACAAGGATGAATTAGACAGAGACTGGCCATGAATAGTCCTAGGCTGGAAATTAGAAAAGCGTTTCTAAACACTGGGTACCTGCTGCATCATTTAAAGGGGATACATCCACCTCCCAATAGCAAGGCATTGGCTCTGAGTGCCTGAGAGAGCATTCTAGGGATGCTGACACCTGAGGCAGGACAGGTAGGTAACTCCCCCACTGTGGGAACCTGATTTCACTGCACACTGAGCCCTCCCTGCTGGGACACCTTGTGAGCACTGTGCATCCAACATCCAAGAAGACAAAAACGGAGGGGAGATATACTGTTTTCTGAGCTCATGTTGCTTGGAAATTCCAGTCCTTGGGAATCTGTGACATGTCAATGAAACCAGTGTTGGAGCTGACACCAGAGAGTGGAAAGGCCATCTCAGAGGCAATGCTTGGTCAGTAGATTGCATTCTCCTTCCCCAGCTTTCTCATCCACATGGCTTTGACACCTCAGTATTTCTGCAGTTTTACTGAATATTCAAAATTAAAGCATACACTGAACCAGTTTTACTTTTATGGTCCTTTAGTGTGTAGGCAGAATGTCAACAGGGCCTAGAGATTTGGAGAAAACACTTTTTTCTCCCCTTTTCCAAAACACATATTCACCCAAACTCTTCATTAATACAGGAATGTCCCTCTCTTTGGCATGCATAAATACCCATCCCAGTTTTACCCTGGGACTGCAGGGGACACCAACAGGCAGGAGACAGAAGCTCCAGCCCATCAAGACTAAACAAATTTCTCAGTCTGCTCGCTTCTCAGGAAGTGAAATGTTGGACTGTCCCTTGCTTTGGCTTGGGGAGAACTCATAACTCACAATCTGGCCTCTAGAAAGGAGACCCTACTGTTCTTTACTCACACTCAGTAGCACTCTAGTCACTGAGCTGTCTCACAGTGCCCAGAAGGTTTTTTATATAGTAAACAACTATGCAGCAGCTGCCAGCCCTAAATGCACCAACAGCCCTTAAAAGCCCTGTCCAGCCAGACTTGGGATTTGCACCCACACAACTGCTGTCAAAGGACCAGAAGCCTGGTTTAAGCTCAGGCTGCAGGTTTGCCCAACCACAGCCTGTCCTTGCTGTACGGATTGAACTTGGTCCCGGCTCTTCCCTTTGCATCTGCCCAGTGATCACTGGGCTGCCAGTGAAATCTGGCACTGTCACCAACCTGCTCCCGCTTGGGCACAGGGAGAGCATTGTCCTACCTGTGCTGTGGTCACCCTTGGCTCATCCTTTCTCATAGTTCAGCCCTTGCTCTCTGCTCCCTGACAGTGCCATGCACAGCACACTGTTTCCATTTGCTGGTCATCCTCCCTGGGTCATGTTTAGGACAAGCATCACAGGATAGCTGGGGGCTGGCATTAAAGGTGAATTTTGGAGGAAGGAAAAGTATCAGAACATTTTTTCCAGAGGCGTTCAGCACCTTGGTTTTGACCCATGGAAAAGCTTAAGAAGCAGCAGCTATGCTGGTGTCAGAGCAGGTTTGGGGAGCCATGTCACTGTTTTTGCTGGTGATGAATTCCAGGGTAAGATACCAACCTGATTCAGACAGAGTTCAAAGCAATCAGGTGTACGAACAGGAAAGACACTTTTGCAAGCTACCATCTTTCCTTCAAACAGAAATACTGCATCACAGAAACATGTCCTGGGCACAAAAAAGGGCTGGTGGGTAAATTCAATTATTCACACCTGGCAATGTTCTCAGCTATCCAGATTTTCCTAGCTAGCCTGAGGGTGAAAACAAAAACTTAAAATAAGCTTGCTGTTCCCAGAAAAACAAATTGTCAAAAGTTTCTGGCACTTTCACTAAATGCAATGTGGCAGGGAGCATCTTCGCAGTCCTACAGCGAAACTAGAACTGCAACAGAGAGTTTTCCTCAGGATACACAGCAACTCTTGTGAGCACTCCAGCCTTGCCACACTCTCTGCCTGTTGAGAATCTGGTTTTGGAGCTGTTTTATTTTTGGTCTTGGAAATTCACTCTTCCTCTTTACACATCATTGTTTCAACAACAACAACAACAACAGGAAAAGCACAGGAAAATCAAAGCAAACAAACCAGAACAACAAACAAAACCAAATAAATAAAAACAAACAAAAACAAACCAGTAGCAAACTAAGATACACTTCCTGGATATAGATAGTTTTGTTCTGGGAGAGGTACCATTTTACATACAGCTCTCTACTTTCTAAATTATCTACCTGCATTGTTTGATTCCATTCACACCCCATCCCGTTCCCCCCCCTCACCATCCCCAAACAGTTTTTTCTCTAAATAGCCAAGCAAAACCTCTTGCAGTGTCAACTGTCTACATATTCTGGGGGTTTCTTGGAGGGAGGGTCGTGGGGGGAAGATTGTGGTTGAGGTTTTTTTTAGTCCCCAGAAGTTAAAGAGGGGGCTTTCCAGCAGTGGCCTCTCGAGCCTTTGGTGGTCATTCTAGTTCACATGCCTACAAAAGACACATGTTCTGAGGACATGTGCAAGGACAAGATGAGATAATAAAGTGCAAAAGTGGGATGGAATGTGTGTCCTGGGAGTCCCACAGGTAGTCCAGGTTTCCAGGAGGAAGAAGAGAGATCCTGTATGTTCTCTCCACGAGGAAAAAAGCTTTAGGGGTCTAACATATGTCTACCTTGCTCTGTTTCAACACAACAGGCTTGATCAAAGAATCAAAACTCAGCTTTCCCAAAGGACACTCAGTTCTGCAGATACTTGTACATAACAGTGACCACATTCATAGAGTGTTGATATAATAAAGAAAATACATAAAACAATGCTCAACAATGAACACAAGCCTTATGGGAACATAGGTCGTTTGGAACTGAATCCAGAAGTTTAAATCATTAGGTTTCTGGATGTGGCAAAATTAGCCTGGCCCTATCACAAGAACTAACCTTCCCACAAGGTTCACAACACAGGAAAGGCTGGGACTAAGAACAACAACAATTACTGCAAGAAAATAACCTTTATCTGAAACTAATCAGTTACTAATAATTTGAGGAAGATTATGTCAACTCCCCATATATGGCTTCTTTACAAGAAAGAGTGAAGCATTACACTGTCAAATAACAGATGTGAGTTATCCACACTGATTTGGATTTACGATACATGTTCTTCAATTACTCTTCTATTCCTCAGAGGGACAATGGAAAAGGATTCCCAGTATCAGAGGAATCTCTACTGAAGGCTCAGTTTATACACAGTCCTCGTGTTCCACTTTCCACAGGATGAAGTGCTTTGATGTGACCTTTTCTAATGAAGCAGTAAGATTCAATCTCTACAACTACCTGAAAGGAGACTGCAGCAAACTGGGGGTTGGTCTCTTCTCCCAGGTAGCAAGCAACAGGATGAGAGGAAATAGTCTCAAGTTGCACCAGGTTTAGTTGAGATATGAGGAAAAATTTCTCCACCAAGAGGGTTGTCAAGCATTGAAGAAGGCTGCCCCACTAAATGAAGCAGGTTTTCACTGGACACATTCTAAAGGATGAGAACAGGGGTAGCAGCAGGTTTTGATCTATCCCCTTCATCACCCTTAGGCCTCATGCACAACAGCTGAGACACACTAGCTATAATCTCCCTAAAACGATTGCTGTTGATGCAGTTTCCTCTGACCAGGGAGGTCAGGGATATTTTTTGGCCAGGAACCTTAATGACCTAACAGCACTAAGACAAACCTTTTTCAGCTATTTGTCTGCATTCTTTAGGCATGAGGACATGAAGGGGAAGCACTGAACTATGTAAAGCTGTGAAGGAAAGAGACATTCCATGCTACAAAACTATTCCAGTTAGCATCTCATTTGTATTCTGGGATATAAACATAACTTCTCTCCCATATGTGATGAAGATTCCCATAAACAATTTTTCAAGACCAACGCTGAATAAAGCTGCTTATAGCCCAGTCACCCCAAAACCTTTTTGGTGAGTGACATGTTTGAACACTTTTTAGTACACTACCAACAAATGGATGAAGGTTAACATGTATTTCTCCTTTTTCTGTCCACTTCTTATATCTGCCTTTTTCACATCAGAAAGGGACCTTTGTTATTGCTTACACACACAGTTTATGTGTGTAGAAAAACCAAGAAATCTGGATTCAATCACTAACCAGTGCTTGTAGACAACACTGGAATATGAATAAAAGGTAATAAAAGGCAGCCAATGGAAAAAAAAGGAAGTCTGAGGAGACTGCAGATTTGTTAGCAAACAGCATGGCATGGATAACGAAGGTAGGGATAGAGAAAAATTAGAAGATGAGGTGGGAGGGTACCGTGCCACCCAGATTCCTGCCAATTCCAAGAGGAACAAGAGATGGGTTTAGATAGACAGGCCTGTCTCCAAGCTAAAATTCCCTAGGAGTTCATTTCTCTCTCTTATTCATGCATACTTTAGAAACCTCTGGAGACCACTCCGCAAACTGGAACAATAAAACAAAATGTCAAGACAATAAATGGGGCATTGAATCTCTGCAGTCTGTTAGAGGAAGGCCTTTTCTGACTTGGAGGCAGTACCTTGTTTTCACCTCACAAAGAACAAAGCAATGCAGAGTAAAGGTTGTCTTTCAGGATGATCTAAACAGAGTTGAAATTCATCTTGCCACAGGTATATTTAGTATTTTTCTGTCATCTGATCTACGGTGTCATAACAGGTACATTGTTAGAGATACCAATAAACACCAGGAACCCATTTTGTTTTCTATAAACTGAGGAAATTAATTCAACTTCCACCTCTGCTCCCAAACTTCAATTATAATCCAAGAAAGTCAGAAGTGTTGCAATCTATCAGCAGTGAAACAGTTAATGTTTTGTTCTCATTTACAGCAGAAGCATTTAAAGCTGAAGGTAGGCTTAACTTCCCTTTTCTGTGATCAGGAGAAAATTCACTGTTATTATTTATCTACACACTTTTCTTGGAAATGTATGTTTAAATTTCTTGAAGAAATAGTAGTTTTGATGCAAAAGTGGTAGAGCAATTGCCTTGTTAAACTACTGTGAAGCATAAGGGAGACAGCTCTGTGGCCAGAGGACCCAAAGCCCCAGCTCCATCTTTGGCATATTGGGCAATTCCAGTCACACAAGTCATTTTATTTTCCTCCTCTTTGGTTTCTTAACCTACAAGATGGAGATACTGGCCAAAATTATTCAAGGACATTACAATAATCACAGTGTCATTCCCTGCTTTTATCTCACGATTGAATGAAACCAAGAAAACCTTGTGTTGCACAATAAGCCAGTTGTGCCGATGATAAGTCAGTTTTCCTCCAAAAAGCAGTTGCTGGGTTTGGTTGTGTTTCAGTTAGGCCTCTAGCCCACTCTGGCTCCTTAGGAAGCTCTCCTAGCACCAAATAAATCCCAGGAAGTGTTCAGCGCAATCAAAACAGCATATTTTAATCACGTTCCATTGAATTAAAACCTTTCAATTAGCTCTAGCAATGGCTCCAACCATCTTTGAAAGCACTTTGGAGAACTGCAGTGAAAAGCACTGTATCAGAGTTAGGTATTATCACTTAAATATGAGCTGAAGATTTCAAAATACTCATAAGCAATATCTTTATTCCTTCACTGACTTAAACACTGCTCCAGGTTATATGATATTCTGAAGGAAGAATGTCAATCATCTAATAATTAGTAGCCTTGCAACACCTTGGAAAAAAAAATAGTGAAAAGTGGGCACACAAATTGCTATGTCTCCTGAAATACAGCTGTTTCTGAAGCAAAACATAATACTCATTTAACAGTACAAAGCCACAGAAGCACAGAGGGCACAAAGAAAAAAATATTCTTGTATCCATTTAGAGCAAGAGAGGAAGTTTGTGGAGGCAAAAGTGCAGTAAACCAAACTAGACTGAAAAAAAAAAAAAATCAAAACATTTAAATAGCACACTGATCTTGATGCCAAATTGGTCAGAAAGAGCCCACATTTCCAAATTTGGTAAATCTTCCAAGGAGGAGTCAAAAGCAACAAATCTTTGTAGGGGGTGGTAAGGATACAAGGGAGGGTTTTCCTGGTTTGATTTACTGGCTAACTCAATCTGTACTGTTTATGATTGTTTAACATTGTTGGTGGGCTAATCTTGTGTTATCTTTAGATGACACTTTAATGTTGCAGGGCAATCATTATTACATTCCTGTGAGCTCAGAGTGCCTTGAACAATTGCTTAAATCTAAGAGACATAATAACTTATCAAGCAGAGAGGCACAAGTGCTAGGTCCAGCACCTGATCCGCATCTCATTTGAAAACCATGATCCCCAACAGGACTGTGCCCTCAGCTCCTTCCTGGACCATTGACACCCATCTTCTCTGTTCAGGGGACAGATGCCACACACTGAATCACAGAACCAAACACGCTCCTGGGAGGTCTCCTACCCACATAAGGAGCCATTCCCAATACTGTTTAGCCTATGAGAAATTGTTTAGTCAGGAAGTTTTAGAGGACCTTGCAAAAACCAGTCTCACCTCACACGCCTTGCTTTGCCAGATGCACTCATCCTAATTCAGAGGCGCATTCCATGCTTCTTCCAACCCGGCTGAAAAGTTTCAGCCCGCTTCTTTAAGCAAGCCTAAAACACTATCATACTGGGATTTTTTTCACCCTTTTACATTAAACAGAGGAAGAAATACCCTGAGAAGCAGGGAAGTGGATGCAGGCTATTTTTCTTCATCAGTCTTTCAAATGCCATTGCAGAAAAGACTGACATTCAGCCTTACAGTAAAGGAGGGCACTATGGGTGGTCATTGCAAATCCCAAGCAGAAGCAATGCTGGTCATAGTGCAGCAAGACCCCAAGAGTGGCTTCCTTAACAAATGGACCAGAAAACAAATATATTAAAGTCATCAGTTTTCTTACAACTCTGCTCCCAGGTTGACAACAACTAGGCATCACTCAGCCTTTAGAGAAGGATATATAATCTGGTCTCATTAATCATCAGCTATGGAAAAATGGATGTTTGTCCCTGCTTTTCAATTCACTTGCTGTTTCTAAGCACAGAAAACCATCCATGGATCAGGTTTCCAAATGGGAAACAAAACCACTAGGAAAGTCTAAATTCATTTTCACCTTGTTGGGAGTTATTACCATTACTTCACAATCTTCTTCCAAGAAGTACAGTATCATGCTGTTTGCATGCACTTAAATAATTGAGTTATTTCAGCAAAGTGCAAGTGTATTAATATAGTTCAGGGTTTTAGACTTCCATTTCCCCTATTGTGAACAACATCCTTTACCAAAAAAAACCAAACCAAACCAAACAAACAAAAACAAACAAACAACAACAAAAAAACAAACAAAAAAACCAAAACAAACAAACAGACACATTTTCAGGATTTTTTTTTTCTGCCTCAAAAAAAGCCAAGATGGGATTTCAGTCCCAAATATGCAGTTGGCATTTGGCCCAGTGTAAAGACTTGCCCAAACTGCCTGAGGATGGAGCAGCTGCGAGGCCAGGGGGTAGGTCACAAACTGCCTAAACCAAGGAGACTTTGCAGGAGTGATTCCCTTAGGACAGAGAAGAGCTCTGAGGAAAACAAGCAGCAAGCATCCTAAAAATCACCTCCCTTTGGTCTCAGGATACGCAAGTTGAAAGCACTTTCTGTCCCTTTAGCGTTACTTCTTCCTCCATCTGAGCCAGAAATTGCCAGCCTGGTCTCTTGGTTAAACTATCTCCCACCATCAGTTTACAAGGAATGGAGAGAGTTTCCAGAGCAGCAAAAATCTAGTATGGTACTGAAATAAACTCTTGGTACATACAATGAAGTGCTATCGTAACAGATCAGCTAACTCAGCTCATGATCTGAGCTCTGTAGAAATGTCTACGTGAATGTAGAAAAGGTCCAGAAAAAAAAGAGTGGGGTGGGGGAGGGGGAAGGGAAGAGAGCAGCTCATTTAGCCACCATGCATCCCCTCCTCAACAGAGGGGACAAGAGAAAAACTGACAGTCGTGGTACCAAAGATATGTAAAAAGATACTGCAAAACCAAAGCACAGTTGAGGATGTAAATAAGTCTCCTGTTACCTGCTTATTTTCTCCATTCTGTACTTTATGCACATAAGCTTAAAAAATAAATAAATAAATTGACCCAAAGGCCATCCATTTACACAAATGTGAATTTTGGAAAAGTGGCAGCAAGACTTGCTTCAGGGGACTCAAGTCAATTCACACAGGCAGCATGTATAAAAAACTAACAGAGTTCCTACAGAATCCAAGGGACTGAGAAAGAAATAAGGTTGTTTGAAAAGGTTTTCAGAGAAAGTGTTATCTAAAACCCAATTTAACCTGAACCTGAGAAGTTTAGAGCCCAGTAAAACATGCAAGAGAGACCTATACACCATTTCCTATTAGGTGGCTGCCAAACAGATTTGTTACACATTTAATAAAGCGGCAAAATAAGGTATTTATGTAGCATGTTTAAGTGTAAGCATATTTGTAGCATTTTGTTTAAATGGAGTGTAACACGATAGATGCTACAAGTACTGGACAATGGGAAATGTGAGGAGGAAAAGTCAGAACTCCTGTTGCATCACAAAAAAATAACATAACAGTGCCCTTGCAAGGTCCTGCTTTAACAGGCCCATAAAACCTAAATGCTTTGAGCCTCTAAGAATGCCTGGCTGGCAGATGGTGATTTTTCACGTGCCTTGGAAAGTCCAGCTACTTCGAGGGAGTAGTCTGGAATACTCTGTGCTGGGTCACACATCACTGCTATTCCTTCCCTTCAGGGTTTCACCTCATACTTGGCGAAGGAGCAGAGGCTGCAGCTCCTTCCAACGTCAACACCTTCTCTTTGCTCGGCCAGAGGTGTCAGCACAGAACAGCCTCATAAGTTCAGAGCTCCCCAAGCCACAGTGCACTGCTCAGGCTCAATCTTTTGATCACTGAACCTTTACAGGAAAGCTGCCATCACCCTTCAGAGTGCAATTACAGCCCATCACAACTTTTCCAGGTTACAAAAGAAACGCCACAAACCGCAAAGTTACATGTCATAAAAAACACCTTAATACAAACATCTAGTAGCTTTTGCCTCTTTAATGTGCAGATCTCAAGAATACAGGGGGAGATATCAGTTATTGCTTTACAGATGCACAAGGAAACTGAGGTTGCAGGTAACAGGATGACTTAGAGGACTTCAGAATGAGTGAACAATAAAGCAGGGAACTGAACAAGAGATTTGCAAGCTAGTATCTCTTTACTCACATTTATATCTTTCTATACACATTGTAGTTAAGGGTTGCTTCTGAAAAATAAATTATTCTCTTTTGGAGACAGACCAACATGCTCTTCTTTATGAGCAATTTTTCCCAGAGTAGATAAAAATCTAAGGCAGAAGAGTACAGAAACAAACATTACATAGCAAACCTGTATTCTTCCAAGTGTGAGAACAGAAGTAAAGCAGATATTTTGGGATAAAACTGTTTTTAAAAAGAGTTGCTTTTCTGGTTCAATAGAGACATATACAGACACGCCTAAGTATCTTTATTACAAGGAAAACACTGAAACAATAAGTTACTGACTTTTGCTTGCACATTCCAAACATGGAGATCCCGAGTTCCTTCTTAGAAGAGCATGTAGATGTTTTATTGTTAAACAATTAGGCCAAAGCCACACTGAGGATTTTTGTATTTGGATCAAACTGACTTTAATGGAAAATGAACATCTAACTCTCATAACTGACTTAGAAAACCTCAGCAAGGCTGTACAAAAAGCCAGAACATTTTCTATTCTCTGTTTGAATCTAACCTGGTTAAGGCATTATAGAGAGCTGAGAACCCATTAAAAAAGATCAGAAATTGTGATGGAAGAAAGGATCTTTATGTCCTCCTCTCCCTGGTCCAAATGACTTTAGGGATAACTGAAACATCTGCTGTGGTAACTTTTGTATCAAAGCTTGTTTACATTAATAAAAAGGGAGTTACAGCTAATTTCACCTGCATCCAGAAAACCCTGCTTGAAATATTTGTGAAATGAAATGGGTAAATTAATATCTTTTGACTAATCATGGTAAACATACTCAACATAAGGTATAAACCTGAGCTGCTCACTGATGAGTGAGAAAATACAGAAGTATCTTCGCCTCTTGGCATAGGTTGATAATGAGGGGGATGGATGGGGACAGTAGATACAAAATAACTGCTACCTTGTAACCAGAAATAACGGTTATTACTAGGTTTAGCAAAAATCAAACATAAGTAGATCCAACAGAACTCGAGCTTTTCAAGAAAAAAAACAGTATTAACATCATATCTCTATACATTAGTCCGTTAATAAATGTTTGAGATAACAGCGTTAAGAAACAAGGTATTTAAAGCCTAAATTATCCTGCTGGCCTCACCCCTGACCATACAAATTTTGTGGTAAAGCAACTTCACTTGAAATGACATTCGGGGGTGGGGAGGTGGCTGCGTATGTGCCTCTTAAAAACACGGAAGGGCAGCAGCAGTACTGTCATCTGGAAAGCACTACTCTGGGTGCTTATTTACCGTTCAAGATGAAAGAAAATATTTTTCCTTGCAAAATATTTCTGATTTTCCTAAGAGTTAAAGTAAAAATGGAGAAAAAAGGTTTTATCTGTCCCCAGGATTACCCTGCTGATCCCTCTCACCTGTATTGATGTTTTCCTCCTGTACCAAAATCAGGTGCAGTCGTTCATTCATTCACTCACATTTTGGTGAGTGCTTTTAGATTCACAAATTCAAGATGCTACACTGTTGCAATAACTCATCATCTTTCTGGCACTGTCTGAATTTAGTTCCTGGGTTTTATTGTCATTTCCCCTACTCCAGAAACCACTAATCCCAATTTGATTCAGAGGCCCCTCATCATTCAAATGTTTAAAATCCACTTGATAAAGCCTAGAGATGAAGATAACATATCTCCATTAGCCTCAGGCATAGGATTCCTGCATCCAGTTTTTAGAAGTTATGGAGATAGGTCTTTGTTATGCATTGAAAAAAATACATATATATATATATATACATATGTCTCATTTGTGTCAATGGATTTGTATCAGAAAGTCTCTCACTGACTAGCCAACATCTGGAGTTATGCTAAGACTCAAACAAACAAACAAACAAACAAACAAATACTGTCTTTCCCCTTTTACTCTTTGCCTAACTAGGAGGGAAAGTTTGAGGGGAAAAAAAAAAAACAAACCAACAAAACCAAAACTAAAGGCAAGCTGGATTTACAAACAGAATACAGTGCCAGGTGAGAAAGAGGTGAGTAGGCACTGTCTATAAGCTGGATAATTCACCTAGTCCAAATCAGCTGCTTTGTGTGGTCTCCACCCCAGCTAACCTCCTCACTACATGTTTGTCTGGGCTGACAAGTAGATGTGTTTGCCAACCTGTCCTGCTGCAAAGCATACGGGAAAGGGAAAAGGAAGTTTTTTGTCCAAGCCAAAGTACTAGGCTATCCAGGGCTGGATTCCTGCTGTTTTATCAATTATCCACAGGCTCATAAATACGCATGTCCCTCAAAATTCAATACAGATTTTAATTTCTGACATGACACTAAATTATCCTGCTTCCAGAGCATGCCTCCAGCCCAGTAGCTCAACTACACTTCTGCAGAGCAAAACTTTCTACCATCTCTCCAAACTTAAGCACAGGCCAGACTCTTTCCTCCATCACATCAGTCTATCTACAGTGTTCTGGGTCAACACTAGTATGCTAAAAATCACAGTGAGGTTCATCTCATGTTCTCTGTGCATAATAATGCTCTCTGCTAAAAAATAATGATAATGGATTGAATTTGAACCATTAATCTTCAAAAGAGAAGTTGGTTTCACTGAGGGCAGAAAGCAAATTCTCTCATCTCTCTCATAGGCTGTGCTTTTACACTACCTATTAACTTCTGCAGTCTTTTGGTTGCCAGAAATATCACAATACAAGTATCCACACAACTGGAAAGATAAGACAATCCCTTCCTTTCAGTCATAGATCCTGGAGCATTCCCCCCTCCAGACACCATCTCATTAAGGTGGATGGACAATGTATATTTTTCTCCTAACTTTTTACCTTCCACTGTAATTCTCCCTCAGAAGCATGTGCTTGTCACTGAAAACTTCATGGTTCTCTTACTGTTTCATTTGGGAGACCTCACCTTAGCTGCACATTCACCAACTTCCTTGTTGGTTTCTTCAACTCATAGATAACTTTCTCACAGGGAGAGAACTCAGTGGTAAACAGAGCCAGAATTAGATTGGAATCACAGTCAAATCTTATGCGATACTGCAAAGCACAATCTGACATCTCTCTTGGTGTTTCACTAAACACAAATGTAAACATCAGAACAACAGCCAAGCACGGGAATACACCACCAGCAACTCAAATAGCTGCTACCAGGGACTGTCTATGGCAGACTAAAAGCCTCAATTCACAAGCAAACCATGAATCTGCCACCATTTACCCCCTTTCTAGGGCCTAATAGGCCCCAAGCCACAGTGAAAGCAGCATCCACAAAATCTAGGTCTCACATCCATAGACAGCTTAGATGCAGCAGCACAACCAGAGGGTATGAGACAAAGTTCATTACAGCCCAGATGCTGGGTTTGGAGTACTTTGAGAGGGAAGCTAAGGACTAGAAGGAGAATGGAGAAAAGCTGCACACCAAGAAAAGAAAGAGAAAACAATTTCAAACAGTTTCCTGGGAGCTAACAGGCAAGTTTGTCTGAAGCACAGGGGTTTAGATGAACCTTTCCCGGGCAGGTGGGGCTCGTTAGCCCTTAAAGGCAACCCACCTACGTCCTAAGGACCTCGCTGCCACCGTCCAAGCTCGCTTGGCCCCGGCAGATGAACCTTAGGATTAAAGGGTGGGCTCAGTTCCGCGCACACTGTGTCTCACCTAAAAAAATCCAATGCGCAGGCTGGAAGGTGGAAAGACCTTCCCCGGATCTTCGCTCGCGAAGACTGGCCATTATTATTATTATTAGATGAACCTTTACTCGTAGCTAAAATGTCAGGACTCTGAGGGCCCTTGCCTCTTCTGAATTTATTTTTTTCTAGAGTTACCTGTGTTGTCTAAGTTACGTATCCACGGGAAAAGTAGAGCAGGCCAGCGAAGATTATCCTCAACTCACCTTGGCACCAGATGAGAAGGTAGCTCTGCCACCTGGCAATGTCCATCCCACTTTGCTTCCCAGGCCTGAGGACATCTCTGGAGAGAAAGACCAGTCCCTCTGCCAGCTGCTCTACAACTACAACAGCCAAGAGCCTCAAATAGTGCTGCTCAAGGTGTTGCTTCAGAGGATAACAAAGCACTGAGCCAGTCAGCAGGACACCTTTCTGCACCAATCCTTAGCACTGGGGTGGGCAGAGCTGAAGTACAGCACCTGTGAAAGGGGGGAGGGAGGCTTAGAAGATACCCTGAGGTCGGGTAATGCCAAAACCAGACAATCAGCATTGTGTCATTAAAGCCAATGAGTGGCACCTGGGCTCTTAGAAAAGACAGGTGCTTAGGAGACAGCATTGAGCTCCCTGTGCTTGACCTTGTTTTTCCCTGCATTACAATTAAATAATTCCAGATATTTACTCATTTCCACAAGAGAAATGGTGGTACATACAGCCATAAAACACTAACAGAAATATGTACACTAACCTAAAGCTACATGAATTGTATTGATGAGAACTGAATGCTGTTTTAATAGTTTTGAAGATTGCTAAGTAAGTAATCTTTACAAATGGCATTCAGGGAGGTGCAGATGATTTTATGCCTCTTCTTTACTATCCTTTTCCTGCATTTCCTACCGTGATCTCACCTGTCTTTCAAATCAGTAATTTCTTATGCAGTCTGAGTGGCACAGGGGATATTCTGCTCAAAGATTAGTTAATGATATAGCAGGCAGTAAAATGCAAGCTGTGGTATGGAATTGCTGCCCAATTTGCAACTTAACAGAGATAATAATCAGATCTTACTGATTACTTGGTAAGCTTTTGCATTTTGCTGATCTGCCATATTTTCAAAACAGTATTCCCAGCTCATAAAGCTCATTTGAACAGCACTGGCTAAGAGGATCTTGTGAGCCTAGGGCCAGGATTAAGATATGAGGCAAACTGGAAACTTCAATCATTACAATCCTGTAGCACAAACGAAAATCACTTTCACACACAGCAGGTCAATATGCTACATTTCTCTTCAGCATGTTGTGCCCACATAGAAAGAAACATGACTTTAGATTCTTTCCAGTGACCTCAAGTGATAAGCGTTTTCATCAGGACAAAGGATCAAAATCATTAGAACTCATCATTCATTTCACCCCATATTGCAAAAGATATTTTTATTTCCTCAAGTAGTAACAATGTTGAAAGCAAAAATGTTAAGAGACACATCCATCTCCTGACTTGAAGGACTTCCCAGAAAAGTGACCAGAGTCTGTGTTTGGAACATTTGCTCCTCACTGAAGAAAGGCTGCAAGATCTTCCAGGCCAGCTCTCCTGAAGTCTTTGGTCTCTGCCCTAATACTTGGAATAGCAGGCTGAGCAGAGTGTTTTGCACGGTGCTGGTCACTTAGCATTTGTCCCCTATGATTATAACTGGATGTCCCATGAAGACAACTAATCTTTTTCTCAAGGGGAAAAAATGCAAACCAGTAACTCAGTGTGACAACCCCTTCAAAATGATGAAGTGAATAATGGTTTAAAACTTTACACAGCAACTGTTTCTAATAACATGGAAGGTTAGAGAATAATGTTAAAAGTTTCAACTCAAAGACCTGGTTTCCTGTGTTGGCCCCAGTCCTAACACTAAATGTTAACACAACAAGCATTTTTACATCTTCATTTTAAAGAGAAATTAGGAGGCAGATACACTCCAATTGCAACAACATCCTGTTCCTTTGTGTGTGAACATATACAGGGTGCATTTCCGACAGAAACTCACTGTGCTTTCACTGTGTCCTTTAGAATTTCTCCATTTGCCCAAATTCATTGAAGTCTCAACCACACAGCTGACAGATTTTTCAGCATACAGTCACAGCTCAAACAAACATGTCTTCAAAGAATAGTGGGAGATGGCATTAAAAATGAAAACCTACTCTTGTTCTATGTTCCTCAACCTAACAAGCACATCTCCAAGGCCAGAAGCTCACAGTAGAATGTATCAAAAGCACTGGGCTGTATGACTTACACCATTCATTTACCTCAACAGTTCTAACTATCTAACTATCTGAGAATATACTCCAGGTGGAGAACAAGTCACGTTACCCTAAACATGTTCACTGTGGATTAAGGTGATGCAGTCCCAATTAGGTTGGCCAGCAATTCAAAGCTGCAACCTCAACTGATGTAACTCATTGCAACTCGATCACCTCTGTCTATAATCTTCAGCTCTCTGCAACTAAACTGCCCTAAGTGCAAACTCTGGTTGACAGTGACAGCCCCAAATAGAAAGGCACACCCAAACAAGAGGGTGGTTTGGCCATGAAGAGTTAATGTACTAGCTGATCCCTATCCCTACATTTTTTAGTAGTATTGACTTCAGAAAGTTCAATTGCTATATGCAGAATACATCTTCCAGGCTCAGTCCCCAGCAAATAAAAAGTTTCTAACAAAATCTGACAGCTTTTTAAAGTCTATACGAACATAAAAAGGTTTTAAATCTGAAACTCTGTAATTCGAGCATCCCCATCGCTCAAATCAGTCTCTAGACTGTATTTCTGCATATACAAACATCAAGGACCAGGAAAACAGTAGCTACA
This sequence comes from Myiozetetes cayanensis, assembly GCF_022539395.1. Taxonomy (NCBI): domain Eukaryota; kingdom Metazoa; phylum Chordata; class Aves; order Passeriformes; family Tyrannidae; genus Myiozetetes; species Myiozetetes cayanensis. The sequence goes on from NW_026087853.1 coordinate 51,307,760, forward strand.
GAGGGAGGGGAATCTTCACCGTGGTCCCTCTCTACCAGGGCAGAGCTCTAGAGCAGCACAGGGAGACCAGGATTTCCAGAGTCTGCACAGCACCTCATAGGTGGGCAGGACTTCTCTTCCATGACATTTAAGTTGACACATCTCACCAGCACAAGGCATTTCTACATGACCAAAAGAAACATACAGGAAAAGATTTTGCAGTCCAATGAAGGGTAAAAACTCTCAGCTGCTGTGTGTACAACCAAAAAGCATATCCAAAACTCTTCCCAAAAAGGGGAATTTCAGGTCTTGTAGGGTGTGACTCTCCAAGGCTTGGCAAAGCCACTTATAACCTCACCAAAGTTCAATATGACTAGGAGTGTTTACAAGCACAAGAACCAGGCCAAATTCAGAATGTAAATATTTGGATTCAGTTCCCCAAACTTGCCTCTATCTGCACTGCCAACTAAATCCCAACTGCAGACCAAAGAATCTGAAAAGCAACAGTTGCATACACTTTATAGCACACAGACAAAACTAACACACATGGCATTCAACACTGGAAAGGAAAAAAAAAATCCTAATTCATGATCGAAACTGATTTTATGTTAAACAAGACATCAATGAAGTCTGGACCAAAACTCAACTCCGTTATCATTTGTTACATTTTAAAAGCCTGATCAGTCCAGATGTTGGCCCTTTGGCCTCAGGAGAGTGGGTTACATTAGCCATAGTTAGATTACTCAAAACCCCGTGGATAACATGATGGCTCCAGCACACAGTGGTAACTTTGCCCCAAACCATATTCTCTTAAGCCATCCAAAGCGAGTACTTCCATTTTTCAGGCAGATGCATTGCCTCAGTCCCATATTCAGAATTGATTTAGGATCACAAATCACCCAGAGTTGTCAACACCCATGCTTTTTTCTTTTCTTCTAAGTTTTATTCCAGTTCTTTTTGGTATAGGTAAGGATGGCAACCATTCAAGAGACTTTTGACCTCACACAAACACCGATTCCAAGGGATACACCATATTTTCAGCTCCCAGTTCCCAGACCTCCTCTGAAAGTGTTAAATGCCTTTCAGTCCTACATCTCCATTGCAGTCACTCTCTGGAGGGAATCAGAAAGGCAAGGGTCACATCAAGACCAAGCTTTTTTTTTTTTTTTTTTTTTTTAATGATAAGTATTTGGGCCTCCTCACTCCCACTACTGTAAACTAACAAAAAAATCCACCCTTTCACTCTTCAGTTAAGTGGGAAAAGCACAAATCTGGTTCTTTCGCTTTACTCAACTGTGGGAAACTTGGTTTTGCTTTCCAGTTAAAAGCAGGCTCTTCAGCGCACTTCACACTGACCTCTTCACAAGGGGCTAGTACCATTTCTTTAAATGCCCCTACACTAAAAATAGTCCTGCTTCCTAAACATGAGTGTTTTGCTGTTCCAGGCATTCTGAGATCCTGCATACCACTTTATTTTCTTTTTTTTAAACTGGCAACATTTATTTAACCAGCAATTAAAAAAAGGAGGCCCAGCCGCCCCAGTGATTCTTCCCAGAGGGTCTTAGATGTTTATGAAACACAATGAAAACAATAAAGTGGATAAAATCATGCTATTCCATCAAGTCCTTGGCAAGACTTCCCAACCAAGAATAAATTGGCATGGTATGTTACAGTCAACAGATTACACAATGGTTTACAGGGTCACCAATAATAAGGGGTCACACGCTCCTTAAAGAGCTCCAGTATATGTTAAGCCACTTGCTTAAAGGGAGAGAGCAATGGTTGGTCCTGAGCTCCTTGGAGCACATTCTGGCAGCCACAGCACAGACATGCTGCGGGGGTAGGAGAGGACAGAAGGCAACACTCCTCCACCCCTGAGCCAGGAAGGGCAGTGACTGCACTGTGCAAGCTGGCTGAGGGAGTTTAGCACCCTGAAGGGAGTAGCAAAAAGCCAAGCTAGGCAGGGCTCTCCTATTTCTGCATAGGAGAGGAGAACACATGCGACAGACTTTTAGGAACAGGACAGTCTCCATGTCCCAGTGAGGCCCAGCACCACCATCCCTATCACCTCTTCCTAAGAAGTCCCACTTCTCACTCCATGATCTCAGAGGAAACTGATTCCACTCCAGAAGCAAGATTTCATCACTTCCATGTCAGTCTAACCACTCTTAGTTCTTAGCAGTTGCTCTTAGACTGTAGCTAACTTTAAAAGGTGCTTGACTATACTCTTAGGTAACTTGTTGAAGTCATCACAATTGCTTAAATGTGTTGTTTCCCTTTAAATTACTGATCTTACAGCAAGAGGGAAATGAATGGTCAAACCCTTACATCTTACTGTCAACCTGGTTACAGATTTCTACTGTGTCACCTGCATAACCTGCATCACCACAATGAAAGTTAAATTTTGATGTTCCTAAAACCCACATGACTTTCTCAAATCTCTCCTTAAATGATACTCCGACCTTGTTCTGTTAACTTACCCTTCCACTACATGGAATATTTTCATCTACTAACTATAAATTAATCATGTATAAACAAAACATTATCAAGTCTTAATGGCAAATCAGCCTCACTTCAATTCAACTTATCATCAAATATCAGACTACAACTAATGGTTTCATCCTTCATCTTCCACAGGTTTTGATCACTCTAGATGGTTTTTATTGGATTATTCACTATACAGCTGAAGTTAAACTCAGTATAAAAATGAAAGAAAACCTATTCCCCAAATTCAGTACGACAGTAGAATAAGGGTGTAGAAAACACTACTACTAACATACTCCATGTAATAATACTATGCATCCGGTTTCATTTAGCTTGACTACTAAATTCAAAGTCCATTTGAGAGATAAAACACAAGTAAACACAAGAAGGCTCCTACTCATGTGTAGCCACTACTCTTTGATTGCAGTGACCTTAGTAATGCAAACGTTTGGTACCAAGCCAAGAGCAGTACATCTGATTTTCCCACCAAGTGAACTGCTGAAGCAGCTCCCTTAGCTCTTCGGCCAAGTCCGTCTTGGGATCCTAAAGTCTTCCGCCGGAGTCCAGGTGGCTCCTCTACTCTTTCCAACACGCACGCAAACACTGCAGCCGGCTGGACAGACGCTGCGAGCGGGCATTGGAAGGCAAAAGCGGTGCCGCAGCTCCCCGCCTGTCCCCAGAGCAGAGCCCCGCGCTCGGCGCGCCGGCTCTCCAGGCGGGTTGGAGTTACCCCAATCCCACCGAGGTGGTCTCCCGGGCTCTGTCCCTCCGCGGTGCCTCTGCCCACGCCACCCACGCAAAAACCAGCGTCCCGCGGGCACGGCGGCAGCTCGGCGCTCCCCAGCGCGGGAGCACCGACCCCGCGCCCGTCTGCCCTCCCCCCGGACAGGGCAGGGCAGGGCAGGGTTCCCGCAAGGAGAGCGGGGCCAGCCCGCACCGGCACAGACTCCGGCGGCTCCGCTGCCCCGGGGCGGTCCAGGGGACCCTCGGTTCCCGGGGAGCCCCTGCCGCCGCCGCGCATCCCCGGCCCGCCCCGCTGGCGGGAGGCGGGCGGCTCTCGGCGTGCAGGGACGACGACCAGGACCACGACCGATCGCTTCTCTCCCGCTTCCCTGCCCGGGTCCATCCCCCCCACCCCAGAAGTGACCACCGCCCGGCAGCGCGGCTCCCTGGCCCTTACCGAGGCGCGCAGGGATGCGCTCCCTCCGCCGGCCGCCTCCAGCCCCCGTTCCGCAGCCCTGGCGATTGTAGCTTTTTTGGAGAAGCTGGGAAGAGGGAAAGAAAGGGGGGGAGGGAAGGGGGAGGGAAGGGACTGAGATCGAGGGAGAGAAGTATGCAAAGGCAGGAAGTGGAGACGGCCACGGCCAGTGCGGGAGATTAATGGGAACCAGTCACCCGGCAGCCAACAAAGAAACCTGCTCCCACGGCGCGGCGCAGCCCAGCCGGGCTGCCCCGGGCGCACCAGATGCCGCTCCCGCCGGCAGCGCTCGGTCCCGGTCCCGGCCCAGCGGAGGGGTGGGCGCCCACCCCCCCGGGCCCCAAACCCGGGTCCTGGCCAGGCGGGAGGGAGGAAGGGGAGCAGCACGGTGGGACCCGGCCAGTCCGCGGGGAGACGCGATGGGCGGAGGAGGGGAGGACTGAGCCCCTCGCCCGACAGCCTTCCTCCTCCCTTTAGCCCGGAGGGGCGACACCATTTATTTTTTATTTAAAACACTCCGAGCGCTGCGCTCCTCTCGGCGCGGAGCCGCTCGCGGGGCAGAACGGAAGGAAGGACGAGAGCGGGCGGCCCTTCCTGCGCCAGGCGCGGGGCAGATGGATCCCATCAGGGCGCCGGGAGCGGGAGAGCCCCCGGGGCCTTTCCCGAGCTCCGCGGGGTAGCTCGAAGCGACAGCACCTGTGGAGAACGAGTGGGGAAGAGGGAGCCAGCGGCTTGCCTCTGGACTTCATTCCGGATACCTCGGTTCAGATCCAGCCTGCTGGGAGCAGCTCCTGGCAGCAATTTGGAAAGCTCTGCTCCCTCGGGAGCGCAGCCCGCGGTGTCCCGTTGGCACACCGGGACACAGGGCATTGCACGTACCAGGGGGTGAAGAAGGTCTGTGTGTGGTACAAGCAATAAAGCACATACTCCACGCAGGCCACCAACAGCATTGCGCGGGCCACCTCCCTGGCACCCGTGTGGCTTCTGATGGTTTGGCAGATGAGAAACCTGCACAAAATATAAATTGTGCAGGTCTGATATATAAAGTATGTAAAATTGACTGATATAAAAAAGTATACTGAAGAGGCAGGATACTGGCTGTTAGCAGGACCATGAGTATTGTAAAATACTAAGATCGCTCCTAGATCTTGAAGTATTATGTAGGCATTTATAAAACAAGTCACTTCACAATATATTAACCAAATGATACTAGGTACAAAAGGAGAAAAAAAAAAAAAAAAAGAAGTGACACGTACTCTGCAACTGGAAGTACAGATTCCAGCACTACACATTTCTTGAACTTTAAGCACTTGCTGACTTTCTTTCCAGTGTCTGAAATGGAAGCAAAATGGTGTTCCGTGTTAGGCATATGCTTTTGAGGTTTCTTACACAAGGATACTTCTCTGAACACAGAACCAAGTGCTCAGGATAAAAACTATTCTTGGCTTTTGACACCTCATCAGCAAAATAAAATATATTGTCTTGAGATACTCTGATCCATCATCCCACACAACAAGGAATCTGGTGTCGATGCTCAGCATTTCACAAGCCTCCATTATATTTCAAAAGAGTGAATGTACAGGAAATAAGGATAGCTCTCATCTGGATTCTGATGTAAATGTGTGTTTCAAAGCAAAAGCTATTTCAGCTGTCAGCCTTCTTGAGACAGATGTATTTACTCAGCTGCAAAAGCTGTGTCATCGAACATCAAAAAATGGTGGGAGTTTAAATTTCAACACACAGGGAATAATTCACCTCCTGAACAAGCTACTGAGCAAGCTACAAGTACCTGGCAGGAGTAGCAAACGAATGGTTCTCTCCCTGTTACGAAAAGGACATAGGAGGGCCTTTCCAAGTATATTTCACAAGTGCAGCCAGACAGCAACACCACCCACCTTTCCAGGAGACCATTGCTAACAAGGAAGGATGCAAAGAAAGATGTTCAGCTTCCAATTAATCAGGAAGCAGTCTATTCCAGCTGCTTCTCCAGCCCATCAAGCATGCTAACATTGCTTTTATCAAATATTATTTTTCTCCGCTGTTTATGCTTCATTCAGTTCCCCCTACCTCAAGTACTCCAGCAACTGCCTAAACTTTCTTGTGAGTACAGGAGACCAATCTTAAGCTGTATCTGAACACTGAGCTGGGGTTTGAATGTGTTTTAATGAACAAGCAACCTGCAAAGGGCTTGTTTATTACAGCGACCTGGCTGCTGCTCTTGGTTAAGCAACTGGAAGATGATAATAAAAGGTGAACTACGAGGGGATTATTCTTCCAGTTTGCCAAAGAGATTACAGCTAGCAAAGCTCTTGATGAGAATGGAAGACTTGCAGAATCGGGGCCTCCATGTTAACCTTGGTCATACGGCACTTAAAGAAAGTTTCTGGGCTTATTTTGCCTTTCCCATCATCACCTCAGGGCACACGGGGTTAGCGAGGCCTCGGGGTGGCTCTGACTCACACGGAGCCGCTTCCCAAGCCCATCTGGCGACTCCAAGCGGTGACCGCGGCCTCGCCGGAGAACCCTGCCGGGACAGACCCAGGTGCCGGGGAGAGGAGCGGACCGGCTGGTTCGGCAGCCCCTGCTCGCAGGGGGCCGAAACGCCGCGCGGTTTCTGTCACCGACCCAGGTGAGCGGGTTTTCCCTCGGGGAGCGGATGCAGGTGCTGCGCCCTCTCGCCCGCACCCCCCTCGCCCAGCCGGACATCGCCGCCTCCGCCATCGCCACCCTGCGCCTCGCAGGTCTAAAACGAAAACCCGCATCAGGCGGGCAGCCCCGCTCCGCTCCGCAGGGACCGCGGGGTGGAGGCCGAGCCGGAGCTCCCCGCACCGAGGCTGGCCGGGGCCGTGTCCCTCAGGATCTTGGATCCTTCCAGGCGCTCGCAGCCGGGGCGGGGCGGGGCCGCAGCGCCCCCTATCGGCGGGGAGGGGGCGTGGTCCCGCAGGGTGGGGCGGGCAGGGCGGGGCGGGGCGAGCGTGCGCGTGCGCAGGCGGCGTTGGCGGCGCGATGGAGGTGGCGCGCGCGGGGCGCACGGCCGGTCTGGCGCGCGATGTGCTGGAGCGCGCGCGCCGGCGCGCGGGGACCCCGGGCCCGGCCCCGGGACCGGTCAGTGACACCGCGGCCCGCTCCGCACTCACGGCTGAGGGGCCGCGCACCGGCGAGCCCTAACCAGCCTCCCAACACGCGCTTGGTCACTGCCTAACACACCCCCGCCCCGCGTTTTAGCTTCTTTTGGAGGCCGCGGGACAGCGCTGGGCCCCCCGGGGCCGTGCCACCCCAGGGGCAGCACGGAGCGCTTGCTGTTTGACCCCTTCGTGCCTCTAAGCAACGAGCACAGCGCTGGGTTACAGACAGTGTCTTTAATTGCAGGAGGAAGAATCCGAGCGTCTCAGTGCAGCCTTCGATTCGATCGTGAAGCTGATGGGTAAAGCCTCAAGGGAATGCGAGGTGAGGTTTCGCCCCCAGACCCGTGCAAAGGGGAATGTTCATGATGCGCCCGGCAGGCACCACTTTTACTGAGAAAATTAGACCTCGGTTTTGCTCATTGCATGGAGGGAGTTCAGCCAGTGAGCCTCTGATGCGGGCCCAGATGAAGACATTTGCGGCATTCACCATCATGCGGTAGCAGGGTACACGGCGGGTTTCAGCGGTGTTATCGCACCTGAGCTGATAAACACCACTGTCAGCATTTCCCACAGACAGCACCGGTAGCCTGGTACAGATTTTAGCAGAGGGTTTCTCCACTTCTTGATGGAAAGGCAATACTGTCCGAGAGGCAGAAATGTCAGGTGACATCAGAATTACATTGTGTCAGCCCATGCGCAGGTTTTTGTGTCACAATGTATGGAGTGTTTTCAGTGCTCCAAAGTATCTCTGCTGTGGAGTGGCTTTATGACATAGTAACTTTGTTTCCATCAAGCCAACGTGAACCACTCATGCTGGCTGAGTGTGTTCCAGGTGGTGGAAGTAAAGGGAAGTTTGAATCTCGAGCAAAGAGATTGTTTTACGTCATGCTTTTCCTCTGAATTTAGAGTTAACCTCCCCGGTATTGTGATTTAACCCACCAGCAACTAAGTACCAAACAGCTCATTCCCTTCCCTGGCCCCCTACCCTGGTGGGATGGGAGGAGAATCAGGAGAAAATAAAACTCGTGGGTTGAGAGAAGAACAGTTTAATAATTGAAACAAAGTAAAATATAATAACAGTAATTATAATAGCAATAATAATTGTAATGAAAAAGAGACAAAACCCAAGAACAAGGGATGCACAATACAGTTGCTCACCACCAATGCCCAGCCAGTCCCCAGACAGCGGTCAGCCCCCCCAGCCAACTCTCCCAGTTTATACTGAGCATGACAGTCCATGGCATGGAATATCCTTTTGGCAAGTTTGGGTCAGCTGTCCTGGCTATGCTCCCTCCCATCTTTTTGTGCACCTTCCTGCTGGCAGAGCATGAGACACTGAAAAGTCCTTGACTTAGGGTAAGCACCATTTGACAACCAAAACATCAGTTTGTTATCAACATTATACTTGTAACAAATCCAAAATACAGCACTGTACCAGCTACTAGGAAGAAAACTAACTCCATTCCCAGATGAAACCGGGTCAAACTCGATCTGGGATGTTGCCACTGGATGAGGATCTGGGCTCAGTTCTGAGCAGCACCATATCTTTGTGATAAGTAGAAATGGAGGGGTATGGCTTACAGATGCACAGCTCCGCTGCTTTCACGCTGGCTTTGGCTGCCAGGTGTCATTGCTCCATGGGGTGGATGGACCAGAAGCCCAACCTCTGCCAGCTCATCCTTGTGAACAAAGCCCTGCAGCCCAACTGCTGCGCTGAAGTCTCTGTGAACTCCAGCGCAGTTCACACCGGCTGTGCCCCTCGGGAGCTGGTATAACGCAGCAGGGAGATCGCTGTCTGCAGAGTCAACAACACAGGCTAAGTCTGCAATTACATTAGAGAAAACAGTAGTTCATCACACCAAATGATTAGATCTTAAGCAACTCCTCTATCATTTGAAAGCACTACACACACAGTAACCAGTTAATCCTGAAAACAACTCAGGCAGAATAGAGTTTTACACAAGATGAAACAAAAATACAAGTGTATAGAGATCCATCCTCAGCAGTAGACTTGGCAGTGCTAAGTTTAGGGTTGGACTGTATGATCTTAAGGGTGTTTTCCAATCTATATTATTCTATGGGTCTATCTTATGGCCTGTTAACAGCAACAGAGTTGGAAAAGCAGTGAATGATTTCCACACTTATGTATCAGCCAACACAGTACTGCTTCAGTCATTTCTGTAGAGAAGAACAGTCATAAAAGTGGGGAATTGTCAGACCTATAAGTTCACGGATAAAGTTTAAAAAGCACAAATAAAAATCCCCACCTGAACATAACCATTTGGGCACTTAAATACAAACAATTAAAATTGGGATTTAAGATGAGTTGTTTGGGGACCCAAGTTTACCCCTCATTACTCACCAGAAGTTTGATTTAATTTCTTTGCTCTGTGCCATCATGTAAAAGAATCCAGCTCACCTCCTGTGATACAGAGATATGCTGCAAAGGATTATGCAATAGGCCAGAGCATTTGATGCGTTTTGGGACGTGGCTCTACAGAAAGCACAGCACAAGCAACCAGATCTGTTGATTTGTGCATAAGCTCGAGGAATAAAGCATAGCAGTAGATCTGGAAATAATAATTACAACTGGCCTTATTTTTGTTATGTTTAGTCCTGACAGTGCGGGTCAAGGAAAACATAAGTGAAATAAAGTAGATATTTTGGAACTTTTTGGTCCCTGTGATCAAAAAGTTAACCCTGGGAGGAGTTCTTTGGTGACAACAGATGGCAGCAGAGCTGTACTCTAATATTTAATTTGCAGTGGGGAAGGTTCCAGCACCTTTGCAGCTGAACCAGAAGAGGGCTGCTATGGACTTAAATACAGTTCTCAAAACTGCTGTGCTACTGGTGCCAGCCTTGAAGACACTTTAGGTTCTTTACTGACTCAGTTTTAACATGTTCTGCTTTTAGAGTGCTGCTCCTGCATGTGCCCTGCAGAACCAATCTTCACTGGCTAGGTTGCAAAGCACCCAGCTTGCATATATGTCCTGTTAAGGACCCATAAATTGTGCCTTCCTCCACCAGAGCTTTTCTTAAAGAGCCTGATCAGGAAGGTATTTCCAGAGTATTCCTTCTGACATTTTCATGAGTTCAGTTCTGAGGTGCCAGAGTCCCTCCCTACGTCCTGGGTCAGGAGACAGGCTTCTAAAATCAGGGCTGACAGTCTTGTACCATAAGGCAGGTGTCCTGTGGACATCCAGGCATTGTTCTCATCCTCACAAGAGAACAAACCAGCCAATTAATACAGGAAGTCAGTCGCTGTGCGGTTCCACTTCCAACTGTAAATCTGCAGTAGCTGTGAGTATGGCCTCTGATGCCTCCCCATATAATACTCTGTTTCTGTTGTTGTGCAGAAGTACTATAGCTTCGTGGGAGCCCCGAGGTGCAAAGAGCATGAAATTAAACACATCTGCAAATACCACGGCAGGCAAGCAGAGGAAAGAGACGTGGAAGAAGAGGTAAGTAGGTACTTTCAGTTTTGATTTAAGGTTATTCCTTCCCTTGCAATGGGATAATTGTTATCCATCCGTCTCTGACAATGTACGTAGGTTGACAGTATGGACTTAGGAACATATGGACTGACCTAAGCCTTCTGTTGGGGGGTGGAGATAGTAACTTCTGGTGGCACCAAGCAGTGTCATATCAGTCCTTTCATGGACGGGAAAATTTCCTGCTCGTGACACATCACCTCACTTGGGCTGGAGGTGTTGTATCATTAGAAAACTATCTTTTTCTTTCCAGAGGACTGAAGCTTCCAGAGCACCCAGTCGAGCTCAAGCTTGCCAGCAACGTGTAAGTTTATAGAATACTTTGTTTTTAAATGGAGGTATTTGATAGCATTTCTTTATCATCGTTTTGCATCAAGCTGGTTAAAAACTGTGACAAATGTGGAGACTTTGATGACACAGAAGATTAACGAGTAGTGCATTCCCAATCCTTATGTACATATAGGCAGTAAAATGGGCACATAGAGAGTTGCACAGTTCATTAGAAGCCAGATTGTGGCATTCTGGCACATAACCAGTGAAGAGTCTGTACCAGTTAGACTGGTACAGAACATGAAACACTGATAAAGCTCTAGGCTTTTGTGAATTACATCAGCAGCAGTAAGGCAGCACTTCTCCAGTCTCACCTCACTTGTGATCCTTGAGGAAAAGTGTGCAGCAAGGCACACAGCAGTTGCTTAGCCACTTACTCTTGGCCCTCACACAGGCTCTCTGAAGACTCCTGTTCCTCCAGGAGAAGAAATCTGGTTTTATTTTTAAGAGCCTAACACCTCACCAAATCAATTTCAGGAACTGCTAAGCCACAACAGACGAGAAACACAAAATTTGTCCCACAGTACAAATTAGTGGGAGCACCCTTGTCATATGGACTGTTTTCCAGGTTTATGTTCAAAACTGTCTAGGTTGGTAACTTTCCGTTTTGTGAGACATAGATTATGGCACATTGATTACTTCCACAGATCAAGACATTATATTAAATACTTCAAGTATGGCACTTGTTAATTTTTGTACTGACAGGAACATTTCGCAGTTTTGTCCATGCTGATTTTGAAAAATCTTAGTAAGTTTATATAGCAGCTGAAATGTAATTTTTTTTAACCAAATTCAAGATTTTTATTTTTGTGGGAAATCTAGGATGACTAACCACTAATAAAACTTTTTTTTTTTTTTTACCTCCTAAAGACCAGACAAGCTTCCAAAGACTTGTATATCGAAGTTTCTCCTGGCATCTACTCTGTCACAGCGATCTCAGACGACATGGTGCAACAAACCCTCGTAGTAGATGTCAATGCAGGACAAAGTGTTGATGTAACTTTTGTTCTGTGATGTTTGTTGTTTCTTGACATCACAGGAATAAAATACGAGGCTCTTTTTACCGTGTGTAATGAACTATAAATAACCTTTTCTTCTTAGCACTTTAATAGCAGCTTCCTCTTTGGGACTCCATTTTTATGGTCTGTATATTTGTTTTCTACTTAATGCAATTATATGCAACCCACTTTGTACACTGATTTTATAAATATTTGTACATTGTGTGCCTTTTAAATCCAATTATGTGACTGTGTAATTCTAGATTCTTCTGCTTTAAACAATTAAAGATACAATCAGTGGAATAAAATACATAATCAAGCCTTTGTGATGACTGGTTCTTTTATATTATCCTCAGACAGAACCTTCACGTAGCATTGTGGAGTACAGAAAGCATGATCCATGTGGTATGAATATGGATGTACATTAGCTTCTGTAGGATGGCACTGATTTTAGAGCAGCTGGCTCACAATCCATTCTCTTTTCTGTACTTTTACTGTTCTAGTAAAGAAATAAAATGTAAAAGGAATTCACTACCTAGGACCCCAGCTCAGAAAGGTGCTTGAATATGTGTCAGATGTTCAGAGTAAAGGCACATAAAGTATTGACCCCTCAAGTCCTGTTTCTTTGCAGACCAGGCTCAACTCCAGTTAGCTGCCTTTTCTGAGGGTGGTGGGGTACCCTGAATTATCCTATTTCCTGCAGGGGAAAAGTACTGCTGAGCACCTGCAAACTGCAGCTTACAGCCAAGTTCACATGCTTTAGACATGAGCATTCCTGCTAACTAAACTCCCTGGATGCTTTACTTTCCTAAAGGATCAGGTTCCACGTTTAGAAATAGTGATGTGACCTATATAGATCTGTCATCTTTTTGTAGCTGATGTATTAAGGTTTCAGTAATTTTCATCAGAACATAAACCAGTGACTTGAATGCCGGGTCTCTAAGCATTTTGTTATTTGTTTCTACAGTAGCAGGTCTTTTACCCTCTGGCTACTTTGTCTTCTGCTTTAATCCTGAAAAATATACTTTCAGCTGTCAACTTGTATTGTTTCTGCATTCCTTCTGGCTTTCTACTAACAGAAATTGCTTTCCTGAATTCCTTTGACTCACTCCAGAGAACTGTAGACAAATTGGAGGTTTATTGGACTCTTGCTGTGCATCTATTCAGGCTTTTAGTGCTCATAGTAGTTCATCTGATCTCTCCAGAATTGAAAAGTCAAGTTTAAATAGTTAGGAATTTAATATCACACCTTGGAGTACAGAGTGAGAATGCTGAAGTTTGATGTGCGTGGAAATAAGAGTTTCTTGGTATTAAAACTACATAGTCATCCATAAAGATATTCTACTGAGACAGTACCTAAATCAGAACTTGATTTGCTTAATAAGTACAATGCTGATAGAGTATAAGCAGCTTACCTGAAATTTCAGTCCCTGAACTTCATCAGTTGTACATGTACTGAATTCTTGTTGATCGTGTTTGTCTCTTTGTTGCAAGCGAGCTCTGACATGGTCTGTAACATCAAGTTTGTCATCTCCCACGCAAGTCGCTTTACATTTATCATCTGACGCTCTTTTGTTTCTTCGTTTTTCTGATGCTGCAAAACCTTCTTCCTGGAGGACAGAAAACAAATCCCTTGGAAATCTAGGCTAAAAAAAGCATCAGTGTCTTTCTTTGTTAACTGCTGCTTTCCTGGCTGTACCTCTGCCTCACGTAGCTTTAACAATGGTATATTTTCTGTGCTAGTACAAACTTTACTGCTGAAAAAGAGAATTGTGCAGGAAGACCAAAGGATTTTCAGAAGCTGTTAGGCTTTGATTAAAAACTTTGCTACCTTAGGAGGATTTTTGTTGACTGCAGAGAGAGGACATCAGCCCCCCAGAGAGCACCTCTGGGAAGCCTACAGTCTAGCTCCACTTGTTTATTGCAAGTCACTTCTGATGCAGCGTGTATCACATGATAAAGCTGCCTCAGCTATCTCAAAGAGTAGCAATGTATCTTCTGGGTTTAAAATCACCAAGGGCTATTTTACAGGAATAAAAGTATGTCATGATACTCTGTATTACCACATTGTGCCCACTGCTGTGGTTCATGCTGCCCGTTTGGGGATAGAATTTAACAATTCTGGTTTCTCATTAGTTTTGCCACAAGGCAAATCATGTCACTTCACCGCACAGCTGTGACACTTGCTAACATACAGCATGTCTGCCTGAAGCTCCACACTAGCTTGTAAATGAATTAAAAAGGTGTGTAATTATGATTATTTAAATAATAAAGTAGAATAGAAAGTAGGAGCCATACAGTTAATAAGTTGGTAAGCATCTGCTTAAAATGAATGCATATAAGTATGAGAATACAAGACGTCTTCCAGTATATTCTCTGTTCAGTAAGACATGTCATTAACAGATTCATCTTCTCCTAAATGTGCACAGTTAGAATGTTCAAAGTTTTTTTTGCAGTCAGCTCACAGTAGCAAGAGCATGAAGGTACAGAGGAGCTAATATTTTATTTCTAATATATAATTTATTAATTGTAACCCAGATGCTCTTGTGCTGACGTTCTCTTTCATCTTCCAATTCTTCCTGTAAGATTTTTTCTTCCTGTTTTCTGTGCTTGCTTTTTTTAGCATTCATGTTCTGAATTTTTTTTCCAAGTTTTTCTAAAGCAGGAGGGGATCATGGCCAACAGAAACCAGGCCTAAAAACCAGGGTGTCGTCCTTGTTCCTAGCTGTGACACAGTTTGCTTACTCTGTATCCCCAGCTTTAGAGTAGGGATCTGCTGTTTAAACTGCTTGCTTCTTGCAAGGGAGTAAGAGAAGAAACTCAGCAAAAACTGCGTACTAAATAATCCACTTTTATCTTTCAGAGACAGAGATTGTGACAATCAGAATTTGACTGGCAGAGCTCAGCACCTTTACAGATTAGAGTCTTTCCTTGTGTTTTATTGCTGCTGACAGTCACATCTGTCCATTTCTAGGGCCACTCATGTAGGTCCCTACTTCCACAGGACTTCACTGAGTTGCTGTCAGTGGGCATTTGGCAGGTTTCTGAACTGAACTGGGCATTATTGAATGCTCACACGGTTACTGGCATAATCAGTTCTATTTTACCAATAGATTGGTAAAAATACCCTTCCTTAGGGTTTGGGAATTTTTGTTTCCTGTTAGTGAAGTTTCCTACCTATCAGAAAACAGGTGGATGGCCTTAGCAAAGCAGGTAAGTTAAAAACCATGTAGCTTTCTTCCCAGCTCCCAGACCATTAATGAGAATATCTTTTCCATTCAAACAAACCTCATGCTTACATAACTACACTATTAATAGAGATTACCTTACCCCCAATGATGGCTTGAAATCTTGGTCTCTTAAGATTTCTTTCATTGTGAGTTGCCCTCTGGGAGACAGCTCAATGGTTTCAAACATTGCACTCTGATTAGCTGGGGCCACACGGGATGTGTCCCCAGTGGAGACGGCTTTGGATTCCAGCTTGCCCTTTGTACATGTGCTGCTGCAACTGCCAAGTCCTGGGAAGGAGTAAAATTGTATGGAAGAGTAAAACCAGAACTGAAATGGAGAATCATTTGTTTCAGAAGAGAGAAAATGCAACTTAAGCCTGACAGGAATTTTTCCAGGTTATTCAGCATGGACTAGCTATGCAGGTTAACGAAATTAATTGTTGTGGTATTCTTCCATGAGATGAGGTGCTAAATGCCAGATGAGGCAGCAGAAACACTGGGGAGGGAGAAGTATTTTATCAGAGACTGACATGCAAATTTACAGTACTAATACCAATAACCTACAAGCAAAGTGAGTGCCCTGCCCAGAGCACATTTGGTTTTGTTGCCTCCTACTGCTCCTTCCCTGTGGGGGTGTTAAAAGGTACCTGGATTACTGGATTGTGACTTGTGGTGGCTTCTTTTCCAGTATTTCCACTGAGGTCTTGCAGAATCCTTTAGCTTGGGCTTTTCAAGACAGCCACAGCCTGCGTTAACAGCACTGTCCACCACAGTACTCCTAGTGGGGAATGCCTTCAGGTCCCACCCTGAATCAGAGGAGGCTGAAGATGTAGCCACAGATGCAGCTGCTTCTTGGTTTGTGCCTTCCAGTTCTAGAAGGTATGGAGAGGGCTCACTGCTGGACTCTGCCTCTTCAGATTTGTTCTGAAAGACCAGAGACCTGGGTGGAAGAGGCCACCAGGCACCAGCACGGGGGTGACAGCAGCAGGTGCACCTTACACACACTGACAAACAGCACATGCCACCACCACAGTGGCAGTGGAAACGTGGCCAGCAGGGTGAGCAGAGCAAGCAGTGCTTGGCAAGGCTGTGTCCAGCACAAACAGGAATCAGGGCTAGTTTAGGACTGCAGGGAAAAACACAAGAATTAGCATCTGGGCTTTCTCTGGGCTTCACCCTGCTGGTGAAGGGCATGTGGATCATCTCTACAATCCTCTCCCACAGGCCAGAAGGGATCCACAGAGCCACATTACGTGGGAGTTTCACTTTCTTATCATTCCAGAACTGGACTATAATTTCTTCATCTTCTGAGGCTGTTAAGAGAAAAAGTAAGCAGCCATAAGCAGCTGGCCTGCCTGGGCTGTGCACATACACAGATGAGGCTTTGCAGCCCTCTACTCTTTCTACTCCTGTCAAGCAGCAGGATCAACTATCACCCCTCTATAGCATCTGACCATAATGTTGTGGGGAGTGGAGTGGGCAGGTAGGGCACCATCACTAAAACAACAAGCCTGGCAGCATCTTTCCTCCCAGTTTGTCATCAGATGAACAAGAAAATGTTGACTGAGTAATCTTTGTTGTTACTGCCAAAGTTAGCAGCAATGCTCAGAGAAAAGTATTTTGGTAAGTCAGTGGAGCTTGACTGTCAAATGTGGGAAAAATGAATGAGCTGTTGAAATCTCCTACGTTTGGGTGATAAAATCACCCCCAGATGTACCATTTGTTACAAATGTGAGCATTAAGATCAGATTAATGCTTCCTGAAAGTTGCCTCATTTGTATCCCTTGCGAAAAGGCCACAGTCCTGCACATGGCAGACACAGCCCTGTCCCAGCAACACCCACAGACCCAGATGACATTTGTATGGGTCACAACTTCCTTAGGGTCAGACCGATGAGGTTTTATACACAGATATCCATCAGTAAGCCCCATCAGCTCCTGTAAGCTTTAAGCAACACTAAACTGTACTCTGTGCACTGTTATTCCTCTGGCAGTAGCAGTGACAAGAGTTTATCGTGACAAGGGTTTATCCTGGCAGTTTCAGATGTGTTCCAGAGCAAGATGAGAAGGGAGAGGACAACACCTTTCTTACCTCGTAAGGGGTCCCTTGTCTCAATGCCCGTGAGGATGGTTCCTGGGCCATACCTGGCCATATCTGGCTCCCATGGTGCCAGCACTTTGTCTCCAGGGAGTAAGGAGTGCTTCATCCCATTCACATACTCCAGAATGTCATCCTTTGCTGTTTTTTGCACACACACTGGATGCTTTCCACAATTCGCAAGTGGTTTGGCAAACTCTACCAGGAACATGCCCCTTTCGCTCTGTTACCAAGAACAAAATACCAGCTCCACTGGAAAACAGTCTATAATGTGTCAGGTCATGCAACCCTCAGCAGGAGGCCATCCTGTGCCTACGTGACTAGGCCAAACCCAGCCTGAACAGTAGTTAAATAGTGTGTGGTGTTAGCCCAGCGTTGAGATGGCCAGAAAAATCTTCAAGAGGCTCACTAGAAAGCAGGATAAGCAAAGCATATGCTAGTCACTGCCACTAGCATCTGTATTTCCTTTCCCAAGAGAAAAAGCTACAGACACTGGAACTGGATTTCACAAACACCACCATGCGTGCCAAGTAACAAGGGACACTGAGGCCAATCAGACCTGTTCTTAAGTCATGCCTAAGTCCTTCCTCATTACATACCACACTAACTCTGCTTCTTGGGGGGTTTGTTGGGAATTTTTATTTTCTTTTACACTAAGGCCTGTCAAGAGGCTTTCCATCAACAATGAAGCAAAGCACTTCCCTGTTCTTGAGAAAGAATAGGCTCTTTTTTGTGTTACGTTTGAAGTGCTAACAAACTAATGAATTAAAGCTTTCAAGCCATTGGTGTGTAGCTGGCTCAAGGTGGATGTGTGTACATAAAACACTAACCCTTTTCCTGTGCTATTGATGGTTATGTGTGTACACACAACAGCAGCCCCTACACTGCTTGCAACAGCACTCAGGCTGTCTGAGCCTGGCTCAGTGCCCAGCACCAGCAGAGGCAGAGGGCTCCTCTTGCAAGGTGCACAACAGCACTGCTTTCACCAGGAAAGGGAGTCTGGGGGGCACCCCTTTCCTGCACAAGATGAGGATCCCTGAAACACATCTGCTCAGTGCTAGGGATGGGCTCAGCAAAGGAGGCCGAGAAGAGCATCGTTAGTTTATTTGGGCCTCAGGCTGTGCTGCACACAAGAGGCTCACATGGCTTGTCAGGCTGCAGGAGGTAAGGAACAGCCTGGAATCAGGCATGTTGGGAGCTTTATGAATCAATAAAACCATCAGTTCCAGCTGCCCATGTGATCTGTTCTTTAATTCATGCACCAGCTGAAACCAAAACTGCTACACTGAACTCAGGTGGTGTGTGAGGGCTGCTCCCTATTACCCACACCCATGTTACTGTACCATTGCTCACCTCTATCTCCTCTTTTACTGTACCATGGTAATAAAATCCATCTTGTTCCCTTCTCACCAGCACAGGCACGTTGCTGCCTATGCACACGGATCTCCCCAGTCTCTCCCAAGCCAGGTTGGGGGAATGGAGGCAGTGGCTAATCCATTGGCACCTCGAAGAAAAGAAAATGGATCAGCAGTGAGAGAAGCAGCTTCTGTAGGTCATGAAAACAAATCTTTTAAGATTTAAGAACTGGAACACTCCACCTCATTTTGTAGCACTCCCACAGGCCAAAGAATGTGGGAAGAAATAGAACACTTGGTTCTGCGGGGACAATTCCTTCATCTTGGGAAAAACACATCAGTGCCTGCTTTTACCCAGATTTCTTTGGGTGTAGGTTTACAGGAAGTGAGACAGTAGTCTGCTGGAATCCTGGGCCAGGAATACCTGCACTATCCCTTTGCTGTTTATGTGGTGAGACAATGCAACCCTTCTCCAGCACAGAGCACAGCGTAGGTGTGCTTGAGAATGCTGTAGCTGATGGTTTACTCTGAAGCATTCAGGGAACAGCAAAGCAGAGAAGTAAACAACCAAGCTGCTGGTTGATGACAGGTTCAAGATCAGAACTGGAAAAATAATCCCCTGTCACAAAGCATTAGAAACATTTCACAGAAGACAGCTGCTAATGCAAGATGCTTTTATTTATCCAAATAATATTATAGGAATGTTTCTTTGATAGGAGGCTTACTCAGGCTTTGCTTTTCATAATCTCCAAGGTAGCAAATTACTTTAGTTAAGACCATGTGAAAAACTGCCAGTGCAGGGGTGGGAAAGCTCAAATGATGTTCAAACTGCTAATTTATTAATCTGACACACCAGCCTGATTTATCCTAGTAGATATCATGGGGGGAAAAACCAAAACACAGACTTAAAAAGGAACTTGATTTTACCTCTGGGGGGTGAGGGGCTCTGCGATCCAGGCAGGATACACAACAAAAGAGCTCCTGTAGGTGGGGTTAACAGTTGTTACAATGCTGGAACATGAGAACTTGTCCAGAGCTGGCCTCACACTGCAATACCTGTGACCTGTAGGCAGGAACCCTTCCAAATGAGCCATTCTTGCAAAAGCAGATACCTGCAGGACTCAGTCGTGATCTGTTGGTAGAAAAGAGACAAAGTACTGGCGTTTCTAACACAAGAAAATGTTTTCCAGTGTACCTCAAAAACTCAGTTATTTTTATTACTTGTTTATTCTTGTTTAAAAACACTGAATTCAGAATATTCAGACTTGCATTTGGCCTGATGTACCCATACCACTGCCTTCAGTGATCTTCACTCACCCAAATCCCGACCTGGAAAAGGGACAGAAACACCAAGGGAAATGACATGAAATCTCCAAATGCTATGAAAATCTCCAGAAAAAGAATAACTTTCACCTCCCTCCAACACTGTTTCCCTCTGTAATGTCCAGCTCTCTTTTCTTATACCTACACTCTCCTTTAAAGCTTTCTTGCACACAGTGCCAGCCAAACCTTCACTGTTTTACAAGCTGAGACAGAAATTACACCTGAAGTTGACAAGCTGAGTAAACATGACAGTTTTTGAACGTGATATTATATTACAGTTGCCTGTTATTTATTTATAGGGATGTATTAAAAGGAAATATTTTGATCTTTCAGCTGTCCTGTCATGTTTTATAGCAGTAGGATTATGGCTTGCAATGAGAAAGAATGAGATGCTCAGATGTGACAAGTGATAACTATTCAGAGGCTGTCACAGTAAGATCAATGATGTGATGCTATCTCTGGTAATTTTAAAAGATGTAGTAGACAAGCTTCCATTCATATTCCTTTTTCTTTTTTTTTTTTTTTTTTAACATTGCTTAGAAAGGTTTAGCATGTTTAGGGTAAAATTTGCATGAAAATCCAACAGCATAAAACTTAAGTGCTTTATTTTACAAAATGCAGTTTAAGCACTCCTGTTTATATGATATTTTGTCTCTTATCTAAGAAATATCATCTGGAAGTCCTTTTTTGTGGAGACTCTCAGACATACATAAGTTCAGAAAACCAGCACAGCAAACCCAGTAAGAAGAGTGGGTTAACTGCTGCAGAATGCATCTTTAAGTCAGCAAATCAACACAATACATCCACTTGTTTCATAACTATACAGATCCCCTATTATAAAATCAAAACAAGACAGAATCAGTAATACTTTGCAAAGAAAATGCAACTATCACTTCTACGTGAAAGCACATTCTAAAGCCATTCAGCACTGTTACTGCTGAGGGCAGGGACCCCTATTTCTGTACAAAATAAAGGCAACCACGCTATATATTCTGAGATTTTCTTTCTGGATAACTCCAAATAGTTTGACACATCGGAGTTTCAAACTTACCAGCTATTGGAAACAGTGTATCTGGTCGATTTGGATTTCAGCCGAGTGCAGAAATCCTGCCCTTTTGCCTGTTGGGCACAGGAAGCCTTTTGGTGCCAGTGTTTCCAGGTTGCTATGGAGGTTGCCACAGTTGTTACTTCCAGGATTGGACATCCTGACTTTAGCAGTTAAAAACCAGTGGAACAGGACTACCGAGAGGACTTTTTGTCTGCCACACATTCACTCACTGTTCAACTCCCCATGGATTTAGATACTGCACTAAAAGGCTGTAGGAGCAGAGAAGGGATTATAAGAGAGCTCAGTGTCCTCTAGGCCTACTCTTGCAGGGTAAAAACAGCATCAAAGCTACAGTTCAGATTTGAGGGGGGAAAAAAGCCCACCACCACAGGGCATGACAAATAAATTGGTTTGAAATATGAATAGAAAGGCTGAAGCTGAGACAAATCAAGGTCAAGTCGCTTTACAACTTTCTCCTTTCACACTAAGGGAAAGTATTAATGAATTCTACTCCTTTCCTATAACATGCCCCTCAAAAACATGACAGAATATAATGCAGAAATCCACCTGTTAATCTCTGTTGTGATCCCTAATCTTCGTTTCCTCCTTAAAACAGAGTTAACAATCAGGGTTTGATTTTTTGTTTCCTTGGTTTTGTGTTTGTGGGGTTTTTTGGAGGATGTGTGTTTGGAATGCTTAATTGCCTTTCGCAGGCATCTTCCAATTCACTGCTATAAAAACAACATAACAGGGGGGATGACTGCCATTAGAGACAAGGATACATTACTTAAGAAGTCTATAACCATTTTTTGTGCATCCACTGCACATGCTACATGCTCTCGTGCTGTCAGCAGAATTGCTCAACATCAATAATACAATCCCCTTACACAGAGCAAATGTTAAGAACACTTTTACCAGTTGTGAGCCAAACTCTCTTCATCATCTTCACACAAATCTGTTCTACAACACTTAACTGAAACCATCAACAGTATAGAGGAACAGGCTGGGAGGCTGTGGAAGACCAACCCAGACCTCAACCATTATCAGTCAAAGTCCTGAAAAATTTCTGTTGCAGGGTTGTTTTTTCCCCACAGCCAAGACCTTCACAACCTTCTTTATACAGTGTAATGGGTGAGCAGTTCTAGTAATTTTTCAGGGTAGTGACAGCCAAATAAGAATCCAATTTTCAACTAAAATTAGGCTAAGTCAGTAGTTTTCAATGTAATTAAAATATTCATTAATAAGAAAACAATGAAACAGCACATACAAAACTTAATGCTCTTCCTGTGTTCAGTAACTGTTTCAGAAAGCTGCTACCCTACTCTATTTCTCCCTTTTAAACTAAGTTATCCTTTCTGCTGGCATCTAACAACACTCCTTGGAACCTTTAAAAGGGTCTTTTAAGAGAAACACTGGCAATCATGGATCTTTTAATAAAGTGTATGTGAGATTAAACCAGTAACATTACAAAAAATTAGAAGAATCTCAGTCCCATCAATAGGAAGATTTTATTTTAAAGCAAGCAGATTGTGATGATACATAGTTACTTCAACACATAGAGGTGTTACATTTTTAGCTTGGTGATAAATTTAGAAACACTTCCTGATTTTCATGAATTAACTTAGGTCATTCAGCCGAGATTTTCCCAGTGGTCTTCTTCGTATCTAAGTGTAGTTACTATCTGCAAAACTACAGCTCTTGTGTGGGCTGATACTGACGTGTGCTACGAGCTGCTCCCAAGATGTGCCAGGAACACACACGTCATTAATGGAGTGGCTACCACGTTCCCAGACACGGCACCTTTTGCTTGGTCGGGAAGACTTTAGATCGCCTGCAAAAGCTGGTTCTGTTTGTTGATTGCTTTAGGTGCCTGGTTTGGCTCTGTGACATTTTTTCCTGCCACCACAGAATCACTGCACAGAACGGACTGCAGGTACCTAATGTATTTTATTGCAGCACGGAGTGTCTCTACCTTGCTGAGCCGTTTCTCCAAGTATTCCTTGGGCAGGTGATGCCTCAGCTTAGCATAGCCTTCATTGACACACTTAACCCGCTGCCTTTCCCTCTCATTCCTCTTCCTGATGAAAGCTGGCCCATAGGAGTACTCACTTCTGTGGAAACTGGAATGGGGCATTTGGTAGGGAAAGGTACAGGGCTCACTGTAGAAGTTCTCCGTGATGAGATGCTCAGACACAAAAGGAAGGAATGACAAATCTTCAGAGCAAGTGACCTGGTTTGGTGTTTCTGGGTACACGTGCAACGTGACCAGTGGGTCGGCACAGAAAGGCCGGGCCAGTTGTATGCGCTGTGTCTCAGTACAGATGAGGTTACAGCAGCTCTTGCCATCCATCAGGTTCTGCATTTAACCTGGAGACACACAGTTAGTTACATAACAGTTTAAACAACTCTTACTGAACAGTAACAAAAACACCTCACGCAGGCCTACCAACACTTGGCCTCACTGGCATTTTCCAGAAGAGATTTTGAATGCATTTGTGACATTTCAGAAAGGTGTTATAAGATCACAAGATAGAGCGAACAATTTGCCATTTGAAAATACAGAAAGTGTAAGTCAACAACGCTGATTAAAATAATTCACAACAGGAAAGAGCATGCAGTCTCCTTTCACCTCTGATTTTGAAATTAAGAGCATCTACATACTCCACATTGGCCTAGATTGCTCCAAATCCACCAAAACTTACATCTCTACAGAATATAAACAAAGCAGGTCAACATCTGAGACATTCCTTCCACCCCCTTCTCCTGAAAAATCTACAATTCCAGTAAAAGACTCCATATTCATACAAAAAAGCCTTCAAAGTCAAATCATTTTTTCTCTCTATTCATTTAATGTCTCATTTACCCCACTATCTTAAAGAGTTTAAAAACTTGTGCAGAGAATGGATCTCAATCTTAATTTCATGTCTGTCAGGTATTGTATCCACTCAACACATAAAAGGTTTAAAAGAAGTTTAGAGAATTTAGAAAGAAGAATTTCTGCTAAGTCTAACATCTCCTTGGGTCCTCATGCTCCTCCTGCACTCACCTGCAGATTAAACACAGATATGAAATATTAAATACAATCCTATTGATAGAGGACTGTGAAATAATCATTTAAAAGAGAAAATGTATGTCCTAGTAATACTAAGAAAGACTGCACACAGTTCTTGGGGCACTGCTGTAACTCAGACTGGCCTACTAAAACCCCATATCCTCTCTTCAGAGCAGCACTACAGTAGGTGTAACTATTTAAATCATCTTTTCATATTTATTACAAAGATAATCTTGCAGTGGTTTATAGGAAGCTACATTATAATGCCTCCCCAATATCATTATTCAAACAGCTAAATATCAGCATAAGTGATGTAATAATGTAATAATGTAATGACTGTCACCTAATAGCTACTTAAAATACACTTGAAATAACTAGTTAATTTTTGAAGAATTGCTGTGAGCCATCCTCACAGCTTTAAGGCAATACTTGCCTACACAGAATTTATCCAAAAATGGTCTTACTCACCACCATCCACTTGCACATCAATACACTGCTGTCTAAAGCACTTAGGTCATATTACATCCTCTAAAAAGGAAACCATACCTGAATGTTCAGCTAGGTTACTAGACACATCTAGATTCCATACTCACAAAAATCTTGCAAAGCTTCAAATGCTCCCATCACAGCTCCATAACATAAATGGGATCCCCCGAATCCTTCACAAGGATATGGGGATATTGTGATGTTTTCTAATGACTTCATACCTGCCATGTTTATACAGAGAATTTTTACTCAGTATGGACCTGTCCTCACAACATATTCTATGAAAATGCCTCTGAACTCAGTGTTGTCTCTTATTCTAGTGCACACAGGTTTCACAACAGAAATCCTATGAGTTAAGAATTCATTTACAGCAGGCTGTTAGACATGAGTTAAAGTCACATGCATCTTAAACAGGTGCTTACTTAAACAGGAATACACACCCATTTCACATTAATACATATGCAAAAAAATAAGAGGTGAATATACACTCATCATAAAAATCAAAACAGCATCCAGTCATCTTTCCTTTTTCTACTTACGCAGGTTATTGTCTAAAAACTTTCTACTGCTGACAACCTAAAAACATACCTGAAGAAAAAGTCTGCTACACAGCAACAAAAATTTACAGCAAAACATCACTACAGAGTAAGAAATCAAAACCAACACAACTCCTCAAGAAGAGATACCTGCAGTATTTGATGCTTAGTACTGATAATTCTGCTGCACAACAGCATTACATAAAATCTGCTGCCTTACTACTTGCACAAAGTGCAAAATGCAAGTGTTAGGAACATTTTCCTCTTAGACCAGAGACTCACCAATCTTCAGATGGAAGTAAAATCCAAGGAAACAAGACGTGCTATTTTAAGAGTGATGAATACCTGAAAATATCCGAACGATATTAAAAAAAAAAAAAAAAAAGAACAAATTAATGTTCCATTTTTCTTACACCTTATTAAATAAGAGATCATTTTAAACAGGGTTCAGTTCATTAAAGAGCTATGGAAGCATTGCTAGTGAATGGCTGGTAGCAGTGACTTACAAAATCACTGATACTCAGTGAAGATCTTGGTTAGATACAGCAACATGCAAGTCTCTTACCTGAATTGTGTCGCTTGTTCCGCTGAGTCAATGACTGCTGCAATTTATAGTCAATTGACAACATGCAAAGTAGCTTACAGTTAGATCTGCTCATTTCTGGTTGGGCTCTTCCACCCACACCACAGCTATGATGGCAACAAAACTTGGCACCAAGGGCTAGAAATTTTCAAAGTGTTATTGAATACGTCCAGATTACCTGAAAAAGTATGAGGTGCGTACTTTGTTTACTTCCTGTATGTATTCTGTTACAGTTTACTAAAGCAGTATTTTCACTTATTGGCATTTCATACTTTAATGCCAAAATATAACAATGATCTAGAATTTAGGTAAACATTCACCATCAAGGCATAAGCAAATTTTCACAGTTTCATTTTGAACACAGAAGAATGGCATTTATTAAGAGGAAACTTGTGATGGATTTGTCTCCATTAGAGGTGAGGACACATTAGTTAGCTTAACACCCTCAAATTTAATCTGAATTCTACTGTCATTTTGGGAAATTTCCTTACTGTTAGGAAGTATAACACCATATAAAAGGTGAATATATGTAAGAAGAGGTAAGATTTGAATACAGGGAACAATCGGTAGCAAGACAAACATTTTGAAGCTTTGCTTAAACTTAGAAACATAGTATGGAGCAATCAGTCTGTATAATCCCATGTATACAGATCATTTTCATATCAGTATATAGCTGTCCAATTGTACAGATCCAAAGAAATAGAACACATATCCTCAAAATTCCCACATTTTACAGCATTAGCTCAACACTTTGGATTATCCCACTATTTGGCCCTTCTATCAGTATAACCACACCAAAAAATCCAAACCCAAAACCAGTTTAACTTAAAAATTTCAGAAGACACTGTAAGATGAGAAACACTTGATCTACTACCAAGAGAGCTACATACACTCAGTCTTGTCCTCTTGAGACTGTCAGACATCAAGGAAACATTCTGTTCCTGCTGCCTTGTCTGAAGCCACAGTGCTGTATTTGGCATCCTCCGTCCCACACCAGCTTCAGGCCTTGTCAGAAAGGCAGCCAAGAGGCAGAACATCTGCCAGGACTGGTAGACAGGCATGTGCTCAACAAACAAATTGCATTATTTTTCCCTAGAGGACCCTAAGTACATCACTGTTGTAAGAGTATCCACTGATCAACATTCCACTCATCAGGGTGGGATGCTGAACACAGTATCTTGAACCAAGGCTTGGTTTTATTTTTCTTATCCTTGTGGGTTTTGTTTGGTTTTAAATTTAAAGCAAGAATCCTGTGCATCCACCAATTAGCCATCTGCTACAAATCCCTCCAAATGAACTCAGCTTTGGAAGACTACAGGACTGACAGGGGAAGGAAGCTCTGTATCTGCAAAAGAGCTCAGTCAATGCAGATGTTATGGGACAATTATGTCTTCACTCCTGATGTGGCAGAGCTATACAGACAGGGCTGTGGACTAAGCAAGCTAAAACTGCACCCCGAAACATGTACCCATGTACCACTTCCTTCCACACTGGAACTGAAAACCATAACAGACAATAATGTACCTACATATACACAACTACATTTGAGTCAGGGATTAAAAGTTTTTTTCAGTTAACAATTCAATGAGACTTTCTTTATCTAATCACTCAACAAGTGCATGTTTCTACCCTGAAGCATTTTTAGAGAAGTACTTTTATAGATGGGATTTCCATGCAGCACAATGAGGGAGACAAATGATGACAAACTGATAATGCAGATCCATTTTTCAAAAATCAGTTTTATCTTTAATCGTTACATTCCAAAGGGGATATATGAAAGTTAGTCATCTAGCAACTGTATACCTCTTAAGAGAGATGAGTACAGAGTCACAGATAAAAAAATACACCTAACTCCCAAGATGACAGGTGCTAGAGAAAGTATGTGCCTTACACCATCAATCCAGACAAATGCAGAAAGATTTTTATAATAAATATTTCATCATATACTAACTCCTGAGACTTTACCCATGAAAAGAAAGGGAAAGATTTTTTTAAGAGCTATCATACACCTACAATATATTAAGCTATTAAAGCAAAATAGAACAAAATAACACTGTCTTGATGTGCACTGCATTTGAATTTATCTACATCACAGTACTTGAAATATGCAGCTCAAAGAGTCAGTGTCCATTATGTTTTACCTTAAATCTGCAGACATCACTTGCCATACAAGCATCTTGAAGGTACGAGTGCAAGAAACCAAATGATGAATACAGCCAACCAGGATTTCATTCTCTGATATTAAAACTACACTGCAAGACTTCGATTTCCAGTACCTAGCATTAATCAGCAGAAAATCCAAGTATATTTACAAAAGGTCTTTACATAAAGTGATTAGTGAGTTGTAAGTAATTACTGTGTTCCCAGGTACTTTTTAACCACATAAATAGTAGAGAGAAATATATAGTTAAAAACCACCATAAAGTCACAACTGTAAATAATGTACCACAGTGGCAACCCAAGGTATCTTAGGGTTTGTTTTCTTTTCGGTTTTGTTAGTAAAAGCCATTTGAAAACATAAAGATTTTAGCTTTTGGTTAACTAATCTTTTAAAACTGATTCCACTCCAGTATATTCCTTCAAAGTTCAAATACATTTTCCTCTTTATTTCTTTTAAATCATTAACGAATCACTCAAGAAAACTCTTCTGAATTGGCAGGATCAGGAAGACATATGTCAGCTCTTTCCATGAGTCCCCTTTACTTCCCTGGAGTTGTTTTACTGAGACACAATTAACTCAGCACAACGTGATGGTCAAAGACAGATTTGCGCTGCTCTTGGACCTGCAGCTTCCAGCGCTGCTGGGCGTACTCCACTTTGTTCAGCACGTTGGCGCGGCTCCGAGAACGAGCCAGCACATCGTGTGCGTTTGCAAAAGGCTGGTGATCCTGGAATGGCAAAAGTCAATAGTTAGACCCCAACAATTCCACAGAGCAATCACATTAGTCTTTTGTGTCCTTACATTCCAAGGCTTTGTTTTGGTCTTTTTTAAGTTTAGGATTAACAAGCTGTTTCAACAAGCAGTCAGTAATAACGACCAAGCAAGGTTTTGTATGGTTAGAACTGTACTTCAATTCATTCACGGGAACTTCCACAGGTTTCCCAAATAGACCACACTTCATTGTACTGTCAGTCAATCATCTGCTGTCCAGAGGCACCACAGTGATCATCAGGTTTAGAATCACAGCCTTGCATCCATTAGGAGCTGGTGGGACAGACCCAAGACTGGGAGCCTCCCAGTCATGAATGCACTTCACTTTAAAACTGAATCTACGAGTCAGTTCTCTGCCAGCTCTTGGGCATTTACTGCCAGGCAGTTCAGGATGTTCACACACAGTTTCTATATAAAACCAACACACTCTGATGTTTACCAAACTAAGCCTATTGTACTGAGCTGCCTAAAAGCACAGTGTCAATACAGCTGTTTAAGTGACAGAACTCAACAAAAAACAAGTGCTCATTTTACATTTACTCTGTCTGTTTCTTAACAGTACCTGCAAAGCTTTATTTTCCTTCTAGTAAATATAACCAAGTTATAAATAGTAAATGCTGGAACTGAACTTTGATAGAACTTCTTCAGTTCGATCAAACTGTTTTGGACAAAGTCATGCTGCTAAGGCTATGTCAGAAAGCATCATATATACAATGCATAATGAAAAATAATGCAATTATGTCCTGTATTAAATAATTGTCTTTTTGAAGGCCTACATTTCACTGTCCTCTTTTTTTCCAGAGCACTTTTGAAGACATTTACATTAATGGATACTTTATTTGTGACATGACTGTGTAGAGCAGCTCACTGATAGCTCTTAGTTGTAAAAAGATTATCATCAATGATACCTATTGAGGTGATTAATACAAGTTGCGAAGCCACACGTGAGCCTTAAATAAATATGGTCAGAGAACAAGAGACAATCCCTGACCAGAAGAGCTGTAATCTCACCACAAAAAGTTGTAGAGTTGGATATACCCAGAACAGGCACTTAACAGGTGAGAGATCACTTCATTCACAGGGAAACAAAATCACAATAACAACACATTTCTACCACAGAACAGGTGGTGGGAGAACGCAGAACAAGCTGGACAGCACTGGCCTTCCCGATAAGCAAGAATCAGCTCAAAGGCTAACACTCTCAATTTCTATGTAGGCAATAAGGGGAAAAAAGAATTTAAGAAGAAAGAGAACTAAGGAAGTGGCTTACATTCATCAGTTACCATTGCCACCAATGGGCAAACATACTGGCTTGAAATTCAGCCACAAAAATCAATGCACACGGTATTTCCAAAGTGTGACAAAAATACTCAAGAACTTGCAAGAGGGAAGGCAAGGATGGGGATGAGAGACCTTAAATTATGTTACATTCACTGTAACGTGGAAGATTAACAGGAAAGGAGCAACTTGAAGAAAGCAAGGATATGAAGCGTCATTTGTTCCAAGCACCACTGCAGATAAAAGCACTAGTGACTCCATAGGTGTAAGTCAGAGAACAGCTACAGCAAAACACGGGACTTATTTCACTTCTTCCACCTACAGTCAGAAGATTTTAACCCAGATTTGGAGGTATTAACATAATTCATTTAAGGTACAAATTTGTCTGAGCCATAGCATACAGCACAAATTCACTTAATTCAAGTAGGAACTGCCTAATTTGATATAAGAATTCAGACACAGAAAGGGTCATTCAATTCCTTCCTTTCAAAAAAAAACCCAAACAAAAAGAAAAAAAAAAACCACACACATAAAAAATAAAAAACCCTCAACCCAAAATTCCCCTAGAAGTGACAGTGTAGGGAAAATCCTATGGTGTCAATACAAAGATAGTTGCAACATATCTATATGTAATCCACAAGGAAGTTCAGAAACAGTGGGACATAATCATTAGCCCCTTTCACTTTAAAAGGTGTTTCTGTTCAGCAAGGGGCTTATTAAGCATTCAAAATTAAGCATTTTCCTAGATAATAGTTTTTATCAGCTGTGCTTTCTTTATGAGCCCTGATTTCACAACAAAAATACGTGATTGTTACGCAGTGCTGGAGATCAGGAAGGCCAGTAATGAGAGGAACCACGTCACTAATGTACTACTCCCCTTTTCCTCCCAAAAAAGGTTGTTCTGGAACATACTGTCATATTTTGTTTTCTAAGTATTTCTTTGTAATACTAAGAAATTATTTCTGCATCAGTCACTATTTTACTTCATTATAGCAATTTCTTGAATTTTTAGCAGCAACAAGCTCAAACTGGAGTAAAACAAGGTGCAACCACTCCTTCTTTTTGCAATCTAAGCAGTAAGCAATTTGCATAAATGTGATCACCAGCAAGACTCAGGATCACTAGCACTTAAGTTGTACTGCTATATATGCTTACCTCCATTCCTACTGTTTCTTCTCCGTGAAAATAATCTGTGCCTAGAGCTGGGATAACTGAAGCAGTTTCCCCCCTCACTACTTTCTAGACCAGTGAAAAATGAAAGAATGGCTTCACAGAAGTCATCACACAGTTTTTTTAATGCTCTCCCTTCTGGGCAAGCATTTACGCTGCCTGGCAAAAGAACCTGCTCATCCCAAATAACTTTCTATCAGCTAATCATCCCAATCTTTATGCTCACCACGTACACAAACACTCTGGTGAACTCACCCCAATGTCTTCATCACTTTGTATGAGCTGTGAATGTCCAAGAAGACGTCTCTTCAGTATAGGCTCCACCAGTGTAAGGTACACCATGTACAGAAGAAGCAGGCCCAAAATAGACAGGTATATGATGATTGTTACCTGCATAATGCAAGCACAGTTTATGCCAGGACTTTGACATTCTTCCCACAATCTCACAGCAAGGGCCAAAAGAAGAGTACACCCAATGTCTAATCTCTGGTAGTATCACCAGATGACTTAAAACCCACAAAGAGAGGAAAACCAACAAACTACAACCTGGCATTAATAGGGTTTGGGGAAGATGTATATTAGCTTGAAACAGTTCCTCTTAGTGAGACCTTACTAAAAATCTTATGCAATCCCTCTTAAAACAATTCAGTGGGCTTACTAATTTGGGGCATCACCCAATGATGTCCATTCTCTAGGACAGATCTGCATTCAAACAATCACCAAGCAAAATGGGAAGGCAAAACAAAATACCAAACTTCTAAAATAGCAAAGTGGTCTGTGTTATGAAAAACCATAAGATACACTGCATGATCTATTCACCCAGTCCAGGATAAGAATTACAACGAAGAACATAGAAAACATCTGTTAGAACAAACATGGACAATCTTGCTCTGTTTACATTGCCAATGTATAAAGAAAACTTATAGTAAGCAAGTAAGGCAGATGAGTAATGAGAGGCCCCCTAGAATAATCAGAAAAACAAAGCCCAAAGCTTAACACTCAGAATTTTAGCCAGGTGTAAAGCCTAATCTCAAATGTGGAGATCTTCAATAAAGGGTCTCAAGTTCACTTCTTCAGCTATAGTTTGACACTATTGTTACCACTCAAGATAAACTGTGATCAAATACTATGAAAAAAACTTCAACCTTAGGCTGCTTTATAAAAGTTTTCCCTTTAAAAAGAATACTTCTCTAAAAGACAACAGACATATTTACTAAACAGTTGAATTATTTAATACATGCCAACAAAATCACATTTACCTTAATTGTGACAGAGCTCCTCTCCTCATACTTGCACTCACAACGTAAGCAGTAGGCTTCTACGTCGGGCCCAGGGACAGGCATAGGCTCCACCACGTGAAGACAATCACTGAAGAAAAGACAGAAACTGCCCAGTCAGTTTTGAGCTGGTTTTAGCTTGGCTGTTCCACTCTGATGCAGGAGCTGAGAAGCCACCGTTGCTTAAGTTCAGCTGTTCTAAACTGGAGGTATAACTAAATCCCTACTCCACAATTATTTCACTTAAACAAGAAAGTCAGCTATTGACAAGCTGCTAAAGAAGTTTCAAGAGCTTTCTGTCTCAATACAGTGTTTTCATTTTTCAGTGAAAGTATTAAAGCTGTTAGCAGAACAAGTTCAAGGACATGAATTCAGCACAAATGCACCATTTGACAATGACATGATGGATAGAAGTAAATTCCAGCTACTAATTCCACTTCTTTCTTCACCATACTCAAAAGAGCCTTATTCTATCCTTCCACTCTCTGAAGGAAGATAAATCCCTCTTTGACATTCATGAACTGAAGTACTTTTTTTTGCCCATCACAAGGTACAGGCGTTGAAGAAAAAAAAAGTAAGTCAGATGGGTTGTTTCTCTAAGCAACAGGATAGTGAATAAAGACCATTCAGCTTTCAGCAAAAGCACAATTTGACTTTTTTTGACAATTTGATTACAAAAGTATGTCAATGCCATGTCAAAAAGTGTGGTTGACAATACTACAGGTGCTCTATACCACAGCACTAAAATCCAGCTGCCATGAGACAACTGCTTCCAACAAAAACTTATGTAATTTTGGTCCTTCTACTGACTCAGGTTGGTTATTCACAGTTCAAACCCCAGGGTCTCTGCAGACCACTGGCAGAACCAAAATCCTGGTTTGCCTTTATCCTGGTTACCTCAACGTCAGCACAGTCAGAAGCAAGTAATGCATCAAAATGTCTGAAGTGACAGCAGCAGCCTAGAACTCAACACTCCGCTGGGCTAAATTACAACGCTGCAAACGCACAGCCAGGCACTGTTTTCTTTGAATTTCTTCTTCACAACTAAACCTACTGAGTGCCAAGTCACAGCCTCTGGAGGGGACTGGAAGGTTTATATTCTTATTTATATGAAAGCGGAATTACATTCTCCTCTGTGGAAGAGTGGCACCATTCAAGCTGCAAAATCAAACATACATGCAAACTATAATCAGAGCAATTGCTGTTCCTATGACTGGAAGCTTGCATCAATATGCTGCACAAGTACAGTAGAAATCTTGCACATAACTTATGTAGAGTAGTAAGCCTGTTACTGAGAATGTACAAAATACTAATGTCAACAGGGTTTTTTCTCCAGTTCAGTGTTTCAAGTTGCTAGGAAGTGTAAAAGCTATCAGAACCTTAGAATTGTGATCATGTGTTTTCTTGGACAGTGATTCCAGGGCAAGTTTAGAGGAAAATACAGAAAAGGCTGACACTTTTCTAAACAATTTTCCTGCCCACCTGCGTCCACGTTACCACCCTCTTCCTTGCACACACAGTAAGAGCACCAAGAAAGCAGTTCTTCCAAGGCAAGCTGGGCTTGTCAGAAGGGCAGCTCCTGCACAGACAGCTTACCAGCTCACTCAGCTCATGGACAGGGCATCCTCCCTCCCCCCACTCCATGACACCACTGCAGGCCTGCAAAGGGTGGGTGTTTGTACTTTGAGCTTTGGAAGTGGGTTATTTAACCCTGTAAACACTTGGGCACCACTCTGCTTCCCCAGCACAGGATGGGATTGCCTGGAACAGTTCCAAGCCTGACTCCAGGAGGGTCAGTGCTTTCAGTGGTGCCAGAGCACCCCAGCCCACACTGACATTCACATAACATGCTGTTTGCCAGCCTGAAGCCAAGGGACACACCATTCCAAGAGAGGGAACTGAAGCATCCAAACAAGAGTATCATGATGCACATAACAGGCTCAACATTAAAAATTAAATTTTCATTTTATGTCTGGACAAGGCAGCAGTAAGTAGCCATTATAGTGTACATAATTCATAAAGACACTAAAAGCTGATCTGGCTTGTCTCATGACTGATCAAATACCTAAAGGATGGTGCACACCAGCCAGTTCTACTCCATAACTAATCACTTGCACTGATGCAGAAGCCAAAGTACAGCACTGAATTTGTTGATTTTATTGCATATAAACTACCAATCAAGTCCTTTACAAGTGGCAAGAAGACATCCCAAACAAAAGATCAAAGACGTAAAGCATTCCCACATGCTCACTTAAGAAATAGGCTCAACAAAACAAGATTTAAGATAGTAATATAGATTTTTGAGATTCTGTATGCAACAGTACCTGTCATCATAAAATTAGTCAAGTCTTCAGAGGTAATTTTTTCTTCAATGAGTACTAATATTGTTTTAATGGGAAACAGGGTCTTTTCTGCTAGTAAGGCTGCACTAAGCAATAACCACTGAAAAAAAAATCCACTTTCATTTGTAGAGTGGAAATTAACAATAAAACCAGTAACACTGCTACTCTGAAATGCCTGCTGCAGCTGGAATTCTACCAATACGTTTCATTGATGCAACTTAATTTGTCATAGTAGGACTAATGATGTTAAGTAAATAATGTGGGACAAAAATAGTAATTTTGATTGGACAGTGTGTTTTATGTTTATCATTTCAGAATAAAATTTACAGCCTTGTTTCTCACACTTCTTCTGGAAGTAACTTAATAAGTCAAGGCAAAGCTCTGCATATCTCTGTAGATACCATATCTATCAAATCATATCTCTGATTTTATTCCTTCAATTATTTTTGTGGGCCTTCTTAGGGGCATGAATTCTTCATAACCAAGATGCCAACCTGCTGCTACTCGTCAGACTGAAAAGTCTTTTATCAATTCTTAATGTAACTGAAGAAGACTGGATACATCAGGAAGTATGTCATGCTTTTTTAGGCTGACCTAAGAACCTCTGAGCACTTCCAAGAACAACACAAATCTAAAACATGGTGTTTTAATTGATGTTTCACACAGGCAATGACACTCCAGGTGAAATTACACACGGGAGCTGTGCCAATGTAACAAACCACTGTCCGTCCCTTTCTCCCCCACCACTCATCCATGGCCAGGCACATCAGCTTGGAGAAGAGCCTGACATGCCACAGCTGCCTAAATGATACAACAGAGCACCTTGCTGAGGCTCAGAGATGCAAGACCTTTCTCTCAAAAAAAGTGTTGTCACGTGTTTCAGGCCACGTCACGTCACTGCGCTGTCTGGCTGCAATTCTGAGCCACACAGAACTTCAGAAACAACAGAGTCTAAATGACTGGATGGATGTCAAGAGTGGAGCAAGCAGAGACAAAGCTCCTGAGTCCCATCTCCAGGTCTGTGCTTCATTGCCCTCACACCCTTTCAAATCACTGGATTTGAATTACACCACCTTCTTCCCTTCTACTAATTCCAAGTCTAAATACACAACCCAACATGCAAGCAAGCAAACCAAAACAGAGCTGAATTCTGGAGTACTTGTGAGTTCCAGTAAGTTATGAAAGAGATGTAATTTCTCCTGGTGCCAGCATAGGAGAGTCACATATAATCACCACAGAACAAGTCTTTAACCAGCAAGGCTTATTATAATTTTGTATGGCACACACACTCACCAGTCTTTCTGTGAAACATTTTTGTTGTAAATATGGCCTGAATGGTCCTTGTAAGGAGGGCAGATGCACTTACACCGGACATCTTCGGAATTCTGTAAAGTAAACAACAGGCTTAGAACAAATTATCATCAGTAACCAAGGATACAGAAAACACTCTTCACATAATACATGAAATATTTAACACAAGTTACTTGTAGGTATCTTTGAATAGTCTTACTCAGAATTTCCTACAAGTTTAGGAACAACCCTCCGAAATTACTAATCAAGCAGAGCAATTTGTCAAATAACACTATTATTTGAGATAGAGGTGAGTTCTTCTAGAGAAAAATCAGGAATTTAAGCTCATTCTTCTTTTTAAGAAAAAATACACATGCAGAAGTTGCTGATGCTGGTTACTCAACCATTCAGCTTATGAGGACAGCTGCATAACAGACACAGTGACGAGCTCAAAATGAATCAAAGGATACTAAACCCAAAAGGAAGTGGCAAAGAAACCTCTGTGGATAATTCTGTCCTTCCTGCCCACAAGAGAAACAACTCTCTAAGGAAAACTACTGGAGCAAATAGTGCAATCTGTGGTCCTCTCATCTTAAACAGCCACAGGTTATTGTGAGGGAGAGAAAAAGTACAAAATGGGAATTTTAAACAAAGGCAAGTTAAAGGTGAAAAACTATGAAAACTCGTCAAAGCAAATTTTAGAGAAACAAATTAACACTTATATAAACAATAATAGGCACTGCAGAAAGAAGTAAGGAGAAATAACTGCTATGGACAGCCAAAACATTTAGATCACTACTGGGGAAAATGGAATTTCAGGAAAAGATCACTTTCGTGATCTTTGTTGTCTAGGGTATTAAAATAGGATAATTCATTCCTTTCCCAAATTGCACATGAAAAGAAAACCCTAGGGAGAGAACACAGATGGTCAGCCAGGAGTTACAGATGAAAGCATTCTCAAACCCAAATCAGAGTAACTTCTTTGAGCAAATAATATGAGACAAGGGAACACGGCTTATCTAAAGTTCAAGGTGATTTCTAGTGACACTACCAAAACAAGAGTGAACTACTGGTAAAGAACTTCTACACTGAACAGTCAAGTCAGAGTAACACTAAGTGGGCACAGGTCAGTTTGAAAACCTTGACTGCACTATCACAGAATCATAAAATGGTTTGAGTTGCAAAGGACTTTAAAAATCATCTCATTCCAACTCTACTGCATTCATAGGCAAGGACATCTTTCACTAGACCAGGCTGCTCCAACCTGGCCTTGAACACTGCCAGGGATGGGGCAGCCACAACTTCTCTGGGCAACCTGAGGCCTCACCACTCTCACAGTTAAGATTTTTTTTTTCCTAATATCTAATCTAAACCTACTCTCTTTCAGTTTAAAACCACTCCCCCTTGTCCTGTCACTACATACCCTTGTAAACAGTTCTTCTTCCCCTTTCCTGTAGGCTCCCTTCAGGTACTGAAAGGCCACAGTCAGGTCACCCAGGAGCCTCCTCTTCTCCAGGCTGAACAAACCCAATTCTCTCAGCCTTTCCTCAAAGGGGAGGTGCTCCAGCCCTGTGATCACTTTTACGGCCTCCTCTGGACTTGCTCTGTGTCCTGTGCTGGGGCCTCCAGAGGTGGACACAGCACTCCAGGTGGGGCCAAGAGAGCAAACACACACCACACACAAATCACTTCTGCTCTCGTCACAGAGAAGCCAAATGGCTGATAATCATTAAAAGGGATAAAACTCAGACACGCAGGTACTCTCACAATAGGAAGCACTGTTACTATTAGGAGACACGACGTTCTTTGACAGAGGAGGGAACAGGACCGAGCAGTGGCAGCCGGAGCCGGGCGAGGCCGGGCCGGGCAGGGCCAGCCGAGCCCGCGGTACCGCGATGGAGCCCGGCCCAGCCCCGGCACCCTCGGCAGCGGCAGCTCCGTCTCCACTTGTAGCTCTGCGTGCGGCGTCCCCGGGCACCGCGTCTGAGCCACATCCATGGCTGCGAGCTCGGGCACCGCTCCCCCGGCCGCCCGAAAACACCGGCCCGGCCTGCCCCGGGGCGGCGACGGGGACGGGAGGGAGGAACGGGACGCGGGAACCGAGAGCCCGGCGGAGGCAGGGAGGGTCCGGTACCGGCAGCACGCCCCGCTCACCTTGGCCTCGGCGCCCAGCCCAGCCAGCGCGGCCAGCGCCAGCAGCGAGCAGAGGCGCGCCCCGCGGACCGCCATGTCGGGTCTCGCCGCTCTATCGCCGCTCTATCGCCGCTCTATCGCCGCCGGCCCCCGCCGCCCGCCGCCATCACTTCCGCCTGCCGCCGCCCTCACGTGAGGCGCCGTCCGGCCGCGATGGCGGCCCCGCGGGAACGGCGGCGCCGCAGAACAGTTCCGGGGCGCGGGCCGGTCGGCACCAAACTTTTCATGGAATCCTGGAATCATCAAAGTTGGAAGAGACCTTTAAGATCATCCAGTCCAACCGCCAGCCCAGCACCGCCACTGTAGCCCCTGAACCACTAAACCACATCTTTCAGCACCAGATCCGGATGCCCCTTATACAGTCCCGGGGATGATGACTCCACCACCTCTCTGGGCAACCTATTCCAGTGTCCGACCACAATAACACTGATTTTTTTTTTTTTTCTAATATCTAATCTGAATCTCCCCTGTCTCAGATTAAGGCCATTTCCTCTGGTCCTCTCATCACAGGCACCGCAGAAGAGATCAGGCCCCACCTCACCCCAACCTCCTTTAGGTGGTTGTGGAGAGTGTGAAGTTCCCCCTGAGCCTCCTCTCCTGGAGACTAAACAACCCCATCTTTCTCAGCTGTTCATCATAAGATGTGTTTTCGAGACCTTCCACGAGCCTTGCTGCCCTTTGCTGGACAAGCTCCAGTGTCTCTGTGTCCTTTTAAAAGTGAGGGACCCAGAACTGGACACAGGACTTGAGGCTTCATCAGTGCTGAGTACAGGAGGCTGATCACTTCCCTAGCTCTGCTGGACACACTATTCCTGATGTAATGAGTAATAGTGATTTAATTTACTCATCAAATTAGTAATAGTGGCTTACTCATTAAACTGTTATGCATGTTATATTCTTATATATATATGTCATTATAATCACTGTTCTGTTACGGGTAAGAAACTGTAAGTTGTAGAATGATTCATTAATCTATCAGCATTATAAGCTGAAAAAACATGAAGTTTGCAGTTCTAAAGCTAAAAAGACAAACCATTGTGCCTTATTAAGTAAGTATTTTTGTATCTTATTTTTCTAAAAAACTTATTGTCTCACAACACGCATAAAGTAACAAAAGAAAGGACAAGGATTGAAGAGTCAGGAACTGAAATGATACAGAATATCCAAGATGGACATCTGGAAATGCCTGCACGCTAGGCCTCAAGGTCTAGGGACTGATTGGAACTATGGGAAGAGAAAGCACCTGGCAATCGAAGCGAGAATGCAGAGAGGCCAACCAGAATCAGACCTGCAAAACTCAAATCCAACAGGAAAACAACAAGTGACAATGGGAGGGAAACCAATAAGGAAATAAAAGTTACTGGTTTTGTTCACTGCGCTTGCGTGCCGTGAGTGGAGCAGGAGACTCCCCGGCCACCCAGCATGCTGTTCTACTTATTTGCATTTTCTATAAATCTTCAATAAATTTTTATTACTATATTTCGACTCAGTTTCATTTTACTTATAACACTGATACATGCCAGGATGTCACTGGGCCACCCGAGCACACTGCTGGCTTTTAGTGGGCTGGCTGCTGACCACCACTCCCAAGTCCCTTTCTGCAGAACTCGAGCCATGCCTCCCCCAGCCTGTGGCACTGTGTGGAGCTGTTGTGACCCAAGTGCAGGACCCAGCACTGCGCCTTGTTGAACCTCATGCAGTTTGTCCTCAGCCCAGCGATCGAGTCTCTCCAGCTCTCTCTGCAAAGCTTTCCTACCCTCCATCAGATCAACACTCCCACCCAAGTTGGTGTTGTCTGCAAATTTACTGAGGGTGCTTTGAATCCCCTCGTCCAAATCATCAACAAAGATGTTAAACAGGACTGGCCCCTAAAACTGAGCCCTGGGGAACACCACTGGTGACCAGCCGCCAAGTGGACTGAACTCCATTCACCACAACTCCCTGGGCCTGGCCATTCAGCCAGTTTTTTACCCATCAGAGTACACCCATCCAAATCACAAGCAGGCAGTTTTTTCTAGAGGGATGCTGTGATACGGTGTTGAACACTCTACTGAAGTCTACATAGACATATCCACAGCGTTTCCCTCTTCCTCTACGTGGGTCACTTTGTCATAGAAGAAGATCAGGTTGGTCAAGCAGGACCTGTCTTTCATAATTCCGTGCTGACTGGGCTTGTTCTCCTGGTTCTCCTGCATGTGCCATGTAATGGCTTTCAGGATGATCTTTTCCATAACCTTGCCTGGAACCAAGGTTAGGCTCACAGGCCTATAGTTACCCGGATCATGGCTCTATTGAAATGGGTTAGAAGTGATGATTAGTAGGACTCTAAATGAGGTGTGCAAGTGGCACATTCAGTTTTTCCACATCTGAATGTAGAGTTATATAAATTATTTAAATCTTCATGCATTTTATAGACAGATGTTTCTCTGAGAAGGTATCCCTAAAATCCAGCAATGTTCCCTGTTCGTTGAGGGATTGTTGATTATTTCTGCCCAAGAGAGCTATGTTCACCTTCTTGCAGAGGGCAGCCAGCCTTTGGGAGTAGCAGCGTTTCCAACCCTAAGACCTGGCAGATCAAGCAGTCTACAAGACTTGCTGCTTGTGTAGGAACCCCAAATCCACCTGATGCTGCCAGAGCTGGATCCAGCCTCTCTCCCAGCCATGGCAGCCACTGTCAAGTGAGAGCTTGAACCCAGCCTGGGAAAATTCCTGACCTCATCTCAGCTCCCCTGACACACTTCACAGAGGAACAGCATCCTGTGTGACTCAGCCCATTTATTCCTTCTCCTCCTTTTCATACCTTGTGTCTTTCTTATAGTGAGTCCAGTACCTAAAGAGAGCTTACAAGAAAAATGGAGAGAGACTGTTTACCAGAGTGGGTACTGACAGGACAAGGGGAAATGGCTTCAAACTGATAGAGGGTAGGTTTAGATTAGATATTAGGAAGAAATTCTTTACTGTGAGGATGGTGAGGCACTGGCATATGTTGCCCAGAGAAGTTGCGGATGCCTCATTCGTGACAGTGTTGAAGGCCAGGTTGGATGGAGCTCTGAGCAACCTGGTGTGGTGGAAGAAGTCACTAACC
The DNA here is from genome assembly GCF_022539395.1 of Myiozetetes cayanensis. Classification (NCBI taxonomy): domain Eukaryota; kingdom Metazoa; phylum Chordata; class Aves; order Passeriformes; family Tyrannidae; genus Myiozetetes; species Myiozetetes cayanensis. Next base: position 51,348,642 of record NW_026087853.1, read on the forward strand.
CTGGTAGGGGCATTGGAACCAGGATGATCTTTAAGGTCCCTTGCAACCAAAACCATTCTATGATTCTGTGATTTTCTGTCTAAACTGCTAAGTAACAAAACTGTACATTGCCAAAAGCTGCTCTGTTTCCCCCTCCTTCCCCAGCCCCAGTTACTGGCTGTAATTTCATAATCCTTTAGATACAGTATACTTTTCAGTCGTGCTGTTCACTTCATTTTAATACAGTGAGTTGTGTAATACCGACAGCACATCAGGCATCTCGGCAAAGGAGCTGGAGTTGCTATGGAAACACAAAACACTTTTATTTAAAATTCAGGGAAATTTGCCAGCAGACTATAATGAGCGTACATCAGGTTTCAGCCTTAGCCAAACAATTTGTCTATTTAATGACTGTATCTGCAGTGAAAGTGTTTTGAAGCGTGAAGGTGGCTCTGTGTCTTCCCCACCACCCACAGTCACAGTCTACAACAGGCAGATTGACTGCTGAGTTGAAAAACATGCTGAATCTTTAGAAAAACACGCATCACATTTTGAGCTGGAATAAACAATAATCAGTTTCAGAGGCATCGCTGCATTTGGAAGAGTTCCATGTAGGAAAAGACAACTTGATAAACTAATTTTTTAACATATTCAGAGAGTTCTGATATGCAGGTAATAAATGCACTTTTATTTAGATGGTTGGAACTGCCTTTAGGACCTTCAAGCCCAGTCTGGGAGCTTTCTCAAATCCAGGGACACCAAGACAATAAATGGGAACTTGGGAGCCACAGGGTCTTAGTGCTGCAGGAGATTAATTCTAGAAGATGAGTCCATTCTTCCCTCAGAAAACAATAAGTAGTCATTTAGTAAGCTAAACTGCTGGATGAATTATTAAGAAAAGAGTACTGGAAGTTCCTATGTTAACATTTAGATTTTTTTTAGGTTTTCTTTAAAATTAATTTGTCAGCTCATCAGTATCAGAAGCAATATTGTTAAAGTATAGTTAAAAAAAAAAAAGGGAAAAGACAGCTGAAAAATGTAAATTAAAGGTGATTTTAAGAAACTTATTAAATGATTGCCCTGACCATAACTGCTTTTCAGCTGGCTAATCTCCCAGAAGGGTTGAGGATGGAGCTTCATTCTCAAGAGAGCTGTCTGTGGATTATTGGTGGAGTCTGAGCTTTAGGGGTGTGCTATCTCTGTTCTTAGTGGACCAACTCTCTTCAAGTTAATGGAGCTCTCACATCTAATTTGCTTTTTAAAAATAACATAGGCTGTGCTTTAATAACAAGATTTGTTTTGAGAGTTGCTGGCCTCTCTAAGCTAAACCTTGTGCTTTGCTGTCAGTGCACTGTGTTGAATTAGAATTTTTACAATTTTTTTGTTGCTCTCATGTTTGTCTCCGTCATCAGTACTCACCCACTGAGTACCCCCAGGAGCTGCTGGCACTGCCTTTTATCATTCAAAGCCTCTCCCTCTGAGACTTTGGGGAGGGTGAAGTCCTGGTGCCACCCTGGCCACAGAGGGGGTGAGCCCTTGTGGGGTGCAGTGAATCCCCCTGGGCCGCTGGGACACAGCCTGAGCCAGGCTTTTGGGAGCATGAATCAAGACTGTGCAACGAAGACACAGCACAGGCAGTGCATCCCTAGGCCTTGGGCAGGGGAGCTGCTCCAGGGGTGTATTTTCCTGCTTGATCATCTTATAAAAATAGCTTTTAAAAAGCTTTGTATTTCCACACATGCAGAGTGAGCTTCTGCACTTCCTTTCCTGTTGCAGGAGCCTTCCCAAAGTTATATTGTCCCTGTAGCCAGCAGTGCACTAAGCTGTGTCTCTGCTCTTCCTTACCGTGCTGCGCTGACTCATATGTGAATATGGGTATTTTAAAACCTTTTCCCTGAAAAGTACCTTTATGCACTGAGTGGTAATTACATTGGACTCCACTGTGCTGTTTTAAACAATTAGTAGGGTTGCTTCACATGCTGCAGCTGAACAGGCCTTCACTGTCACAGGGCAGGTAGAGATAGACAGTATTTACCATAACTTAAATCATCTGCATTATGATTGTTTTTTACTAATGCAAATTACCATCTTTTTATGTCAGTTCAGCCTATTCACATTCAGAACTTGCCTGCGTCCCTTCTTTTTCCCAGCTGAGAAAATCTGTTGATTATCAACACTGATGTAAAAGAAAAATCTGAGGGGATTATATAAGTAAGTGATTGAATCAGCACTTCTGCAGTCACTGCCAACATGAAAGCCATGTGACATTTGCTCAGAAGAAAAACAAAGTAAATGAAGATTATTTTTTGTCTATTCCCTATGTTCAGTTTAAAAATTAAAATGATGGCAGTCCTTACTTAGCAAAGAAATGTGGGAAGCAATTAATTACAACATCAATTTCTCTAAGCTAATGAGAAATCCACCTTTCAGCAGATGGATCACCAGCATCTGTTTGAATACGTTCTGTTACTGGTACTGCATCCCTTAAAACAAACAGCACGGGTTTATCTCACGAGTTTCTCTTTTAGGACAAAACCCCAGTGGGTTGGTTCAGGTCTATCTGTTATTCTGGCCTTGTGGTCTTTGGTCTCTGGAAATCACAAAGAGAAATCGATGCCAGTGAGGTGGACGGGGTACCAGGTTTACAGTAAAAGCAAGCTCTCCAAATATAGTTCATCTCAGAGAGCCATTACATTACAGTAATGCAATGTAATGGCTCGTGGCTTCCTTCCATAACCGAGGCATTATTTTGCAATCTGCTGTTGGGAGTTACGTAAAGCCTTTCACAGCAGAAATGCATGCATATGGAAAGGACAAGCTGGGCAAACTGTTCACCTCTGTATTTCTATATTCGTATTGATATTTATGATATGAAGCAAATGGAGGGAAGTGCTGAAAGAGCTCTGCATTTATTTTATCTTTCTGTCTCAGTGAATCCACTCTTGACTTTTCTGCGGGCTGTAAGAGTTCAAGGTCCCTCCCTAATGCAAGGTCAGTCAGTACTCTGGCACTGGAGCAGCTGACTCCCCACATTGCATACATGGGGAGCTTGACGTGTTTTGCTTATGGTTTGAATTAGTGACATATGTCGTGCTCTTATCAGTGCAATTCCTGGTGCGTGTCCCTTCCTTCAGTGAAGGAAACACACTGCAAATACAAGGAACAGAAGCTTGTAGGTGAGAACGGGGTTTCAGCTCTTTAAACGTGATCTGAAATTCACAGCTCTGGCTTCATCCCTTGCAGCATCAAGAACAGCTTCTGCATTTGTTTGTTTAATCCAAAATGACCCAGCAGGACCTCAGACACCCTGCATGCATCGCCCTTGGGAGAGAAAAGGTCAGTGCTGCTCCACACACTTTGTCTTGTACTCCCTGTTCTTCTTCCCCAGAGAGCTTTTGCCAGAGGTGCAGAGGCACCCATGCCCAAAAAGCAACCATAGTTTCCTTCCCATACTCTAATAAATCTGTGCTGCCTGATTTACTTAAAGGGATCAGCACTAAAAGTGAAGTCACTATGAATACAGAACATTCTCTACCTACCCAGTGCCAGCCATTTCATTCCAATCTTTGCTGCAACCTGCATGGAAATACCATGGGCAGTGAGAGATATATTAAAGGCAAGGTAAGATTATGTTTATGATACAACACCAGGCCTCTTTGTGGTAAACTTTATCATTACTTTTCTCAAACTTGTTGCTGTAGGTTAGCAGAGGGGATAAAGCAGAAGGGCTTTAATCAACAACCTCAACAAGAAAACTGAGAAGCCCTCCATGCATTGGCTCCATTTTCTTCCTTTGCCTGCTATTTTGGTCACTTTTCCAAAGCACACATCAAGCAAGCCCTGGATGGATGTGGGCCCCTCATTCACACTTTGGTGTCAATAGGAAATGAGGAGTGTACACTCAGCATCTCGCTGGCCTGGGCAGCAATGCAGTCACACTGCAGATGCCTGCTTTAATTAGGAGATCTTTGCCAGCAGACCTGGGAAAGACAAAATGAAAGCTTGGAGGCAATGAATTGCATTTTGTTCTTTTAACCTTTCTTCAGTTAGCATTTTCAGTCTTTCTCACATTTTGACTTACTTATTGCATTTGATTCTACTTCCACTGGTCTCTGTAACATTAGCAATATTCTTTTTCTTTTAGATACTTCATCTCTTATAATTGCAAGAGTAGGAACCTCTGTATTCTTATTTATCCAGGAAACCATTCATAACCATTGCTTATCCCTAGCAACCACAGTATCACACAAGGTATTTCTTATAAAGAAATTCGAATAATTCCACATACGTAGACCTGCACAGAGAAGGTAAGTTGCATTCAAAGACAGCATTGTGCAAAGTGAGTCAGATACTTCAGATGACCACAAATATTGACACAATGGCAGTATTTTGTATTCTGAACTTGTACACCATGGTGATGTAGACACTGACCAGAACCAACCCTTCGTCTGCTGCCCTTAACCATTACAGTTGTCAAATTCATAGGCAACTAAAATGTGCACAAACAACGAAAATTAAGGGAAATCATCTAAGTAAACACGGGCCTAAGTAACTGCTTTCTAAGGTGAACTCATTTTGGAGGGATCTTAGCAGAAACTGTGGTTCCACGAGGTATTTTTAACGTCAGTCTTTCCACACTGATGTCTGTGCCTTGGTGCTCACTCTGGTGGCGTAAAGTCTTGCTTCATTCAGACCAGAGGGAGTGACATCACTTTTACATAAAGGGAGACTCATCTTGTGCTTCATTCAGATTAAATACTAGAGACAATCTAAGAGCTGGCTCTCCTAGCGCTGCTAACGGCATCGATTTTGTGCCGCCGCACCGCCAGAGTTTGTGCGGAGGATACGGTGCGGCGGATGCCCTACTTGCTGTGTTCCCATGACAACACCCTGCAAAGCAGCTCCCTGCGAGCTTCCCCCTGACTGCCTCATCGCGTCTGACAGCGTGCCCGGGCTCCGACTTTCAACCCAGACAACGCCTCTTCCTTCAATTAACGAAGAGCGTTTTACAAAGAAAAAAGGTCTATTTGAAACAATAATGTTTTGATCCTCAGAGCAGAGGCATTAAGCTCTCCATCACCCAAACACAGAGAGAGTGGCTGAGTTTGATTTGCCATTTACACTGCACACTGCTGTGTGGTAATTTAATCAGGAATGACTTTTGGTTTTGCTGCAGGGACTATACTTTTTTTCATTAGTGCTGTTTCTCCATGTATGCTGAAGTGAATTAATGTCTAACAGCACTTCAGGTAACCCCTGATTTCATGCAGTAGATGGCAATGAGTTGCTCAGACTACTATTCCGGAGAGAAAGATCTGCTTTTGTTGTGGGGAACCTTGTCCTGCCAATCCTCCAAAAGTTGTGTGCCTCCTGGCACTGCAAGAGTGAAGCCTTGGGACAAATACAGATTGGTCGAGACAGCAGCTGTCCAGGCAGAAGTCTTTGGAGCTGATGCTTTTGGCTGCAGAGCTGAAGAATGTGTAGCATAAAGATGAGTTCAGGGCACTGAAGCTGAGGGGCAGCAGAGGGAACTGGGCTAAGTTTTCCTGCCTTACCAGTCCAGGATAGTGCTATAGTAAGGCAAAGGGTGATATTGTTCTCTTTTAAGTTAAAAAATACTTTTAAACATTATGGATTCTAAGTTTGCTTTGCTTTTCATATGTAGACTGAGATCTGACAAGTTTATACCCTTTCTGACACGTGAACCACTCTGGGGCTGGCAAGTGCTCTGCCCTGGCATGGCCGTGGCCGTAGCAAGGACAGGTTTCTGAGGTGTGAGCAACAGGCTGACTTACCACCTGTGATGTCCTGGAGCGGCAAGTACCTGTAAGAGGGGCACCATGGCTGCGTCTGTGAGCCAGACCCTGTGTGCCCTTCGTCTGACTGCAGTGCTCTGAGCACCCCTTGCCTTGTGCCTCTGTGTCTGACCTGAAAGGCTTGCATGACTCAGCTCTGGAGCTGGGCTCACCCTCACAGAGCTCAGCATGAGGTGCTCCCTGCACTGCACCAGAGGATGCCGACAGGCCCACGGGTGACGGCACATAACCCTTCCTGGGCTTTTGCCTCACCAGTAGCAACTGATCTCAGTGTGCCCTGGCTGCTGAGTTTTTAAAACTGCAAAGACTTGTTATAAAATCCACTGCAAAAGCACATTGCCCCCATAGACAGAAAACATTCTGTAGGTTGTGAGCTCAGGGTATCCACCAGAAGGCTGTTTGTCCGGCTTCTTGTTGACCACAACATGCGTATTTTGATTCAGTCCACTATTTAGTGTTGTCCAGCTCAAGCATTTCTGTGACCCCAGTATCAGCCTACACAGTATCTCAATTACTGGCTAATCTGCTATTCCATTTTATTTGATCTGAGCCTTAAAGAACAAATCACATGTACTGCAAATTACTCAGTGTCCATCCTTCACTTGGACAGCTTCAAGCAGGTGCCGAGGAACAATTAGATCACTGTCTATAGAAGCTGCTATTTAACTGAGAAAGAAAAGACAACTCTAAATAAGACAGATGCAGAGAGAGCTCAAAGCTTGCTCATACTGATAATGAAAATTAATCAAACATCATTAGCAGTCTCCAGAGAGTTCAGTACATCATGTGCTTCAGAGATGTGCTTCTGGTTGTTCTCTGCCTGACGAGAGCACCCACTTCTTTCAGCTCAAGGGCAGAAAGGAGATTTACTGCATCAATTAAAAGATCAAAATTTGAAGCCTTTTGGAAACAGAGTGAGGTGGCTTTCTTTGAAAGCAGTTTGGGCCAGCCTGAAGTTTAGTAGTAGTAAGCAGCCATGATCTCTGGTGAGGTCAATAAATACATGCAAGTGATTCTATTAAATACATAACCTTGGTTTTCTTCCCATAGAGTGTAACTTACCTGGAGACAGTCCATTCTGAGCAGTGCACCCTGGGAGACTGCTTCTACACCGCTTAAATGCAACTGTGATGGGCTCTCGGGGAAGCAGCATATTCCACGCAGGAGAGCTGTGGGGACAGTAGATAATTAACACCAGCCTCCTATGGATTATCTTAGCACACAATTCTACTCATGTCCTCGTGTCCTTCCTTTTGCCATCTCTCCTGTCTTCTTCACTTGCCAAGTTGCCCTAACTTTCACTCACCAGCATCAAGACCTGGACACGGAATCCATTCTGTTTGTATCGTGTTTAATATACTGGACCACTTATTAGAGCTTCTGGGCTTTACAAGTGAGTGTTTTGGTTGAGTTTTGTGTTTGTGTCTTTTGGATCTCTTTGTTTACCCACCACCAATGCTTATGTTTATAGCTTGGTATTGTGGGTATGGTGGGGAAAGTGAATAACTGACCTTGCTAGTGAAAAATGCATCAATTCAGGCTTAAAAAAATCAAGAGAATAAAATCTAAAAGAGTAAAAGAAATTCAAGGTTTCTGTTTGCACATGAGCACACAGTTGTGCAGACCTTCAGCACTCCTACAACCAGTGTTATGGCTGGTGCACATTATCCCTTCATCCTGGCATGCAGAGTCCTGAGACCTTCCCTCCTGAAGGTGGGTTCTGGGGATACCCCACTGACCTCACTGCAGGCACAGTGCCAAGGTTGGGACTTCACCTTTGCTGTGCCTGGCCCCTATTGCATCAGTCACCTGTGACCCTCAGGAAAAAACAAGCCATATTTTTCCCTTAAAGCAATAAGAGGTGCATCTGTATCACCTTAACTTGATTTGGGACGGCAGAGAGCGGAAGTGCAGGGAGAGCAGCTGATGTGAGCTCATTGTCATCAGTGTCTTCTAATACAATTTTTGAATGAGAGTATCCTATTAACTTCCTTTGTACAGACTACAGTGATTCATTATGTTAGAGCTTTCTCCAAGAAGGTTTTTTTCAGCTGCCACTGTGCTCATATGATCATATGCTCATATGGTAGGTACAGGTGAACCCCTTTTTCCTTCTTTACAATAATTACTTAGTGCGTTAATTCCCAGTAGCACATTGTCGAATGCTCTCCTGAGGGCAGAAAATGCTCCCTGGAGTGGAAAATGATCTTTGCAGGAAAGGGAGGACTTTGCTGAGAGTTAAGTAACACCCAAATCTTATGAGCATAAAGTCAGCACCCCTTGCTGAAACAAGCTTAAGCATTCCCTCTTCAGCTGCACCTCCCACCAGCTGGAGCGAGTGCTGCTCCATTGTGCCACACAGTCCTGTAGCATATGCACAGCACAAGCAAACAGGATTTTTGGGCTTCTGTGGTGGGACAGGTTGCTGATTAGTGTGCCCTGCACACCTGCAGCAGCAAGGACAAGAGCTTTTTACCTGCCTCATCCTGCCCATGTGTCTGGGCTGTCCATCCCCTCAGCCTGCAAACCATAACCATTGCATGCTCAGAGAGCAAATTATTTGGCAAGGCCTTGGTACTAGAGGAAAAGATAAACTCCTCACCTACATAGTCTCCTTCTCCTCGTAAGAATGACCTTTTCAGAGCTCCTCTCTATGATGATCAGAAACAACAGCATCTCTGCTATTAAACTGTTGTCTGTAGCAAGCCCCTCTAGGAGCCTGCCCCACTTGGCACTTTATAGCTGTTAAAACATTGACCAGGACCATAAGAGAGATGTCCCCACTGAGACATTACTCAGTCCTTACAGATAAACCACACCTAAGATCCTCACTTTACTCATTACTTAATTGGAAGTCACTGAGCAGGACATTGGAAGATGGCTCACGACCTTAATATCACAGCATACAAAGCAGCAGGAGGAAAGAGATGGTTGGCAGAAGTTTCCTTGCAACAAAACGTGGTCTCAGTTGGAGAAAATTTACCCAGGAGAGTGCTAAGCTGTAAATGCCAAGTTAATTAGTCCTCATGCATAATTTCTTCTTAAAAATACACTGTCTTCTCCTTCTGGAGGAACTAGAGCCCATTTCCCCTTCTGTTAGCCTTAAAAGTCAATCTGAAAAATGTCATTGAAGCTTAAACCAAAAAGCATTACGATGCTTTCAGTAGAGAAGCTTTCTGTGAGTGGGAGCTTAAAATCCCAAGATTTCCTCTCTAAACCTGCCAAACAGAAGGCCAAACAGCCTTCCCAGGGCACCACCCACAGCAGACCCATTTCACTGGATTCTCAGATGACTGAACTGTCGAGGCCCAATTTCCCTGTTACACCAGCTCCAAGACACATTTTGCCCAGTTATGGGGTTTCTCCTTCTCTGACAGCACTCAAAAAGGCTAGTGGCAAAGCCCTGACCATTTTTCATATATCCTGGTCTCCACTGACCTGGATAAAACCAGGTCATTGGGCTGCAACGCACTCGTGTTGGGCTTTGTCCTCCAGCCAGGGATTTTGAGGTGGTTTTTTGATTTATGATCCAGGAAAGACCAGTGATCAACTCCCAGTTATGTTTTTATTTTCAAATTAGTAGCCAGTTCTGTCTGCTGTTGCACAGTTTCTCCTTGCCCTTGTTTTCCATGACTCAGTATGTTTTGCATTTACCAAGCGCCTGATCACTCGCCTTGCTCCGTTTGATCTGTTTGTGGAGGAGGAGAGTACTGGGCTTTATAGCAACACTTTAAAATATGTTGGTTTTTCATTGGGGTCACAGGCCTCGATATTGCTCCTTTCCTTAAGCAGTATTTTTCAACGTTGCCTTTGCCAGCACTGCCACTCAGATGCTTCCCAGCTGGCAACACCTGGAAAATGAGATGTCCAGCTGTAGTCTCCTGCGTTGCAGTGGTAGTTGGCCCTGCCTACCATTTCCTTCCAGCAGAGAGAGTTTTTAGGTGGCTGGGTCCATGTCTTCCACCCCAGTCTTCCAGGCAGTCCTGTCTTAGTGCTTCATCCCTTGGGAGGAGCATTTGTTCCCTTTGTTCTGCCACCAAGCTGGGGCACCAGCTTTCTGCAGCCCCCGTGTCACCTGTGGGGTTGGCAAGAGCACAGCACTGCAGCCTGCTGTGCCCCAGCACGGTCCCCACAGCTCCAGCCCGGCCCAGCCCAGCCCAGCCAAGCACAAACAGCAGTGTGGCACTGCCAGGTACCACAGCACAGGGCACGGAGCCTGTGCAGGCTGTGCCAGCCCCACAGGCAGAGCACCCCCTGGGGCACCTCCAAGAGTTAAGGTGGTGGTTTTCTCACCTACAGTAGCGGTGTCTGTATTCCATCGCAGGGAGAAGGCTGTTTCTTCTGGTCTTTGAGAAAGAGAGGTGGGAGGAGGTGAGAAGTAAATCAGTGCTGGCCTTGCCACTGCCCAGGGAGGACAGGTGGACAGCAGAGGTGAGACACATGGGGCTGACAAGGCACTAAGAGCTCCCCACCTTCTGCAGGTACCCCACCTGGGCTGTTTTACATTTAGTGAGGACATAGCTTTGCATCACTTCCCTTGGTGTGAATCAGAAGCTTTTCTCGAGTCCAACCGTGTCTCACAGTGGGAGCAGCCACGAGCCCCAGGCATTGATCTTACTGCACTAAAAAAAAAGAAAGGGAAAAAGTCCCTGCAGCACTACCCCCCTCCAGCTAGTTCTGCTGCCGTGGCTTCCTGTAGTTCCTAAACTCCTGGTATTTTTAGGCTCTTGCCTGTCTTCACACCCACTTTGAGAGTGATAAAATCTCATCCTGGGGAAGTGGTAGCAGCACCACTCTAGTAACAAAATCATTAAATCAATTGCCTTTTCAGCAATGCCATCTCTGGTGAAATGTCACCGACACCTACAGTGTCATCTCCACAGAGTGTAGCCTTTCGTCAGCCATGTGGTTGTTAGCAGAGGAGGAAAAGGAGGAGAACAAAAACTGGCTGAGCTATCCTAGCAATGCACAGCCCATGAAAAAGGGAGAAAAGAGAAAACTCACCTTAGGAAAAGGAGCAGACTTTCAATTGATGGAAACCTAATACTTCACCTCCATTTATTAAGTAAGCAGGTGATAAAGCAATACAGACCTCAGCTGATGTTTGCCCCATAAAATAAACCAGCAATACACAGCCCTAAAGCATATGTTTATATCAAAATAAGTCATCTATCTGAGACATACAAATCAGATTTGTTTTCACAACATGTTGAGCATTACATCATCATCAGTAACAGAAAAGCCCACAAAAAGGACCTCCCCAGAGAACTATTAGATAACAGATTACCCTGGAGATAACTGAGAAGAGATGACCCAGCAGGTCTCGCCTAATCAGCTGCTTCACTGGTAGAGGTGATGAAAAGATGTTGGTGGATCTCTGCAGGACACAAAGTGCGTGTGAATAATCACTGTAGGGGCAATGGCCTCTGCCTCCTGGCAATGGCCTCTGGCTTTCCACTTGGATCAGCAGCAACTGCTGCTGCAGAGTGGCCAGCCCAGAAGGAGTTACAAGGGCTGGTCAGCTTCATAGCTGTTTGGGACGATGTGGTGCGAGGTGGTGGGGTCATGGGAAGAGCCCTACACTGCAGCCCCAGGGTGCTCCTCCTCTGCTACTGCCTGACCATGTGCCCTCGGGTGCATTGCTTTGCAATGAAACATAGACACAAACTGGGGGCCTGGCAGCCACTCTCCACCCAGATCTCCAGGTCTCTAAAATTTTCAGCGACCACTGATGTCTTACTCACGTGGGCCATCTTCATTGCAGGAGCCCCATCATCAAGATCTTGCGTGTTCCACCAGCTTTTGAAGCTCTGGTGGACCCACCAAGGCTTTAATGTCTTCTTTTTTGCATGCTTTGTCTTTGCTTTACACACTACCAAAATGAAGGCAAGACATTGGAGAGGGCAAAGGTGTCCCACCACACTTTGCTGACCACATGAGCACAAGGGACGGTCTGGGGAGCCCTTCGGCCAAGGAGCAGCTGGCTCACTTTTCCTTAGGCTGCCTGGGGATGGGGGTTGTTCTTGCCTTCACCTGGGAGAAGTTTGTGTGCAGCATGACAATGTTAATCAGCTGGGGCATAAATCATTCAACAAAACCCACTGCCACTCCAGGGGCTTCTCGTAACATCCTCTCACAGCTGTCTTTTTATCTCCCGAGTCCTTCCTATCCCAGATGGTTTCAAGCACTGCTCTCTTCTCTGCCTCCAGCCACCTGCCAGGAGGCAGCAGGTCCCTCGGTTACAAGGGCATGCCTGGGCTTCCTGTAAACCCATGTCATGGAGAGGTTGCCAAAGGTGCATAGACACACACCTATGCTGGAGATAAGCAGGATCAAGCACTGAGGGCTTGCTGACCTGGTTTGTAGCACTCAGCTGGTTTACCTCTGTGGCCATGCAAGCTCTTTTGTAGATCAGAGATCTGGTGTTACTTCTCGTAGTCTATAATCCCTATGGACTGAGGTAGCTCCTGTCTCCTATAGCAGCTGACCTGTCTTACAGAGCATCCAGTTCACAGGAGCCACCTCTGAAAGGCCTCCAGCACCAGAGCTAGTTCTGCTCTTCACAGAATGAATGCAATTTTGCCCATTGATTCTTCATTTGCATGTGCTAGGACTCTGCTCTCTAGCATCAGGAATAGTCTGAGTGAGTCTAGAAACCTGTAGCAGCTCCTGGAAGCACAAGATGTTATTTTTGCCTATACATTCATCCTCCTCATTTTTTCCTCCTCTTTATTGCTGGAGCCTGGTTTCTTTCCACGCTCAGAGAAAGGCAGCCCAGCACCAAGGAGAGCCAGTTTTACTGGGCTTGGAGTGTTCCTGCTCCACCAAAGGTTTTTACTGTGGGACTTTGAGTGGGTAAAAGGATAATTTCTCACTGGTAATTCAGAGCTCAACTACTGCTGAAGCAGCCTAAAGCCCATCCGGGCAGGGACAGCAAGTCCCTGAACTCACATTCATACTTTTGGGGAAGACCCTAATCTCAGGCTTCTGCACTTCTCCCTGTGGTCACACAGCTGTTGCACATATGCCTCACCTCATCATGTCTTTCGTTCTGGCCACTTTCTTTTCCTAGTTTTCCAGAGTTTACAAAGGGCCCTCCTATTTGCCTGCACTGGCTGGCATTGCCCCAGCAAGCTACAGCCAAGCACAGCATAAACACTCAGCTGTCTCACACCTTCTTTGGGAGGGAGACACATGGCAACAAAAGGACGAGATTTCAAGTTCTCAGTTTTACCCCAAATGTCTTGTGCCATTTATCCTGCTGGATTAGTGCATCTCCACTGCTTCTTTTCTTTGGTCTGATGGAAATTCCCAACAGCATTTCCAAAAACAGTTCAGAGCCCCATCAGACTAAAGAATGAAATTAACTGCTGTTCTCAACAGAGAAGCACACTGAAAATAAATTAAAAAAACAAACCAGTACATCCAGGGAACAAGCAAATAAACCGCAATATCAGAGTAACTTTATTTAGATTTAATTTGACATTTAGCACAGTAATAAGCACAGAAAGAAAAAAGTACCAAAATACCAAACTCATAGCATATAAAATACTCAAATATATTTCATATTTAGTGAAATGTGTACTCCTACACATCAGTAGGACTGACCTGGACAGCCCAATCCTGTAAATACATACATATATATATATAGCTGTGTAGTATAAAATATTGTATGTAGAGAAAGCACTGAAACTTATCACCAAAATAGAAAATAGCTCAAAATACAGATAGTTCAGATTTGCTAGACATACCCAATATCGAAAAGAGGTTCAAACCCACTGCAGGAGATAAAGCTCCAGCTCCGATGCCCTGGCAGGTGAGTGGGCACAGACTGGCTAAAGCTGGCAGGAGCCTGGCTGGTGGGAGGGGCTCCAGATCTGAGCCGATGGCCATGAGGTGACAAGAGTTACTGGTCCTCACCCACGACTGTCAAGACACTTCCTAAGCGGGAATGCCAGCGACGCTGTCAGTACTTGCGGCTGGGACGCCTGGGCACGTGGTGCATCCATGGATGCAGGGAGGCTTAGGGGCAGGAGCAGCTTGGATCCTGCAGGAGCTGCCCTGCAGCTGTGCCCGCCAGGGCCAGGGGGCTCTCGGGGAGGAGGAGCTGCCGGAGCAGCGCTCTCGCTCCTGCGGCGCAGCGGGACCGGCCGTCAGCGGATGCACAACATCACAAGGATATTATTCCGAATTTTAAAAGGTGCCCCTTCAGCAGATGACAATAATTAATTATTGGCTTTTAAAAATCTAGAAAGCTGCTTTTGTGCGAGGCCAGCCCCACCCCCCGTCCCCTCAGACAACACCATAGGTTTTGTTCTCGTCTGCAAGCGAGAGACACGGGAAGTAACAACCCTGCTGCTACAGGACAGTAACACCAAATGAAACCCTTGTCTTGGAGAAAACTCCCACCTCGCCCTGAGGGTAATCCACGTTAGTGTCGTACCTAAGATCCTAGGCAATTTGTAGATACATATAAAAAATATGGCATTTCTGGCAGCAGCACTGAAGTCCAACAGGAGGTGATAACCCACACTAGTGCATAGCCTGGTTGCTGTGGGGGCTTCAGGCTGGGTGCTGGGCAGGCAGAGGCACCAGTCCTGGTGGCAGGGGAGAACCAAGGGTACGTAGGGGCCATTTGGGTCCTGACGTACCATTGAGGCTCTGTATTTGCTGCTTTCCAGACAACATGCTTTTGTGCTTGTTTGTTGCTTTTTCACTCAATACAATGAATAATTTTCTTGACTACCCCCACAGGAAGACAGCCAAGACTTGCCTGGAGGATCCCTCCTCAGTGGGTTTTGAGCCCTGTGCCAACCCCACAGTGAGCTGGGGGCTGTGGAAGATCACCCTGGGAGCCCTCCCAAACCCTGTTTCTGTGCTCCTACCACACCACTGCAGAGAGCTCTCTAACCCATTAATAATTCTCCAATTGCTCTTTCTCATCAAGCCAGCAGTTGCATCCTTAATTACATGGCAACAATACTATGCTAACAGGATGAGCTATAATTCCTAGGTGGTATTAACATTGTTATTTTGCTCTGAGTAACTTCCTGGTAATGGCCATTTGAATGTGGCAATATCAATTAAGTGAATATAAATGCTTAGTTCCTGGAAAAATCATTAATAAAAATCTCATTTGGATAGCCTCTAATGACAGCTAAATATAATTACTCATACGAGGCCACTATAAAAAGTATTTTTCTCATCAGAAGAAATTCATAAGGTTTTCCCAACTGTTTGTAATAAAGAGGACACGTTATAGAAAAGTCCAGAAAATAAGCACACGTTTGTTTCTCAAAAAACATAGATAAACATGACAATACCTCTAAATTACTGGCTACAAACAGGATTTCATTTAGCTCTACTCAAGCTGTAGCCTAGTATAAATGTTTTCAAAGCGGCGCGCTGCTGCTTCATCTGGAACAGCTGCACAGGATTTCTTTGATGTCAAGCTCTTGTGTGTGGATAGTGTTTCAATTTCTCTTTACGCCTCCAAACTGCTGAAACAGGAGGGAAAAGACACTCAATAAAATAGGTGTTTTTCATGGAAAAAAAAAAAAAAAGGCAGTATAATTTGTCCTCGAATGCAGTACTAAGAAATAATTTATCACTGCAGTGGGGACAGAACTCGACTGCGTCTCTCGCATCTCTATTTCAAAGGAGACAGGGAAAATACCTAGTGGTTTTGGATGGTTCCCCCCAGTGCTGTACCTGGAATTCCCTGGGATCACACACTGCCAGCAATCCTGGCCATTCGCTGGCCTGGGTGGTCAGGAGTGCTGGCAGTGTGTGATCACACACCGGCGTGGTGCACGTGCACTCTCATCCTGACTCCCTGTGCTAGTCCTTACATCCCACAGGCACTCCCCAAGGACCACAGATAGAATTAGCTGAGGAAGGTGTGCTCCTTTCCCGCTCCCACCCAGGCTCCTCGAGCTCGGTGGTGTCCAGCATAGCAGGCTGGAGCTGCACAGGGGCTGCAAGACATCCAAAATGACCGTGGCTGAAGAAGATGTTGACCTACATCATCTGCCAAAGATGCTTTCTTAAGCAGTGAGGAAGCATTTTTCTAAGTTGCTCATCACTCAGCAACCACAAGTGCTGCCTTCGAAGGCACATTAACTGCAAATCCCCCTCTCAGACACTCGGTGCCTGCCGGTTTAAGTCAGAGGCAGGAACCAGTGATACATCTCTTATTCACAGCCCTCAAGAGAGAAGGAGCCTTGTGCTGTGCCTGGAAGGAGAGAGTTTGCCCTGCCTGCTGCCTGCTTGCCTGCAGATCCAGCTACACACATTTAGGAGGTAAAGCACATTATTTATCTTTCTTTGGGGAGATAAGGCTGAAAAAGTCCGGGACACCAGGAACAGCTGGCAGGAGGGCAGCTGGGGCAATGCAGGGAGAAGTGGCAACACCATTATCTCCAGGCAGGATGTCTCTCTCAAACATTAATGTGGCTTTACTAGTCTTGCTCTATAAATATTTTCCAGAAAAAGGTTTGTTTGGGAACAATGTCAAAGCAAAACTCAAGGAGTCTTCCGAGTGACCTCCAAAAAGTATATTTCCTAAGGCATTTCCCTCTGCATGCCTTTGCAGACACTCACTTGGATGTGCAATGTTTACCAGAAAAAAAAGCAGCAAAAGCTGACAAAGGCTGCTGAAAAAGCCAGAGACTCTGTTTCAAAACTAAATGAGTTGATGAAACAATTTCTGCCAGGGTCAGTGATCTCTCTGTGTCCTGCAGCAATGATCTGGGGGCTCCTGCATGCCCTTACCAGGGGGCACTGAGCCATCAGGCTCGGGGATGCACATGCAGCTCACCTCCCCAGCCAACTTACTGCTCTCCTGCTGCAGCGCTGTCACTGCCCACAAACGGGATTTCTTCCCTGTCCGTCTTCCCCAGAACAAGGTGGTGATTCTCCATGTTTATGACACACTGTAGAGAATAAATGCCTTTAGGTAGGAGGGAAAACTGCAATTCATAGTGGTCCCAGCTCCCCCACCAGCATGGGTAAGCACCCTGCTGGAAAACCCCTACCTTCAGAGACTTCAGTGTCTGCAGCCCGAAGGAGAAGGGTTTCTCACTGTCTTCTGAAAAAACATGACTATTCAGATTTATACATTCAAAATGCCCTCCTATGCTTTCTGTCAGTGATTCCATCCTTCCTTCACAGCTGCTCTCCTAAATAAAACCCTGTTTGTAAAGGGACTGAGTGACTCCAGAGGAGATGATTGGAGAAGGGCAGGCAGATGCACCTGCAGGGAGATGTAGTGGTTGCTCCATTGGCATGGCAGAGCACAAGCCAAGCCTAGCACTGTCAGCACAGCCCTGCTGGACAACTCCTCCCTCCCTCCCTCTGAAGGGTCAAACAGGGACTTGCTCTATTTTAGTTTTAACATCTTCCTAAAGCTTCACTGTTGCTGCTGGGGTAAGAGGGAGTAGAACCCCAGCCCACACCCAGAGGAGCCCACACCCACACCCACTCACCCACGACGAGGGCAGTGCACTCCACGGGGACCGCTCCCACGGTGAGGGTGAGACACTCGACCTGGCCGATGGCTTTCACCTTGTTCGGCAACGAAACCATCTCGTCTTCGACAGGGAGAGCTTTGAGATGCTCCTTTAACCTGTGCATTGAAAACACTTCTAACATCAAACAGCCGTGGTTCGGCTGCTCCAGCAGGGAGCAAATAGTGTTTGGAGGGTACTTACAACTGAAGTGCTCTCAGCTCGCTCATGTTGGTGTGCTGTTACTGGAAAGCTGCTTCCCTGGCAGGTTGTCTGGGGATGCTCTGCAGGCAGCCAGCAGCTCCACTCACGTCAGGCCACAGCACAACCCACAGCACCGCTCTGGGGCTGCCCCAAGCACAGCTCTCTACTGGATTTTGGTTTTTACCTGAAGAATTTTTTCCTACATTTCCTCAAGACTCAGGGAAGCTGTTGACATACAATTGCTCCTAATGCAGTGTGGATGTAAGGAAGGGATAGTCCACTCCAGTTTCCACCAGTGGAGCTGATGACACTGACACTGTGTCCCCATGGAATCATAGAAACCTTAATGTAGGAACAGACCTATAAGGTCATCGAGTCCAACTGTTTACCCAGCACTGCCAAACTCACAACTAAATCGTGTCCCCAAGTGCCACATCCACACACTTTTTGAACACTTCTGTGGATGGGGATCACATCACTTCCTTGAGCAGCTTGTTCCAAGACCTGACCACCCTTTCAGTGAAAAAAATTTTCCTAATATTCAATCTAAACCTCCCATGGCACAACTTGAGGCCATTTCCTCTGCTCCTGTCACTTGTTACCTGTGAGAAGAAATCAACTCCCGCCTCACTAAAGCCTCCTTTCAGGTAGTTGTGGAGAGTGATAAGGTGTTCCCTGAGCCTCCTTTGCTCCAAGCTAAACAGCATGTCTCACAGTTGGGGCAACATGCCCAATACATATTTTTTAGTTTGTTAGGTGCTGCTGCTGGGTTTGTTCAGAGGAAATGGGGACAGATCAATCATATTCAGTCCAAAGATAGGAAAAAAGGATGTCAGAAATACCTCAGGTACAGTTGTCTCTTCTATCTACACCCTGTGAACCAGTCTGACAATAATGATTAATTATTTAGCTTCAGCTTCTCTTTTAAACTGAACAAGAATCTAAGGGAAAGGCAGTTTGAGGCCGGATCTCTCTCTCAGATAAAAGCCATATCACTTTTCAGCTATTTGAGGTGCCTTTCTGCTGAGCTGCATTGCAGCAGTGAGAGTGTGTGTGTGTCTGTCTGTCCTGGGAGGACCAGTTCCCTCAGAGGCAGAAGCCCTGGGACAGAGGTGGGCATTGCCCATGCCATTTGGAACAGGTACAGGGACTGGGAGAGGTAGCAGGGAGAAGGAGCTGAATCCTCTCTGCTGCTTTCTTGGGGACTGACCTTTAAAATCAGTGGGAAAATATCAATGAGAAGTTTATGAGCTCCTTGGCCTCCTCCTGTACCTACAGCTCCACAGGGGATTTCTCACACTGTGGCAACCTGTGAGCTCACTCCGCTCTCTCCCAAGGCAGAGAGCTTGAATGGCATCATGACAAGATGCAAAAAGATTTTTGAAAGAGAAGGGAGAAATTGAGCCTGAGCCTCAGCCACATACACACTGCACTGAGGTGCTGAGTCCCCAGAGACCTGGGCAGCTGAGCCCGTCCCCAGAGCTGCAGAGCCCCAGCTGCAGGCAGCAGCACCCAGCAAAGCACACAGCGGGGCTTCTTCCTGCCCCCAAACGCAAAATCACCCAGCATGCCTCTTCTCTGCTGTTTTCCAGGGCTGGATTTAAACAAAACTCCTGTTTTATCCTTGCCACTGGACTGCTTTGAAGTAGAACATGCTGGAGCAGTGCCTGTTGTCGCACAGAACCTACCACAGTGACAGCAGAGCGAGCCAGGCATCAAAGCCCTGGTTTTAACCCACTTTGCTAATCTGGCTTTAGCTTCTGTCCCCAAAACCACAGACAGCAAAAGATCTGAAGGCAGCTGCCTGTGAGGTAGCCCTGCCTGCTGTGTGCCCTGGCTGGCAGCCCATTTGAGACGGGTGTCCCTCTGCCTGCACAGGCAGGGGTCTCCTGCACACACCGGTGTCCCTGGGGTCCCAGCCTGAAGGAATCACAGCTCACTCATCACTGATGAGTAACACCAGGGGGACATGGGCCTTGTTGTAGCTGCAGCTGCCTGGCTGATGCTCCAAGAGTGGTCTCACTCAGATCAGGAGGGAATCCCCAAAACCTGAGAGCAGAAACAGACTATATCTGATTTCTTCAGCAGTCTTTGAAGGGCAGCTCTGCTGCAGTAGATCAGTGCTGCAAGAATTACAGTGGCCACACATAAGCAACACAGTGAGCAGATGAACTGTCACAGAGCATCACTGTGAGACTTATGGGGATAGAGCAGCCAGTACAAAATCTTGTGAGGTGAGACCCCTCCAAACTGCGCTGTGACCATCCCTAAGCTTGGCTGAGCTGATCCACAGATTGTTGAAAGGAATGGTTGTAGGAAGCACAGGCCCCTTCCAGCCACTAAACACTGCTATGCAAATAGGTAATTAATGCTGGCACCATTCATTCAGGGCCATGCAGTAGTGCTCAGGGAGCAGACGCAATTGTTTTTTGCATAATCATTGCAAGTTAGCTACAAAAAAGCAATTACTCCATGGGAATAAAGTGCCAAAATCAACTTGATACCCTGTGAGCTGATGCCTGATCCTGGTCCTCAGAGATTAGAGAGAGTTTTGCTGCAAATGGCTGGCAGTCATCTCCCTAACACTCCATAAATATATTTCATTTTCTTTTAACCAGGAAAAAATTGTTATTGGGATCAGCATCAGACACCAAATTCCAAACATGTGCATCCACACAGCTCCTTTAGACCAGGTGCTGGGGCCAGCAGTGCTGCAGCCACCAGTGGGAGCATGTTCAGCCTTGCCACAGGGACCTGCGAGGCTGCAGCCCCACACCTGCCCCAGGGACTCAGAAGGCTGAGGAAGGTTCAGCTATTTCATGAGGCACTGAATGACAAACAGGCTGAAACAAACAAACTGAAAAAACACAAATGCATCCAACCCTCTGAAGGGATTCCCTCCCTGCCATTTAAGACTGGGCCAGAATTTGGTTGTAACAGGAGCCTCAGGGACTTGCCCAGGCACAGCCCAAAGCACTCTCTTCCAGAACAGCCATCACTGGGACGAGGAAAGTCTCAACCCCAGGAGCATTCCCCTGTGCTGCCAGATGCCATGTTCCTGCAAAACAGAAATCTGTCTGGATACTCACCCTAGCCTGTCCAGGCAGGCAGACGACATGAGGTTGTGTTGTGAGCCAGTGTCCACCACAGCCTTCAGCTCCTGCCCAGCACACTGCAACAGCAAAAAGAGATGGGAGATGATGTGAGGAGTGCAGGATGAGTGCAGGGTGTCCAGGGTCTCCATTCTGCACACACAGTCCCCATTAAATCTTCTCATGCCAGCCCATCCCTGCTCCACCACACACTTAGATGTGTCCTGAGCCCTTCCTGGGTCTTTTGCCCCTGCAGAGAGCAGAAGGGGCAGGCCCAGGCAGGAGGAGATATTGTAGAGAATGGGAAATACAAAAGAGCATGGGGATAAGAAAGAGAAACGTGAAATTACCCTTGGGAAAGAAAAAAAGGGATGGCTCTTGAGGAAAACAAATAGGCTATGAACACAGGGATTTGCTGTGGATAATTACACCTCAGTATTTCAGCATGCTGCCCCATCCTAGCTACCCTCTCCACCCTGATGTGTGAGGGAAGACATCCAGACCGGTTTGCTCTCTAATACCCAGGTGGGTGTCTCTGCCACAGCAGCCTGGAGTTACAGAGAGAATGCATCCCCACAGCTGTGACAATCCCTGGGGAGCAGGACCTTAACCAGGAAACATGGAGAACAAGAGCACAGCTGGAGGATGTCAGAAAACAAAGTCGTGGGGAAAAAACCCAAAAGACTGGGGAGAGACTATTACCTGGCAGCTCACTACTATGAGCTCTTCATCCTCTGTTTTTCCTGAGCTTCCCAGTTTCGTTTGATTCAGCTTGTTTGTCTGTGATGGGATATCTCCATTCGGAGACCAGCTGCCTCGGCTGCTTCGTAACTTTGATAAATTTGTCTCCATCAGGCGTTTCTGCAGGATATTATGTGGTTGCTTTAAGAGAGAACACACACAGAAGAGCAGGGTGAAGTCAGAGGAAAGCCACAGTGACCTACGTCACCAGCCTGCCTGTGGTGCCCATGGGCCAGCGCTGCTCTCACAGGAGGGATGCCCTAAAGTGTCACTCTCCCTGATTCCTAGACTACGAGTACTCTTCCTAGATAGCTCTGGTTTACCTGGCTTTGACTAGAGAGAACTACTTTGTATTGTCCAGGGAATAATGCTTTCAAAATATTAACCAGAATTCGGAGGGATGCCTTTCTTTTTCCAAACTCAAGTTCAAGATTTGATTGCATATAAGAATCAAAACAAGTCCAGCTTTTTCAAGCTAGTGTTTCAGCAATAACTGCTTCCATCTGTTGGTAAGGATGTTGGGAATTCTGTAGTGACGTGAAAAATTAAGATGTAACAAATTACCTTTCCAATTAAATTCACCACCTAATTATGAAGAAGGTCTGTGACCTGGTCTAAAATTGCGCTATATGTCTCTTCTCTCCGTTTTAGCTGCTCAGGGTAAGTGGGACCAATCCTGAGGGGATTCCACCAGAGAAAAGTGAGGGGAAGGTAAGGGGTAAGCTGGTCTGAGGTAGGTAGCTAGGTAGGTATTCTCCCAGGAACCCCCAGCTTCATGCAGCAGCTTCTTGCTTTCTCTGTCATTTCCATTTGCTCTGTGAGAAGCATGTTGCCTCTGAAAATCTCCTCCAACCACTTTCTGAAAAGCCTTTTTATGTTTAATGTTTGCCACGGATGGATGCACATACTCTGCTGGAGGTGAAATGACTCTGCTTGATTATCTGCTCATTTCTCTGCCCGGCTAATCTGCCCTCCCCATTACTCCATTCCTTCAGATTTTCATTTGTCCACAGTGAGACATTCTTAACAGTTTATTCCTAAATTTTTGCATTCAAATTAAATATGTCTATGTGTCTCCAGAGACATCTGAACAAGCAAACCTCCTCACCCCAGGAGAATTTCAGAATCAGGATAACTTTGAAAACCTGGGGCCATGGCTCCCTGAGCTGGCCAGCGCACAACCTTGTGCACAGCATCTTGTCTGTGCAGCATGTTAAATAACAGCACTTACAGAAGTCTAATGCAACCTGGCATCATCCTAAAATAACTGCAACCATGTTAGCGCCTCAGATCCTGCTGTAGGCACAATAGGGGTGGTTAAACTGGACCTGACTGATGAGGCTGGGCAGATACATCCAGCACCAGTGGTCACCGGGACATGTCATCTCCTTTTGTCCCCACTTTTCGCTGTCCTTATTTCTGCAAGCAACATGTGACTTGGAATAAAATTTCATGACCATTTTGGGCTGCTGGTGCTGTGTCTGACCACCACGACAGAGAGCATGCCCTGTGTAAAGGCAATAACACAGCCACAGTCATGGTGGGGAGGAATCAGACCTGACATTGTGCTGCCTCCTTCATGCTCTGCTCTGGTGGCCACCAGCCTTCCCAGTGAGACTGAACAGCAGGAACCAGTGAGGCTTAACTAGACTAAAGGCAGGCAGACTGGCTGGACTATCCCTGTGTGCAGGGATAAGCAAATCAGTTTGGAAACGAGGGCTCCCTTATATGAGGCAGAAGTCGAGATGCACAGTCAGCACTGTGATCGCCTCCAATGCTCCGCATCCGAGCGAAAATGCAAGCCAGAGTTTGCTGACAGTGGATGGGACGTCCTTCTTAACCTTTGTGTTTGCTTGCAGATCAGGAACACATCTGGAGGATTAATTCTTCACATCATTAAAAAAAAAAAAAAAAAAAAAAAAAAAGTGAAAAAAAGAGGTGATATTGGACTGTAAAATAGATGGGTGAAGTT